>NC_074673.1:51388936-51988936 GCF_029448725.1 Salvelinus fontinalis
CACTTACATTTTGAGATGAGCTGGAGATTCTTGATTAAAAAAAATAACAAACAAAAAAAACTCTATGAAAGGTTTGTTAGCTCTGTTGCCGGGGAGTTAATTAAGCCAAAGGAATGCCAGTCACACGCAGTGCGCCTCAGTCAAGCCCCATCCCAAAAACACAACTCCCAGGCTTCCCTTGAACAAATCCAGATGGTAGACGGGTAGACCTAGAAAAACAACATGGCTGCTGCTGGAGCGGTGAAGTAGTAGTAGTAGTAAACAGTTCCGGGACACCAAACGGAGAGGCCAATCTGCTGCTCTCACCCGACCGGTCTCCCCGCGACATGTTTCAACAAAGTCCCATCTGTGCTGTGGAAAATACCGGAAATCCCCTCCCTTCCCTCCCTCTTCCCTCTCTCCCTACTTCCCGCCTCGTCTCCACCCTACCTCCCTCCCCTCCTGACCTCCGGCCATTCCACCAGAGCGGTATTTATTACAATAATAATCCAACATTCTTGTCAAGGTCACCCACCGGAGAGCTCAGTCAGAGGGGCGGGCCGGGCCTCGGAGCACAAAGATCCAGATAAGCAGTGCAGAGCCCCTGTCGATCTCTCCCCCACCCTCTCTTCTCTCTCTGTCCACTGCTTAGTCATGCCCTTATCTCTGCAGCCCTGAGACAGCCCGCTGAGCCCTCGACAAACAACAGCTCAGCACCTCTTCACCTCCGTCAGGGGACAACACACGGTAAACAAAGCCCCGGCTAGCCCTGCTGGGATTACTTACCCACACAACAACAGCCACGGCAGTACACAGCGCTGGGCTGGGGCAGAGGGTTTCATACAGATATGATTACCAAACACATCACAGCCAAGGTAACATGCTTTCAGCAGCCAATGTTGAAGTGAAAACCCTACCAGAAGGGGTGGGAACAAAGCGACAGTGCTGAATCCAAAAATAGAGAAAATATGCAGGCATTTGATTCAAGAACACTCCCAACGTTGACTGTTAGAACTGTACACAAAGTTATAAAAAGATCCAGAAGTAGTTGTGTAACGGACTCTTACCTTGGGGCTCCAGTTCAAAGGACATCTAGCCTAATTAAATACATGTTTCTCTCAATTCTAGAGTACACAATTAGATTTTTAGTGTGGGAGTGAAACTGGGCATAGGAGAAAATTGAGAAGAAAGTAGTGGGGAAGAGAGGGACAAAGAGTTGGAGAAGGGGATAGCAGGGGAGAACGACTACCCCCTCTTATTAAAGCCACGCAGTTCAAGGCCGACCGCAGTACTGCAGGCATTGTTTGTCAAAAACAGGATCCCCCATTGTAGTGAATGGGAAAATGGCAATCTTCGTGTAAATAAATGTCAAATTCTTAGACAATCAATACCTATAATTACTTCTATTACACCAGATGCATGTCCTTGAACCGATTATTTTATAAATTGCACATAGAAAAAATTATAAGGATAATTGAGTTGCTATTCAGCCTGCAGTACCCCGGTCGGCCTTCAGCTGGAGCTACTTAATGAGAGGGGGCAGCACTGAGCTAGCCTGCAACGTCACTTCCTGGTGTAGCTCAAACTGCGCATGTTATGTATCCACGAGACGTCATCTGACTTATTTTGGCTTCAAATGCGCTATTGCGTCTTCACATAGGAATGAATGATGTCATGTGATCAATGGCTTTGTCCATTCGTATACAGTCATTGGGGGACTGAGAGAGGGGCCCAGAGTGGAGGAGAAAAGAGGGCTGTCTCGCATTCCAAGCTGTGGTGAAACGACGGCCATCATGCTCCACTGCAGTCCCTGCCCAACTGTAAGACATCACGCTAGCACTGCAATCAGACACACAGCCAGCCATTTATAGGTCTTCTGAAAGGATAACCTTTCCTCTCAGCTCTGCACACCACAAAGCCCCCAAACACACATTTCTTTCCCTCCTCTCCTCTCTCTCGTTTACTCCAGGGTCACCGAAGGGTGTTTGGCTGGCTGGCTGATACCGCTCTTCTCATGTAAAGGGAGATGCCACTATAGTACACAATAAAGTAGACGGGCGACACTCCTCCGACAAGTCCCTTTAATTGCACATTGAGTGCAATGCCATAAAAAGCTGCTTTCTCAAGGTGAGTCCTGTTCACCACTGAGCTCCTTGTGTGAACTGAGCCCGTCCAGCCTCTTGTCACTGCTCTCTCCCAGAGATGGAAGAGGAGGAGAGAAGAGAGCAGGGAGGCCCCTGTGGACCCTGGCGACAGGGCAAAAGCGGTTTTAACTGCATGTTCGAATCAAGAGAACGTGCTGCCTCTCTTGCCTGTGCCACCTCCCAGGAGAGCCCCAGATGCCCGCCACCAGGTTATTTATAGACGGCATGGGTTTGTTCAGTCTTCGCCTGCGGTTCCTGTTGTTGCAGAAAGCCCCTGGAGGGAGGGGCTGCCGACAGAGTCAAAAACCTCCCCCACCCCCTTGTGAGACACCACCTCCCAAACCCCTCCCCACATCACAGTTTCAAACCGCAAGAGAGATTCTTCTGAAAGGGTAGCCAGGTGGCGGCCATCTTTGAAATGTGTGACACCAAGAGAGCACAGTCAAGAATATAGTTATATGGACTGGCAGTCTGGTACTTAAAAAACTTTTGTGAAATCAATTAAACAAATCAGTGAAATCAATAAAACTAATTAGCTTCTGTAGAAACACAAAGGATGTCATATTAACCGAGCATCATATTATCCAAAGTGGCTTCGGTCATTCTTCAGTGTAAGCAGTCTTACCACAGATAAACCGCTCTATGCATTCCAAGACTTAACACAGCCACCACGACAGCATTACGGCACAAAATGTCCACCAGCTCATGAAAACTTGTTCATGTACTCACTCATGAGGACGGGGACTGGGGAATGCATAAAGCTGCCGCTAATCATTTATCTACGGTCTCCATTTCCACAGGGAGTGAGTGAGCCCAGGGGCTGTAAGGAGAGCTGCCGGTCCATTCAATGCCAGGGCCAGGGTCAGACGGGGCCACAGGGCCATCTTATTTCAGTGTCTGTCAGGTCGATACCAGCCAGCCAGAGCCGCCGCTCCCCAGCTCCCTTTTAATGACCTGGCGTATCCATGGAGACTACCTGGCTATCAGCAGGGGGTTGTCACTCAACGTTAACCGTGGCAATGCGATCCACAGCATGGCTCAGAAGGGGGGAGAGGCTAGTGGGAAATGGGAACACTGGGGCCCAACAGCACAGGGTTGATGCATTAGTTTAGCTGCTCCTCTTGCTCTTTGATATTCCGGCTCTTTCTACAACAAAAGCCAGGCACAGCCACTAATAAACACCGTACACACCTAGGGACATAATTCTATGAACTTTGTTCATACATAGCCGTGTTAAATAGCTAGCTATGATGAGCTGTTTGGGTGAGCCGGTAAGGACGACAGCGGACTAAATGGGATGTGGTTTAAAATATTGATGCACCGATATGACATTTTTGGCTGATACCGATATACGATATTTTCCTTGCCCAAAAAAACCCACGCTATCGATAACCGATATTTAACATTTTAGCCGCCTTTGAAGCACTCTAGTACAGATACATAGTTAACACACACATGGACGCAGCGGTCTAAGGCACTGCATCTCAATGCAAGAGGCGTCACTACAGTCCCTGGTTCGAATCCAGGCTGTATCACATCCAGCCGTGATTGGGAGTCCCATAAGGGGGCGGCGCACAATTGGCCCAGCGTCGTTCGGGGAAGGCCGTCATCGTAAATAAGAATTTGTTCTTAACTGACTTGCCTAGTTAAATAAAGGTTACACACACACACACACACACACACACACAAAAAAAAAGTTGTTTTGTTTGCATTTACATATGTCTCCATTACCAGTAGGACAATCAAAACCTATTTCTTTCACTTACTTGCTGTGCTGTTTCGTTGTTCATTTGATCAGTCTCAACCAGGATTTCATCATACATGTCAAGCAGTGAAGTTTCAGCTCTGTCTGTCCGTGTCCTCTCTTCCTCGTGTGCACTGTCACTTTGTCCGTTTCCGTCTTGTCCAGCCGTGTATGTAACATTTCACGTAAACCCTGTTTCTTGTCTGCATCGAAGTAGCGGTCCTTGTACATAGCATGGTGGCGACACAGTAAAGAGTGAATACCACCGAATCGCTAGTTCACAGCCTGTGTTGGTAGTTTTGTTGAGCAGGCGTTTCAATGCCATGGCCGAGGGTATCACGTTTCAATGCCATGACCGAGGGTATCACGTCTGCTGCAGGCGCAGTTGATGAGCTTATTTCTCCAGTCAGTTGTTTGAATGGAGCTAGGAGTGTGTTCATGTTTCAAACATGTTCTCAAATGCCATTGAAAAGGCAGCAGCGGTATGACAACCAGCACATTCATGAGCATGAAATATGACTTTCTTCAGTACGGAATCCTCGAGGGCTGACATCGCTGGTCCAAATGTCAGTCGTGAAGCTAATAGCAGTGACGCTATTTCTGTGTAACTCCGGTAAGGCAACATCTGAAAAATAGCGCACTTGGTAGTGTGTATTGGTGCTCGACCAGTCAGCGAAAGCCAACATAACCCACGACAGAGAACGGTTGATTGTCAAGGGCAATGAATTCCATTATCTTGGCGTCTCGCTGAAATTTTCTTACTCTTTCAAATGACTGCTCGACTTCTTCAAGTGACTGCTCGATCCACACAGCAGACATTGTGGGCTAGGTTAGGAATGCTGTGTTGCTCGTGTAACGCTAAATTTGAATGTGGCGTCATTACGTTATATAGGTATGCACGTTAGCTTTGACAACGGTTTTGCACATCGGCGTTAAACTAGACATTGGGCCGATGTCGGCATATTTAGCTAATATCGTCCGATTCCGATATAACGTGCATCCCTAGTTTAAAATGAGAACTGACAAGAATAGGGGCTGAAATGGAAAACTCCGGAGCAGAAATGAAAAGACCTTAAGATTCCAGCCAGCCTCTCTCCTCTGTGCTGCTGCTGTGATGGCGATGACAAGTCGACTGCTCATACTCACTATGCAAGTCCCCGCTGTCTATCAGGCTTTAAAGTGTCACCCCAGCTTCCTTTTCACCTAATTTAGCACCTGATTTACTTAACAAAAGGCGCATCTCAATAGGAGGCCCAGGTAAGTCATGACATAGCACAAGTAGGGGGGGTGGGTCTTTCCTCTTTTGTTCTCTATTGCTCCTCCATTGTTACTGAAACAAGGGGGAGGACGATGACATCACGACTTCCTATCAGACCAACCACTTGAATGTTCTACTACTTGAATTTCACAGTTGTCTTTTTATTTTGAATTTTTACCTTTTAGTGTGTGTACTTTAACATATTTATATTTGGGATATCGCTTTTCAACAGTAAAATAAATGTTAAAAAATGCTGGAGGATGTCTAAGGACAGCAGTACTTTTCTCTCTCTCTCCCCCTTGCTCTCACCCCACTGAGTGACAGACAGGTGAGAACAGGGGAGGATGGAGGGATGGAAGGAGCGAGAGAGAGGAGACCGACGGTAACTGTCTGATTAAAATACGAGACGTGACCGAGATACAGTAAGCAGACAGCGGGAGCCCCCCCCCCCCTCTTCCTAAAACCCACAAAGCCTCTCTCCTGAGTGTCCTTCAGCATATGGGGCTCCACAATGAGACGGGGGTGGAGGGAGGGATGGAGGGGGCGGTAGGGGGGAGGGAGATGGAGAGGATTTCTAAACTCTTCCTTCCTTAGGCAAGGAGAGGACTGCCAGAGGCTGAGTGTAGCATCATACTTTGATGACCTCGTTAGTTCAAGCACAAAAACCGGCTAATGTCCAGATACAAATAAACAGTGCAGTGGGGGCAAGGATGTGTGTCTGGCTATGGTGGTCCCTTAGAAAGGCTTGTTGGCCTGGTACGTCTGAACAATAATCTTCACATTGCCTTTAACATTACAGCATAGTTGTACACTGAACATGGCAAAGACATAGGCTAAATGGAACTTACACTAGAATATTTCGAACATATTTTGCCTATTTATTTGACGATCAGAAGAGAAAAAAACCTGTGCTACGTTCACCATTTAGGGTAGCCAAAACAACTAAGGCCCTTAGGACAGAAGTAGTCTTCACGTGGTTTGTCACGGGAGTGGGCGGGTCACCTTGCATAAAACTGCGGGGCCCACAGTGGTACTCAGCGTAACCCAATATCCTCAAAAAGCTCAGCGCTCAGTCTTGCTTTTCTTCTCCACTTCCTGTTTTTGATTCATGTTAGCAAATCGAATCCCATCGGGGCTTAGGTTTCCAGCACGCTGCGCTTTCGACACCCAGATTGTTCTAAAATAGTAACTGATACGATTAGCATTCCTGAATTTTTTGGAGGTTGAAATATAATTTAATCTGAGAAATGTAGCTAATTGAAAAAAACTAAATTTGACATTTTAATTGATAGGATTATATTCAAGAAAATATAGTACCCAACATCCAATGTGGACCAAAACTTCCTATGAATTAGTAAGACGTGATGAATCCCCCCACAAAAATCTAAGACACCCACGGGTGTAACCAGTATAACCAGTATACAGTATCAGTTCTCTATGTCTGACATAGTATTAAACTGTGGCTTGGAGTATTGCTTCTTCATACATGCAATGTATTCCCTGTGAATCTGATGGTTATTTTCCCCTGTTCAGAGAAATTTGTCATTGGAGTCGCTTGCATTATTTACCATAAATGAGTGTGAAAGTACCAGGTTTTGACCGCTTCATGATATTTTATTCATTTTGCTGGTCTCTTGTGTTTATTCAACAGATCACAAGATTTCCTTTGCAACTTTAGGTAGATTGCCAATAGCTTTTGCTCATGATGAAAATACATTGTGTGGTCATCCTCACAATTCAAACCAGTCCTCCATGAAAGCAATTCAGTTTGTCCTTCTCTTACGCTTAATCTGTGTTCAGGAAATGGCCCCTTTGTGTGGTTTGTTCCCTATAAAAAAAGATCTGGATTAGTTACTGTTAGACCATTCCTGGTGAACAAGCAAGCCAAAAGGCTAAAGCAGTTGTAATGGTTTCAATGGTAAAAGTCTCAAACGCACACTAGATAGTGTTTTATAATGGTACATTTATTGGGTTGGGTTTAAAACGTCTTGCCACTAGGGGGGTGCCATTTCGACATAGCACAAATGTGTACCCAATGTAAACGGCCTCGTACTCAATTCTTGCTTGTACAATATGCATATTATTCTTACTATTGGATAGAAAACACTCTCTAGTTTCTAAAACCGTTGGAATTATGTCTGTGGGTGAAACAGAACTCTCTCTGCAGCAAAATCCATGACAGGAACTGTGAAGGTCTGAAAACTAGGCTCTGCTCTCGGATCAGTTTAAAGATCTGTATGTATCCTATGGGTCGACATGAACTGCACCCGACTTCCCCTGGATGTCAGTAACCAATGAGAAGTGGAATGGACTTTCTGCGTAGTTCCCAGAGTTTATAAAAGGCCAAGGAGCGAGAGGACCTATCTTTTCAACGCTCGCCATTACGCAAAGCAAGACCTCAGGATGGCATTTTGGAACGCTCAGTTATCGTCCTTAGATATATCCGTCTGTAATTTAATTCGTTATAGGTGTTAGAAACATCATAACGAAGTTATTTTAAACCGAGTTATATCAGTTTATGCGAGTATATTGCTATTTTCGGAATTTCCTTAGTATTGAGTATAACGTTTTGGGCATGCTGTTTGTTATAGCTACTTGTTAGCTGCTACTTCCGAATTTGAACACAATGTTCTACAACCAAGCAACAATTCTTTTGGACAAAGGACCACTTCGCCAAGATTCTGATGGAAGCTCGTCCAAAAGTAAGAGCTATTTATGATGTTATTCCGTATTTATGTGGAAAAATGTAAACGTATTTTTCCGCCATTTTTGCGGCACTAGTCTGGCTGTAACGCACACTGTATGTCTAATAACGTTAATTTTAAAAATCTAACTCAGCGATTGCATTAAGAACTAATTTGTCTTTCAATTGCTGTCCAACCTGTATTTTTTTAGTCAAGTTTATGAATAGCTTTCGATAAGAGTAGGTGCCTTTCCAAGATGGCGCAGGACAGATTGCTTGATTGTTTGCCCACTAATCACGGTGTGTAACCACAAATTGTGCGGCTAAATATGCACATTTTCGAACCAACTCTATATGAATTGTGTAATATGATGTTACAGGACTGTCATCTGAAGAATTCTGAGAAGGTTGGTGGTTTATAACGTTATTGCTATTTTTGCCTTGAATCAATGCTGCTGTGTGACTGACCATTGTAGTAAGCTAAGATAACGCTATATTGTGTTTTCGCTGTAAAACACTTAGAAAATCTGACATATTGGCTATATTCACAAGATCTGTGTCTTTCATCTGCTGTACGCTGTGTATTTTTAAGAAATGTTTTATGATGAGTAATTAGCTAATACACGATGGTCTCTGTAGTTATTCTAGTCATTTTAGTGACAGTTGTGATGGGGGCTGCAATTGTAAACTATGATTTATACCCGAAATATGCACATTTTTCTAACAAAACCTATGCTATACAATAAATATGTTATCAGACTGTCATCTGATGTTGTTTCTTGGTTAGTGGCTATTTATATCTTTATTTGGTCGAATTTGTGATAGCTACTGATGCAGTAAGATAATAGTGGAGTATGAGAGTGGTGTCTTTTGCTAACGTGGTTAGCTAATAGATTTACATATTGTGTCTTCCCTGTAAAACATTTTAAAAATCAGAGATGATGGCTTGAATCACAAGATCTGTATCTTTCATTTGGTGTCTTGGACTTGTGATTTCATGAACATTTTATTTTATGATATCCCTGTAACTTTAGGCTAGGCTATGCTAGTCAGCTTTTGTGATGGGGGTGCTCCCGGATCCGGGTTTGTGAGGCGTTAGAGGTTAATGGTAAATGTCACTAAACACATTAAATAGAGCTGTTTTAAAATAATTTTATTGACAAACATAAGACCGTCATGCAATGGTTTATAATATAATTGTATTATGGTTTCCACAACACTTTATTCCCTAGCCCATTTTCCCATCAAGTTTTGGGCTTGTAGGACAATTATTAATATGAGAATTGCACCATAGGGATAGCCCTCTCAGCGAGCTGCCACTTTATGGACTATTCAGGGAGAGTTGGGTTGTAGCATTAGGTTGCTAAGAGGAGGACAAACTGAATGGCGTTCATGAAGGACTGGCTTGACCACAATAATGAAATAATAATGCAAGCAACTTCAATGCCAAAATTCTCTGAATAGAGGATACTAACTATCACCAGATTCACAGGGAATAAATTACATAAAATGAAGAAGCAATACTACAAGCCGCAGCTCCATACTACTTGTCAGACATAGAGAACTGATAATGTATACTGGTTGTTGGGGTGTGATCAGCGTATGGTGGCTTTTCACTATTTTATTGGATTCCTCATGTCTCATTGGTAGGAAAATGTTTGGTCCAAATCTGATGTTGGGTACTATATTTATTGAACATTAACTGAATCGTATGAATTAAAATGACCAATTTGGATGCAACCAACGTTCTCAATATCTCAGAGATCAACATAAATTGCAACAAAGTAATGCTTCAGGACTGCCAATCTTACCTGTTTCAAACTACAGAAATTATTTCAGAACAATCAGATGGTGGGTGTCATGGCTTGCTGAAATTACATGGAACAACTAATCACGCTTACCTGAGACCCATTTCTCTGGTGTTTACTGGATAACTTGCTCAGAAGGCTCAAACACACACACACAGTTACACACACTTGCAACCCACCAGCGTAATCAGCGACTGCTCTCTGTGAGAAATGGCCGCCGCCTCTGGAGCTGATGACCTCTGGTATTAGTCACGCTGGGAGCGCAGGCGCGTCGGCTGCAATGAGTGCGTGGGCTTAAACACTGCTCTTCTGCCCATGCCTTTTCTCTCTCTCGCTCTCTGTCGCTCCCGACACCGCCAATTTCCTCTAATGCTAGTCCTTATGAGGAACAGCGGCAGTCTGTTTATACTGCAGTTAAGCCATTTCACTTTGAGCCAGAGGATCAATTTGCAGGGCGCAGAGACAAAAGGAAATGAGAACCTGCTTTCTCTCTCTGTCTCACTCCCTCCCCCCTCTTTCTTTCTCTTTTCTTTCTCTTCTTTCTCTCTTTCGTCAGAGAAGGGGCCAGTGAGTGAGCACAAGATTGAGAGAGAGAGAGGGCGGTCACTTATCCTTGTTTGGGCCTTGTCCAGACAGCCGCCTGCTTTGACGGAGCTCTCCTAAGCCCGGAGTTCAGCAGTGGTCATGGAATGCTCTTCAGCGCTGGTTGTTTTAAAGCCCTGCTGTGCTGTTCACGCCGTCGCTCCACTCACACCGAGTTCCACTTCTGTAGGCCCTGTTAGAAGGCAGCCTCAGCTTCTTCACCATGTGCTAGGCTTTGTGGCGAATGACCTCAACCTCTGCTGCTCTGTTGAACTCATTACTAATCCCAGAGCACACATATTCTAACGCTTTCTCACAAACTGCTCGGTTGCTTTTCCTCCCAGTGATGGTGATGACAATGAAGATAGTTATGGCGTCGCTCTGACTCAGGCATAGGGTTGTACAATTCCGGTAACTTTCCAAAAATGCCCTGGTTATCTAGAAATTCGGGTTGGAATATTCCAGATGTACTGCTTATTCCCTGCTGATTTCAGGGAACCTTCCAAACAGGATTTCTGGAAAACTAGGGATTTTTGGGAAAGTTACCCAAATTTTGCAACCCTACTCAGGCATTACGCCTGACCAGCAAGGTAATGAGAAAACAGTCTGTGATTGAAGGGGTGGGTTTTGACTAGTCCCAAGTTCTTTTTGCCTTGAAACTTCGGCCACTCAAAGTACAGGGAACAAAGACCGAAGAGGAGGGCCAGAGTTCATCGTTTGCAGAAGCCTTTCAGCCTGTTTACTGAAAGGACTAATTGGATGGGCAACTGCCTGGAGGCCTAGCTAGTTCCCCCACCCCACTCTCCACACACTAACACTATACAAATGCAAACACACACACACACACACACACACGAAGCAGCAACTAAGCGGCAGTCGAGCTCGGTGGGCCATTAGCCACCCCTGTGAGGGCGATACGCAAAAAGGGCGATAAATCTGTCGAAGGGGATCCTAGCGACAGCTGAAACTCTGCACGGAAACCGGCACCGCGTTGCTCCAACCAAGCACCTTTCAAAGGCCTCGGCAAAGAAAGAGGGAAAAAAGGAAAGGCGAGAGGAAGAAAAATAAAGACGACCTCTCTGCCAGTCAGTTCATCCATCCTCTCCTCACTCCCACCGTTCCCCTCCTTTCCTCTCATGGCAGGTAGTGTAGTCGGAGAATGTGAGTCATGGGATGATTTAGGCGCGGAGCCTCAGACAATGTCGGCAAGGATGGCGTGCTGATGTAAGAGCCACTCGTGGCACTTCTCTGTGCCAATGACGAGCCGGGACAAATCAGGCAGGCGGGGGATACAGGCCCTCTCCTTTTGATTAATCACCGGATTTATACCGCCACCGACGTGCTGGAGAGAAGAGGAGCGGGATAGGGGAAAGAGGGGGGGTGGGGAGTTCAATCCATCAGTAAAGAAAAAAAGCCCAATTCTGAGAAGGGGGGGATGGATGGGGGATAAACAGATGAGAGAGAGAGAGCCTGGTCAAGTCAGAGTCTTTATTAGGAGAGAGTATCCAGCAGAAGTGGAGATCCTAAAATGGTGGAGATGCCCTATGACGCTTCAGGGAAAATGGAACACACAGCCTATCCTCAAGGGACAGATGGTGAAACATCATTGCTGAAATAATGTTGATACAAATCATGTGTTTGTCAAATTTGGCATCTTAGACATATTTGTAATTAATCCATTATAAAGCAAGATTTTTTTAAAATCCATTGATTTCCCTTTTGCTCCGGTTTAAAGGGATGTGCTACAATGTGCATTGTGTTTGTTAAAACGGCACGATTATACGCGCAAGTGGTCGGCTTGGTGAAATGACCCTGAACTTCTATCAAACGGAAGTGCCGGTCAAGACCTTTACATTGCCGAAGGAACACGGGGAAAAGGAAGAACAGTAGGCCTACATACAGACACACTCCAAAAACATGTATCCTCTCCCAGGCCTTTGGCTTTCTACACCAAGTGCAATCCATCAGAGGGATGCAGCTGCCTGCCCTCGCCGATGAAACTGAGGAATGTTAAAAATGAGCAGGAGGTAACCCCTGTTATTTTTCCATAACCATCCAAAATACACTCTCCACATATCTGGGAATTGTGTCTTGCTTCAAGGCAGAGAGAAGAAGGTTTAGTAATTTGTGAGTTGACCCGACCCTCCTCCTCCCTCTCCCACTCTCTTCCTTGGAATGAGGCCCAGGCTTCCTAGAATGACTCTGTGGTCTGAACTGTGGAGGGAAGGAGACAGGGGGAGGGGTGGGTCTTCCCCAGAAATCCACAACAAGTCATGCTCTGTGCCAGTCAAGAGGGGCTACGCACCAGGAGATAGGAGGGGGCAGATGGAAAGTGAGGTATACCCTCCTTTCTCTCATCTTTTCTCTCTCTCTCTCTGTACCATTTGGCTGGGTTGTAACACTGGGGGAATTAGCCCTTTCTCCCACTTATGCGGGCCCTGATGGTAACCATAGCTACTGCAGCTCAATAGAGGCTCTTCAAGCAAAGGTTTTCGTTGTTTCAACATCCTCCGACTGGAGTCAAGACTATTTTCAAAATTGCTCCAAGAGCCCCGGAAAAAAAGGCAGTCAATTATGAAGCCGCTTACTTTGGCTAATGAACAGGTCATGCTTGGAACTCAAGTAGTTCCCCCCCCCCCTCACTCCCTCTCTCTCTCCCTTTCCCTCCATCTCGTTTTTCGCTCTCGCTCTCTCCGAGGTCTGTTGAATCACAGCTCGTTTTCCCAAAGCCCCTGATAGAGTGGACTGACGGATGGCTGAATGAACATGTAACGTTTTAAAGGACGGGGAGAAAGCTGCTTCCAGGAAACCCCTGTGAATTCCAGTGTGCTCAGCCTGGGTGCCAGAGGGACACTTCTCCATCCCTCATGATGTCCAACAAGCTCCTCAATCCCCCTCCCCCCCCATTCCAGACAGCTACAATCCCACATTGTGTCCTCCCTTCCACTCCCTCGCTGGCTGCCACCAGTCTGGATCATTAGGAATGTTGGCCATCACCCCCCCCCCCCCCCCCCCCCCCCCCCCCCCCAAGGACGACAGTGTTCCCTGAGATTTCCCTTCACAGTGAAGTAATCCCCTCCCCTCTTTGGAAAGAAGTCCTTTTAGGGTGAATTAGAGAGGGCTCTATTCAAAGGGGTGAGTGTCAGGGCGGTGGTGGAGAGAGGGGGGAGGGTAACACCAGTCACATGGGCCATGGCTGTCTGTGTGGATTAGCCTGGAAACGAAGAGGAGCCTTTCAACTCCGACCCACCTGGCAGTGTTAAAACACAAGCCGTGTCCCCGGTACTAACGTATGGCTGTGTGTCTTACAGACCGCGCTCCTTCTAGAACGCTAATATCGAAGTATTGGCTTGGTTACAGGAAGATAGTGGAAAGCCCCGCTAGCCACTGGTTTCGCTTAGCCTCCATTCTAAAGCCGAAGAAAGGAAGAGGCCATTTAAGGGGACTGGCCAGTACCAAGCAGCCACAGTACCACACTCCAACTCCTTATTCCTGCGTCGCTCGTGACTGGCTATGTTTAATAAACGGGAGAGAGACGACGGACTGTAAAGCGAAGGTCACTGCTTAGTATTCCTCAAACTGAGCACAGTTGACTTCTGGGAGGGTCAAATATGGCGGAGGGAGAATGTTCTGGAACACGCAATGGACGGCCGAGTTCCGCCTGGGCTACAGAGGGGAGGTGAGCCGCGATGTGCAAAAGGGGGGGGGGGGGCTTCAAAAGGTTCAAAGGCACTGCAACATATGTGGCAACTTAGGGAAGGGCGTAAGAGGCCATAAAAATGTGCCGCTTGCCAGAGTGCATGCTGCATATTGAACACGCGCCGGCAAACTCTCTCACGCCATTAAGATAGGCCGGTATCAGGCGTAGATGCTGGGAGGGGGCAGTCGGCATAGCGTAAATAAAACACACATTCGCAAAACTGCTACATCATGAAGTGCTTTAGGAAGAGCGTATGGTCGTAGCATCAAGATGTAGCCTGTGCACTGACAGCAAGGCTATAAAGTGAGCCAAGTCAGAGTAGATATGAAGAGAGCAGCTCAGAATACACACAGGCTATTGGCTCTATCTAAGCAGTCCTACGATAAGCACCACACACCCCGTGACAGTAACATCCAGGCTACAGATAAACCCTGACCCATAAACACATTCCACACCTAATGAGGCTCCAGTGAGGCCCTGAGACATGATACGTTTACAACAAGTCGACCTCACTCGGAGGGAGAGGGAGGGAGAGGAGGGAGGCCAGAGAGGGGGGCGTTTGGACCAACATCTAATAAATCTACAGTTCCTCTACCACCCTCCTCCCTCTCTCCAACTTTCCTCCCAGTAGCCTTGACCCTCTCCGGCACCTGGATTTGTGCTGACAAAATACGGCAAAATGGACACTGTCGAACAGACCAGCAGAGGAGGAAATAGTTGAACATGGTTCAATAGATTTGCTTGTGTGACTAATTTGGAGTATGCAAAGGACCCATGGCTCTCACACACACACACACACTCCAATGTACTCCGATTTCAATACCTCACCCTCTCACACATGTTCACACCGACACACACACCAGACACACACACTCTAACACACACTTCCATCTGTTGTCCGAAAAGCTCCTTCACATGCCAGAGTGCTTAAGATGACAAGTAGCTTGCTATTTACCACACACACACTCAACACCGATGGCAAACATATTTGTCCGACTTTATCTGAAAGGAAGATTACGAGAGAAAAAGAACACAGAGAGAGGGAGGGCAGTGGTGTATAAAAAATTAGGGCTGTCAAAGTTACCGCGTTGGGTCTTGGTGGGGCTCTCTATTGCGGTGCACTATGCGCACAGCTTTGAGCAACAATTAAGGATAACACATGTACATTTTACAGTTCCAACGCAAATTTCCTGCCATTCTACACATTTTGCCAAGACTTATGCCTTAGTTATAATGCTATTTGAGTGACTCAAACATTATAACAAAATCAAATGGGGGCCACATGCAATGCCATTTTTGGAATTTCAGTTTCTCCCCGACTGTCTAGTTTGTATTTTGGTGATTGTTAGTTCTCAAAGACGATCTTATTAAATATATATATATAATCTCCATGATCTTTTCTACATACTTTATTTGTTTTTTGTTCGTGCAGTCAACCGTCCAATCAGAAATTGGGAGAACAATCAACTTAGCATGCCTGAAGATTTAACAGTACTTGAGTGAATGTGTGTGTGCGATTAATCACAATGAACTAATGTCATTAACTCGATTCATTTTAAATAGTTTGACAGCCCTAGTTTAAATAAATACATACTGTGTAGAAACAGGGGGAGGTTTAAGCCAAACCACCCAGAGAATATCTTCTGTAACCAGAGAGAGGGGCCTTTAGAAGAAGCAGACCTGATTAGTTCACCAGTCCCCTCTTACTATCCCGCCTGTGTGTACTACACATGGGTTGTGTTCATTAGGGCATGCAACGGAAAACATTTTACAACATTTCGCTACAAAAAAATGTAATGGGCTTTTCTTATTCAGGAAGTTCTTCCTTGTTTCGGCCTGTTTTCTTCAATTTGGTACCTAATGAACACAAACCCAGGCCTAGGTCTATGTAACGCAGTGCAACAGCAAAGTGCTCTAAGCCCTGAGTCAAATAAAACCCTCAGAGCACGCTGTTTTTACACAAACAGACTGGCAGGTCTATGTTTACAGTGCCCTACTGTACTTTGGCTGGAAAATGGTCTCCTTGCCGCAATAGCCTTTACAGTGCCTTCAGAAAGTATTAACGCACACTGAATTTCTCCGCATTTTGTTGTTACAAACCCTGAATTTAAAATTGATTTGTCAATTAAATGTCAATTTCTTTGTCACACAATACCCCATAATGTCAAAGTGGAATAATATATATATATATATTTTTATTACAATTTAATACAAAATGAAAAGCTGAAATATCTTGTTAATAAGTATTCAACCCCTTTGTTATGGCAATCCTAAATAAGTTCAGGAGTACAAATCTGCTTAACAAGTCACATAAGTTATATGGACTTACTTTGTATGCAATAATAGTGTTTAACATGATCTTTTTATGACATCTCTGTACCCCACACATACAATTATTTGTAAGGTTCCTCACTCTAGCAGTGAATTTCAAACAAAGATTCAACCACAAAGACCAAGGAGGTTTTCCAATGCCTCGCAAAAAGGGCACCAATTGGTAGATGGGTAAAAAAATGTAATAGAAAAAATGAAAGGAGATATTGAATATCCCTTTGAGCATGGTGAAGTTATTAACTACACTTTGGATGGTGTATAAATACACCCAGTCACTACAAAGATAAAGGCGTCCTTCCTTACTCAGTTGCTGGAGAGGAAGGAAACCGCTCATGGATTTTACCATGAGGCCAATGGTACCTTTAAAACAGTTAGAGTTTAATGGCTGAGATAGGAGAAAACTGAGGATGGATCAACAACATTGTAGTTACTCCACAACACTAACCTAAATGATAGAGTGAAAAGAAGGAAGCCAGTACAGGACAATAATATTCAAAAAAATGCATTCAGTTTGCAACAAGGCACTAAAGTAAAAAACAAACTTTTTGTCCTGAATACAAAGTGTTATGTGCATATCCAATACAACACATTAATGAGTACCACTCTCCACACTTTCAAGCATAGTGGTGGCTGCATCATGTTATGGGTATGCTTGTAATCGTTAAGGACTGGGGAGTTTTTCAGGATAAAAAAGAAAAGGAATGGAGCTGAGCACAGGCAAAATCCTAGAGGAAAATCTGGTTCAGTCTGCTTGCCACCAGACACTGGGAGATCAAGTCACCTTTCAGCAGGACAATAACCTAAAGCACAAGGCCAAATCTATGCTGGAGTTGTGTTTTATTTCATTTGTATTTAACTAGGCAAGTCAGTTAAGAACAAATTCCTATTTTCAATGACGTCCTAGGAACAGTGGGTTAACTGCCCTGTTCAGGGGCAGACGACAGATTTTTTACCTTGTCAGCTCGGGGATTCGATCTTGTAACCTTTCGGTTACTATTCCAATGCTCTAACCACTAGGCTACCTGCCGCCCCAGTGAATGTTCCTGAGTGGCCGAGTTACAGTTTTGACTTAAATCTGCTTGAAAATCTATGGCAAGACCTGAAAATAGTTGTCTAGCAATGATCAACAACTAATTTGACAAAGCTTCAAGAATTTTGAAAAGAATCATGGGAAAATGTTGCACAATCTAGGTGTGGAAAGCTCTTAGAGACCAACCTAGAAAAAATGATCGCTGCCAAAGTTGCTTCTATAATGTATTGACTCAAGGGTGTGAATACTTATGTAAATTAGATATACGTATTTCATTTGCAAAAATTTGCAAAAATGTCAAAGAACACGTTTTCACTTTTCCATAATGGGGTATTGTGTGTAGATATGTTTTCTTCCTCTGCTCTTTTGCACACCAGTATCTCTACTTGCACATCTTCCTCTGCACATATATCACTCCAGTGTAAATTGCTAAATTGTAATTACTTCGCCACTATTGGCCTATTTATTGCCTTACCTCCTTACTCCATTTGCACACACAGTATACAGATTTTTCTATTGTGTTATTGACTGTACGTTTGTTTATCGCACGTGTAACTCTGTGTTGTCTTTGTCGCACTGCTTTGCTTTATCTTGGCCAGGTCGCAGTTGTAAATGAGAACTTGTTCTCAACTGGCCTACCTGGTTAAATAAAAGGTTAAAAAAAAAAAAAAAAAAAAAGATGGGCGAAAAAATTATAATATTTAATCCATTTTGAATTCAGGCTGTAACAAAATGTGGAATAAATCAAGGCGGTATGAATACTTTCTGAAGGCACTGTATCTTTAGTTCTTCTGTCCGTCCTCCGTGGTTGGTAAGATGAGCTTCGTATTACAATCCGCTAAAACTACTGTGCGAAGCAGAGTGTCGTTTTAATACTAGTAGTCTAGTATGGTTCCAGTGGATGTACTCATCCTCCTGTTAAATATGCATGGCGATCCCCCGGCGGCCTATGAGCCCTCCCACACACAGTACAGAGGAAATAGCATGTCCAACAGCTACTACCAAAGGCAAGATGATGATGATGATTATTTTTTAAAGCAGTACGTTGCTCTCTCGGGCTTGGGATTGTTCTGTGTTTCAGATACGGTGATGTCGTGAGAGGTTAGGAGCAACACATAACCCTCTCGAAGCTCTAATCCGAAAAAGGCACTTTAAAATGTACGGCGGGTGCATTTCTAACGGCTCCGGTATAAAATAGAAACGACTCACTTGTTTTCACCCCCTCACTTGCTCTTCCTCTTGCTTTCTGGGAGGCTGAAATGGGGTCAGGCCGAGCACACCTGGGGAAGGGCCCTTCACAGTGTGGAGTGAAACGAGATTAGGAAGGGAACAACAGTTGGCCTGTCGGCTCTCTCAACATGACAAGAGGGGTTTCTCCTTCCCTCATTCTCTGTTCCTCTGACTCACTCTCCCCCTCTCTGCATTTCTCTACCACCACACGTCTCTATACTTTTTCCACATACATTATTTTCCCCTCCCTCCCTCCCTCCCCTCCGTCTCAGAGTCTCAGAGGTGTTGTGCAGCTGCAGCGCTCTCCTAATCTCATTAAAAGGCGCCCTTCCCTGTGACACTGACCTCATCAGAGTGGGACCAACTCGGACCACAAAGCCACGCTGCATGCCTGTTAACCTGTCACCTCTCTGACACGGCCACAAGAGAACCTGCTCCCCTTCCTCATTCCTCCCCACGCAGCAGCTGTCGCGTTCACTCGCTGTCGCAGAGAGCCAGAGTAACAAGAGCACAATTTTCTATCCCACAAACACCACTAAGAAAATTGCCCTTGAGTGATACAAGTAGTTATCACTTTACTCAGGTCTGTACCACTAAGAAAACAATCCTTGACCTGATACAAGTGGCTACATTATCACTTTACATAGGTCTGCAGCACAAACACTACTAAGAAAGGGTCGTGGAGTGATATCAGTAGCTACATTAGGGTTGGGCGATATTACAATAGTGTGGGATATCGAAGATGGACAGCCATCGTCAATGGTGACGACGTCGTGATATGACAGACGATGTATAGCCTATTTAAAGTTGACCGGCACCACGCAGTAAAGAGCTGCCCGGGCAGCCCACAGCAGAGCCATGCCAAGTGGCCTATTCCTTTGCTATAACCTGCATAATCTATTTAAATAAATATGTTATAAACAATTTACAGAATGCAAGAGAATAAATGTCGACAGAGCTAAGATTTTCGCCAAAGCAGCTCAAAATATCCAGTCAGAAAATATATATTCTTTCTCTCTTTGTCGGATGACCTGGGCCATATAGCAGAACACTCCGGTGTCTGCTATTATTTTAAAAGCCTCATTTTGTCTTTCCTCTCCATTTGATATGAATACGACTTTCGTTTTTATGCTGGATTTCTCCTGACGTGATACTTCGTGATCAAACAATGAATTTAACTAACAGAGTTGTCCGAAAGTTTGAAGATGTTTTTTGAATATCCTAAAAACATGATAGGCCTAAGGTAATAACGAGAGAGGTAGAATAAACAACAGCGAGATAGAAAAATCCAACAAGTACATTTGAACAAACCTTACAGTTGAGCAGAGCTTAGTGTTAAATAAATGATCCATGCATCCCTCCTTGCCATTGCGAACCAAATAGCCAAAAGCCAAACACTACTAATTAAAAAAGCCTATCAAAAGCACTAAGACAAGTTAAAGTTATGGAGAGTATTTCCCAAATAAGCTATTCTAATAAAGTGTTTAATGTCCTAAAGACGCAGCTTTCAAATGGGAACAAGTGTGAACGTCAGAGTCTATAGGCTATTCTCTATCACAGCTTGATTTAGAATGAGAACAAAATACAGGCAACAAGAAGTGAAATTGATTTTTCCCGATGGAAAAATCAAATGAGAAGTCAAAAGAAAACTTACAGCAAAGCAAAGCTTATGAAAAAAATGACACCGTATATCACAATGCTTAATGGGTACTTAATACGATAGGAGAAAAGTACAATAGGAGAAATGTTGACACCGCCCCCAACCCTAAGCTACATTATCACATTATTTAGGTCTGTACCACAAATACTACTAAGAAAACGGTCCATGAGTAATGAATTAGCTACATTATAATTTACTCAGGTCTGTATCACAAATACTAATAGTGACTAAATATTTTCTCCATTAGTCTTGGAATTAAATATGCTGGAGGGCCGAAAGGCATTCTATTGAACTCCAACAGTACTTAAGTGTTACGACTCTGCTACATTCTCCCTTTACTTAGATATTCTCCTGTTTCTATGGTCCTAAACAAATGAGGGCCGATTAGACTAAACTCGAGGCAGGTGGAAGATTCTATAGTTACAGGGCCTTCAGAAAGTATTCACACCCCTCAACTTTTCCCCCATTTTGTTGTGTTACAGCCTGAATTTAAAATGGATTACATTTACGATGTTGTGTCACTGATCCACAGACAATAACCCATAATGTCAAAGCGGAATTATGTTTTTACAAATTTTTACAAATTATTAAAAAAATGAAAAGCTGAAATGTCTTGAGTCAATAAGTATTCAACCACTTTGTTATGGCAAGTCTAAATACCTTCAGGTAATAAGTTGCATGGACTAACGCCGTGTGCAATAATGGTGTTCAACATCATTTTTTAACGACCTCATCTCTGTACCCCACACATACAATTGTCTGTAAGGTTCCTCAGTCGAGCATGGTGAAGTTATTAACTACACTTTGGATGGTGTATCAATACACCCAGTCACTACAAAGACACATGCGTCCTTCCTAACTCAGTTGCTGGAGAGGAAGGAAACCGCTCAGGGATTTCACCATGACTAATGGTGATTTTAAACCAGAGTTAAATGGCTTTGATAGGAGAAAACTGAGGATGGATCAACAACATTTTAGCTACTCCACAATGCTAACCTAAATGACAGAATCAAAAGGCAGCCTATACAGAATATAAATATTCCAAAACATGCATCATGTTTGCAATAAGGCACTAAAACAATACTGCAAATAAATGAACTGAATACATAGCATTATGTTTGGGGCAACTCCAACACAACACTCACTGAGTCCCACTCTTCATAATTTCAAGCATGGTGGTGGCAGGATCATGTTATGGGTATGCTTGTCATCGGCAAAGACTAAGGACTTTTTGGGGGGGGGATAAAAAGAAAATGAAAAAATCCTAGAGGAAAACCTGATTCACTCTGCTTTCAAACAGACACAGAGACAAATCTACTTTTCAGCAGGACAACAACCTAAAGTGGAAGGCCAATTATACACTGGAGTTACTTACCAAGATGGCATTGCATGTTCCTGAGTGGCCTCGTTACAGTTTTGAGTGAAATCGTCTTGAAAATCTATTGCAAGACTTGAAAATGGCTGTCTAGCAAAAGACCAACAACCAACTTGACAGAGCTTGAAGAATTTTAAAAAGAATAAACGGGCAAATATTGCACAATCCAGGTTTGCAAAGCTCTTATAGACTTACCCAGAAAGACTCATAAAGGTGGAATCGCTGCCAAAGGGGATTTTAACATGTATTGACTCAGGGCGTTGAATACTTATCTAATCAAAAATATATTACATATGTAGAGCATTGACAAAAAACAGACAATTAAATCCCTTTTAATCACACCTTGAGACAACAAAACGTGGGAAAAGTCAAGGGGAGTGAATGCTTTCTGAAGGCACTGCAGATGGATAGTGATAATCATCGCTGCTCAGCAATCATCACTGCAGGCTTGGGCTTAAAGGAAGGGCTCAGGAAGAGATACTTCCAACTGCTAGCCAAGGGCCTTGGAGCTATTTTAAGACCATTGTGCTGGCTCTTCTCTGGTTGACGATTATTACTCCATTATAGTGGCAATGACACTATCCTTCTACACAGCCAAATTGGATAATAGAATCAGACAGATACATGACTGGATAAAGAGCACTGTGGTTTGCTACGGCCTTGACCTTGCTTAACGCCACAGGCACTGTTTGTACACAACAGTAGTGTGAGGGTTGAAAGAAAGGAGAGGAGGATAGGATGGGACAAAGGAGAGGCAGTAGACCTGGCATGTTGATTCACATCTCAACCAGGCGACCAAAAACGCTCACTCAAAGAAAGGCCAGCTATTCAGCTCGCAGAATCATATGGCAATCTTGTACACTTGTCTCCAGTCTTTTGAGTCGACAGTCAGGCTAACCGTTAACGGAATAATAGCCTGAGTGAGTGAGATATTTATTCCACTGTTTTTGTAGCTAAGCGCAGAGGCAGGTCTTGAAAGACTGCAGGTAAACCATCAGTTTGATGTTTCCGGCCTAACTGCCACTTTCTTGGCTCTCACCAGACACCCTGTAATACCAGCTATTTCTCGAGACAAAACCTCAATAGAGCTCAGGAGAGGCTCATAAAATTAGATCCACAGCACATAGCTGTCAAGATGCTGGACCGTTTTCTAGCTAAGTAGTCTGCGAAGCAGTCGTCCAACGCAATGCAGAGCGTTTCTCTTCGCCGTGTGTCTTTTTCACTCACCGTTCATAAAACAGAGAGTGAAAAACAGGGAACATTTAATGGCTGCTCTTGGGTCAGAGGTCCTTTCAAGCTCGGACCAGATCCTCTGCAACACCCCATATTTATGGTCTGATCCCAGGTCAGTTGAAGTTAAATCCGCCCCAAAAAGAGAAAGAGCTGTGTGAGACTGTGGAACTTGTTTTGAGAATGGGTCAACATTCCTTAAAGGAAAACTCCACTCAAAAACAATATTTTGGTATTTGTTTCATTAGTCCATTGTTGACATAGTCCCTAAAAGTTTTGCTTGTCAGCAATCAAGTTTTCACGATATCTAACTTTCAAAATACAGAAATCATCCCCGTATGATGCATTTTGAATCACACTGTAGGTCTAAGGAATGTGATTTCACCCAATAGTGTGGCCATTCACGAGCAAATTAACCCTGATACTGTATGTATCAAATTACATTTTAAAACAGTTTAGATGTAATCGTCAAATTATTTTGCATGCTCCGAGTCTCAGATACAGTTTTGCAAAAGGACAATTTAAGACAGTCTTCTCAGACTGAAAAATAGATTCTTATCTCCAGGCCACCAGACTGTTAAATAGTCACCGTTAGCCGGCCTCCGCCCAGTGCCCTGCCCTGAACTTTAGTCACTGTTACTAGCCGGGTACCACCCGGTACTCAACCCTGCACCATAAGAGATTGGTGTCCTATGTATTGGTCACTTTAATAATAATGTTAACATACTTTATTCTAGTCAAGGCTCATCCTATATAACTACATCTCCACACATCTTTTCATATACTGTCCATAATGTCTATACACACACATCCTCATTGCTCATTCTAATATTTCATTATTTCTTCATTCCTTTCTTTTGGGGATTTGGGTGTATTGTTTTGTATTACTGTACTGTTAGAGCTAAGAACATAACCATATCGCTATACCTGCGATAACATCTGCAAAATATGTGTATGTGTGAGCAAAACATGGTGCTTTATTTTTTTTTAAAGAAATTGAATATAGATATTTTATGACTTGTTATTTTAGTTGATCTACCAGTTAGCAACATATTCTTCAATTAAAAATTAAGCCAAGTGGTTATTCTGTGACTTTAGATAATTAGCTTTATTTTCTTTGCCGTGGTATTGTTTTGGTATCGAGTATTGTTTTGGTGTAGAGTATTGTTTTGGTATCGAGTATTGTTTTGGTGTAGAGTATTGTTTTGGTATCGAGTATTGTTTTGGTGTTGAGTGTCGTGAAACTAAACGTGGAATCAGTATCAAAGTCAAAATTCTGACACCGTGACAACACTTGTATGTTTCGAAGTTTGGATAGCACATTAGAGTATAGTACAATACAGTACTGAGTACAGTAACAGTACAGCACTGTACAGTGAGTAGATCACAGTAGATTACAGTCCAATACAATAGTACAGTAGAGTATATTGCACTGTACTCTACTATACTGAACTCTACCCTACTCTGCTGTATTGTCCTGCACTGTACTCTACTGAACTCTACCCTACCCTAGTTCTACTCTGCTGTATTGTACTGCACTGTACTCTACTGAACTCTACCCTACCCTAGTTCTACTCTGCTGTATTGTACTGCACTGTACTCTACAGAACTCTACCCTACCCTAGTTCTACTCTGCTGTATTGTACTGCACTGTACTCTACTGAACTCTACCCTACCCTAGTTCTACTCTGCTTTATTGTACTGCACTGTACTCTACTGAACTCTACCCTACCCTAGTTCTACTCTGCTGTATTGTACTGCACTGTACTCTACTGAACTCTACCCTACCCTAGTTCTACTCTGCTGTATTGTACTGCACTGTACTCTATTGTGCTGCGCTGAATCCATATTTATGCATTTCCGTTTAGTACAGATCAGGAATCCATGATGTAATTCCGTTATCAGGTGTACATCCACTTCACTTACTGGAAGATGTGGTCGCATAAAAACCTGAGGGAGATTTTACCGTAATTCCGTTACCAAAGTTTGAATCGACACAGTTTTTCCACTAAATTAGTTTTAGTACATTTTTCAGCAGAAATTGTTGAAAAGTATTCTTTGTGCGTATGGTTTGTTAAACTTTGAAATCATTGATTTTTGTTTGGCATACATTTTAAAGTAAAGAATCTGAGTCAAAGCGTAATTCTGTTAGTGTGGAATGGCCCACAGCAGGCTGGTAAAGCTAACATTATCAGGCTAGTAGGGCTAATGCTAGCATGCTACGTGGCTAGCAACCTTGCAAGCTGATTTGTAACAAATTCATAATGTATTTGCTTGTAGGTTGGCTGAAATTTTAATTGAACGATATGGTTTAATTTGAAGTTATACATTTGAAGAGACTTGAAATGATTTCTGTCGGTGTTTACATTATAGGGAATAGGTTGGCTTGCCGGGTCCTCCGTATAACGTCATACCCAGCAAAAATATTTTTTTCCCCACATATCTTCAGCATTCTTTGGAATTTTGTTTTATGTAATAACTAGAAAAAGGTTAAAGTGAGGTATAACTTTTGCATTGGGACTTATGATCCGTATACTAATGCAAATCCATATGTTACATGTGGTTACGTTTATGCTACATACCCTTTAAAATACCCTCAGGCCGCCAGTGTTCACAAACTGTAGTGGTGAGAGCAAGTTAACTGCCTGACATTTTCAGGGCTGAACACGTTATGGGCCGGACAAGATTAGTCTACTGTACATTCAGGAACAAAAGGACCCAGAGGAGGTGGCAAGCAAATCACTGCCTCAGCCCTCGTGTAAACATGACGTCGAAAACGATCCACACGCATACACAACCTGGAACATCTCCTTCCTGTGTCAGAGCAACAGCAGGGAGGAAATGCTTGGGCTGTCCCAAATGGAGAGCTGATCAAGGGGGAAGCGTCACAGAAACCCTTCACAGAAACCCTTCACAGAAACTCTCCGTGAAGCTCCCTTCTCCGTTCCACCCCAGCCAGATACCAGGAAAAAGTAGGGAACTCGACCACCCCTCTTAGGTAAAGCTAGTCTTTAAATCACCCCCCCCCCCATACTTCCTTATCTTCTTACTGTGACAGCTTTAATCTGACAATGCACACGCTCTGAGGGTTCAGTCGGCATTTGGACTGCCTCACTTCACTGCGAGTCGATTGGACTGGCTTTGTTGCGTTTGAAGCTCCAGTTTTTCCCTCCGTGTCTGTCTGTCTTGTATGTCTGTCTTGTCTGTCTGTCTGGGTCTCTAGCACTGTCAATGCTATTTCCCTGTTCCAATATCAATCTATCCTTCTTTCTATAAACCAGTACTTATTTTTCAGAGGCAGAAAGGAGAGATGAATAAAGGAACAGAGAGCTCT
This sequence comes from Salvelinus fontinalis, assembly GCF_029448725.1. Lineage (NCBI taxonomy): Eukaryota > Metazoa > Chordata > Actinopteri > Salmoniformes > Salmonidae > Salvelinus > Salvelinus fontinalis. The sequence goes on from NC_074673.1 coordinate 51,415,025, forward strand.
TTCTATCCCCCCTTCTCTTTCCATCTACACCTCTCCTGCTGCTTCTAAAGTCTCTTCTTTCCTACAGCTGAGAAAGCTTTGAGCAAAGCACAGGCAGCTTCAAACGTCTCATCCATTTATACACAGAGCTCTGGCATCCCTCTCGCCTCCTCCTTTCCCTCAGCTGCCTGCCACCCCCTCCTTCCTTTCCCCCTCAAGTGCTCTCTCCTTTAGGCAGAGGCTGCAACAGCATGGCTGCCTCTCTCACAGGCAGGCAAATCAGAGACAGACAGACAGAGACAGACAGACAGACAGGCAGACAGACAGACACGTTATATACTGACCCCCTCTGCCCATTGCAGGCCCACTGTAGTAGCCCGAGCTCTCACTGACAGTCAGTCCCAGATCCAGGCCTTCCTCTCCTCTCCTATGTAGGGTTGTTCAGTCCTGTTTTCCTCTCCTCCCCCCACCTCTTCCACTTTCTTGCTACTCACGCGTCGAGAGGCGAAATGAGGCGCGCTGGAAATTTGCTGGGGCTGACAATGGAATATAGCTGCTCTGAATGCACAAGACTTTAATGGGCTGAATTAGCAGTGCGAGCCAGTCGCTCCCTTTCGCTCCCTCCCTTTCTCTCGATCTCTCTGCCTAGCTCGGTCGTCCCCTCCCCCACGGCTTGCTGCACAGCCATTCCAGACACACACGCTGCTTACAAAGCTGAGAGACAGAGAGGGAAGGGCCAGCCGGCCATGAAAGTGCTTTGTTTCTCCAAGCTCTGGGATCGTTTCCACAGGCCTGCTCTGCTGTGTGCCCTCAGGATTCCTCCCTGTTACACATACTGACTCACAGGCTTTCCACAGGGCTTTAGGGGGTGCGCTTGTGTACACTAAACATTTATTCATCCCAATCGCTTCGATTACAGACATTATTATGAGGTAGTCATTTCACAGTTAAAGCTCATGAACAAAGATTGAGATATTTTTGAGGGGAAAAAAAGCCGGATAAAAAATGATGGGGATGGGGATAGTAAAATACCCAGCATGCAATTAATTTCCCTGCTGTGTTAACAAACCAAAGTAGATCGGAGAAAACCACGATTTAAATGAATTAATGTTGTCACATTAAGTGAGCGTATTCTTTGACTGACTACATTAGCCCTATACCCGCGTCGGCCATTACAGATACGAAGAACGTTTCAGAGGCGAATCTCTCGTGTGAAGTGGCTGCCTGGTCTTCTCCCAACCCAAACCTCCACACACACACACACACACACACACTGCTAAATAGAGACAGAGCTAATCCTGTTTCAGCATGGCAGGACGGGATTATAACATACTAGGAGTTTATACAGCCCCGGCGATGGCTCTGTGCGATGAGGAAGAGATTACCTCTGGGAAGAATGTGTTCCTTCAAATAATGAAGTGTTATGTGAGAAATGTCATCTTACAGCACAGCTGTTTACCAGAAATCGGCCCCCAGGAGCAAATGTGTGATGCCACCGCTGCGAGCTCAAATAAGGACGCAAGCGGTCGTAGAATCCTGCAATCAACATCTATAGGCAGCTAGCTGGCTGCCTATAATGCTTCTCTGTCTTAACCAGTGTTGCAACACGCTGCAGGCGTCCCTCGAAGGTGGGTAATCCGTACAAAGCTGGATGAAGGAAACAGACCAAGGACTTGTGTAGTACTTTTTCATCTGGGGGGGGGGGGGGGGGGGGGGGGGGGGGGACACGAACACCTACCTATAAGGCTAGGCAATTTGTTATTGTGCATTTAATCGCTATGGCAACATGGACGTGTACGACATCAACATCACCATGTTTCGGCATTCTGTACAGGTCTAGCCTATTTGTCCACATGGTACAGCCCTGACGGCCCCTCGCAATCCTTTGGTCAGCTGGGATTCCAGAAATGGTTGCCCCCTGCCCGAAAGATACACTGAACACTACCTATGGAACGAAGTAAGCCTACTACATTATCATAAAACACCGAAGAGACAGGAGGACACAAAGCATATTACGGTCAATTCCAAGGTCATTGGCTTTAATCATGTAAGTGGTCATAACTAATCTTCCTGTCAAAAACAAGTGCTCCGAAGAGGAAGAGAGAGCCCTGAGAAAACCACTATGTAAAGTCCATACCATGTAAAGTCCATACCATAACAGTAAACAAGTGTTATGTCTGCGTAAGTGCAGCACTAGATGTAAATCCCCCGGGTTGCGCACCACGATAGCTCCTTTGATGCTTAACAAATGTTTGGGAAATGAGGGGGGGGGGGGGGGGGGGGGGGCTAACCAGAGCCAGCAGCACACTGAAGGTCAAGGAGACGACCAGATGTTGGAAAGCAGAGTTTACGTTGCCAGCATGGATCCCGATATTAAATATTTCCACTAGGCACAACCACAGCTCTTGACAGGGTTTTCCTGTACCGCCGTCCAACAGGACTATAAACTTAGCAGCTCTCGCCACTGTGACCCATAAGCCTGCACACTACGCTGACCCCCGGACAACATGCTCTCGCGTCTATAATGTGTACGCCCTACATAGGCCTGATGGCAGTGACTGTACATAGATCTCTAAACAGAAAATGGCATTCTGAACTAAGGAATCAGCGTATCCTCCTCCCCATACTTCTATTTAATGCCAATATCATATGCCATTTACTACCTTCAGCACAATACAAACAGAAAACAAGGAGGCTTTTTAAGAAGGAGTGATTTCGAAACGCTCTGCAGTATGCCATCTTGATTAATGGTACTCTACGCTCCATCTGTCAGGAGGCAGAAGGCATTGTGGGGGGGGGGGGGGGGGGTCTAGAACAGATCTGGGCGTGGGAGTCAGACAAACAAGCCCAGTCGTCTAAAAGAGTGGCCTTCTGAAACCGAGGGAAATGTGGAGAGAGAGGGAACAAGCTCTTGCCGCCTCAGGCAATGTGTTCGGCGAGCACGAGGGCAGCGGTAAAACTGAAACACAATACCCACCACACAGCTGTGCATTACGTCCTTCCTGCAGTAAACATAGGCCTACATTTAAGAAATTGACCGGACCTATATGCATTGGGTGCGTAACCTGATTAGGACGTCAAGGATAGAACGGTGTGTGTCCTTCTTACGAAACTCAAATGTGCAATTTGAACTTGTTAAAATAACTGTCCACATGTACTTTTCCTCAGCCAACAAGACGATTAACAAACTGCAAAATCACGAGCCTATGTCAATCTACTATACCCCCATAGTAGAAAAGTTTCCTATTCTATTGGTCAGCTTGGCGTTCTGTGCGAGAAAGAAATAGCCTGTTCCAAACAGACTCTGGGACAGTTGTGGGAAGATATTCATACAACCGCTAGGCCTACGCTACATCCGAAAAACTTAAAAAGCAATAAGTCTGATGCAACAGGTCAAAACATTTAGCTTAAAATGTTGATAATCTATGATTTCTACAAATGTTAAGTGCAGCAATGAACGCACAAGGCAGTAGGCTACGCAAATGTTTGTTACAAAATAGGCTACTTGTTTCAATGGCATATGGAAGTCTTTATAATTGCCTGCACGTCTGGTTGGATTTTGGCTAGGCTAATTTGAAGCAAGGTAAGACACGCCTCATATGTAGTAAAGCGTAAAGGTTTGAAACAATTAAGTATGCGCTTTAAAAATGCTTACTGCCTCCAGCTCATTGCAAAGTGGTCTGTTATGCACTGAAGCCCGCCTAGTTGCCTATGCACTTGAATGGCGAATGGAAAGTGCACTTCAATTACCAGGTGAGAAATAAAAATAGTAGCTCTTTAAATCGTGGCCATCAAAACTATTCATGATTTTTTTATTCAGATCGCAATGAGATGCAGAAGAAGCAACAGCTACTCTTCCTGGGGTCCACACAAAACACAGAACATGACAAAACGCAGAATACTAATGGACAGGAACAGCAACACAAATCCAAACTAAGAACACCACGACCGAAGAACAAGACGACAACTTAAAAAAAGAACAAAAACAAATCAATAAAAAAAAAATAATGATGGGTGTGTTTGTCTGTCAAATTAAATAAAATGGTATTAATCACATGCTTAATAAACAACAGGTGTAGACTAACAGTGAAATGCTTCCTTAAGGGCCCTTCTCAACAATGCAGAGAGAAAGAAATAACAGAAAAGTAAAACACGTGATAAAGTAATAATAAATACACAATGATTGCATGTCTTTTGGGGTTTTATATGGGTTTTGGAGCTGTGTGTTAACTGGCTGAAAAGAGAATTTGGTACTTTCAGCACATCAATACTTCTTCCAGAGACCAGCAGTGATGCAGTCGATCTCTCCTCCAATCTGAACCAGGAGAGACTGACGTGCATTTTAATGACATCGGCCCTCTGTGTACAATTGAGGGTCAGACGTGCTGCTCTGTTAAGGGCCAGCTGCAGCTATTTTAGGTCATTTTTTTGCTGCACCTGACCATACAACTGGGCAATAGCCAAGATTTAGGCATGTTCATGACCAGTTCATTCCTCAGAATCAACCATGAGAGAGCCATTGCGTTTTTAAGGTAACAGACAGCGGTGCTCTCAATAGGGAGTCAGGTGAATAGATAAGTAGCACATTAATTCAGAATAACGGCACAGAGCCTTACGGATACTACACGGACAACATCAGCGAGCAAACAGAACACACTTTCAACGACACTCTTCAGACTCTCGAGACAAGGACAATTGCTGGCAACTATCAGCACCTAAACCTGGAATCCAACTGAATTTGTGGAAACAACTCGTAATCCTCTGAAGACCATCCAAGGTTGAAGGGGAGGGCGAAAGAAAAACAACTAAATCAACTCAGCGAAGCCTTCAGTCTTTTCACTGCTGACACAACAGGGTTATGGCAGAATCGAGGCTATAACACACACGATAGACAGGTAGACTGAGCTAAGCATTCCCCCTTTGCTTTGTTCCCTTGATTTTGGTTCACTGTAGAGTGGAGACAGAGGGGCTGAGGGGCAGACATGTGGAAAACAATGAGTGTGGAGTGTTTTTACTGGAGTCCTGCGGGGCAGGGGTGCTACAAAACGGCCCAGCAGCAGCAACCCAGGAGCTAGAGCCTGAAACAATAACACGGCCGACCGACACGTCGCGAGCTAACCCTCCACCTAACAAAACACACCCCTCTCTGCTCAGACAGCCCAGGCGTTCAGCTATTTGAGCTATCCACCAGAGTAAACTCTGGGCTGAGAGAAGAATTCCACTCTGGCGAAAGCAGCGGACAGCCATAATGCCGCAAAATTACGAGATAATTCACTGCACTCATGGAGGCTTACCCTCGGTTCACTCCTCTTGGCACATTTTCAAAGATGGCATCTAAAAGGTTTTTATGTGAAAATATTGTGTTGCCATGTGGTGTATATTTACATTTTGACCTGGTCAAAAACACTGACAGTGAACTACTTGAATACGATGTCTTACGAAGCGAAGCGCCAGCAAAATCTATACAAGTAGTTCCGTGGTCCTGTGTGGCTCAGTTGGTAGAGTCTGGCGCTTGCAACGGCAGGGTTGTGGATTCGGTTGCCACGGGGTACCAGTACAAAAAAATGTATGCAGTCACTACTGTAAATTGCTCTGGATAGAAACGTCTGCTAAATTACCCAAATGTAAGGCCATAATTTCTCATACTTAACACAACTAAAGATAAGACACGAGGAGCTCAGCATGAAGATAGGAATGAGGAGTGAGACTAAGATACTGCGACGCAGCACGTAGGAACTGTTTATTACTGTTAGCAAAACAAATGTCCATACAGGGTAGAACACTTTTAGAATACAAGACGAAACCAGTAGCTTCGAGCTTTCATTTTAGGGTAACTTCCCTTGCTACCGTACAGCTGAATACACTACCCTAGTACTTTGTTTGTGATAATATGCTAACCATAACGCAAAATATGCTAATACCAAAGCTGATTTTCACCAAAAACATCTCCCTTGCCAAAAACGAATTAACTTAGTCTCCCTCACCTCCCATTTGGTTTCCCTGGATTCCATAGGCACATTCTGCATCACGAATGACATCTTTACTTTCTTAGAGACAGCGCACACTTCTATATAATAAGAAATTGCTTCTTCTATGCAAATGTTGTTGATCACTAAATTAAAATATGTTCTGCTAGCAGTTGCCAATAAAATATGTTCAAACACACACACACACACACACACACACACACACACACACACACACACACTGAATAATATGGATTCACCTGGATTTTGAATAGACCCAGGCTACATCTTGATTTACACAGTTTATCAATAGAAACGTACCATTCAAATACAGTTGAAGTTGGAAGTTTACATACACTTAGGTTGGAGTCATTAAAATTCATTTTTCGACCACTCCACAAATGTCTTGTTAACTTCTCTAGGGTAGGGGGCAGCATTTTCACGTTTGGATGAAAAGCATACCCAAATTCAACTGCCAGCTACTCATCCCCAGAAGATAAGATATGCATATTGTTAGTAGATTTGGATAGAAAACACTCTGAAGTTTCTAAAACTATTTGAATCATGTCTGTGAGTATAACAGAACTTATTTAGCAGGAAAAACCCTGAGGACAAACCATTCAGATTTTTTTTTAGGTCTAAAAATCACTCTATTCAATGAGTTTTCATTGGGAAATCAGTTCCTACGGCTTCCACTGGATGTCAACAGTCTTGAGAAATTGGTTGAGGTTATTCCTTTGTGTAATGAAGAAGTACGGCCATCTTGAAGTCGAGTCACTCGAGGTGTCCTGTTAGATAGAAGCGCGGGAGCAGAAAGCTGGCTTTAGTTGGATTTAATCTTGTATTGAGCACAGATCATCCCGTCTTCAATCTTATCGATTATTAACGTTAAAAAATACCTAAAGTTGTATTACAAAAGTTTAGTTTGAAATTTTTTGCCAAAGTTTACAGGTAACCTTTGAGATATTTTGTAGTCACGTTTGAGCAATTTGGAAGCTGTGCTTTTCTGGATCAAACACGCCAAATAAATTGACATTTTGGATATATATCGACGGAATTAATCGAACAAAGGGACCATTTGTGATGTTCATGGGACATATTGGAGTGCCAACAACAGAAGCTCGTCAAAGGCATGAATCATATTTTTATTTCTGTGTTTTGTGTCGCGCCTGCAGGATTGAAATATGTTTATCTCTCTTTGTTTACAATGGTGCTATCCTCAGATAATAGCATCGTACGCTTTCGCCGAAAAGCCTATTTGAATTCTGACATGTTGGCTGGATTCAAAACCAGTGTAGCTTTAATTTGGTATCTTTCATGTGTGATTTAATGAAAGTTTGATTTTACAGTAATTTTCATAGTAATTAATTTGAATTTGGCGCTCTGCATTTTCTCAGGCTTTTTGCCAAGTGAGACAGTAGCGTCCCGCCTAAACTCAGATTTTTGGATATAAATATGAACTTTACCAAACAAAACATACTTGTGTAACATGAAGTCCTATGAGTGTCATCTGATGAAGATCATCAAAGGTTAGTGATGCATTTTATTTCTATTTCTGCTTTTTGTTACTGCTCTCTTTGGCTGAAAAAATGGCTGTCTTTTTCTGTGACTTGGCTCATACCTAACATAATCGTTTGGTGTGCTTTCGTCATAAAACCTTTTTGAAATCGGACACTTTGGCTGGATTTACAACAAGTGTATCTTTAAAATGGTGTAAAATACTTGTATGTTTGAGGATTTTAAATTATGTGATTTCCGTTGTTCTGAATTTGGCGCCCTGCAGTTTCACTGGCTGTTAACGAGGTGGGATGCTACCGTCCCACATACCCTAGAGGAGTTAACAAACTATATTTTGGCAAGTCTGTTAGGACATCTACTTTGTGCATGACACGTCATTTTTCCAACAATTGTTTACAGACAGATTATTTCACTGTATCACAATTCCAGTGGGTCAGAAGTTTACATACACTAAGTTGACTGTGCCTTTAAACAGCTTGGAAAATTCCAGAAAATGCTGTCATGGCTTTAGAAGCTTCTGATAGGCTAATTGACATAATGTGAGTCAATTGGAGGTGTACCTGTGGATGTATTTCAAGGCCTACCTTCAAACTCAGTGCCTCTTTGCTTGAAATCATGGGAAAATCTAAAGAAATCAGACAAGACCTCCACAAGTCTGGTTCATCCTTGGGAGCAATTTCCAAATGCCTGAAGGTACCACGTTCATCTGTACAAACAATAGTACGCAAGTATAAACATCATGGGACCATGCAGCCGTCATACCACTCAGGAAAGAGACGTGTTCGGTGTCCAAGAGATGAACGTACTTTGGTCCGAAAAGTGCAAATCAATCCCAGAACAACAGCAAAGGACCTTGTGAAGATGCTGGAGGAAACAGGTACAAAAGTATCTATATCCACAGTAAAACAAGTCCTATATCGACATAACCTGAAAGGCAGCTCAGCAAGGAAAAATCCACTGCTCCAAAACCGCCACAAAAAAGCCAGACTACGGTTTGCAACTGCACATGGGGACAAAGATCGTACTTTTTGGACAAATGTCCTCTGGTCTGATGAAACAAAAATAGAACTGTTTGGCCATAATGACCATTGTTATGTTTGGAGGAAAAATGGGGAGGCTTGCAAGCCGAAGAACACCATCCCAACCGTTAAGCATGGGGGTGGCAGCATCATGTTGTTGGGGAGCTTTGCTGCAGGAGGGACTGGTGCACTTTACAAAATAAATGGCATCATGAGGCAGGAAAATGATGTGGATATATCGAAGCAACATATCAAGACATCAGTCAGGAAGTTAAAGCTTGGTCGCAAATGGGTCTTCCAAATGGACAATGACCCCAAGCATACTTCCAAAGTTGTGGTAAAAAGGCTTAAGGACAACAAAGTCAAGGTATTGGAGTGGCCATCACAAAACCCTGACCTCATTCCTCTAGAACATTTGTGGGCAGAACTGAAAAAGCTTGTGTGAGCAAGGAGGCCTTACAACCCTGACTCAGTTACACCAGCTCTGTCAGGAGGAATTGGCCAAGATTCCCCCAACTTATTGTGGGAAGCTTGTGGAAGGCTACCCAAAACGTTTGACCCAAGTTAAACAATGTAAAGGCAATGCTACCAAATACTAATTGAGTGTATGTAAACTTCTGACCCACTGGGAATGCGATGAAAGAAATAAAAGCTGAAATAAATAATTCTCTCTAGTATTATTCTGACATTTCACATTCTTAAAATAAAGCGGTGATTCTAACTGACCTAAGACAGGGAATTTTTACTAGGATTAAATGTCAGTAATTGTGAAAAACTGAGATTAAATGTATTTGGCTAAGGTGTATGTAAACTTCCGACTTCAACTGTAAATGATTACCATTTTGTTGTTTTGTAGTTAGATTGGTAAAAACAAAGTCAAATGATTGTATGATTGTATAACGGAGTCATAATGCATACATTGCTGTCTGTAAAGAATGTAATGATATTGAACTCAAAATATGCCCAACAATTGAACAGTAGCAAAACTTACAGTGCCTTCAGAAAGTATTCACACCCTTTTCCTTTTTTCCATATTTTGTTGTGTTACACCCTGAATTTAAAATTGATTGAATTGAGATTTTTGAATCACTGGCCTACACACAATAATACCCCATAATGTCAAAGTGGAATTGTGTTTTTCCAAAAAATATAAATAATTGTATTCAAACCATTTTTGATGGAAAGCCTAAATAAGTTCAGGAGAAATAATTTGCTTGACAATAAGTTGCAAGGACTCACTATGTGAAATAATAGTTTTTAACATCTCTGTACCCTACACACACACAAAAATCCCCTTAGTTGAGCAGTGAATTTCAAACAGATTCAACCACAAAGACCAGGAAGGTTTTCCAATGCCTCGCAAAGAAGGGAACCTATTGGTAGATGGGTAAAAATAAAGCAAACACTGAATATCCTTTTTGAGTATGGTGAAGCTATTAATTACACTTTGGATGGTGAATCAATACGACCAGTCTACAAAGTTACAGGCGTCCTTCCTAACTCAGATGCCGGAGAGAAAGGAAACCACTCAGGGATTTTACCATGAGGCCAATGGTGAAATGCGGGTGTATGCTATTCCGCTTCTCATGGGCCCGTGAAAGGTTCCACTAATTGTGTGAGGGGTAGGAATGGGCGTATTTCTCCAGCCATTGTATAGGGCAGTACAATGGAGAGAAATGTCTCAGTCCCTGGCGCAAAAACCTTGTGCTATCCAGGAACACGAGTATAGGACATCAATAAGCTGCTCCCAAACGTTTTAAACCTGCATCTTTCATTGTTCATGTGGGATTCAATGACTTTATGAAGAGCAGCTCAGAACAGCTGGAGATGGATTTTAAAGAACTTATTGGGGCTCTACTCGACACCTACAAACTCCCCATAATATCTGTCCCTGTGCACTCCCTAAATCGTGGCATTGAACATGTCAGCAAACTCTTAGCCCTCCATAACTGGCTACACGATCATTGTAACATTTATTGACAATAGCTTGTTTTATAAGGAGGATGGGATCCACCCAAATAATCTGGGTTCCTGGATCCTTTCACAGCACTAAAAGGCCGTGTTGAGACAATGACTTGTCAATGACCCACGCCCAGCTCAGTTAATCCCTACCATTGTGTCGATGAGTTGTCATAATACTTCAGCAAATGTACACTAACGTTCAAAAGTTTGGGATCACTTAGAAATGTCCTTGTTTTTGAAAGCAAAGCACATTTTCTGTCAATTAAAATAACATTGAATTGATCAGAAATACAGTGTAGACATTGTTAATGTTGTAAAAGACTACTGTAGCTGGAAACGGCAGATTTTTTATGGAATATCTACATAGACGTACAGAGGCCCATTGTCAGCAACCATCACTCCTGTGTTCCAATGGCACGTTGTGTTAGCTAATCCAAGTTTATAATTTTAAAAGGATAATTAGAAAACCCTTTTGCAACTATGTTAGCACAGCTGAAAAGTGTTGTGCTGATTAAAGAAGCAATTAAACTGGCCTTCTTTAGACTAGTTGAGTATCTGGAGCATCAGCATTTGTGGGTTCAATTACAGGCTCAAAATGAACTTTCTTCTGAAACTCGTCAGTCTATTCTTGTTCTTTGAAATGAAGGCTATTCCATGCGAGAAATTGCCAAGAAACTGAAGATCTCGTACAACGCTGGGTACTACTCCCTTCAAAGAACAATGCAAACTAGCTTTAAACAGAATAGAAAGAGGAGTGGGAGGCCCCGGTGCACAACTGAGCAAGAGGACAAGTACATTAGTGTCTAGTTTGAGAAACAGACGCCTCATCTGTCCTCAACTGGCAGCTTCATTAAATAGTACCAGCAAAACACCAGTCTCAACGTCAACAGTGAAGAGGCAACTCCGGGATACTGGCCTTCTAGGCAGAGTTGCAAAGAAACAGCCATATCTCAGACTGGCCAATAAAAATAAAAAATGGGCAAAAGAACAGACACTAGACAGAGGAACTATGCCTTGAAGGCCAGTATCCCGGAGTCACCTCTTCACTGTTGACGTTGACACTGGTGTTTCTGCTTTAACTTCTCTTGGGTAGGGGGCAGCATTCGGAATTTTGGATGAAATGCATGCCCAAATTAAACTGCCTGCTTCTTGGGCACAGAAGATATGATATGCATATAACTGGTAGATTTGGATAGAAAACACTCTAAAGTTTCCAAAACTGTTAAAATCTGTGAGTATAACAGGCGAAAACCTGAGAAAAATCCATTCAGGAAGTAGTTTTTTTGTTGGTTTTGTAGTTTTCTATTCAATGCCATTACAGTATCCATTGACTTAGGACTCAAATTGCAGTATCTATGCCTCCCACTAGCTGTCAACACTCTTTAGAAATTGTTTCAGGCTTGTATTCTGAAAAATGAGGAAGTAAGAGCAGTCTGAATGAGTGGACCCTAAAGTGTCACAGAGCTTTTTCATGCGCGAGACCGAGAGAGTGCCTTTCTTGTTTACCTTTTATATTGACGACGTTATTGTCCGGTTGAAATATTATCGATTATTTAGGCTAAAAACAACCTGAAGATTGAATATAAACATCGTTTGACATGTTTCTATGAACTTTACGGATACAATTTGGAATTTTTGTCTGCATGTTTTGACTACGTTTGAGCCTGTGGATTACTGAAGAAAACGCGCATAAAGAGACTTTATCGAGCAAAAGGAACATTTATTGAGTAAATGAATGTCTGCTGAGTGCAACCATATGAAGATTATCAAAGGTAAGGGATTAATTTTATCTCTATTTCTGACTTGTGTAACTTCTACTTGGCTGGTTACTGTTTGTAATGATTTGTCTGCTGGGCTATGTTCTCAAATAATCGTAATGTATGCTTTCGCCGTAAAGCATTTTTGAAATCTGACACCGTGGTTGGATTCACAAGAAGTTAATCTTTAAACCTATGTAAAATATGTTTTGTTTTCAGAATTTTTATAATGAGTATTTCTGTATTTGAATTTAGCGCCCAGCAGTTTCACTGGCTGTTGAAGAGGTGGGACGCTAACGTCTCACGTACCCAAGAGAGGTTAAAGCGGCATCGAAATCCATCGAATGTAGTGATCACGATACAGTAGCCATATCTAGGAAGTTCCAAAGACTGGGCCTTATATTGTGTATGAGAGGTCATACAATAAGTTTTGTAGTGATTCCTATGTTGTTGATGGAAATAATATTTGTTGGTCTGTGGTGTGTAATGAGAAGCAAACAGACGCGGCACTTGACACATTTATGAAATTGCTTATTCCAGTTACTAATAAGCATGCACCCATTACGAAAATTACTGTAGAAACGGTTAAATCCCCGTGGATTGATGATGAATTGAAAAAAATGTATGGTTGAAAGGGATGAGACGAAAGGAATGGCAAATAATGGCTGCACAACCAATTGGCAAACGTACTGCACATTGAGAAACCATGTAACTAAACAGAATAAAAACAAAAATAAACTATACTATGAAACAAAAATAAATTATATAAAGAATGACAGTAAAAAGCTTTGGAGCACCTTAAATGATTTTTTTTTACAAAAAGGTCAACTCAGCTCTATCATTGATTGAATCAGATGGTCCAATGATCACAAAAGCCACTGATTTTTTCATTGGCAAGATTAGCAAATTTAGGCATGACATGCAAGCAACAATCGCTGACACTACACATCCAAGTATAAAGACAAGCATTGTATTATTGAATTCCGTAAAGTGAGTGTGGAGGATGTGAAAAAAATGTGTTCTCTATCAACAAGCCACCGGGGTCTGACAACTTGGATGGAAAATTACTGAGGATAATAGAGGATGATATTGCCACATCTTCAATCTAAGCCTAATAGAAAGTGAGTGCCCTCAGGCCTGGAGGGACGAAAAAGTAATTCCACTACCCTAGAATAGTAAAGCCCCCTTTACTGGCTCAAATAGCCAACCAATCAGCCTGTTTAAAATAAGAAAATAAAAAATTGCGTTTGACCAGACACAATGATATTTTACTGTAAACGAATTGACTTTCAGCACACTTATAGGGAAGGACATTCAACAAGCACAGCACTTACACAAATTACTTCAGTGTGACTTTTGACATTATCGATCATAGTCTGCTAATGAAAAAACTTGTGTTACGGCTTTACACCCCCTGCTATATTGTGGATAAAGAGTTACCTGTCAAACAGAACAAATAAAGTGTTCTTTACCTTTCTAACATAATCCAGGTAGAATCAGGACTTTCCCAGGGTAGCTGTCTAGGCCCCTTACTTTTTTTAATCTTTACATGCCGCTGGCCTTGAGTAAAGCCAGTGTGTCAATGTTTGCGGATGACTCAACACTATACATATCAGCTACCACAGCGAGTGAAATCACTGCAACACTTAAAGAGCTGCATTTAGTTTGAGAATGGGTGGCAAGGAATAAGTTAGTCCTAAATATTTCAAAAACTAAAAGCATTGTATTTGGGACAAATCTTTCACTGAACCCTAAACCTCAACTACATCTTGTAATGAATATTGTGGAAATTGTCCACCAGACACTGGGAGATGAATTAACCTTTCAGCCAGGGTTTCCGTTAGCCGGTCATAGATGGATTTTGGCCTATAGAGAAATTGAAAAGCCTATAAATAAAATTGGCACCGGCCAATTGTCTTGGAGAAGACACTTTTTTGTCTATTCATTGATGAAAATACATTTGAGTGGTAATGCTTATCGGTCTATAGGTTAATTTGCATGATTTATTTGAAATCAATCGGTGCGTGTAGGCTACAGTATATTCGTTATGCATCTTATTTTTTTTACATGCATACAGCATACAGAAACAGTCTGAGCAAAAAATCTGTCAGAGAGCTCGGGAGAAGCTGCAGCATCTAAAATGGCAACGGAAGATAGGCTTTATCAGCGCTTCACACACCAATTTGCAATGAGCTGGTGGCTGTAGGCTACGGATTTTGGAAAAATCTACTTAATTGTTTGAAACCTTGACGTTTGAATACATCTTTTTTATGTAGCCTTACTGGGCTAGGCTACTTTTCTCGACAAGCTGACCAATAGAATAGGTCAACTTCTCTACTATGCAGGATAGTAGTTTGACATATGGAGGAGCAAACCTGCCATAATTAGAATTTAATGACTGAATAAATGCACCTATAAATAGATAAATAAATCCACACATAAATAAATATACGAGCAGGAAAATATAAAAACACTGACAAATTAATTTATTTTCTCTACATATTCATTTATTTTCTCTACATGGCGGCAGGTAGGCTAGTGGTTAGAGCGTTGGACTTGTAACCGAAAGGTTGCAAGATCGAATCCCCGAGCTGACGTGGTAAAAATATTTTGTTCTGCCCCTGAACAAGGCCGTTAACCCACTGTTCCTAGGATGTCATTGAAAATAAGAATTTGTTAGGCTGATACCCCATTTCATGGACCCAAGATCCATTGGTAAGCCTGTACATTGCAATATGAATGATCAATACACATAGGTTTACTGGTGAGCTAATGTGGATCATTTCACAGTAGTGTCAAAGTCCTGCAATATGGGCTATGATGCTAATATTTGTGTAAACTCTTCACAGCTGTGTTCTGTGGGTGTCAGTGAGCAGGCTGATACCCCATTTAAATGGATCCAAGGTGTAAAACAAAATAATAATTTAAAAAATGCCTGTACATGTGACTTTCCCCACAGTCCCCTTAGACAACTGAGAAGGGGAGAAAACATCCTATCACAGCTTCCTGGTTTCCACCAATCAGAGTGCCTGAAAGCACATTTGGACTTTGACCCCTCCCACTGCAGGTCAGAGTGGCTATCATTGTCAGCAGATAAAGATGCAAGTTGTCTGTGTGATTAATGTTTAGTGGAGGAAACAGTGGATCATGTGTTATTTTGTGAACTGTATGACGTAGATAGGGAGAGATTGTGTGAAAGGGTTAGAGAGGCTTGGACGGGGTTGGGGTTTGGTTGGTGTAGTGGGGGGAGGAAAGGGAAAGTTAGTGGTGTCTAGGGCTCTATTTCACTTTCTTAGAGGAACAGGACAAATGAAGAGAATTTAATCTGGGTAGTCCGTGACTGGCCTCACACTCCAGTACAGTAAATGGCGGTGTAGGCCTTAAAAGTTGGATGCGATCCACCAACCCAATCCCAAAGAAGAAGACACAAGTTTGGCTGACGACCAAGTTATCAGTCTGTTTATTTTAGTAAGATTGTGTATGCATTCAAGAAGTGAGTTGTGAGGTGTATTGTCGGGAGGGTTAATGCTAAATTATGATGACTGACTGAAAGCAATTACCTTAGGCCTAATAACCTTGTCACATCTGTAGCTGTATAGTACTGCTGCAGCTTACGTATATCTCAGATACGTTTATAAGTGCCTGTATTGCATTAGATGTTATTGTTTAGAGATGGTTCATTCCTATAGCCTGTATGCGCACTTTACCGCTGCATTTATTATGATGGTATATGAAAAATTATGATGGCACTGGAGAGGATGGCTGCTGTTTTATTGGCTCTTAACCAACCGTGCTATTTTGTTAGTTTTTCCGCATTGTTTGTAACATATTTTGTACATAATGTTGTTGCTACTGTCTCTTATGACTGAAAGGATCTTCAGGACATCACAACAGCGATTAACTCACCTCGAATTGAACTAATAATTCGGGTGGGAAGGATATACTCCATACAGCTGAACAGGTCGTCATCCCTGTCATTCACAGGAGAAAGAAACTGAGATTTCGCGAAAGGAGATCGGGGTGCCTTGTGAGGATCAGACGACGATTGGCTAATCTGCCTTTGCCATCCGTACTATTAGCCAACCTTCAATCGCTGGAAAATAAGTGGGACGAACTAAAAGCACGTATATCCTACCAATGGGACATTAAAAACTGTAACATCTTATGTTTCACAGAGTCGTGGCTGAACGACGACATAAATAACACGCAGCTAGCCGGTTATACACTATCCGCAGGACAGAACAGCAGCCTCTCGTAAGACACGGGGTGGCGGCCTATGTACATTTGTAAACAGCTGCTGCACGATATCTAAGGAAGTCTCTAGGTTTCGCTCAACTGAGGTAGAGTATCTCATGTAAAGCTGTAGACCACCACAGAGTACCTAGAGAGTTGTCATCTGTATTTTTTTTCGCACTGAGCTAAAGGCAAGAGTTGCCACTATCAAGGAGCAGGACTCTAACCTGGAAGCTTATGAGAAATCCCGCTATGCCCTCAGACAAAACATCAAACAGGCAACGCATCAATACAGGACTAAGATCGAATCGTACTACACCGGCTCCGACACTTGTCGGATGTGGCAGGGCTTGCAAACTACTACAGACTACAAAAGGAAGCACAACCGAGAGCTGCCCAATGACACGAGCCTACCAGACGAGCTAAATCATTTCTATGCTCGCTTCAAGGCAAGTAACACTGAAACATGCATGAGAGCATTAGCTGTTCCGGACGACTGTGTGATCACGCACTTCGCAGCCGATGTGAGTGAGACCTTTAAACAGGTCAGCATTCACAAGGCTGCAGGGCCAGACGGATTACCAGGACATGTACTCTGAGCATGCGCTGAACAACTGGCAAGTGTCTTCACTGACATTTTCAACCTCTTCCTGTCTGAATCTGTAATACCAACACGATCATTAAGTTTGCTGATGACACAAAGCCTGATCACCGACAACAATGAGACAGCCTATAGGGAGGTCAGACATCTGATCGTGTGGTGCAAGGACAACAACCTCTCCCTCAACGTGATCAAGACAAAAGAGATGATTGTGGACTACAGGAAAAAAAGAGGACCGAGCACGCCACTATTCTCATCGACGAGGCTGCAGTGGAGCAGGTTGAAAGCTTCAAGTTCCTTGGCGTCCATATCACCAACAAACTAACATGATCCAAGCACACCAAGACATTCGTAAAGAGGGCATGACAAAACCTATTCCCCCTCAGGACACTGAAAAGATTTGGCATGGGTCCTCACATCCTCAAAAGATTTACAGCTGCACCATCGAGAGCATCCTGACAGGTTGCATCACTGCCTGGTATGGCAACTGCTCGGCCTCCGACCGCAAGGCACTACAGAGGGTAGTGCGTACGGCCCGGTACATCACCGGGCCTAAGCTTCCTGCCCCCCAGGACCTCTGTACCAGGCGGTGTCAGAGGAAGGCCCTAACAATTGTCAAAGACTCCAGGCACCCTAGTCTGACTGTTCTCTCTGCTACCACACAGCAAGCGGTACCGGAGCACCAAGTCTAGGTCAAACAGGCTTCTAAACAGCTTCTACCCCCAAGCCATAAGACTCCTGAACATCTAATCAAATGGCTACCCAGATTATTTGCATTACCCACCCCTTCTACGCTGCTGCTACTCTCTGTTATTATCTATGCATAGTCACTTTAATAACTCTACCTACATATACATATTACCCCGACTAACCCACATGGACTCTGTACAGGTACCCCCTGTATAGTTTACTGCTGCCCTTTAATTATTTGTTACTTTTATCTCTTACCTTTTTAGATACTTACTTAAAACTGCATTGTTGGTTAAGGGCTTGTAAGTAAGCATTTCACTGTAAGGTCTACTATGCCTGTTGTATTCGGCGCATGTGACAAATACAATTTGATGTGATTATCATAGTACACGCTACTGTTAAGCCCTGGCAAGAAATTCTAGATGTTTCATATGCGGTCCTCAGCGCTCCCGCCTGCCCCTGCAGTAAGATGTATGACTCTGTGGCACCAGACACAGATCAGATATCCACCAGTTCTGAGAGAGGGCCATAAATCTTGCCTGTCTTAATTAGTTCTCTCTCTCTCCATGATTTGTTTATACATATAGTGCTGTAAATGTGTATGCTGTCATGTGAATATCCCTGTATAGATGCTATGCCATTCTTTCCTGTGTAGATATTCCTATTGCATAGCTTACCACATTGTATATTTGTTCTTACCTTTCAGAACCACAAGTCCATCCTATGCAAACTGGAGATGTCTGTGTGAGTGTGAATACTATAGTGTGTGATGGTGATAATAAAAGTCCTGGACTAAGAAGCCTCTGTACTGTTCTTGCCGGACAGCCTGTAGCGAGTCAGAACCAATTACATCACATTAATTACTAGCGGGTGAGGGCATTCCCAGCCGACCGCTCAGACAGCTCCAGCTAGCCATTTTTTAACAATAGGTAAGGCTGTACATTGCAGTATGAATGTCCAATACACACAAGACTGCCTGGGCAGGTGATTTCCCACAGTCAAAGTCCTGCAATATAAGCTACAATGGTAATATTTGGGTACACTCTTCATAATTGTATTCTGTGGGTGTCACTGAGGCTGATACCCCATTTCATTGATCCACAATCCATAGGTAAGGCTGTTCAGTGAAATATAAGTGTGCCCCCAATGCAATTATGCAGTCTAATAAATCCACAGTTCGACTTCAAATGATTTGCCATTTTTTGTCAAATTAACTTAGTCTTTTGTTGAATTTATATAACTTGTTTAGCAGTATCTAGCGCAGATTTGGCATGATTTCGCAATGTGCCCATTTCAATGCGGGGCCTTTATTTTGAAGGTGAACCGCAAAAATGTGTGTGTTTAGCTTTACATACAGTGCTGGCATACTGAAAACAGATTACCTGCTTTCCGTGTGGAGGTATGCATCGAAAACTTGGGTCAGCTAGCTGCTACAAGGGACTTATATGTTAACAAATATGTCTGCTAGCTATTCATCTTATTGATAAAGTTCCATTAAGCAGCTATCTTGAAACTGCTGGGGGAAAACTAGCTAATGTTAGCTTACCCCCACCAACAGTTCACCTTAGCTAACTAACGTTAGCTTACCCCCACCAACTGAGTTCACCATAGTTAGCTTGCTAACCCCCACCAACAGTTCACCTTAGCTAGCAAGCTAAGTGGACTATAGCTAGGTTTCTAGAAAATAACTAGCTATATAATTGCTAGCTATATTGGTAGGTAGTTACTGACTATTTGAACAGTTTTTGTCAAACTACTTTGTTCCCCTGCCTGTTCGTTTATGCTTTAATGACAAAGTTGGCAAGAAAAATGCCCCTCCTAATTTTACTGTTGTTTTCATATAATTTGACTGATTAGGGGGCTGTGCACATTTAAAATTACAAATTACCAACAATGCTAATTCTTGTTCATGTTGTTGTTGCATTGCTGACAGGCCAGGGACCAATCTCACAAAGAATCTCAAGAGTAGTACTGATTTTAGGATACGTTTTGCCTTCACATTGACAAGGGGGAGGTTATCCTAGACCACTATCCCTAGTGAGAGACGCTTTGTCAATATAGGCCCTGGAAGAAAGCTGTTGCCCAATACCTTGCACAGTCATTTTACCCCTAGAGCAGGGGTAGAGGCAACCCTGTTCCTGGAGTGCCTCGGGTACTGCAGGATTTAGTTTCAACTAGGCACAACAGGCGTTCGTTCAGTTCAGCCACGTTTTCTCAAAATATTCTTGAACAGACAGATACTTTTGCACCAATCAGTGGGTGTGCTGGGGTGTGGCTTGAAGCAATGAGTTTAGTATTTAAAGGGCAGCGGTGCATTTTGAACCCACAACCCAAACCCTCCCCATTTTAAAACTAGTCGTTCAGTACAGCACCGATTCCGTTCAATTGAACATTCTTTTACATTTGTATGTACTGAATACAGCCCTGACCGCCTGAACTAATTGATCAGTTGAGTGATTGCCTAAATTCAAAACAACCAGTTTTCCAGGTCGGTTATATCAAAAACATGAAGTGCCTGCGGCACTCCAGGGCCAGGGTTGCCTATCCTTGCCCTAGAGGTATTAGTCAATGCTTATTAACTCAATATTGTATGTGAATTTCCATAAATCAATGACACTAACAAAAGGGTTGAATTGTTCAGCGACATTTGCAGTAAATGCTAACACGACTTTGCTGATGAAAGGTACATCGTGCATTTATTGTCATCTCCCTATCAGGCCACTGCATGCTGTGACACGGGCCTGGATGGTGACACATTTTCAAGCTGCCGGACTGAAGACTGTAGCCTTCATTGGTAGCAGAAGCAAGGGCCTTACCTGGGAATACAGCAACAGTCTCCCTCTCGGTCTCACAGCCTTTCTGTCAACATGTATGTAACCACTCAAATTCACACCAACAGCTACGGACACAAGCACAGACTTTTATTCACTTGTCGCAGTCTTCAATCTTGTCTGGGATACATATTTTAGTTGCCAAACCTGTGTGATGTCTGATATACATAAACAATGTATTCACCCTGGACATGAGAATTGTATTTACTTTAGACCTTTTGAATCATCAAGGGCTGTCTTTGTGTTTAAGCTACCACAGAAGTTAGTCAAAGCTAATGTGACAAACATGCATATAAAAATTGTTTTCTAATCTAACAATACAATTCAATTGAGTTTATACAACTATATTGCATTTGGTCACCACCTAAATGTGGCCTTTAAAAGCCTTAATAGTTGCATCCTTCCTCAGTGAACTGTCTGCGGATAGCTGACAACAAGGTGGCAGGATTCTTCATGTGCTGCTCTAGAGCTCCACAGCCCAGCAAACTCACCTGGGGATAGGGGGATGGACGTGTTAGTTTTGTCTGGGAGACTGCGAGACTTTTACAGAGAGAAGATCGCATGAGTTTTGGCATGAGTACAGTGAACCCAATTCAACCAGTGGCTCTGGATAATATGTGACCCGCCACCTGGATTCGGTCCTATGAGGCAAAATTTGAAATGGTGTTGTTTACATTGGATAAAAGTAAAGACTCAGAGCTAGAAAATTGTATATCATACACTGCAGTTGAAGAACAATGGGAAAGTAATTCTGCTTTGAAAGTTGATAAACTTCTAACGAAACTTTTCAGAAAATGGCCTGTGAATGTGTTGGTACACGTACTGGAGAGCTCTTCTTTGTCTACACCCATTCAGCATCATTCACACCCTCTTAAGCATTAGCCCCCTCCCATCTCTAAGGATTCACAGTGTAGCAAACAACCAAAGGTTAAGGCTAAAAGTGAAAGTAGTAGCAAAAAGTAGTAGTAAAAATACACTTTATCTAGTCCTTGGCCTATCTCCTAATTTGATTTTGGTGCAGGTCATGTTGTTCTTCACATTACCATCTCTGATAAACACACACACTATATTAAATCAAATCTAAGTTTATTTTTCACATGCACAGGATACAGAAGGTGTAAACGGTACAGTGAAATAAATGGTTACTTGCATAGTAGATTATTTTGTTTAGATGTGTAGCTAGCTAGCTAAACAATTAACCAACATCCCAACTCTAATGCCGCGTTTAAAACAACAGGGAACTTGGAAATCTCAGACTTCAGTGTGTTCAAAACAACTGGGAATGCAAACAAAAAACAGCTCGGAAAGGGAAAGAAAAGAAGAAGAAAAAGAAGAGAAATAAATAAAATAAAATCGTCCAACTCGGAATTCCAACTCATCAACTCGGGCATCTTTCTAAAGCTACGACTTTCCAACCTGAAGATCACTGATGTCATGATTTGACCTCGTATTTTTCAGAGTTCCCAGTTGTTTTGAATGCGACAATACTACCATGCATGAATCTGCAGGTAGTTAAAGCTAACCAACTATGTTCAATGTTAGCTAGCTAGCTAACATTAGGCTATTAATAGCAATGCAAATGGATTTCTGATATATAAATATTATTACTACACAGATCATATGAAACGTTAGCTAGCTAGCCAGCCAGCTAACAGTACGCTTTAACTTGCAATGAAAACAACTTTGACAAAATTAGAAATGTATAATATCTGAAACTGTAGCTAGCCTCTTACCTGTATAACATGGATGAACGCTTCTCCCTCTGTCATGTATACAATGTCTGAATATGTAGAAAGCACCTGTCTCCGGATTACAACAGCCTTCTGTGTTCTATTTAGGACTCTTCGCATTTGGCAACCATCTCTCTGCTTCCACTGTGCATTCTACTGATTTCAAAACTCTCAACTTCTTCGATGACATTGACACCGTTTCTTCCCCCACCACTGTCATCAGAAGACTCTACAATGTCTGGTTCAATGAGCATGTTTTTACCTAAAATCGGGGATTTCCTCATTGTCTGATTCATTTTCAGAATCAGAGAGTCAGCGTGGCACGATTGTTCTCCAGAAAGTAGTTCAGCAATGCGTTTTCAGTGCTTCATGATATCTTAAAAAAAAAGACTTGGTAGAAAGGATTAATCAACACATACTAAGCAGCTTATGTTATAGACAGAAGCGTGCTACATGGCAGACCAATCCAAACTCATTTGTCGGCATGTCCAGCCCATTATCTCTGCCAATCATGGCTAGTGGGAAGGCTCCTGTATTTTCCCGTGGCTTAACCAACTAGGCTCATAATTTAAGAATTGTATTCGTATTTACAGATGGCATACAAGTTTGTTATTAAGGCACATGAAAGTTCACATGTTCCAGAAGACATTTCTGGCAAAAATGCCTCTCCTGTGAAAAAGTGACGTGAGACATAACTTCTTGAAATGGGTCACATGCTTTGTAATCACACAGGTAAGACTGCCATAGTGAAGGAGGTTTACATGGTGTATCAAGTATTCTATTATGAGTGTAGCTTACTGCTCTGGAGAGATTGCAGGTAGTTGGTCAGAAGGCTCTGGAGGTCCTTGGCCCACTCTGTCTCTGCAGCAGTTGGAGAGAGATGGAGAGATAGTGAGCGCTAGAAAGAGTGAGCGTCCTCACCCCTGACCTCCAACTGGCCCATGGCTTCCTGCCTAGTATCATGTAAAGGAAAACAATAATATCATGACTTACTGACAGAGTGCTCCATATTCCTGCTGGTAGCAAGCCTCAACCTGGATGCAGAGACATGTCCTGCCTTGTAGTATGGTTGCATCCATCTCCGCCAGGCTCCAAGAAATCGGATGACAAACCTGCAGTGATTAACAAGAAAATGGTACCTGTATTTAGGATTCCTATATCAGTATGCTTATTTCACATTCATGTCTGTAAATGACAATAGATCTGATTAAAAGTATGCATGCCATTTTGTGATAATGACAAATTACATGGCATACATGTGAATTTATAGCTACCTAAGATATTATTTCTATTTTATTGCACCATCTCACTAACAATTGCTAAAGCGACCAGTAAATTCCACTATTGTGGCTAAACCGTACTGTGGCAAGCTTCTCAAAGGTGATTTACTCCATCATGACAACATGCTCCTCTTTACTTGGCTGTAGTTAGCTAGCTGCTAGCTTATTAATTAAGTATCCACTCTATTGCTTAATGAGTGATCTAGTTAATGAGAGCAAGTCAACATGCATTGCTTCTGACATGTCACGATTCTGCTTGCTTTACATCTGACAGATATTTAGCTACCTAGATAATAATGGTTTCTGATAATTGCAATTAGTTCATTATCTAGCTAGCTACGTGTAAAACCGAGTCTGGCTGTAAAACGCAGCTAGCTAGCCCACTCGACTTCATAGCCAAGCTAGCTAGCTTGATACTCGGTAACGTTAGCTTACCATGCTTTTCTGGACAACTGGACATTCCTCTTGCTCATCCCAGTCGACTCCTTCTTGCAACTCCTTGTCCCTTGGTCTTCTTCTCGGTTCAAAACTATATGGCTGTAGTCCGATGCCTATTTGTCAAAAGCAACCCACTCATAACACAGCCAAAACTGTTCACCTGTATCTACGTCAAGCAAGGACAATGTTCCATTTGTTCTTTTTATGGTGCACGTGAGGCACATTTATTTATTTTTAAATGTAATCTTTATTTAACTAGGCAAGTCAGTTTAAAACAAATTCTTATTTACAATGACGGCCGACGCTGGGTCAACTGTGCGCCGCCCTATGGGACTCCCAATGATGCAGCCTGGATCCGAACCAGGTACTGCAGTGATGCCTCTTGCACTGAGATGCAGTGTCTTAGACCACTGCGCCACTCGGGGAGACCAGCATATAATAAATTTGATAAACAATTTGCCCCAAAAAAGATTGTTTGGGGGGGTGTCAATGTGAATTAATGTCCTTTAAACACGTTCTGTCATACTGAACGCAGCCCAGGCAAATGCAATCGTTCAAAGTGACATGACATTGATCAACCAATGGTGTGTTAGATAGCACCCACATACGTTTGACACCTCCTCATTATTATATTGGAGGAAGAAATACAGAAATAAATAAAATAAATATCAATGCATGGAACGAAAAGTGGGATTAATTATTTAATAATCATCTACTTGTGTGCAATCATTTATTTTTTCCATTTGTGCATTTATTTATCCATTTACACTGCATTCGGAAAGTATTCAGACCTTTTTCACATTTTGTTTAGTTACAGCCTTATTCTAAAATTGATTAAATAGTTTCCCCCCTCAATCTACACACACTAGCCCATAATGACAAAGCAAAAACAGGTTTTTAGAATTTTAGCAAATGTATACAAAATACATTTACATAAGTATTCAGACCCTTTACTCAGTACTTTCTTGAAGCACCTTTGGCAGCTATTACAGTCTTCTTGGGTATGACGCTACAAGCTTGGCGCACCTGTATTTGAGGAGTTTCTCCCATTCTTCTCTGCAGATCCTCTCAAGCTCTGTCAGGTTGGATGGGGTTGCGACGCTGCACAGCTATTTTTGATTTTCGATAGGGTTCAAGTCCAGACTCTGGCTGGGTCACTCAAGGACATTCAGAGACTTGTCCCGAACTCACTCCTGCGTTGTCTTGGCTGTGTGCTTAGGGTCGTTGTCCCATTGGAAGGTGAACCTTCACCCTGGTCTAGGTCCTGAGCTTTCTGGAGAAGGTTTTCATCAAGGATCTCTCTGTACTTTGCTCCGCTCAGCTTTCCCTCGATCCTGACTAGTCTCCCAGTCCCTGACAAACATCCCCACAGCAGGAAGCTTCCACCACCATGCTTCACTGTTTTCGAACATGACGCTTGGCATTCAGGCATTCAGGCCAAATAGTTCAATCTTGGTTTTATCAGACCACAGAGGAAGTCTGAAGCTCTGTCAGAGTGACCATCGAGTTCTTGGTCACCTTCCTGACCAAGGCCCTTCTTCCCCGACTGCTCAGTTTGGCCGGGCGACCAGCTCTAGGAAGAGTCTTGGTGGTTCCACACTTCTTCCATTTAAGAATGCTGGAGGCCTCTGTGTTCTTGGGGACCAATCAAATCATGTCCAATGAATTGAATTTACCACAGGTGGACTTCAATCAAGTTCTAGAAACATGTCAAGGATGATCAATGAAAACAGGATGCACCAGAGCTCAATTTTGAGTCTCATAGCAAAGGGTCTGAATACCTATGTAAATAAGGTATGTATTTTTTTTATTTTATAAATGTGCTAAATAAAAAAATATATATACAATGTTCGGTTTGTCATTATGGGGTATTGTGTGTAGATTGAGGAAAAAAATGTATTTTATCTATTTTAGAATGAGGCTGTAATGTAACAAAATTTGGAAAAAGTCAAGGGGTCTGAATAATTTCCGAATGCACTGTATGTGTGCATTTATGTATTTATTCATTTAATTCTAATTATGGCAGCTTTGGTCTTCCATATTGATATAGGGCAGTGATTTTGCTGTTCGTTATTCTAACTAGGCATATACAGTATACCGGGGTATTTAGAAAAAGCCAGGGGACAACGGCGAGAGACCGGAGCCTTGTCCGTCACTCACTGTTGTGCAGCATGCGCCAGATGATCTAATTACACTATGGAATTCACAACTAAATGTTTGCCAGCTAGTTATCTTATAACTATTAAGTTAACTGTCTACAATGTGCTAAATGCATTGCAGTTGTGCATTTAGTTTGCTAATTTAGTAGCTAGTTCTTTATCTATCTAAATGGTTTGCTTATTCCAATATCAAGCATTCACCATGTAGATTTTTTTGTTACTTTTAAGGTTTAGGTCAGACACTGTCTAAAATGTTCACAATGCGCTCATTAACATTTGGTTAGCATTCTGTATGGGATTTTACATGTACTTATTAGCATTGCTTACCTC
The DNA here is from genome assembly GCF_029448725.1 of Salvelinus fontinalis. NCBI lineage: Eukaryota > Metazoa > Chordata > Actinopteri > Salmoniformes > Salmonidae > Salvelinus > Salvelinus fontinalis. Next base: position 51,441,518 of record NC_074673.1, read on the forward strand.
CGGATTACACAGTACCAGTGGGGATTGAAAACAGCGCCCCTGTGTTCAGTGCCGGTATTACCGAATATCCCAGTATGGCACAAGGTTGGTATAAACATATCTGGATTCTGCCCAAGCCTAATTCTACCATCTTTTTCAAAGTGCACATGAGAATTCAGTAAGAAGGACCGCACATTGTTGCATCCTCGACTTGCATGTTCTTTTAATATTAATTACCATAATCAAAATGAGATTTCTGTCATTCTGAGCACCATGGGTGCCCGCCCTAACCAGGTTACGAACCCAATGCATATGTGTCCGGCAGATTTCTCAAATGTCCGGTAATTTAAAATGTTGCCGGTCAAATGTAAGGGCCACATTTTCCTAACGGAAACCCTGCTTTCAGCAGGACAATAACCAAAAACATAAGGCCAAATCTACACTGTACTTGCTTACCAAGAAGACAGTGAATGTTCCTGAGTGGCCGAGTTTTACTTAAATCTACTTGACAATCTATGGTAAGACCTGAAAATGGTTGTCTAGCAATGATCAACAACCATTTTGACAGAGCTTGAAGTATTTTGAAAATAATAAAACGGGCAAATGTTGCACAATCCAGGTGTGGAATGTTCTTAGAGACTTTCCCAGAAAGAATCACAGCTATAATCATCCCAACTGTGCTTCTACAAAATACTGACTCAGGGGTGTGGATATTTATGAAAATGAGATATTTCTATATTTCATTTTCAATAAATTAGCAAAAATGTCTAAAAACATGTTTTCACTTTGTCATTACGGGGTGTTGTGTGTAGATAGGTGAGATGAAATTGATCAATTTTGAATTCAGGCAGTAATACAACAAAATGTGAAATAAGTCAAGGGGTATGAATACTTTCTGAAGGCACTGTATCTGTCTGGATCAAGTGTCATTCTGTGACTTTGGCTAATACGCCTTTTTTAGTTCTGGTATCATTTTGGTATTGAGTATCGTGATTGTATCAAGTATTGTGATACTAAACCTGGTATCGTTATTGAAGTAAAAATGCAGGCATCGTGACAACACTAAGTCTATCTTGGCAGCATCTGTAGGTACTGCACAGCCAAACTCATTTTCAAATGGACAAAACGAAATGCTGGTCTAAAACAAGCAACCTCTCCTTGGGGCAGAGAGCTAGCTTTGGTGTATTCCACGTTTCTTTTTTCAGAAAGGCCGTTTGATTTCATCAATCTAGAATCCATTTGAAGCTGCAAAGGCCAACTGAGGCAAGTATTTGTTTTGATCTGGCAGACTTAAAATGCTAACGTTATTTTGACCAAAATGACTGGTGTGTAGAAATGACGAAACGCTGAAAGAATCGCAGCTATGGATGTGATCCATGTCTAATGCAGAGCAGCTGACTGTGCTGGTTCGATCTGGAGTGGACCGCGGCATGGTTGGAAAGTTGATTGAAACGGTTCCATTCGACGAGAGCAGCTCGCCAGAAAAGGAAAACTTGGCACAGGCCCTGCTTTTTCTTTGTGTGTTTTCAATTATCCGCCACCCCGTTTCAAAGGAAGTCACAAACACTCAACTTCAAGAAAGGCATCCACTTCAATGATTCCGATTCGGGGCTGAACTGTGTTACACAAAAAAAAGGGAGACAGCCTGCACCGATCACAATGAGGCCATTTTACATTCTCTGAAAAGGGACTGCGATGGTGGTGGCATTATAGCTTGTGATCTGTGGGTAGGAAAGGCTGATTTTCGTCTTAAAATGACAAATGGAAATGTCTCCCATGGAGTCTGACGACAGAAATGTTGGCTTACTTCTCCCGTTTGACTTAGACGGCCTTGGCATTCAAGGTTTCTGCCTACTCCATTTCAAGGGCTGTACATGCTATGAATGCAAGGCTGTATAAAAGCCCTGTGTGAGAGCCGGAGCTAGCCTTTTGCTGATGAAGAGGAATCGCTGTTCCACTGCAGCCAGGCAGGGGGAAGGCACTGCCCTTCCATTAGACGCGTGGGGTGGCCATTTGAGAGCACAGCGAGATTGGAACATAAGAGGCGAGCTTTGTCTGCCCAGTTTGCTGCCTAGTTTTCTGCAGTAATCAGAATGTTACTCAGGCATCTCGGAACAGATGGCTGGAAAACGAATGGTGGGTCTGATCTCTACACACAACCCCGGTCTTTGGATTACACACCCTGACAGAAGAGCGGAGGAGAGGGTGTCTGGACTGGAAGAGAAACACTAGTCAGAGGCTGTTCTAATGTGAGGGCTAACCCTACTAGATCACAAGGGAGATTTCAGATCAAAAGGTTCATTTCTTCTGAGGGCGTGTGCGTGTATGAGAGAGATAGTGTGTCCCTGCTACGCTGAGTTCAAGTGTGCTAGTGCTGGTGGGTGTGTGCCTAGGTTTATACTATTTTTGTCTGTCTCCCTGCTCCTCTGTGAGCAAAAATACAATTTCAGTGGTGTGAGCTAGTTATTGTTAGGCTCTGTTCTCAAAGCTATGGCTGTGGCTCTGTCTGATGGTGCAGGCCAGAGGTCTGTGAGGGACTGATTTATTCTTCCTGCTCCTGCAGCTTCTCATAATGCACCCACTCACACTTGCTGGCTTTCTGTCAGACTCTCACGCGCTACTGCAAGAACTGGTCTTGAACACCAGTCCCACAATGTTATTTTAGGCATACAGTACAAGTCAAAAGTTTACACACCTACTCATTTTTCTTTATTTTTACTATTTTCTACATTGTAGAATAATAGTGAAGACATCCCAACTATGAAATAACACATATGGAATCATGTAGCAACCAAGTGTTAAACAAATCAAAATATATTTTAGATTCTTCAACGTAGCCACCCTTTGCCTTGATGACAGCTATGCAAACTCTTGGCATTCTCTCAACCAGCTTCATGAGGTAGTCACCGGGAATGCATTTCAATTAACATGTGTGCCTTGTTAAAAGTACATTCGTGGCATTTATTTTCTTAATGTGTTAGAGCCAATCAGTTGTGACAAGTTAGGGGTGATATATAAAAGATAGCCCTATTTGGTAAAAGACCAAGTCCATATTATGACAAGAACAGCTCAAATAAGCAAAGAGAAACAATAGTCCATCATTACTTTAAGACATGAAGGTCAGTCAATGCGGAAAATGTCAAGAACTTTTAATGTTTCTTCAAGAGAAGTTGCAAAAACCATCAAGCGCTATGATGAAACTGGCTCTCATGAGGACCACCACAGGAAAGGGAGACCCAGAGTTACCTCTGCTGCGGATGATAAGTTCATTAGACGTACCAGCCTCAGAAATTACAGCCGAAATAAATGCTTCACAGAGTTCAAGTAACAGACACATCTCAACATCAACTGTTCAGAGGAGACTGTGTGAATCAGGCCTTCATGATTGGATTGCTGCAAAGAAACCACTACTAAAGGACACCAATAAGAAGAACAGACTTGCTTGGGCCAAGAAACACAAGCAGTGGACATTAGATCAGTGGAAATCTTTCCTTTGGTCTGATCAGACCAAATTTGAGATTTTTGGTTTCAACCGCCGTGTCTTTGTGAGACGCAGAGTGGATGAACGGATGATCTCTGCATTTATGGTTCCCAAAGTGAAGCATGGAGGAGGTGGTGTGATGGTGCTTTGCTAGTGACACGGTCTGTGACTTATTTAGAATTCAAGGCACAATTAGCCAGCATGGCTACCACAGCATACTCTAGCGATGCGCCTTCCCATGTGGTTTGCTCTTAGTTGGACTACCATTTGCTTTCCAACAGGACAATGACCCAACACACCTCCAGGCTGTGTAAGGGTTATTTGACAAAGAAGGCGAGTGATGGAGTGCTGGTTGAGAGAATGCCAAGAGTGTGCAAAGCTGTCACCAAGGCAAAGGGTGGCTACTTTGAAGAACCTAAAATATATTGTGATTTGTTTAACACTGTTTTGGTTACTACTAGAGGTCGACCGATTAATCGGAAAGGCCGATTAATTAGGGCCGATTTCAAGTTTTCATAACAATCGGAAATCGGTATTTTTTTTACACCTTTATTTAACTAAGCAAGTCAGTTAAGAACAAATTCTTATTTTCAATGACGGCCTAGGAACGGTGGGTTAACTGCCTTGTTCAGGGGCAGAACGACAGATTTTTACCTTGTCAGCTCAGGGATTCAATCTTGCAACCTTACGGTTAACTAGTCCAACGCTCTAACCACCTGCCTCACGAGGAGCCTGCCTGTTACGCGATTGCAGTAAGAAGCTAAGGTAAGTTGCTGGCTAGCATTAAACTTATCTTATAAAAAACAATCAATCAATCAATCAATCATAGTCACTAGTTATAACTACACATGGTTGATGATATTACTAGTTTATCTAGCGTGTCCTGCATTGCATATAATCGATGCAGTGCGCATTCGCGAAAAAGGACTGTCATTGCTCCAACGTGTACCTAACCATAAACATCAATGCCTTTCTTAAAATCAATACACAGAAGTATATATTTTTAAACCTGCATATTTAGCTAAAAGAAATCCAGGTTAGCAGGCAATATTAACCAGGTGAAATTGTGTCACTTCTCTTGCGTTCATTGCACGCAGAGTCAGGGTATATGCAACAGTTTGGGCCTCCTGGCTCGTTGCGAACTAATTTGCCAGAATTTTACGTAATTCAATGATGACATAACATTGAAGGTTGTGCAATGTAACAGGAATATTTAGACTTATGGATGCCACCCGTTAGATAAAATACGGAACGGTTCCGTATTTCACTGAAAGAAAAAACGTCTTATTTTCGAGATGATAGTTTCCAGATTCGACCATATTAATGACCTACGGCTAGTATTTCTGTGTGTTATTATGTTATAACTAAGTCTATGATTTGATAGAGCAGTCTGACTGAGCAGTGGTAGGCAGCAGCAGGCTCGTAAGCATTCATTCAAACAGCACTTTTGTGCGTTTTGCCAGCAGCTCTTCGCAATGCTTCAAGCATTGCGCTGTTTATGACTTCAAGCCTATCAACTCCCGAGATTAGGCTGGTGTAACCAATGTGAAATGGCTAGCTAGTTAGCGGGGTGCGTGCTAACAGCGTTTCAAACGTCACTCGCTCTGAGACTTGGAGTAGTTGTTCCCCTTGCTCTGCATGGGTAACGCTGCTTCGAGGGTGGCTGTTGTCGATGTGTTCCTGGTTCGAGCCCAGGTAGCGACGATGAGAGGGATGGAAGCTATACTGTTACACTGGCAATACTAAAGTGCCTATAAGAACATCCAATAGTCAAAGGTATATGAAATACAAATAATATAGAGAGAAATAGTCCTATAATTCCTATAATAACTACAACCTCAAACTTCTTACCTGGGAATATTGAAGACTCATGTTAAAAGGAACCACCAGCTTTCATATGTTCTCATTTTCTGAGCAAGGAACTTAAACGTTAGCTTTCTTACATGGCACATATTGCACTTTTACTTTCTTCTCCAACACTTTGTTTTTGCATTATTAAAACCAAATTGAACATGTTTCGTTATTTATTTGAGGCTAAATTGATTTGATTGATGTATTATATTAAGTTAAAATAAGTGTTCATTTAGTATTGTTGTAATTGTCATTATTACAAATAAATAAAAAAACATGTAAAAATCGTCCGATTAATCGGTATCGGCTTTTTTTGGTCAACCAATAATCGGTATCGGCTTTTTTTGGTCAACCAATAATCGGTATCGGCTTTTTTTTGGTCAACCAATAATCGGTATCGGCTTTTTTTGGTCAACCAATAATCGGTATCGGCTTTTTTTGGTCAACCAATAATCGGTATCGGCTTTTTTTGGTCAACCAATAATCGGTATCGGCTTTTTTTGGTCAACCAATAATCGGTATCGGCTTTTTTTGGTCAACCAATAATCGGTATCGGCTTTTTTTGGTCAACCAATAATCGGTATCGGCTTTTTTTGGTCAACCAATAATCGGTATCGGCTTTTTTTGGTCAACCAATAATCGGTATCGGCTTTTTTTGGTCAACCAATAATCGGTATCGGCGTTGAAAATCATAATCGGTCGACCTCTAGTTACTACATGATGTGCTATTTCATAGTTTTGATATCTTCACTATTATTCTTCAATGTCAAAAATAGTAAAAATAAATAAAAACCCTTGAATGAGTAGGTGTCCAAACTTTTGAATGGTACTGTATGTGACACAGTTCACGTGCCAGCCATGGTCCGAGCAATTTTGCACCCTATAAGCAATATCAAAGTGTGCAAAAATAATACGTTCACAAATACTCTGAGGAACAACAAACATATTTTAATCTCAAAATTGTCTGCCTGACCGCCCACTCCCAAACGCATCATGAAAAATGACCACCCCGCCGCAATGATCTCTGTCAGGTCCCAAAAGAGATCATTGCGGCGGGGTTGACATTTTTCATGATGCAGGCCTCTCGTGCAGGCATGCACTCCACTGGAGCTCTGCTATGTGGCGTTACTGTGGAGAAGGAAACGAGGGTTGTGGTACAGCACCACCTTTCCCCGTCTGGGTCACATAGAAAATACACGCACGTACACAATGGCTGACTACTAGAGTTTAAACCCAGAACCCGTATTCCGATAAGGTCGCCAGAATGCAGAGAAAACAGAGAAAGATTGCAAAACTGGTCCCCCCGGTCACTTAATAGGATGGATCCAGAGAAACGGACACGGAAATGGGAGAGAGTCCAAGTTTTGTCTCTCCCTGCGCCACCCCTCCTCCCAGTTTGCACAGCCCTGACTAACCCTGAGTTGTAATACAATAGCACCAGTCATAAGTCACCATGGGCAGTGAGAGAGGGAAAGAGAAATGTAAAAAAAAAATGAAACTATCGAGAAGAGAAGGGCTGCTCCCAGGTGCACAGGAGACCTCCTGTCACGCTATAAAGCCCTGGATTTGACTGTGAGAGCGCTGGAGCCTGACATTTCACAGGCGCTGCTTACACCCAGACACATTCCCTACAGAATACTCCACACTCGAGAGAAAGGAGAGAAGTGGGAAAAAAAAGAGAGAGAAAGAGATCCAAAAATACCTATTCATTAAAACCACTGCTCCAGGAGTTAATTCAAGGAGTGAAAATATAGACAGTCTAATAAAGACTGGATGAGAAACCTGAGCCCTGACTGACTATCAATCAAACTTGGCAGCGGGATAAGAAAGTAAAATTGTTTGAAATGAGTCTAAATAAATCATGTCTGGATTCACTGCTGAGCGAGGAATGCTAGAAAGCTTTAAACCCCTTGTGCATACAGCACCTTCGCTACAGTAGAGTCCATTGATCTCCACGCAGGTTGCGGTAACTGGCAGTGAGGAAGGTGTCTGGTGCAGATTCAAAATGACGGCTCATTCTTTGTGAGCTTGGCATTTAGCTGGGAAATGACAGAAACCGCTTGCATGGCTAATTAATGAGGAGGTAGCCTATTGGCAACAGAAGCTCACTTGACTTCCAGAAATTAACTTCAACTCCTGAACTTTAAGGAAAGGCCAACTACCACAGGCCACAGTACATTTTAAATGCCCTGTTTAGAGCATTGTGCAAGCAAATGCAGACATTTTGTGGTAGAATGATCCCCATTTTACGGCAGGGCGCTTAGTAGGAAAAAGTGTAATTACGTAAGTGATGAGGTTTTTATGACAGCCTATATTGTCTAAAGAGATGAGACAGACTGTAGACAACCAGGAGACATTAAAATAAATCGGCAAAAGCGGATTACGAGGGATTTCAAAAAGAGAGTCTCTCATTCACCTCAAGTAATTCCATCTCTGACACAGTGGAAACATGCAATCACCATCACTGAGGTTTAATGCCTGTATAGGGCACTGCAAATTCCCTGTGTTGTCCAAACAGGAAAGGCATGTGAAGGTCATGACTGTAGAATGGGTGCTGCTAGCCAGTGTCAGCTGCTGACGACTACGTAATGTCAGAAATGGCCTATTGATGAGATCTTAAGGGCCACACTGGATGATACCATGTTTTTTGCTAAAGAATAATGTAATTTTAATGCGACCAAGCCTTAAATGTGTCTAAACAAAGGATGACTTATTGACCCTAGACAGACGACAGATATCTTGTCCTTTAGTCGCAGGATTTCCTGGCCTGCCGGCATGATCCTCACAGAGGGAGTAAACTGCTGCCTCTCCTCCTCCCCCACCCAAGACAGACACAGCGAGAATGAGTTGAACTGAATGCCCCCTACCATTGAATGATAGAGGTTGAAAATGGAGCAAGATGACACATGAAACCTCCCGCCACAGAGTTCAGCACTCCCCAAGCTCCAAAGATAAGCAGAAAACCCCCTCAATGGAATACAGATGGATGTCCTATTCTATACAGCAGAAGCAGCTATCACACAGCTCATAGCAAATGAAACTTTGATACCTTTTCCTGTCGATCTTACCAAGTTCCATCCGATGAAGACTTTGAAAAGCATACTATCAAGATGACATGGAGAAGAGTGGCCAGTAATTATGTCTAATGGGTAACTCTACCCTGAAAGTGTCCCCCAGCTGACTAACTGTAGGCTGGAAAATGCTAAAGCTCTTCGACACTCCCCCCCCCCCCCCAAAATCTGCTGCCAGAACAAGACATCCAACACTGCCCCTTGAGCTTCACTTTTGTCTCAGCGTATGGCGGTGACATATGGCTGACAGTTGGAACTGATCTCCTGGTGCAAAGCCTCTTCTAGAGATGGCTTGTCAATACTCTCCAGCGTGTCTGTCAGAAACCTTATCAGAGCAGCAGCACTCAGGTATGTCACATCTTTGGCATCCGACATGCTGAAGCCTTCCACCACCCCCTCCCCCCGCTATGTCAACAAGCAACTTGTGTAAAAACAAGGCTGCCCATTTGAGTGCCTGAGAACATCTTCTAGACGGTTCGAAAACGGGGGCCTGGGTTACTGCGCAGGCCTTTTACGAATGGCAGTGAAGGCTCTGAGCAGTAACCCATTGTTGAAATGACTGGCATACATAAAAGGACAGGCATCTGCAATATGTAGTGGTACAGACTGACGCTTATGTTGGGTCTTGCATAACATACTTCACTTGTTTCTGGGCTATGGGGTGAGTACAGCAGCGTGAAAGTCCCCTGAGGAGCCATTAGTGTTAAGATGGAGCCTCATGCACTACTTAACACACCCATCAAATTCAGTGATTACATGAGAGGTTTCGAGACAGTACAAAGCTCTTATCCCCCACACAGAGAACCAGATTACGTCTGTAGCTCACTCAATTTGAAAGCAAAGTGCTACATTAAAACGTAATAAATCACTTGTCAAGGCGAGCTAGATATGCTAATATTCCAGCAGCAAACAAACAGACAGCATCTGCTGTAGTTCAAAGCAGTTGACTTAACAGCAGCCAAGCGCAAAATCGAAGACAAGACAGCTTGTTACTTACCTTTTCACTTTTCACTTTCTTCAGGTTTCTGCATTCACTGTTGTCCATCTCTTCTGGATCACTTTTAATGGCTAACGGCGGTACAACAATCCCTGTGGAATCCAGGGCGATATTCCCAAGTGGTTCGGCCACAGCCAAGTCTGTATTTTGCGTACCCTCAAATGGGACGCTACGAGGGCCCCCCAAAGGCAGATTTGGGGCACCTAACTCCTTCTCAGTATTAGCCATTCCTGTAGCCACAACTTCACTTTTCTCCTTCTTACTTTTCCCAGAGCCCACCTCCTTGTCTTTCTTTCCACTAGGAACATTACGGGAGGCTTTGCTGCTTTTCTCAGCACCCTTTCCAGAGTTGGTGTTTGTTGTGGGACCTGTGCCAATGCCGGGTCCCGTGACCTCGCCCTGGGTTCGCACCTGGGCCTCTTTCTTTGCCCCGTCTGTAACCGAGGCCTTGCTACTTTCCTTTGAGTTCTTACTTCGCTTGGATTTGGGTTTACTCTCTTTACCTTGAGCAGCGGGTATGGGGCTAACAAATTTTATGTTGTCGGGTAGAGCTGCTACAGCGCTGGGAGGGGCAGCCATGCCCCCACCGTCTTTAGTGCCAGACATCTCAAGTTTGTCCTTTTCTAGGTCTGCGTCAAGGTCAATGATCAGATTGCCAACACCTATATCCCATTCGTCACCGCTGTCATAAGTGTCCACCGCATTAGAGTCCACACCTTTCCCGCCTGCAGTGCCACTGCTTAGGGACATCTTAGTGCCAGCGGCCCAGGCGCGCCACAGTTAAGTCTGACCTTCTCAGACTACTGGAGGCAGTGGGAGAAGGGTTACAGCAGCTTTAGGGTCTTCTCGGTATCCCCTTCCCAGTAACCCACATTGTTGCACTGTAAAGAGAAGAGAAAATGTGTGAGAATTCTGCAGTCAGAAGCTCTTAACATACCAAGATAAACAATAATGAGATCATTAGAGATTCGAATCATGCCACACAGGAAAGTATAGCAGGAAGAAAATCAGGGCTTGACATTAACCTTTGAGGCCACTTGTCCCCCCCCCCCAAAAGGTCTGTAACACCATTATTACAACCTAAAATGCATTACTATCTTTTTTACCATAGAGAATCAGAAGAAAATGTAGGTTACACTGTGTCTATTGGCTTCTTTGCATATTCAAGCCAGTCTCAAAATACAACACTCCTTTCTAGGCTCTCTTGGTAGGATGGTTGGCCCACCTTGGTAGGCTATAAAATATTGCAACACAACTAAATACTTTTTATGTCTTTATAAAACCATTCCCTACAGGGCTCGAAATTAAGGGCGTCCCATCGTCCCTGGGACGATAAAAAATATATCTACGGTTCAAAACCGACTGTTCTAGGACCACAGACCAAAATTCATACAACCACTGCACATTAAAAAACATTTTTAAAAAGCAATGAGGCTGATGCAACAGATCTGACCATTTACCTTAATGTTGACAACGTTTTATTTCTTCATATTATAAGCTCAACAATGTGCATATGGCTGTAGGCTATACACAAATGTTCCAATTACAATTGGTGGTAAAACCCAGTTCTCAAAAGCGCACCGCACGTGTGATCGGTTTCATGTGACATAGATGAAAATATCCATTAGATATTAAGAAATAAGTGGCGCTCTTCTACACCTGCATTGCTTGCTGTTTGGGGTTTTAGGCTGGGTTTCTGTACAGCACTTTGAGATATCAGCTGATGTAAGAAGGGCTATATAAATACATTTGATTTGATTAAACATGCATCAACTTGCATGGGTTAGGGATGGATTGAAATGTACACAATGGATACCGGCAGGAAAATGGGGGTCATGCTTTTTCAATTCCAGTCCAGGGGAAGGTTTAATATTGTTTCAATCTAGTCCAGGGGAGGGTCATGTCATTTGTAATTGATGAAATGTCAGTATTTATCAGTGTTTTAGAATTAGTTGCTCATTAGGCTACATAGATGTGTGCCCGATGCCGACCCTCATCTCTGATTCTCCGCTGGGCGCGCAATACCAAGTGCACCTATAGGCTATTTAGTGGGGTCTCAAATAATCCATAGCCTATAGGCTAGCGTTTCCCAAACTGCACCTTTTGGTTTTTTGTCCTAGCAGTACACAGCTGATTCAAATAATGAACTCATCAACAAGCTTGGATTATTTGAATCAGCTGTGTAGTGTTAGGGAAAAATGCAAAACTTGCACCCTTCAGGTCCCCAGGACCGAGTTTGGTGAAACACTGCTATAGGCTTCGAAGTTCATGCTTGGAGAAGCACAGAGCAAAGTTATATTTCTAAGATAGTTTTATTTACACCATCCCAGCAGCTAAGCTTCATTAATACTGCAATGGATATTGCAACCCTGAGCCCTGGCCTGCTCTTGCTGATCAAATACTTTTTTTGTGTGCTGCCTAACCAATGGCCGTAACACAATCGATTGGAAATGGTGCTGAAAGTAAGCAAATTCCAGGAGGCATAATTCATTTAAATCGTCTTCATTTTAATTAGACTTTACTAACAACAAGAGGGCTTTGTGTTGGAAGCCTATTTGTCCCCATTTAAGAACTAAGAGGTAGTCCTACCTGTTTGACAGACAAAATGAGGCTATAGGCTGCTTTATCCATAGATTTGTCGGTCATTTCCTCCATTCACCTTGCAATGTTTTTGATGGGGTATGAGAGGGTATGCCAGAGGCTGAGCTACAACCTACTATAGCGGGGAGACAATTCTTTTTACTTTGCTTGGGAAGTAATCAAATTCTTTCACCATCAATTGATTAAGCTAATCACTTTCTGTCCAATAGAAGATGTTTAAACCCAGACAGCTTTTAGGGAAACACTTGTGACCTTCTCTCGTTGGGTTCAGCCACGGAAGAAGAGTAGCCAGCAGTTAAAGCTTACTTTTTCCTGTGTCAGTAGGCCTACTCTGTCTGGGGTGGAAAGGTAGGCCTACTCTGTCTGGGGTGGAAAGGTAGGCCTACCCTGTCTGGGGTGGAAAGGTATGCCAAATTTTTTTAAAGTACCATGATCAGATTCCTAATGACGTCTCAGATTGCAAATAATTTAAACAGGGACAGCTTCGTCGCAAACAACACACTGATTTGACAAATATGATAAGATGAACACATAGGCCTCTCTCTCTGTCCATTTTTAGCCAGTAATTTAGGTAATTTGTGTGGTATAAAAAAAAATATGATTCAGCTAATATGTAAAATAATGTAGAATTGCTTGAAACTTTTATAAAAGGCAATTTTTTTCCCTCAATAATTGATTTGACAACCAAGGTAAGGCATGCTTCATAAAATGACATAAAAAGTCTACGTTTTAAACAATTAAATGTATGGTTAAATAGTTTCTAAATGCTGACCACCGCGGCTCAGATTCAAGGTCGATGATGTGCGGTGCGCAATATTTATGTAATTAAAAGTCTCATTTAAGTTTGTCTACATTTTCTGGCGCATCCCTCATGTTAGCATCGGTTTGGACATGAGTCTGTAACCAATATGCAAGTAGGCTTTTTCATTTATGTAGCCTACATGAAAAATAGATTTTAATATTATTCCATGTTAGCCACTCTGATCCAATTCTTATCAGAATAATTGTTTGATATTGTGATGTGATGATTTAAAAAAAAAAATTACTTATCCATTCATAAAACTTAAATCTATATTCTTCTTGACCGACTTTTTCTTCCCCCAGACATCAGGACAAGCGTTCATTTCGAGCCCTGGAAAGTATCCACTTTCAGAAAGTATTGTAGACATTTGCCAAACCTCCAAATCACATTCAGACAATGTTAACATACAGAGAATCTGTAGAATAGGAGAATAGAAAGATTCAGAACTTTTGTGAAACATCACAGCACAGTTGAAAAATATATGGCAGAGCTGGAAATCAAAACTGGATGGTGTTCAGGGATAGATGGGAGGTAGCTGAAGGCTGGGACCAAAAATAAACAAACGATAACTCATGTAAAATATACTGTGTCCGTAAAAAGTATGAAGTATATATAAGCTGGAAGTAGAATCCTAAGTATTGTTTTCCATTAGTTTACTCCAATTAGGGAAGAGGTGGTAAGGTTAGGGGAAAAGAATAAAGAAATAAAATGCATAAACAATATATACAGTACAAGTCAAAAGTTTGGACACACCTACTTATTCAAGGGTCTTTATTTTTGGAATGACATGGAATCATGTCATTACTTAGTCAAGGGTCTTTATCATGATCACATTGAATCATGTAGCAACCACAAAAGTGTTAAACAAATCTAATCATATTTTATATGTGATTATTCAAAGTTGCTCCCCTCTACCTTGATGACAGCTTTGCAAACTCTTGGCATTCTCTCAACCAGCTTCATGAGGTAAACACCTGGAATGCATTTCAATTAACAGGTGTGCCTTGTTAAAAGTACATTTGTGGAATTTCTTTCCTTAACTTCTTGCAACTATAGGGGGTGCTGTTCTGCATTAGCATATTTTGGTCTCCAAATTAAACGGCCTATTGCTCAATTCTTGATCGTACAATATGCATATCCTTACTAATATTGGATAGAAAACACTGCCTAGTTTCTAAAACCGTTTTAATTATGTCTGTGGGTGACCCAGAACGCCCTCTACAGCAAAAATCCTGACATGACTTGCGAAGGTCTGAGAATTATCCTCTGATCTGGGTTCAGTTTTAAAGCCTGTGTATATCCTATGGCTGGAATTGAACTGCACCCGCCTTCCCCTGGATGTCAGTAACCAATGAGAAGTGGAATGGTCTGTTTGCGTAGCTGTCCGAGGTTATAAAGCCGGATGGAACGAGAGTACCTTTCTTTGTCTCGTTCGTCATGGCGCAGGGCAAGAACTCAGGATGAAATTTTGGAACGCTCAGCTATCGACCAGAGATGTATCCGTCTGTAATTTAATTAAATATAGGTGTTAGAAACATCATAACGATGTTATTTGAAACCGATTTATATCAGTTTATGCGAGTATAGTGCTATTTTTCTGAATTTCCTTTGTATCTAGTTTGAGGATTTGGACATGTGTGTGCGACATAGCTAATGGTAGCAGCTAGTTCCAAAGGTGAAGAGGACGTTTTACAACAAAGCAACTATTCTTTTGAAGAAAAGACACATTGCCCAAGATACTGATGGAAGCTCGTCCAAAAGTAGGAACTATTTATGATGTTATTATGTATTTATGTGGAAAAATGTCATAGTGTTTGCGCGCCACTTTTGCAGGCACTGGTCTGGCTGCAACGCACACTATATGTCTAGTAACGTTAATTTAAAAAATCTAACATAGCGATTGCATTAAGAACTAATTTATCTTTCGATTGTTGTCCAACTTATATTTTTTAGTCAAGTTTATGAATAGTATTTTTATAAGAATAGGCGCTAATCCAAAATGGCGCCGGCCAGAATACATGCAATGTTTGTAGTGATTATAGTATAACCACGATTTGTGCTGCTAAATATCCACATTTTCGAACAAAAGCTATATGCATTGTGTAATATGATGTTACAGGTCTGTCATCTGATGAGGTATATCAAGGTTAGTCAAATTATATATCTTTTGTTGGGTTGTTACGATCGCTAACATTTACAGCTGGTAAATGCGGTTGTGATTCTGGCTATTGTGGTACGCTCATATAATGCTATATTGTGTTTTCGCTGTAAAACACTTAGAAAATCTGAAATATTCTCTGGATTCACAAGATCTGTGTCTTTCGATTGCTGTAGGCTGTCTATTTTTCTGAAGTGTTTTAGGATGATTCTTTTGGTAATTGACGTCGGTCTCAGTAATTATTCCGGCTGCTTCCAACGCTATTTCAGATTGCAGCTGCAATGTAGAACTGTGATTTCTACCTGAAATATGCACTTTTTTCTAACAAAAACTATCCTATACCATGAATATGTTATCAGACTGTCATCTGAAGAGTTTTTTTCTTGGTTAGTGGCTATCAATATCTTAGTTTAGCCGAATTGGTGATAGCACCTGAAGTAGTAAGAAACTGATGGAGTTAGAAAAGTGGTGTATTTTGCTAACGTGTTTAGCTAATAGATTTACATATTTTGTCTTCCCTGTAAAACATTTAAAAAATCTGAAATGGTGGCTTTATTCACAAGATCTGTATCTTTCATCTGGTGTCTTGGACTTGTGATTTAATGCTATTTAGATGCTACTATCTACTTGTGAAGCTATGCTAGCTATGCTAATCAGTGTGTGGGGGGGTGGGGGGGATCCCGGATCCGGGTTTCAGAGGCAGTAGAAGTTAATGCATTTCGTCCAATCAGTTGTGTTGTGACAAGGTAGAGGTGGTATACAAAAGATAGCCCTATTTGGTAAAACTCCAAGTCCATATTATGGCAAAAACAGCTCAAATAAGCATCATTACTTTAAGACATGAAGGTCAGTCAATTAGGAACATTTCAAGAACTTTGAAAGTTTCTTCAAGTGCAGTTGCAAAAACCATCAAGCGCTATGGTGAAACTGGCTCTCATGAGGACCGCCACAGGAAAGGAAGACCCAGAGTTACCTCTGCTGCAGAGGATAAGTTCATTAGTTACCAGCCTCAGAAATTACAGCCGAAATAAATGCTTCAGAGTTCAAGTAACAGACACATCTCAACATCAACAGTTCAGAGGAGACTGTGTGAATTAGGCCTTCATGGTCAAATTGCTGCAAAGAAACCACTACTAAAAGGACACCAATAATAAGAAGAGACTTGCTTCGGCCAAGAAACACGAGCAATGGACAATAGACTGGTGGAAATCTGTTGTTTGGTCTGATGACTCCAAATGTGAGATTTTTGGTTCCAACCGCCGTGTCTTTGTGAGACGCAGAGTAGGTGAATGGATGATCTCTGCATGTGTGGTTCCCACATTGAAGCATGGAGGTGGTGTGATGTTGCTTTGCTGGTGACACTGTCAGTGATTTATTTAGAATTTAAGGCACTCTTAACCAGCATGGCTACCACAGCATTCTGCAGCAATACACCATACCATCTGGTTTGCGCTTAGAGGGACTAGCATTTGTTTTTCAACAGGACAATGACCCAACACACCTCCAGGCTGTGTAAGGGCTATTTGACCAAGAAGGAGAGTGATGAGTGCTGCATCAGATGACCTGGCCTCCACAATCACCCAAACTCAACCCAATTGAGATGGTTTGGGATGAGTTGGCCGAAGAGTGAATGAAGGAACAGCAGCCAACAAGTGCTCAGCATATGTGGGAAGAGAATGCCAAGAGTTGTCATCAAAGCTGTCATCAAGGCAAAGGGTGGCTACTTTGAAGAATCTAAAATATATTTTGATTTAACGCTTTTTTGGTTAGTACATGATTCCATATGTGTTATTTCATAGTTTCGATGTCTTCACTACTATTCTACACTGTAGAAAATAGTAAAAATAAAGAAAAACCCTTGAGTGAGTAGGTGTGCCCAAACTTTTGACTGGTACTGTATATATTTACATAAAAATGTAATATGGGGGATTGGAAATGATCCAATTCCATTGATAGAAGCCAAAATCTGCAATATTAAAGCTGTTGTACAGAGAATACAGAGAAAACAGTCTCTTTAACTTAAAGGGTCGCACACAACCCACCGAATGTGGATCTCCGGTTGCTCTACAGATCGTTCAGAGCACTGTTGACTGACTGTCAACATTTTCGCGTGATTCTACGTGTAAAGTGTACGGTCTTTGCAACAGCTTTGCTCATTATAAACTGTACCATTCCTGACAAAGAAAAGACAATAACCAAGCTTTCTCGATGCACTCAAGTTCAAGGAGAATGCTCCCTTTGGGTTTATAAGCCACATGTATGCCAACAGTGAGCTGGGCTTTGCCAGGGAGGGTGAGGTTTCCACAAACCCCAAACACATATGGAGGCCATTTCCTCTTTTACCAGCAGGTTGACGTCAGGCAGGACTAAAAAGACCTCTGAAATCAAAGCCACAAGCCCCGACCCAGAGATCAATCTCCTTTCTCCTCACCAGAGCTCCCCCGCCACAGGATATTTAGTCTAATTAACACCCTGACATATCAATCCAATGAGGTCAACAACAGCACGAAAACAAGGTTGACTTCTACTGCTGGCGTCAAAGCCTGCATGCCCTCTTCGCTCTCTATCTCGAGTCGGAATGAGCCATAGCCCCAAGACTGAAGCTAATGGAAGAGAATGAATAACACGTCAGCATTAATGAAGGTCTTAATGGAGGCAACCACGCTCTTACTAGGCCTACCTCTCCATTGTGAGAGACATTTCATGTAACACAAAGAGATTTGCATTCATATCAGTGGGGGTGGGCGGTCCTGACTTACAAAGGACACACTGACACTGACATTGTTCTTGGTTAGGAAGTTCTGGTTGATCTCAGTCAGCCTGTCCCATCAAACAGACCAAAACGTAAGGCAAAGAAAGACAGTCTTGATAACCAGTTTTGCTCTGAGCTATTGGTATCCCTCACCCTAGCCTGTTTACATGTGACAGACCAATAAAGAGCGAAACAAGACCCAGGCGTTTTATGGGCCCTGACACAAAGCCTCCATTGAGGCAAATCACAGCCCTTTGCCGCTTTTGCTTTCCTAACACTGGGTCAAAAACAACTTGTGTGCAGGAATAGGAGCATCTCTTTCACACGCCTTCTTTTCAAGGCACTTATCGTATGAAAGCATTGGTGTAACCGCTTCGCCCCTCATGACAATGGAAGGCTTTTCACACACACACAGAGAGCGAGAGAGACAAGCTGGGTGAGGAGGGGTCAGATTCCCCATCATAGCCTACAGTTTAGGGCTACTGTAAGGATTAAAAGTAGGGCCATATAAAATCTGCGTTGCAGAGGACACGGACGGAATCCAAACTATAAAATGGATTTCAACAATGTATTTTTTATTTTTATTGAACTTACTAGAAAATTCATGAACTTGCCTAAGTTAATCATCAGACATGAACCAAACGCATCAGTGATTTGTATTTTCCTAGAACTTTCTGAAACGGCACAGGGGCATTCCCCTGTCTGTGTTTGTGGTGCGCGCATATGTTTACAGATTGTGTAGCCGTTAAAGATGATGCTAATGATAACCTTCTTCTGGTAGAGATGGAAAGGCTTTCCCAAATGAAATGTTAACTACAAAGTAGAATATGCCCACCTAATGCCATCATGATTATTTGCATCAATCCAGTGGTCATTTGTTTTGCAAACTCTAATCACGGGTGCAACTAACGAACGAAACAGGTCTCTTGATGGTGCACACTTGGATTAAAGGGTAACTACACCCCAAAATCCACATTTCTTCTATTTTTCCCAGGCCTCAAAAGTGGTCTCCTGATGTGGTTTAAGCATTGTTGTGGATTTAGAACAGGGATGGTAAACTCCAATCCTCGGGGGGGGGGGGGCCTGATTGGTATCACACTTTGTCCCAGCCCCAGCTAACACACCTGACACCAATAATCACTATCTTCAGTTTAGAATGCAATTAGTTTAAATCAGCAGTGTTTGCTAAGGATGGGGAAAGTGTGACATCACTCCATCCCCCGAGGTCTGGAGTTGCCCATCCCTGATTCAGAGCATCACTTTTTGTTGTTTTTCCTATTAAAAAGGTGTGATTTTGAGAGTGAAAACCTGGGGGGGGATGGAAAAACAGAAAGCTGGAAAAATAAAACAGATTTTATAGGACCCTATAAAAAGTATGTCATGCCATTATTGACTTATCACAGATGCTAATTAAACCCCTGGCTATGTGTCAGAAAATAAAGCTCAGATTCAATTCTCCTACTCGCACTTGGGACGTTTGCATGGAATGATAGAGATAGATGCATGCCGCATACTGAAAAGAAAGTCGATTTGTCAAAGGCTGACAATTGAATCACAACACACAAAATCCTCCGGGGATCCTACAGGCTAAAATGAGATAGTCAGTGGATAGGTATCCATCCATATAGCCACTATTTACAGCTAGGTCAGCATTGGACCCTTGCTCTATCTAGCTCTGGCTGTGTTGCTGAGTGCTCAGCTGGACTCTGACACGCTCGGTCAGAGGCAGGTTCAAATGCTCTGTTGGAGCTTGATTGGCTGTGTGGCTCGATGGTCAGACAGGGGTGACACAAACTCTCCAATAGTCTGGTCTAATCCTTTAGATAGTCACAGGGCTCGAGCCTGATGAGAGCTGCTAGCATTCAAATCAAATCAAATCAAATCCCAACACAAAGACCTGAGAGGCCACAGAACCAGGAGGAATCTTGTCACAAAAAAGACAGCAAAGCATAACGGCACAAAATGATGGGTTCTATTTGATAAACACGTAGGCCTAGCTGTCTGACTATCAATTAGGGCTGGGAATTGCCAGGGATCTCACGATAGAATATTATCACAATAATTAGGTGAGGATAAGATATGCATTGAGATTCTCTATGTATTGTAATTCGCTACTGCGATTTGTTTGTGATTAGCTATTCCAAATCCAGAAAACACACACACACTGGCTGACGTATCAAATTGCGTGGGGAATAGTAGGCCTGGGCGTTATACCGTTTATAGATGCACGGACCGGTGTGGGTTTTTACTTTAACTTCTATAATGATACATCCATTTCTATGGTTTACTCCGCCACTTGAGTCATCCCACTCCACTCTCTCTCTCTCCACACAGACCTGGTCCCACCAGTTTTGATGTCTTCACTATTATTCTACAATGTAGAAAATAGTAAGAAAATCAAGACAAACCCTGGCGTGAGTAGGTGTGTCTAAACGTCCAGTCATTGTGCTAATGCAAAACTACCTCCAACTTCCTTCATACTGGAGGCATACTGGAGACACAGACATATAAAAATGGTATCCAGTGGGTAACTGGCAAATTGGAAGTGGTGGGGGGTGTTGTTAACCTGTTGGGGATGGGGGCGCTGTTTAGACTATTTATGCTAATGTGGCTAATTTTTTAAACGGCTTCCCACAAAATCCTTGATCGTACAATATGCATATTATTATTATTATTGGATAGAAAACAGTCTATAGTTTCTATAGGAGTTGAAATTTTGTCTCTAAGTGGAACAGAGCCCATTCTACAGCAATTTCCCTGACATGGAGTCAGATTTGAGAAACGTTGGCCACTTTTCTGAAGTCATTTAAACGGGCACTGTCGTTGCTATGACTATACGGACACTTCTTACGTCTTCCCCTGGATGCCTTTACGTGATGACGATTCCAACGGGCTCGATTGCTCGTTCACAGGCCCTACAAATGAAAAAAACCTTTAGCTAGCAAGTCTTTTCTTGCTGCGTAACGCGCGTGGAAGACACCGACCCTCTCCTGTTCCAAGCGTTAGTTTAGCCTGTTATATTTCTCCGGTCATCTTTTCACTCGTTATAGGAGTTACAAACATCACAAAGTAGTTAATTTAAAGCGTTTTATAGCAATTTATATCCGTTTAGTGCGATTTTGGGACATTTATTTTTGCAACGATGTGAAAAGTTGGTCACGCTTTTCAGTTCATCCCGAACGTAGTTGACATTTCCACATGGCAAGAGGACAGCTTTCCACCAAAAGACGATTTCTCCCAAGAAAGGATCCTTTGCCCAAGATACTGATGGAAGAACAGCTCAAGGTAGGACATTTTTATTATGATAAATCGTGTTTCTGTCGAAACATTTTAGTGGCTTAGGATGCCATGTTTTTTGACGTAGCTTCGCTTGGCGCAAACTGTATTGAAAAGTAAGGATAAATTAAAAAATGTAATAACGCAATTGTATTAAGAATTAAATTGTCTATCAATCCCTGTCCACCCTATATTTTTTAGTCACGTTTATGAGTATTTATGTATAAGAGTAGATCACTGTCTAAGTGGCGCAAGGACGTTTTCTTTACCAGCTTGTCTACATTTCACATTGTCTAACCATGATTTTGGTGGCTAAATATAAACATTTTCGATCAAACTGTATATGCATGTTGTAATGTGATGTTACAGGAGTGTCATCGGAAGAATTCTGAGAAGGTTAGTGAAAAAATTAATATCTTTTGGCGATGTTGACTTTTATCGCTCACTTTGGCTAGAATCAATGCTGGGCTGCTAATTGCTATGTGCTAAGCTAATATAACGATTTATTGTGTTTTCGCTGTAAGACACTTAGAAAATCTGAAATATTGTCTGTATTCACAGGATCTGTGTCTTTCGATTCGTGTATGCTGTGTATTTTTACGAAATGTTTGATGATTAGTAGTTAGGTAAACACGTTGCTCATTGTAATTATTCTAGTCCATTTGTGATGGTGGGTGCAATTGTAAACTATGCCATATACCTGAAATATGCACTTTTTTCTAACAAAACCTATCCCATACCATAAATATGTTATCAGACTGTCATCTAATGAGTTTTTTTGTTGGTTAGGGGCTATAAATATCTTAGTTTAGCCGAATTGGTGATGGCTACTGGTGTTGGTGGACAAATAAAAGATGGTGGAATATGCTAATGTGTTTTTTAGGTAATAGATGTACATCTTTACATATTGTGTCTTCCCTGTAAAACATTTTAAAAATCGGAAATGTTGACTGGATTCATAAGATCTGTGTCTTTCATTAGCTGTATTGGACTTTAATGTGTGAAAGTTAAATATTTTAAAAAAATATTTTTTTTGAATTTCGCGGCACTGGTTTTTCAGTGGGGGGGGGGGGGGAGTGCCGCTAGCGCCACGCTGATCCTAGACAGGTTAAACCATTGGCTTGTTTGCATTCCAAATTAGGGAGGTGTTAAACAATGGAAGTGTTAAAGGGATACTTCTGGATTTTTCAGCATGCTAACTAATACCCGTAGACTTCCAGTCATTGTGCTAATGCAAAACTACCTCCAACTTCCTTCATACTGGAGACACAGACATATAAAAATGGTATCCATGACTTCATCTGACTCTGGGGAAGTAGATAAAAGGGCCTCACTGCCAAAATCCCGAAGTATCCTTTTAAAGAGCAACTAAACAACTTATCTCATAGAAAATAGCCTACGTGGCATCGAGTCGGAAACATCTATTTTAGTGTCAAAATGTACTACGAAGTGTAAATAGGATCATTTTGATCATAAAGTTGAGTTTTGCAAGTGAGTTGGCCACAACTTGTAGCCTACACCTGTAGGGATATTAATAGTTCTGGGATTGGTCCCCTGGGAAAGATCTAATAGCGGACATAAAAGGAGAGACGAGACAAAACTACCCAATTATAGAATAATGTGTTGTAGGACAGCTGACTCAAGACCAGGCATTCAACTCAGTTTATAACATTTCCATGGCAACATGTAAACCCAAAGACAACTTTCATTCACATTTAACAACTGACTGCAGGCGCAATGACAACGCTCACCTACGCATCAGCCGGGCAGCCTCAACCATGGCCAGCTTAAACATCATTTGGAAACAACTCTCTAATCTGAAAACAAAACTTAGCCTGGTCATCTCCATCCTGATGTACGGATAAGTCATGGACCCTCACGTCATCTGGATGCCTTTGACTCCAAGTGCCTCCGCCGCATAATGGAATCATATGGCTTGACCGAATCCCAAACTCCACAATACTGCAAAAGACGGAACAACTCCGTCTCCTCCCTGGTCAGAGCCTCCTGACACTGACTGTCAACCGGTCCGATCAAACCCACCTCTGGAGGCTGCCCTTATCCTCTGGAGGCTGCCCTTAATTGAGCCCAACTGGCCACGCCCAAGAGGAAGACTGAGGGCCTGGTGGTCCGACCAGTTGGAGGACCAACACAACCTGGGACTCAACACCACATCGGCCTGGGACCTGGCCCAGAATAGGAGAGTGTGGAGATCCATTTGTCAAGGCCCTATGCTCCAAGGAGCGAGTGAAGATGAGTGAGTGAGAGAGAGGGCCTCTGTCATTTCTTAATGACCAAGCATCAAAACAAAGCCAAATCAGGAAGCTCAGTCCACTTTTAATGAATTGACCTACAAAAAAAGCAGAGAACTATTCACAAAGACCTACTACTTGTAGTTTGGTAATTTTTCAACGCCGATACCGATTATTGGAGGACCAAATAAAGCCGTTACCGATTAATCGGACGATTTTTATATATTTGTAATAATGACAATTACACTGAATAAACACTTATTTTAACTTAATATAATACATCAATAAAAATCTATTTAGTCTCAAATAAATAATGAAACATGTTCAATTTGGTTTAAATAATGCAAAAACAAAGTGTTGGAGAAGAAAGTAAAAGTGCAATATGTGCCATGTAAAAAAGCTAATGTTTAAGTTCCTTGCTCAGAAAATGAGAACATATGAAAGCTGGTGGTTCCTTTTAACATGAGTCTTCAATATTCCCAGGTAAGAAGTTTAGGTTGTAGTTATTAAAGGACTATTTCTCTCTATACCATTTGTATTTCACATACCTTTGACTATTGGATGTTCTTATAGGCACTATAGTATTGCCAGCCTAATCTCGGGAGTTGATAGGCTTGAAGTCATAAACAGCGCTGTGCTTCAAGCATTGCGAAGAGCTGCTGGCAAACGCAGGAAAGTGCTGTTTGAATGAATGCTTACGAGCCTGCTGCTGCCTACCGCTCAGTCAGACTGCTATATCAAATCATAGACTTAATTATAATGTAATAAACACACAGAAATACAAGTCTTTGGTCATTAATATGGTAAAATCCGGAAACTCGTTTAAAACGTTTATTCTTTCAGTGAAATACGGAACCGTTCCGTATGTTATCGAACGGGTGGCATCCATAAGTCTAAATATTGATGTTACATTGCACAACCTTTAATGTTATGTCATAATTATGTAAAATTCTGGCAAATTAATTACGGTCTTTGTGGTCTTCACAGTTCGCAACGAGCCAGGCAGCCCAAAAAGAGAAATTACACAATTTCCCTAGTTAATATTGCCTGCTAACATTAATTTATTTTAACTAAATATGCATGTTTAAAACAATATACTTGTGTATTGATTTTAAGAAAGGCATTGATGTTTATGGTTAGGTACATTGGTGCAACGACAGTGGTTTCTTCGTGAATGCGCATGTTAAACCATCCCCCGTTTGGCGAAGTAGGATGTTGATGATAAATTAACAGCCACCGCATTTATTATTTGCAACGCAGGACAAGCTAGTTAAAGTAGTAATATCATCAACCATGTGTAGTTAACTAGTGATTATGTTAAGATTGATAGTTTTTTTTATAAGATAAGTTTAATGCTAGCTAGCAACTTACCTTGGCTCCTTGCTGCACTCGCATAACAGGTCGTCAGCCTGCCACGCAGTCTCCTCGTGGAGTGCAATGCCGATTAATCGGTCGACCTCTATTCCAGGGTCTGTTAAAATGCAGGACTCATGTCTAGGTATTTTGGTGGGTTTTAATTTACCATGTTTGTTTTTTTACACCCCAACCCTTTCAGATAAACAAAAAAGCAGGCAAAAAGAAGCAGGCATGGTAAATGAGTGGGAATAGTGTGTGAGAAAGAGTAATAGGATTCGAAGAACTCCATTATGCAAGGTCAGGATTTTGAAAATACAGTATTCAAAAAGGTAACAAAATGGAATAAAACTATTTGTGCTGCTTGAAATGACCCAGTAGACTATCCCATGGCATGCAGAATGCCAGAGCTATTCTAAGAACTGCCTTTCTGGTGAACTGCCGCTAATTCCACGCTTACACTAATTCAACTAACCGTAGTGCGAGGCCTTCAGCAGGATGAGACATGATTACAAAAAGTCCACTCACCGCTCTCTTTTCATTGTCATTCAGTAACACTCTCTTCAAATGGAAAGTGTTCCAAAAGAATCCCACAGTGAACCCGGTCATTTCCATGTAAAAGGACCATGAGCAGCAACATATCAAATTGGGTGTCAAATGAAAGCTAAGAGTCTATATAACCAACATTGACAGACAAGCGGTCTTCATCAGGTTATTAAATTATTGCATCTGAGCTCCTAGAGTGTTTTTTTTCTCTCCTTTTCAAGTGTTCTACTCCTCTAGCCAGCACCTCGCCTAAACAGGTGTGTGTTTCTTTCGCCTTCAGAAGACCCTTGCCAACTAATAAACACTTATTTTTACTGAACAAAAATATAAAACGCAACATCCAACTATTTCAATGATTTTACTGAGTTACAGTTCATATAAGGAAATCAGTCAATTGAAAGTATTTCAACTAAGCCCTAATCTATGGATTTCTCATGACTGGGCAGTGGCACAGCCATGGGTATAGGCCAACCCACTTGGGAGCCAGGCCCACCCACTGGGGGAGCCAGACGCAGCCAATCAGAATTAGTTTTTCCCCACAAAAAGGGCTTTATTAGAGACAGGTTTGCTGGTCTCAGACGATCCCGCAGGTGAAGAAGCCGGACATGAAGGCCCTGGGCTGGCGTGGTTACACGTGGTCTGCGGTTGTGAGGCCGGTTGGAGGTACAGTCAAATTCTCTAAAACAACGTTGGAGGCGGATTATGGTAGAGAACATTCAATTTTCTGGCAACAGCTCTGGTGAACATTTGTGCAGTCAGCATGCCAATATATATATATTTTTTAACCATATTTAACTAGGCAAGTTAGTGAACTTCTTATGGCTGCAAGGCAAAGTGTTGAGTAGCCAGTGAAATCGTGCCCATTTCAAACGGCCTCCTACTCAAATCTTGCTCGTACAATATGAATATTATTATTCTTTTTGGATAGAAAACACTTTCTAGTTTCTAAAAGAGTTGGAATTATTTCTCTGAGTGGAACAGAAGTCCTTCTGCAGCACTTTTCCTGACCAGGAAGTGAAATGTCAGAAATCGATGCTCTTTTCAACTTGATGCCTATACATGGTCTTAACACTTAGGAGTCTGCTGACACTCTATACGCCTTCCTATTGGTGTAAAGAGGATGTCAGAGAAGAATTTTATTTGCTCCTCTTGGTCTGTGGTGGAAAAAAACCTATTTCTTTGACGTGACCGTCCACTTCCGGTACTCTGAAGGAAGTGGGATTGACTTCTGTTTTGCCTTGGTAACGAACGGCTAACGTCTCCGGCTCGAATTTTTTTTGATACATGTGACCATATCATCGTAATGTATGTTTTTTCAATATAGTTTAATCAGATTATTGAAACTTTATTCGGGAGTTTTGCCGTGTTCCGTCCTCTGACTGTGTTTACGTTGGAGAAATTTATGCCACTCGGCTAGTGCCAATGCTAATTGAAGAGGGACATTTGCCATTCTGAATCGAAACAACGACTCATCTGGACAGAGGACACATTCTTCAACATTCTGATGAAAGATCAGCAAAAGTAAGACCCATTTTATGATGTTATTTCATATATCTGTCGTGCATGTGAACTGGCCGTGGGCGCCCAATTATTTCTGTCTATTGTAGCTACGCTAATATAGCGATACATTTTGTTTGCGCTGTAAAACATTTAATAAATCGGAAATATTGTTTGGAATCACAAGATGCCTGTCTTTCAATTGGTGCAGACTATGTATTTTTCAGAAATGTTTTATGACGAGTAATTAGCTATTTGACGTTGGTGTCTGTAAATATTATGGCTGCTTTTGGTGCAATTTCGGATTGTAGCTGAAATGTAAACTATGGTTTATACATGAAATATGCAAATTTTTCGAACAAAACATATGCTATACAATAAATATGTTATCAGACTGTCATCTGATGAATTTGTTTCTTGGTTAGTGGCTATTTATATCTTTATTTGGTCGAATTTGTGATAGCACCTGATGGAGTAAGAAACTGATGGAGTTAGAAAAAGTTGTGTCTTTTGCTAACGTGGTTAGCTAATAGATTTACATATTTTGTCTTCCCTGTAAAACATTTTAAAAATCGGACATGTTGGCTTGATTCACAAGATGTGCACCTTTCATCTGGTGTCTTGGACTTGTTAATGTGTGAAAGTTAAATATTTAAAAAAAAATAGATTTTGAATTTCACGCCCTGCACTTTGAGCTGGATGTTGTCATAAGTGTACCGGTGTCGGGCTGCCCCCGTAAAAGGTTAAGAACAAATTCTTATTTACAATGACGGCCAAGGAACAGTGGGTTAACTACCTTGTTAAGGGGCAGAACGACAGATTTTTACCTTGTCAGCTCGAGGATTCAATCCACCAACCTTTCGGTTACTCGCCCAATGCTCTAACCACTAGCCTATCTGCCAACCTAATTGCACGCTCACTCAAAACCTGAGACATTTGTGGCATTGTGTTGTGTTACAAAAATGCACATTTTAGAGTGTCCTTTTATTGTCCCCAGCACAAGGTGCACCTGTGCAATGATCATGCTGTTTAATCAGCTTCTTGATATGCCACATTTGTCAGGTGGATGGATTATCGTGGCACACAATTGGAGCGCAATAAGCTTTTTGTGCATATGGAACATTTCTGGGATCTTTTATTTCAGCTCATGAAGCATGGGACCAACACTTTACATGCTGTGTTTATATTTTTGTTCAGTATAGTTTTGGAGAAAGGATTTGCCTTCTGTAAATTTAAGAAACATTGCTTTGTGCATTGTAACTCCGTTACAAAAACAAACACACATCTAAGATATTTTCAAATCTCTCCCTCATAAGGAGGGAGAATAATGAAAGTTCACAGAAGTAACAAGTAAAGGTAGAAGTAAAGTTAGGTACATTAATTAATTATTGTTTGATTAAAATTGGCAAAATAATTATTTAAAACAATTATCGGAAAGTCTAACGGAATTACTGCAATTGAATTGGTTACAATGGGAAAGTATTCAGAAACCACAGTTGGGTCACTTGCTACTGTCCTTCCTTCCAGCTCATAACAGTTTTATTTTAATTACGTCGTCTGGTGGCCAAAGCGAGTGTGAAAACAGTCTGGACAACCCCTCCCTCTCTCACCAGTTAACGTTACACCCCCCCCCCCAGCTCTTACTGACACCTACCCACGAGCCCCCTCTTTCCAAAATCCGCACCCACTGAAGCAACCGACACCGGAGGTCCATGGAAGTTGAAAAGTAGTTGGTCAGTCCCCCCTGGCCTTGATTTCAACGTCCACAGAAGTTGTTTTCTAAGGGCCGATCGAGCCTCGATTTCAACATCACGTAGATTTTTGATCCGGACGGCCTTGATTTGACCCAAACATAGATGTCCATGATTGGTGACAGGACCAAATCATAAAGATGTCTATTTTCCACAATATGACAGTACAGTACACTTAAGCACAGTACAGTGGAGTAGAAAACGTAAATTGTGTTTGTTAGGCTTAAAAACTGGCCAAATCAGTTTCCTTTTTACAATCTAAAATCTTCTTTCCAGAAAGGACTAGCCTACTCCAATAATGGGGAAAAGGCCTAGGGTACATCAAAGCAAACATACATTTTCTTATCACTCCACTATCAAACAAACCCATTATAGCCCATTAAAGCCAAACTCAGTAACAACTGTCAGTTGTTACTGAGTGTTTTCAAAAACCGGTGTTTTCAAAAATGCTCTGCTACGAATCATCAGCTGACAGACTGACTACTTCTCTGTGGGTTTGATCACGGATTACGTTTCAAAAAGGTGTAGACAGAGCCAATATATGAACCGTTACCACACGCATTTGTCAGATAAATTACACTTATATTCTGTACCCCAACTCTAATTTATAATGAGCTATTTATAATCAGAGGGATATAGATAGGCTTAATTGTATTGTTGCTGTAGTTGTGGATGGCTCAGAACAGATAGGCCTTATTGATAGAATGTGCCTAAGAAACTATGTATACATAATTATCTGGAGAAATCTGACCTGCAATTTGTAAACAAAGCTTATTTTATAACTTTGACGTGACCCAAATGGCGATATTTTATTTGGCACTTACTCGGTAAGAGTTAGCTTAGAGGCTACTACCTCAGATTTGATAAAACAAGACTTCTCAGTCTAGTTAATCAACATTCATAAAGACCATGCCCTTTCCCAAACAGTCACCTGAAAGTATTCCTATTATTGTGGACATGGGGGTTGAGGGGGGTGTCTTAAATAATATCCATTTTTCATCTCTTGCCAGATACCTGGAATTTCCCCACCAATCCATGACGTTTTGTGTTCGCGGTCACAAATCCTGTTCTACGTCATTACTGTGGCAACATGGGAAGATCCTGATTGACAGACACGGGGGCAAACTGTTCCAAGCGATTCTCTCGCTCTCCCCACTTCGCTCTCCGTTGGGGATCGTGAGCAGCAACAGTTAACCATTTCAAAACCACGGCGGTCATGTTAAGGCGCAACACAGCTTGCCGTCACAGAACTAATGCTAAACTAATGTTTCCAAGGGCTTAGAATTCCACAGGCTATCATTCTGCTGGAAATGCTCCTTCAATTTGAGATATTGGCTTCATACTAGTCCTGAACTATCTGAAGTCAAGTCCAATACCATAGCAACTTAGTATACTACTCCCACGATTTCCCAGAAGACTAAGATTCAGGATATGAGGTGAAAATCTGACAGACAGATGTTGTTCTTGGCAATAGAAAGGGGGGAATGTAAGACGCTTTACTCAACTGTCAGAGGACTGGTGACTGCTTGGAGATAGACTTGACTACAGCAGTGTGGAAAGGGTTGGCTTCTAACGCTCCATGAACATGCCATCTCTATTTTACTACAAGCTCCATGTTCACGTGCGCTGGTGCAAACATTAAACTTGGGCTATGCTCAAGAGTTTCACAAGCATATGGCGCACACGCGTTTCATCCCACTGATCTTGCCACATCAAACATATTCCTTGTTTAATACGTCCTATTTCGACAGATCATTCCTTTTTACGATTTCGCTGCACCTCCATGGAAAGTATTATTCCATTAAACATCTTGATGTGGCAAAAGCAAGGCTCCCGTTAAATAGAGAGACGCAGTTGCTGCGATTGCTTGCCTGCTCGATGGTTAGCCTAGCTAGCTCCGGCACACTGTGTACTGAGTGTACTCTCCTGGCTCTGCAGTGCTCTACTGTTAGCCCCAGAAAATGTTGTCCTCTCCCCTCCAGTCAGTCACACATAAACCCTGGTGGCTCGTCCTGCTGCAACTGGTGCCCTTCCAGCGGCTGTAAATAACGTCTCTAAACTAATTTGGCTTTCCCTGCCACATGCCAGTGAGCCTTGGGAGTGCGCAGGGAGGAGAGGCACCAGTGAATCTGGGCAGACAAGCCAGCCCCTCCTGCCGCACTACAAGGGCCTGATTAATACAGGCATTTGTAACGGACGCCTCTGCTGATGAGAAACGTGAAGGGAAAATGAAGCAGGCACAGGGCAGGGACGCCTCTCACAGCGCGATGACAGACTGAGGGATCAGATCGATTCCAACCGCGGTTCTGTCAGGGCCCTCTTTGGTGCTTTCAACGCGGGGGAGGAAACATCTAACGCGGCGGATGACAACAAAAAAAAAGAGAGCGAGGAGGAAAACAAGGGCACGAGATTACATAAGAGAACCTCTGACCTGATTGTGGAGAGCTCTGCCTCCATCTGCACAGTGCCGCCTTTCATTTTTAATTCCCCCTTCACTGCAGAGTAAATGAGGATCTCTAATAAAGAATGGGTCTCAAAGCCTGCTGGCGCAGAAAGAAAGTGACAGGCTCTGTGTGAATCACAGAGAGTTCTCTGAAGAGGTTCGGGAGGGAGGTGGTGGGTGGGGGGGGAGGGGGGGGAGAAGTGCAGTGCAGGCAGAAGCACTTCCCCTTGGTTAGATTAGGTGCGTTGCATCAGATGAAAGAGCCGCTCTGGTTTTCATCTTCCTTTTTGTTTCACTCGCTAAAGCTAGTGTACAGAGATCACTAGAAGATAGAGCCCCTCCAATGTGACAGGCCGGGGGTGGATTTATCGAGCCTTTGCTCAAAGATGACACAATGAGCAATACAGACGGACCTATTGCTTTTGCAGACCTGAAACCTGCTCTGCTCAGCTCTGCACTAGGCAGGCATTGATTGCTCGGCTATTGACGGGCTGCGAGCTGAGCGTGCTCGGCAGCTCGCTCCTGCCGCCCCGACCTGGGAGCTTCGCCTGCCTGCATTATTCAGCTCTCATTAACAGGGACAGGCGGATCCCCAATGTCCGCCGGGCTTTGTCTGCCAGGCTCATAACTCACCGGTTTCACATTCAGCCCTTTACAGACAGTGGCCACCATCAGAAGCCACATTAGTACCGTCACCCACGAGAGGATACTCACTGAGGAAGAGGGCAAAGGGGGCACGGGGTTGTCCCGTCTGGTAGGGTTGAGAGGGGGCTGGAAACCCTATGTGTACACGACTTACCGTGTTGCCCTTACCAGTAAAGCACTGTAAGCTGTTTCAACAACCCACGCCAGGTTAAATACTGTCCATTCGGATGAGAGTCGCTCATCAAATCAATCTCCTGGGGTTAAAACACAAAGATTATCCCTACCTGCCAAAGGGAATCTGTCACTTCGCATGACCTCATTCACCAATTATTTTGTGGAGCCTACCATCTTGGCCTAAAGCTTTTCACCTCAAGTGTTTTCATATCTTAATAATGGGTTTGCATTTACTGAGCCTGTGTGCCTTTCCTCCCACTGTAGTGTAGTTAAGTACTGAGGGATGAAAGGAAAAATCTGAAAAGGCAATGTTCCAGTATATAATTTTCCAATCCATCCACAACATTCTGTTTTCACCATTCTCAAACATCTCTCATTTAATCAATATTTTCTGAATAAAAGAGCAGCAGACCATTTCCCTCAGGGTTGGAGAGTGGGTTCCAACTGCAATTTGTCATTTCAATAACGCTCGGCAAAACCCCCCGTTTGCACAGCGTATCCATGGCAACAGGTGAATGAAAAATTCAATTTTGATACCAATTTCACAACATGCCAGTGGTGATGAAAGCCGGCACGATAGAGGGTGGATAAAAACTGACCCGGTCTTGATAACACAGCCCCTGGATCAGAGAGCTTTCACCTCTGTGGCTGGCACCTTTAGCCCAAAGATACATTTTTAACACTGAGGAATAACAACTCAATAAGGACTTCTATTACATGTGCAAGACCTGGCTAATGAGTATTTTCAGTGGGCCTGCTGGTGAGGGACAGGTATTCCGTGCAGGGATCCACACCGATGCTGGCCCGTGTAATTGGATTGTGTGCTTGAGCTGCTGACTAAAATAGAAATGTCCCGGCCAGCCTCCAGGTGATGGGAATCATCAGTACCCAGGGAGGTCAGCCAAGCTCCATCTCAGCGAAATGTCAGAAGGGTGGCAGCAGCCACCTCAAGAGAGTGCAGGACTTAAAAGGTACTCGGTCCCTCATGTGTACTGTTTGGGTGCCGTGTCTAAGACGGTGTTGAAAATCGGTCAGCCCTAAACGTATAAGTACAAGTCTCTATTTTCTGGTTGTGGCTTTTTAGTTCAGCTGGACCACTCTGCTCCAGTCGCTGCACATTGTGTGAAGTCTCCACAGAGAAACACTTTGACAATACCCCTTGTGCTTCCAGATAAGCCACGGCAGAAGCAGAAATGAAACATTTCCTATTGCTTTCATCTCCATTCCCATGGCACATACATATGAATAAAGCAGGGCAGTCTGGCTGCATCAGATTTCTCTCCATCATGATCGGTGGCTGAATCCAAAGAAGAGTGGAGAGAGAAAAAACTATTTGGCAGGCAGGGGGGATGAGAGCTCCTCTGGGTAATAGGTTCACAGAGGGAGCGCGTGCAGCCCCAGCCGCCATGTCACAGATAATTTCCAGGCCATTTACACACGGCCCAGAAACCATGCTCTGCCGATGCCTCTGGCCAAACAGAGGTCCCCACCTTCACAGACCTGACATGTTGCCAGATTGATAACCCCAGAAGTGTGAAGTGCAGCTATGGAGTATGTGTAGGAGGCTCCATTAGAGATCACTAAAATGTCCCCGTATCAACCCAGTGACCAGAAGGGTCCAGGTGGACACGGAGACAATCTTCAGCCTCAAGGACAGTGGGCCATTTTCTCCTGTCTCTCATGTGAGTTCAGACAGCCTCCAACAGCTCCATTGATCATTACACTACAGCGGAGAGTCCCACTGTGCAACTTATCAGTAGCCTAGTGACACTTCTGGGATCTCTGAAGCACAGTGCAATCAAGTGTGTCATGTTTTACTAGTCTCCGAGACTTGACTTGAGCAGTGTCGATTACAATTAAGTCCGAACGTGCAGCTAGCCGAGACACAACTGGTGCAGAAATGCAGCCCTATCACCAGATCTATTACGCAGGCTAATTTGTCCATTGAAATAAAATGTTACAGCACAGACTAGAATGTTCCTGACACTAGCTATCAACCACACAGCTACCACTGCAAAGCTCCAGACGTGGGCCAAGGAGCGGAGAGATAAGTGGCCTTACAATTCTTTTTTATCCCTCACATGTTCCGATACCATTTTTCTTCCATGTTTTCCAGGTTTGAGTTTTGGGTCAGTAACCGAAAAGGTCGCTGGTTCGAATACCCGAGCTGATAAAATGACAAATCGATGTGCCCTTGAGCAAGGCACTTAACCCTAATTTGCTCCAGGGGCACCGTACTACTATGGCTGACCATGTAAAACAACACATTTCCTTGGACCTATCCGGTGTATTGGATTTATTAGGATCCCCACTAGCGACAGCTAGTTTTACTGGGGCCGGACACATAACGAAAAATAAATGACAGACTAAAGACTTTACAATTTGCACACATTTAAAAACATGAACTGGTAGTCTTTGCATGTCAGTACATACACACAAGGGAGAGGCATTGTGCCGTGAGGAGTTGCTTTATTTGTTTTTTTAAAAACAGGTTTGCTGTTCACTTGCGCTTTATAAGATGGAAGGGAGTTCCATGCACTCTTGGCTCTGTATAATACTGTACGTTTCCTTGAATTTGTTCTGGAACTGGAGACTGTGAAAAGACCCCTGGTGGCATGTCTGGTGGTGTAATTGTGTGTGTCAGTGCTGTTTGTATGTTGACTATGCAAACAATTTGGAATTTCATCAGCATACATGGACACACATGCTTTGTTTAATGCCAGTAGCAGGTCATTGGTACAAATAGAAAAGAGTAGAGGGCCTAGAGAGCTGCCCTGCGGTACGTCACACTTTACATGTTTGACATTAGAGAAGCTTCCATAAAAAATTTTTTAAACTCAGTTCTATTAGATTGCCATATTGTTAATTCAGATCTGTCGGAGGTTGAAAAGCCATTACACATACTTTTTAACAACCTTAGGTTATGGTCAATAATATCAAAGGCTGCACTGAAATCTAACAGTACAGCTCCCAATCGTCTTACTATCAATTTCTTTCAACCAATCATCAGTCATTTGTGTCAGTGCAGTACCTGTTAATTGCTCTCCTCTATAAGCATGCTGAAAGTATGTTGATAATTTGTTTAAACACATTTTTTCCTACAGTTTGCTAAGAGCTGGCAACAAGCTTATAGGTCTACTGTTAGAACCAGTAAAGGCCACTTACCACACTTGGGTAGCAAAATTACTTTGGCTTCCCTCCAGGCCCGAGGACAAACACCTTCGAGACTCAAACTAAAGATATAACATAGAGGATTGGCCATAGAGTCAGCTATGATCCTCAGTAGCTTTCCATCTAAATTGTCAATGCCAGGCAGTTTGTCATTATTGATCGATAACAATAATTTCTCCACCTCTCCCACACTAAATTTACAAAATTCAAACTTACTTTACTTGTTCTTTACTTGTTTTTTTAATGCATGAATACGGTGGCTCACTGTTCAATGTTGGCATTTCCGGCCTACGTTTGCCCACTTTACCAATGAAGTAATCATTAAAATAATTGGCAACGTCAAATGGTTTTGTGACGAATAAGCCATCTGATTCAATAGAAGATAGAGGTGAATGTCTTTCTGCCTACAATTTAATTTAAAGTACTCATGTTTTTCCCATCATTATTTACATCATTGATCTTGGCTTCATAATACAGTTTCTTCTTCTTTTTGTTGAGTTTAGTCACATAATTTCTCAATCTGCAAGTAAGTCAGTCAGATGTGCAGCCAGACTTATTAGCCACTCCTTTTGCCCCATCTCTTTCAACCATACCGTTTTTCAATTCCTCATCTATGGAGCCTTATCAGTTCTAACAGTCAGTATGTGACAACAAAAAAAAACAAAAATAAATTATAACACACATTTAAGCCATCTCTAATTATGTAGTTTTTCATGTCTGCCTGACTTAATATTTGTATAGTTTACATTTATTGTTAGCAGAATTACAAGTAAGTTAAAGGAAACTAGTATATCAAATAACAGGCCTAACCATCCCCTTTCTTAGCACTGAAATTGCATCGGGTAAGTTTCAGGTAGTCAAACTGTGCCAATGGATGTACAGAATGATTGGATTGTGCAAAAGTGGCCTATTGTTACAACTCAATAAAAACAAGATACTGCTAATGGGGAATGAAGTGGCTGCTTCCCATAGAGGCCGTGCTATTAAACTTGCAGTGCTGCCATGGAGAGTTAAGACACAATTGTAAAATATGCATTGATACATATGCAAATATGTTGCTGCTGTAAACCTTGTCATATCGTGAGATAGTTCAACTACAAACAAATTGAGGACTAGAGTGCAATGCAATATTTTTTTATGGCAGTTCGGAAATCATTATGATTAAGATCCCTCTTCTCTTTATCTAAACAGTGCATTAGCTTATCCATTACATTTGGCCGGGGCAAACTCCCTAGTTTCCCAGGCATGCAGGGAATGACCAAAGTACTTCAATATTTAAGAGGCAAATTCCTCTGATGAGATTAGGGGTTCGTTAATGCTGCTTTTCTTAACAGGCCCCTCTCAACTATGACTTTTGTACCTCCCATGTGAGGGTTTCCAAAGGCAATGGACTGTACAGGGCATTTCCATGTGAAAAGCCCCATGAGCACCAACATCTGTAGTTAATAGGAGCACGTCAAATGTGGTGTAAAATGAAAGCAAAAAGTCTATATTCTAGAGAAATAAGGCATATATATATATATACATACATTATTCAACCATTCTCCAGCCTAAAAATGAGGAATAAGCAAAGGCTTTGATCTCTGGTCAAACAGATGGGTACGCACTCTTAGAAAACATCTAGCAGAAAAAAAAATCTTAAAAAGTAGCCTATAAGAGGGGCTTCCCGAGTGGCACAGCGGTCTAAGGCACAGTGCTGATGCGCCACTATAGCCTGCGGTTCGATTGATCCGACTGTAGCCGGGAGCCCCTAACCCTTTATTTATTTAACACACACACACAAAACAGTCAAAAGTATTAGAATACCTACTAATTCAAGGATTTTTCTTTATTATTTACAATTTTCTACATTGTAGAATAATAGTGAAGACATCAAAACAATGAAACATGTAGTAACCAAAAAAAGTGTTAAACAAATCAAAATTTATTTTATATTTGAGATTCTTCAAATAACCACCCTTTGCCTTGATGACACTCTTGGCATTCTCTCAACCAGCTTCACCTGGAATGCTTTTCCAACAGTCTTGAAGAAGTTCCCACATAGGCGGAGCACTTGTTGGCTGCTTTTACTTCACTCTGCAGTCCAATTCATCCCAAACCATCTCAATTGGGTTGAGTTTGGGCGATTGTGGAGGCCAGGTCATCTGATGCAGCACTCCATCCCTCTCCTTCTTGGAGGTGTGTTGGCTCATTGTCCTGTTGAAAAACAAATGATTGTGGGACTGAGTGCAAACCAGATGGGATGGTAAATCGCTGCAGAATGCTGTGGTAGCCATGCTGGTTAAGTGTGCCTTGAATTCTAAATAAATCACCAGCAAGAGTGTCACCAGCAAAGCATCCCCACACCATCACACCTGCTTCACAGTGGGAATCACACATGCGGAGATCATCCGTTCACCTACTCTGCATCTCACAAAGACACGGCGGTTGGAACCAAAAATCTCAAATTTGGGACTCATCAGACCAAAGGACAGATTTCCACGGGTCTAATGTCCATTGCTCGTGTTTCTTGGCCCAAACAATCTCTTCAAATTATTATTGGTGTCCTTTAGTAGTGGTTTCTTTGCAGCAAATCGATCATGAATGCCTGATTCACGCAGTCTCCTCTGAACAGTTGATATTGAGATGTGTCTGTTACTTGAACTCTGTGCAGCATTTATTTGGGCTGCAATCTGAGGTGCAGTTATCTCTAATGAACGTATCCTTTGCAGCAGAGGTAACTCTGGGTCTTCCATTCCTGTGACGGTTCTCATGAGAGCCAGTTTCAATATAGCGCTTGATGGTTTTTGCAATTGCTCTTGAGGAAACATTCAAAGTTCTTGAAATTTTCCATATTGACTGACCTTCATGTCTTAAAAGTTATGATGGACGGTCATTTCTCTTTGCTTATTTGAGCTGTTCTTGCCATAATATGGACTTGGAGTTTTACCAAATAGGGCTATCTTCACAGTTTCAATGTCGTCACTATTATTCTTCAATGTATAAAATAGTAAAAATAAAGAAAAACCCTGGAATGAGTAGGTGTGTCCAAACTTTTGACTGGTACTGTATATACGGTGCCTTCGTAAAGTAATCAGACCCCTTGACTTTTTCCACATTTTGTTACGTTACAGCCTTATTCTAAAATGGATTAAATAGTTTTTACACACATCATCCCATAATGACAAAGCAAAAACAGGTTTTAAGAAATGTTTCCAAATTGTTGCCAGCTCTTAAAAATAAAAAACAAATATTAAATAAGTATTCAGACCCTTTACTCACTACTTCGTTGAAGCACCTTTGGCAGCGATTACAGCATTCAGTCTTCTTGGGTATGGCACTACAAGCTTGGCACACACGTATTTGGGGACTTTCTCCCATTCTTCTCTGCAGATCCTCTCAAGCTCTGTCAGGTTTGGATGAGGAGCGTTGGTGCACAGCTATTTTCAGGTCTCTCCAGAGATGTTCGGGCTCTGGCAGCCCCACTCAAGGACATTCCCGAAGCCACTCCCGCATTGTCTTGGCTGTGTGCTTAGGATTGTTGTCCTGTTGGAAGGTGAACCTTCGCCCCTAGACTGAGGACCTGAGCGCTCTGGATTAGATTTTCATCACTGATCTCTGTACTTTGCTCCGTTCAACTTTGCCTCGATCCTGACTAGCCTCCCAGTCCCTGCTGCTGAAAAACATCCCCACAGCATGATGGTGCCACCACCATGCTTCACCATAGGGATGGGCGCCATGTTTTCTCCAGATGTGACACTTGGCATACAGGACAAAGACTTCAATCTTGGTTTCATCAGACCAGAGAATCTTGTTTCTCATGTCTTTAGGTGCCTTTGGCAAACTGCAAGCGGGCTATCATGTCCCTTTTACTGAGGAGTGGCTTCCATCTGGCCACTCTACCATAAAGGCCTGATTGGTGGAGTGCTGCTGAGATGGTTGTCCTTCTGGAAGGTTCTCCCATCTCCACAGAGGAACTCTAGAGCGCTGTCAGATTGACCATCAGGTTCTTGGTCACCTCCCTGACCAAGTCCCTTCTCCCCCGATTCCTCAGTTTGGCCGGAAGAGTCTTGCCGGTTCCAAACTTCTTCCATTTAAGAATGATGGAGGCCACTGTGTTCTTGGGAACCTTTAATGCTGCAGAAATGTTTTTGGTACCCTTCCCCAGATCTGTGCCTTGACACAATCCTGTCTCAGAGCTCTACGGAGAATTCCTTTGACCTCATGGCTTGGTTTTTTTTCTCTGACATGCACTGTCAACTATGGGACTTTATATAGACAGATGTGTGCCTTTCCAAATCATGTCCAATCAATTGAATTTACCACAGGTGGACTCCAAGGATGATCAATGGAAACAGGATGCCCCCGATCTCAATTTCGAATCTCATAGCAAATGGTTTGAATAATTATGTAGATAAGATATGTTTTTTTATAAATTAGCAACATTTTCGAAAAACCTGTTTTCACTTTGTCATTATGGGGTATTGTGTGTAGAATGCTGAAGATATTTTATTTATTTAATCCATTTTAGAATAAGGGTGTAACATAACAAAATGTGGAAAAGTCAAAGGGTCTGAACTCTG
Source organism: Salvelinus fontinalis (assembly GCF_029448725.1). Lineage (NCBI taxonomy): Eukaryota > Metazoa > Chordata > Actinopteri > Salmoniformes > Salmonidae > Salvelinus > Salvelinus fontinalis. The sequence goes on from NC_074673.1 coordinate 51,480,880, forward strand.
AATACTTTCCGAAGGCATATATAGTGTGCTTCTACACCTGCATTCTAGCTGTTTGGGGTTTTAGGCTGGGTTTCTGTACAGCACTTCGAGATATTATCTGATGTACGAAGGGCTATATAAAATAAAATTGATTGATTGATTGATATATAGACTATTAAAAAATCCTCAAAACACAATAACATTGAAGTAAAGAACCCTGTATAATTAGTTTAGCAGAAATTATTTGCCTTCTGTAAGTGAAATAAATATTGCCTACTCTCTTGTCATTCTGTTAACAAAAACCCACATGTTTAATAGCGTTGCACAGTATACCAAAACTTCTGTACATTTTCGATACTTGAACATGAAAAATGGTTTGGTACTAGAATTTGTGTTATTCAATACTTCTGTCAAATATGTCTCACGGATCAAGTCTGTCTATCAGCGCAGTCAATGTCCCACGGAGCGCACCGTGCCTGCTCCACATACTCATTGCTAGCCTGCCCTGCACGGGAGTCTGGGCTGTATCATGTTTAGCTCCCCACCCATGCTGCACAGAAGTTAACACACTTGATAATATGACACGACATGTAGATATATTGAAATGGTTAATTACTGTTTGTAAAACAATGTCGATACAGGCTAAAATTTACAATGCAAGAAGATACCGGCAGCTTCCAGCTTTGTTGGCTAAATTCCTTGCTAGCTTACAGCTGAAACTAACATCAATTCACTACTATCGTTTTGGTATGGAGTATCGTGATGATACAGTATTTTGATACAAAACCTGGTATCGAAGTCAAAATTCAGTACATGCAAGGAGTTGAATGGTTTGTTTCACTTTGCAATCAATGGTTTTTGTTTGGCCTACTTCTAAAGTGAAATCTCAGCGTCATTGTGTGACCGTGGTATTACCCTACACCAACCTAGGTTAGTCAAGGCACGACAGCTGTCAGGGATGTGTTATGGATGTGCTGGGGAGTTCAATGCACTCCTAAGACAACAGTTTTTAATAGACCCGGGGGCAATGTTCAACAACTTACCTTCAGTCATAAACTTAAGATTAGGGAAGTATTTTCCCCTAACTACATAGAGTAGCCAGCCAAATAGAAAAAGAAGCTAGGCCTTTCCGGGCTCCAATTTTATTTTGCCAAACAAGCTCTATTTTGGATGTCTCTGGTACATTTGAATGCCTTGATTCCATCTGAAATACACAGCGAAATCATTTAATCCTTTATCGAGTTTACCTCCTAGATTGGTAAAATTTGTTGTGGTATTGTGTAGGGATGGGCATTTGAAATTATTTCACTATTCAAATTATATCATTCTATAATCGAAATACACTAAGTGTCCAAAACATTAGGAGCACCTGCTCTTTCCATCACATAGAATGATCAGGTTAAGGCTATGATCTCTTATTGATGTCACTTGTTAAATCCACTTCAAATCAAGAAGGATTTTTAAGCCTCGAGACAATTGAGACATGGATTGTGTACATGTGCCATTCAGAGGGTTAACGGGAAAGGCAAAAGATTTAAGTGCCTTTGAACGGGGTATGGTAGTAGGTGCCAGGCTTGTCTATCATAACATCTGGTATTGCCGGTCTTGACTGCCTCACATCAATGTAAAGAAGCTAGCTAGCTACAGTAGATAGCTAAGTTAGCCAGCTTGCTAGCTAACGTAGCAAGGCTAAATGAGGCTAGTTTGAGGTCGTCTACAACAACTCTATCGATATGAAACAACAGTTTACCTGATGGTTGATCATTGTAGCCCATTCATCATTTAGCCAAATTAATTATGTCATTGTTATTGTATTGATTATAAATCTCTCAATTCACTTGCTAAACATAGAGCCTCAAGCGCTGCTTTGATTGACCGACAACAACAAGCTACACTTGTGAAACGTGTGTAAGCTACAGGTGTGTCTTTATGGGGCGCACTCGTAAAATTTGTCATAAAACTGTTGTTTTATAAACATTTCAAATGTAATGGTCCATCATTGTAGGCTATGTAGCAATATTAAAATATTCCATTTTTTATTTGACAAATCATATATTTATTTTCTCAAAAATGAATACTCTCATAAGTAATTGAATATTAACGTCCATGTATATATTCGAATAACCGTGCCCATCCCTGGTATTGTGTAAAAAGACATGACTTTACAATTTGCAGTGTGGATTCACAATCTTCATTGAATGATTTCATAATTTATCTGCAGATAATTGCCAAAAAGCCTGAACGGCTCCCTGACGAGTCACTCGCGAGTCACTGTCTGGCAAGTCCTGATTTGGACTTCATATTGTAGGAAAATACAAACGAGATGGTTTTGGTTTAAATACTTGTTCCGGTGCGATACAATGGACATATAAGTATGTTGTATGACTTATGAATTGCAAAGGGATATAGTCAATTTGACATCATTTACAAAACACTTGCTGTTCGGCTGTCAATCAAAGCACAGTAAACAGCCTAAGCGCCGCGCCACACCTCTGTGGCTGGCTATAGGAGACACGCAACAGAAAATAAACGAATGTGCCAGAAAACAATTATTCGGCTAAGTGTATTGTGACACATTGTTACCACTTACACAACATGGGATGATTAGCGAACTGAACATTTTCTGACTAGCGAATTGAAACTTTTAATAAAAAGTAGCAGTTAATTTGAGGTGGGAAAAAGTAGCCGGCTTAAAATAAGTCTGTCACCGGCTGTTTAGCCAAGGGCCGGTGCTTCGGGAAAACACTGCCGGGGTCTACGTTTCTAACATATTCACTCCACGACCGTCCAGCCAGACCTATTGCTAAACACTGGATTTTGCCAAACGGATTTAGAGCAAAGATCTGTCAGTTAGGCCTAAGTGAGAGATTCCAGTAATTGGTTATATAAAGAACAAGCGGCAGTTGTCGGGGGGAATTAAGACAGTCAGTCAACATGAGAGGTGCGCTTTACACTCCGATACACACGATTAGGAGTGCAGGAGGCAGACAGAGACAGGCTTCCCATAGATCCCGTTAGCCTGGCTTCCTCCACTGTAAATCTACTGGTCTGCAGCTCACACTTCAGTTCACTTTAACCCCAGCACTCTAAATCACTAGGCTCGGTTTTGTTTTGGTTGCAAACATTATTAAGCAATTAAACACTTAAATGAAGTCAAGTGCAGCATGCCTCGGTCCTAAAGGACCAGTTTAGGCCGCCACTGATTTCCAAAAGACCGTAATTCAATAAATCACCTTTAATAACTAGGGCCCATCCCCCCCACACCAGCTGTTGCTGCAGGAACAGCATAGAGCACAGCTCCTCCTGGCTGGCTCACACTGGGAAAGCTTAGCATTTAAGTCACACCCAGGAGAGAGAGTTAAGTTCAGAAGTGGTTTCTAGTGGAATTTCTGGCATTTAAAATCAGCACAAAACTGCCTCCTTGTCTTGATTGCATGTTATTGATGCAAGCGAAAGTCAACCATTAGCATGTGTTGAAATCATGTTGTGAACTTAGTCCTGTGCAATGATTTTCCACTGCCTGATGACAGGACAAGGGATAAACTGACAAGGATGTTGTCACAATGGTGAAGTAGCCAGCCTTACTGAATAAACTGAAAGAAATGTCCACAAATACCCCGCACAACAGTGAAGTCAAACATTCCAAACGGCCAAGAAATGACATCCCTGACAACAAGAACCACCCAGTTCTAATCACCTTGGATTATGACTTTGCAAGATTACTTTAATTGCAACCACAATTATTTATTGGGCAATGCCCCACTCAAAAAAACCTCTCAAGTCAAGTTGCCTTCCAGGTGGTGGCTTTATTGAAGTTTATCTAAATTTGTACACTTTTCCCCAAACCCCCCAAAAAACATCATAAATATGAATCTACCACCAGCGATATTCATACGCAACCCCGATCCCCGCTAATGCTTTACACGCCTGATCATGTGACAATGGGTGGTTTCCAGACATGCAAGACATGAAAATGAGAGCCAGCTGCCTGCATACCCAGCCTCGTCCAAGCCAGTCTTTCCATGACCAAATGGCACAGGAGAACATACAGGCCCCTGTCTGAGAGCATACGGCACTCATTAACCCAGCAAGCCTCCCTGCTGAACCGACCCATTCCAAACACTTCTCGTCATTACTTTAAAAACGTCCCTTTTGGTCCAACGGAGGCCCACAAAGTCAGTTTGGAGGCATGAGAGCATGAGCTCTGAGTGCAGTTATTCTCCAAGTACAACAGAAATCTGATCCCACAGTCATTGACAAAAAAATAAGTTTTTTTTTTTTATCACCTAATAGAAACACATTAAGTATAACGTTTGAAACTATAATTCTCTAATCAACAAAACATTGTATCCAACTGTCAAAATAAATGTCAGAAATAAAGTTGAAAGGCACCCAAATGTTATCTCCTCCATCAAACTCTGGAAACAATATTAAGAACGCTAAGTAAACCTACGCTCTGCTATTATCACACACAATTAAACTGTTTTGTAGACGTCTGTTGTATGAACCTAGGTTGCTAGGACACACATTTGTATTAGCTAGTAAGTTACATACCTAGCATCATCGTGTTTCAAGACAATCAACTGTTGGCTAAGGATCATGAATTCCACAAATTCATGGAAATATGACTTGACTAGCTACTACCATCCACTTTGTTTGACAAGGGGGACGATGGAATGGAACTGAAGTGACATATGAAGAGGGTAATATACTTTTTGTTTACAGAGGGCGGAAGTGGAGACTTATGTGAATAACCAGTCATTCAAACCGCATCTATTGTCAACGCAGAGTCATTAGGTTGACCACACATTACAAGTACATTTACTTTACAGATGTATTAAATCACATGTTCACCGTGTTTGTGCACACTGAACAAGAATATAAACGCAACATGTAGAAAGAGTTGGTCCCATGTTTCATGAGCTGAAATAAAAGATCCTACAAATGTTCCATACAAACAATAAGCTTATTTCTCTCAAATTCAGTGCACACCTTTGTTTACATCCCGGTGAGTGACTATTTCTCCTTTGCCAAGATAATCCATCCACCTGACAGGTGTGGCATATCAAAAAGCTGATTAAACAGCACGGTCATTACACAGGTGCACCTTGTGATGGGGACAATAAAAGGACACTCTTAAATGTGGAGTTTTGTCACACAACACAATGATGTCTCAAGTTGAGAAAACGCGCAATTGACATGCTGATTGCACAAATGTTCACCAGAGCTGTTGCCAGAAAATGGAATGTTCTCTACCATAATCCGCCTCCAACGTTGTTTTAGAGAATTTGGCAGCACGTCCAACAAGCCTCACACCTACAGACCACATGTATGGCATCATGTGGGCGAGCGGTTTGCTGATGTCAACGATGTGAACAGAGTGCCCCATGGTGGCGGTGGGTTTATGGTACGGACAGCCATAAGCTATGGACAACGAACACAATTACATTTTATCGATGGCAATTTGAATGCACAGATACTATGACGAGACCCTGAGGCCCATTGTCGTGCCATTCATCTGCCGCCATCACTCCATCTTTCAGCATGATAATTATATGTATTGACCCATGTCGCAAAGATCTGTACACATTTCCTGGAAGCTGAAAATTTCGCCTCGATCCTGACTAGCCTCCCAGTCCCTACTGCTAAAAAACATTGCAACAGCATGATGCTGCCACCACCATGCTTCACCGTAGGGATGGGCGCCATGTTCTCTCCAGATGTGACACTTGGCATACAGGACAAAGACTTCAATATTGGTTTCATCAGACCAGAGAATCTTGTTTCTCATGTCTTTAGGTGCCTTTTGACAAACTGCAAGCGGGCTGTCATGTGCATTTTACTGAGGAGTGGCTTCCATCTGGCCACTATACCATAAAGGCCTGATTGGTGGAGTGCTGCAGAGATGGTTGTCCTTCTGGAAGGTTCTCCCATCTCCACAGAGGAACTCTAGAACTCTGTCAGATTGACCATTGGGTTCATGGTCACCTCCCTGACCAAGGCCCTTCTCCCCCGATTCCTCAGTTTGGCCGGAAGAGTCTTGCCGGTTCCAAACTTCTTCCATTTAAGAATGATAGAGGCCACTGTGTTCTTGGGGACCTTGAATGCTGCAGACAGTTTTTGGGTCCCTTCCCCAGATCTGTGCCTCGACACAATCCTGTTTCAGAGCTCTACGGACAAATCTTTGCTCAGACATGCATTGTCAACTGTAGGACCTTCCATAGACAGGTGTGTGCCTTTCCAAATCATGTCCACTCAATTTAAATTCACCATGTGGACTCCAATCAAGTTGTAGAAACATCTCAAGGATGATCAATGGAAACAGGATGCACCTGAGATCAATTTCGAGTCTCATAGAAATGGGTCTGAATACTTATGTAAATAAGGTATTTCTGTTTTTTATTTGTTACAAATATGCTAAAATATCTAAAAACCTATATTCACTTCATCATTATGGGGTATTGTCTGCATATTCCTGAGGATTTTTTTTTACTTTTTGAAATCCATTTTAGAATAAGGCTGTAATGTAACAAAATGTGGAAAAAGTCAACGGGTCTGAATACTTAATAATGAAAGCACTGTATATACTGTATATATTAGTCTGGACAATCTATAAACAAAATGTATTAAGATCTGATCGTTGTATTGTATTCACAGGACTTGATTCATGATATGTAAATAAAAAATAAAAAACACAGTAAACATGTGTCCAAAGACTAAACATAGTACAATATCAAAAACTCACATTGTAGACAAACGCTTTGGCCGATTAAAAATGTTTCTTCACATTTGTCCATCAGTAAGCTCAAAGAACAAGTGTACTAAAGGAAAGTATACATTTCTGTTATAGACATGAATGGGTTATAAAGGTGCAAATTGATTTTAGATTCAGAAATTCCAATAAAGTTGTCCACATACACAGTCATTGGCGAGACTGGTAGGCTGCCAGCCAAGAGAAGAATGAATCCAATAACAGAGGTAACTCTTGACATTAGCCACACATGTCAACCAGGGGCACACAGCACAGCGTGCATTAGGCCTTGGTGCAAGAGGCAGCCCTGTTCAAAGGCCTCCTGGTCTTTCACGTCTCCCCAGAGTAGTTGAAAAATCACAGCGGTCTCAGCCTTCCCAACACCACATTATCCCAGCATGAGCTGCCTTCGCAAAATGCAACAGCAAAAAAAGGTCAGTGCTGAAAGCTTTCTAAGCTGCTTGGCAAGGCTGCTGAGGGACAAGCGGGCTTCCAAAGAAATGCAAACAAGTGACTAGTATGGAGTAGAAATGTTGGAATTTACTGTACCAGGGTTTGTCAAATATAAAACGCAAAGTAAAGTGTTGGTTACAAGTGGTGCACTTTGTGCTGGGGACTATAAAAAGCACTAAAATGTGCAACTTTGTCACACCCCACAATGCCACATGTCTCAAGTTGAGGGAGCGTGCAGTTGGCATGCTAACTACAGGAAATTCCACAAGAGCTGTTGCCAGATAATTTAATACTAATTTCTCCAACATAAGCCTCCTCCAACATCGTTTTAGAGAATTTGGCAGTACGTCCAACTGGCCTCAAAAAGAGCATGACCGTGTGTTACCACCCCAGCACATGACTTCCAGAGCCGGCTTCTTCACCTGCGGGATCGCCTGAGACCATCAACCTGGACAGCTGATGAAACTGTGGGTTTGCACATCTGGTTGTGCATTGTCCTCACCAGTGTCTAGACTGCAGTTCGGCGTCAAACCCGACTTCAGTGGGCAAATACTCACCTTCGATGGGCACTGGCACGCTGTAGAAGTGTGCTCTTCACAGATTAAACCAGGTTTCAACTGTACCGGGCAGATGGTAGACAGCGTGTATGGCGTAGTGTGGGCGAGCGGTTTGCTGATGTCAATGTTGTGAACAGAGTGCCCCATGGTGGCGGTGGGGTTATGGTATGGGCAGGCATAAGCTATGGACCACAAACACATTTGCATTTTAAATCGATGGCAATTTGAATGCACAGAGATACCATGATGCGATCCTGAGGCCCATTGTCGTGCCATTCATCCGCCACCATCACCTCATGTTTCAACATGACAATACACAGCCCCAATTTGCGAGGATCTGTACACAATTCCTGGAAGCTGAAAATGTCCCAGTTCTTCCATGGCTTTCTTCCTCACCAGACATGTCACCCATTGAGCATGTTTAGGATGCTCTGGATCGACGGGTACGACAGCGTGTTCCAGTTCCCACCAATACCCAGCAAATTCACACTGGTATTGAAGAGGAATGGGACAACATTCCACAAGACACAATCAACAGCCTGATCAACTCTATGTGAAGGAGATGGGTCTCGCCGAATGAGACAAAATGGTGGTTTTCAAATCCACACCCCTACTTATTTTTTGGGGGTATCTGTGAACAACACATGCATATCTGTCATGTGAAATATATAGATTAGGGCCTAATGAATTCATTTAAATTGACTGATTTCCTTATGTGAACTGTAACTCAAAAATATAAAACGCAACATGCAACTATTTCAGTGTAGATGAGACCGTTCAAGATCCCTGTTCTGCTCTATGAGCGTCTATATTTTGAAGGGTCATGGCAGAGGCCATTATAATAAGCTGCAAAATGGGTTCGCATGGCTGATATCCTGTGAGTGACAATCAAATAAAACAAATTGGAGTTATTACAACTTTAGAAAAAGGCAATGTTCATTTGAGAACACAGACAAATTACAGGCATATCCCCTTCCCCTCTTTATTGTAGAATTGTGATCTGTGATTAATCAACATAGACTCCAGTTTATCTTGAATAATAGTTTCAAGTTAACAATTAAAACAAGTTTAAATACTTCCCTTCAGGTATTTGAGGGGGATGGAATTGTGGACAGCCCAGAGACCATACGGAGCCCCAAGGACCCATCATCTCTGTCTCAGAGCCCTCCGTCTCACCCAAAAAACTGGTGTTGTACAGATGTTGGAAAACAAGTTATCTTTAATTGCTTTTTTTCTTATTCACATGTTAGGGTGGTGAGTAATTTACTTGGGGGGGGGGGGGGTTCTCTCATTTCCCCTTTAAATCACACTTTTGAGAGCACAATTCTTAACCTCTTTGGGCTAGGGGCAGTATTTTGACATCCGGATGAAAAGCGTGCCCAAAGTAAACTGCCTGTTACTCAGGCCCAGATGCTAGGATATGCATATAATTGGTAGATTTGGGTAGAAAACACTAAAAGTTTATAAAACTGTTCAAATAATGTCTGTGAGTATAACAGAACTGATATGGAAGGCGAAACCCTGAGGACAAACCATCCCAAAAATAATAATTTTCAGCCTACCACTGTTTCCAATGGCTGTTATGTTTATTATGAGGCGAAATCCTCCCAGATTGCAGTTCCTAGGGCTTCCACTAGATGTCAACAGTCTTTAGAAAGAGTTTCAGGCTTGTATTGGACAAATTAGCTAGAATTTGTAGTTTTTCTAAGTGGCTCCCATTTTGGCTGTAGTGTTTTCATGCGTGTGAATGAGAGCGCGTTCCTTGTTGTTTATCTCCGGTAAAGACAATAACGATTCTCCGTCTTAAATTTTATTGTTTATTTACGTATTAGGGCACCTGAGGTTTGATTATAAACGTTGTTTGACTTGTTTAAAGAAGTTTATTGGTAACATTTGGGAATCATTTTGTATGCATTTTGAAGGAGGGAAACCGGTGGATTATTGAATGAAGTGCGCCAGCTGAACTGAGTTTTGGGGGAAATAAATAAGGACTTTATTGGACAAAAGGACCATTTGTGATGTAGTTGGAACCTTTTGGAGTGCCAACAGAAGAAGATCGCTATTTCTGACTTTTGTGGCGCACAAAGAACTTTCTTCTGAAACTCGTCAGTCTATTCTTGTTCTATGAAATTAAGGCTATTCCATGCGAGAAATTGCCAAGAAACTGAAGATCTCGTACAACGCTGTGTACTACTCCCTTCACAGAATACAGCAAACTGGCTCTAACCAGAATAGAAAGAGGGGGCGGCCCCAGTGCACAACTGAGCAAGAGGACAAGTACATTAGTGTCTAGTTTGAGAAACAGACGCCTCACAAGTCCTGAATTGGCAGCTTCATTGAATAGTACCTGCAAAACACCAGTCTCAACGTCAACCGTGAAGAGGCGACTCCAGGATGCTGGCCTTCTAGGCAGAGTTCCTCTGTCCAGTGTCTGGGTTCTTTTGCCCATCTTAATCTTTTATTTTTATTGACCAGTCTAAGATATGTCTTTTTCTTTGCAACTTTGCCTAGAGGGCCAGTCGCCTCTTCACTGTTGACATTGAGACTAGTGTTTTGCGAGTACTATTCAATGAAGCTGCCATTCAGGACTTGTGAAGCGTTTTCAGCTGTGCTAACATAATTGCAAAAGGGTTTTCTAATGATCAATTAGCTAATCCAAGTTGATCATTTTAAAAGGCTAACACAATGTGTCATTGGAACACAGGAGTGATGGTTGCTGATAATGGGCCTCTGTACGCCTATGTAGATACCCCCCCCCCCCCAAAAAAATTCTGCCTTTTCCAGCTACAATAGTCATTTACAACATTAACAACGTTTACACTCTATTTCTGATCAATTTGATGTTATTTTAATGGACTTTTTTTTTTGCTTTTCTTTTGAAAACAAGGACATTTCTATGTGACCGCAAACTTTTTACCAGTAGCAGAAGAAGTTAACAGTAGTGTACACATTTGAGTGTGTCAGCTCTGGAAAAGAGAATCTCAATGCTACAGTGGTGAAAGCGGGGGGGGGGGGGGGGGGGGTACAATTATTTTCTTCCTGGTAATAGATTTGAGTAGCTGGTAACATTTTCCACCCTGACCTGAAGTGCCTCTTGTACACCCTCGTTCATCTCCTTGTATTAGTAGAGAATGAGCAGATTCTTCTTGTGCTGAAAGAAAAATGCCAGGAAATAGGTTAGAATTAAAAACATGAATTGATTCATCTCTTATGGATTGTTTTTGTCTGTTCACTGCTACAGCTGTACTAAACTTCTCCAGCTAAAACACAAGCCGTGTACTCAACCTGCTTCCAGCCAAACGATGGTAATGCTGACAACTGATTTAGTGAACATTTAACTTCGTAATTACCAGCTAGCTAGATGTAAATTATATTCATCTCGCTAACCAGTTAAATAAAAAAAACCTAGACGGCTATTTAGCTATCATTTCATCGTGGCTTGCTAGCTAGAAAACTTAGCCTGTGTGTCTCTAACATGGGTTAGCATTTGCACCACAGTGGCTCTTTTCAATGGTTGAACATAAAATGACACAAACCACACGGATTATCATCATGTCATGAATGGTTTAACACATCAGCAATATAAACATTAACCAATCTTTAGTTAGCTACCTGTATGCAACTGCTTACCTACACAGCAATAGCTAGTAATGAAAATGACTTTATGATACTGTGTGAGCTAGCTAATAAAGTATGCACTTGAAGCTAGCAAGCTATTTAACTGTAGATTCTTACCTGCGTAGCTATGGCAATGGATTATGATTCATCACGGCAGACGAACACTTTCAAAATATCCTTCCCACTCAGGATCAACCAGGCGACGATTTCCTTTCACGTAGGGCTGGTAGAATTATCATATAACCGACAATTTTGTTCAATAACCACGAACAATCACCACAATCGTCTTTAATATTCATTTTCAGACTAGGGGGATCCAACCTTATATTCAAGTAGATATAGTTCACCCAATAGCAGTTGGTAATCATTTTACGAGTAGAACAGCACCGTTGGGAGGAGAAGCTTCATTTCCAAAAGTTCCAAATGGTCAGAACCATTCGTTTTTGAGACAGGGATGTCACCAAAGTTGTTGTATTCATTAGGTATGTCATAGCTATTTTTCAAAGATGCATTCTAACCTCAAAACATTTTACCAAAAATTGCAATAACCGAGGTCATTTGCATAACAATAACGACTCTCTCTCTCATGAATGTCCCAGCCCCCTCATTATCTCAACCAATCATGGCTGGGCAAGATTCTGTACTTTCTCCATGGCTAAACACGTTCTGTTTTTTTCATTTTTCTTCATAATTATAGATCATGTACGAGTTTGTTATTAAGGCACATGAAAGGCATTTCTGCAACAACAAAAATGTAATGAACAAAAAACACCCCAGATAAGTTAAGGCATTACATATGGGTCAACTGTAGACAGGTGCCGTGTCTGAAATTGCCTACTACTTATTAAAAACTAGGCTACATACTGTGTACTAATCATACTACATACTATTTAGAACATACTCTTTAGTAAAAATGTATGCAGTAAGCAACACATATGAACATACTAGGCTCACCCATACTGAAAATGAGTCATCTAATGGCAATTACATTTTTTCCTTCATTTTGGTACATCTCGTCCCCTTATCTGATTATCAGTCGTTAATCAGCTGCTGTCAAACACATGTGGGTCTGAAAAGACGATTAGCCATTCTTCCTCAATAGCATGCAGTGAATTAATACTAGATGAAAAGCCGAAATGGGTATGACATCCTGGCATTCAAATGATAAAATGTTCTAAATTTCACACACTAGAAAACGTTCTATTTCACATACTCAAATGGCCTACTATTTAGCACGCAAGTACGGACCTATCCGAACATGGATGTCCTTCTCCATCAAACAAATAGAAGTTCAGGGAAAAACTAACAGCCCTATAAAGATGTCTCAAGTAATGTTTTATATTCCTCTTAATGTCAACCTACCAAGGAAGTTTGATTGTAGTCTACAATCTAGCCAAATGAAGAGAATTGATATAAGGTTCCACTGAACCAGAATGTTAATTCACTAGACTTGCAGAGATTGGCTTGTATCCTATATCTCGTTAAACAATCGTAGTCATATACACAGTGTACAAAAGATTAAGAACAATTTCCTAATACTGACCCTACAGCTTCTCAGTTGTGTCAAGTTGGCTGGATGTCGTTTGGGTGGTGGACCATTCTTGATACACACGGGAAAGTGTTGAGCGTGAAAAACAGCAGCGCCGCAGTTCTTGACACACTCAAACCGGTTCACCTGGCACCTACTACCATAGCCCGTTCAAAGGCACTTCAATATTTTTCTTGCCCATTCACCCTCTGAATGGCACGTACACAATCTATAGCTGTGTTTGAATACCCATACTAACATACTGTATACCACATACTTAATGAGTATGCACTACATACTAAGATTTTATTTTAGTATACTGTAAATGAATGGTATCCTTTCAGCTGAGCGTACTCTGTCTACCGGAAGTTGATGCTGCTGCTATGCAACCTCTTGCTAGCTTGTTAGCATAAAAATGACTAGCTAAACTTTGGGTGTGTTCGTAAATTCAAATCTGGAGTGGCAGAGTGCGCTCTGGGCGTTCGTAAATTCAGGGTGTGGTCAGGTTATCTGTTTGTAAATTAAGAGCGCACACTGGACCCTGGCCGAGGAGTAGGGTTGATCCGAGCGTTCTGACCTCACAACGGCAGTCAAGCTAACTGGCTAAATGGCTAAATACTTCCAGACACAAATGAGAGAACACCTCACTCTGACAATTTTACTTGCCCTGGCCGAGCTGGTTAGGCAGTGTCCATGTTATCCAGAGCGTTGGTAACTATAACTGTGCTGCTGGCAACAACTTAATTACACTTTTTTTGACGACGTTTACTGACACCGGCCACATTCAACGGGTGTTGAGTGTTCGTAAATTCATCAGTTATTCTGCACGCTGGCACAGTCAGACGAGTGTCTTCTGAAATTAGAGTAGATAGCCAGAGCGAATTTACGAACACACCCGAACAACTATACCACTTAGCTAAGCTATGAACGACGTAAATAATAAAGTCAATAAACGTTGGGTAGTTAGATAGCATAAAGTAAATATACTGGCAAGTTCTATGTATTAGTAGCCAACTACAGTAACTAGCTAACATACCTGGTACATACTGCTGTAATGCTATGCGGTTCGTAAGGATAACGTTGCTAACAAATTGTCAGCCAACATAACGTATAAAGTAACTTATTTGAAGTCATTACTTTATTACATTCCTAAACATTTGTCATAATTAGTTAATGCAACGAATTTGTACCCGCTCTCGGACTTCGGCTGCATATTTTCTGGCATTCTCTTCAAATCTGAAAACGTTGTGAAGCCACGCACATTTTATGAAGAATTGCATTATGGGCCTAAAACCATGGACATAGTGTCCATTGCTTGTATACTTCGTATTTTGGCGAATGTAGTATGACATCCGGGAACTTTTGGCATAGTAACTATATCCATACTATGACTAATAAGCATACTACATACTCAATTTATGTCACAAATAGTATGGTTAGTGCGGTTAGTATGAGTATTCGAACACAGCGCATGTCTCAATTGTCTCGAGGCTTAAAAATGATTCTTTAACTGATTGAAGTGGATTTAACAAGTGACATCAATAAGGGATCATAGTTAAACCAATCAATGTATCACTCGCACATTCAAAAAACGCAATTTAGGGCAGAAAAGGGTTGACATGCCAAGTGATTGAAAGGCCTTGTGGGATAATTGTAACACAATCCGAGTCATTACAGGTCATCATAACAGCCTGATTAAGCCATTAGTAAGACAAACGATACTAACAAAAGCTATCCCTAAATAAACAGTCATTTTTCCCCCCTCCATTTTCCCCCTCCATTCTGAAATAGACACCTTTGAGATAAATATGCATTTCACAAAACAATCTCCCTGCTAAGTAGGTGTAAATCATGAGAAGATCCCGGTCTGTAGAGAACAACGGAGGCAGATCAACGGGAAAGGAGAACACTGTGGCACCATTACACTTGTCTTTCTGTCTGCCTGGTTAGTCATTCAAAATGTGTTTGTTGCTCGAGATCTCCAAGACAGCTGTGTGCCATTAGCAATGGAGAGAAAAGCACCTTATGATGACATCGTATTATCATGATAGAATAGCCTATATCATCAGGAAGGTAAATAAAGAGACAGTTGACACAGGTGCTTCTCTGCATTGATAGAATATGTTTTAAGCCTAGGCTTATTGATGTCAAAATAAGGTTTCCTGTTTGAAAGATGGAAAAGTTTCAAATTACATTGCAAGCTATAACCAGAAGGCAAATTTGATCATGCTTAGGCTACTTCGCTTCACACTGCCGGAGCTATTTTCAATCTCATTCAGCAATTCTATTAAGAAGCCGTGTTTTTCCCCTATAGGGTAAATCCATTTTAATCACTTTTTGACAGCATCCCTTACGATTTAAAGAAACCTTCCATACATGTTTGCCCATGGAAAAAGTGGTCAAAGTATAGTTTTGGAGATAAAGTTAACCCATTTTGTATACCCCACCATACCATGAGACATCCATGTCTTCATCACTGGAAAAGATAAACAGTTGAGTTTGATGTAATTTAAAAGCTTACAAACATTGTTGTCAAACTACTTCATTTTTTAATATATTAAAACCCCCCAAAATATATATTTTTAAACCTTTAACGTCAATTATAAAACGTGTGAACTCCGATTTTTTTCATTTCACATCTAAGGTATTTGTGTTGTGACAGTCATCGGTTGAGACATAACATGCTCTAGAATACAGGGTATATGTAATTTCAATAATAGAAATAGAATTCATAGAATGGACCTCTCCCATCAGATCACTGCAATTTAGCTAGTAAACCATTGGCATTTTCATTGAATGTTTATTACTAATTACTACCACAAAGATGATCACCGGTCCACCCACCGTCAAATGTCATCTTAAATGGCCATTTCTATTCTATACAGGGCCTTCAGAAAGTATTCACACCCCTTGACCTTTTCCACATTTTATTGTGTTACAGCCTGAATTTAAAATTGATTACATGTAGAATACCCCACAATGCCAGTGTGGAATTATGTTTTTTATTATTACATTTTTTACAAATTAATAAAAAATGAAAAGCTGAAATGTCTTGAGTCAGTAAGTATTCAACCCCTTTGTTAATGGGAAGCCTAAATACCTTCAGGTAATAATTTGCATGGACTAACTCTGTGTGCAATAATGGTGTTCAACATGATTCATCTCTGTACCCCACACATACAATTATCTGTAAGGTCCCTCAGTCAAGCAGTTAATTTCAAGCACAGATTCAACTACGAAGACCAGGGAGGTTTTTCCAATGCCTCGCAAAGAAGGGCACATATTGGTAATATGGGGGGGGGGGAGCAAACAATGAATATCCCTTTGAGCATGGTTATTAATTACATTTTGGATGGTGTATCAATACACCCAGTCACCACAAAGATACAGGCGTCCTTCCTAACTCAGTTGACGGAGAGGAAGGAAACCACTCGTGGTTTTCATCATGAGGCCAATGGTGATGTTAAACCAGTTACAGAGTTTAATGGCTGTGATAGGAGAAAACTGAGGATGGATCAACAACAACGTTGTAGTTACTCCACAATACTAACCTAAATGACAGAGTTCAAAGGAGGAAGTCTGTACAGAATAAAAATATTCCAAAACAATCATCCGGTTTGCAATAAGGCACTAAATTAGTACTGAAAAAAATGTGGCAAAGAAATACTTTTTTTGTCCTGAATAGAAAGCATTATGTTAGGGGCAAATCCAACACATCACTGAGTACCACTCCTCATATTGTCAAGCATGGTGGTGGCAGCATCATGTTATGGGTAAGCTTGTCATGGGCAAGGACTAGGGAGTTTTTTAGGATAAAAAGAAAAGGAATAGAGCTAAGCACAAACAAAGTCCTAGAGGAAAACCTGATTCAGTCTGTGTTCCAACAGACACTGGGAGACAAATCCACCTATCAGCAGGATAATAGCCTAAAACGCAGCCAATTATACACTTACCAAGACGACAATGAATGTTCCTGAGAGGCCTAGTTACCGTTTTGACTTAAATAAGCTTGAAAAATCTATCGGAAGACTTGAAAATGACTGTTTAGCAATGATCAACAACCAACTTGACAGAGCTTGAAGAACTTTAAGGGGTTGAATACTTATCTAATCAAAATATATTAGTGTTTTATTTTACATTAATAAAAATGTAAGAAATCTTCTTCCACTATGACAGAGTATTTTGTGTAGATTGTGGACAAGAAAATGACAATTACATCCATTTGAATCCACAACATTTGGAAAAAGTCAAGGGTGCGAATATTTTCTGAAGCCACTGTATATTTCTAATGATTTCAAAAGGTTTCCTATGGAGGATTGACAGTACAATTTAAAACCGATATTCCCATTCAAGTCAACATTCTCTGAAGTGTGGACCTCCAAACATCTTTCTGGTACCATTTGAAAGTTGAAATGTATTCCCTCCCATTCCAGTACATTTATCAATGCACAAACATTTTTGTGCGGGACACCTCGTTTCCATGTGTCGGGTTCATTTGTAATCCATTCATTTTCTGGGTGGGTGAGTAACATGGGTCTGAATTTGGTACGAACCATCTCCTTTTTGGCAATGCAGTAAGTGGTGTTAAATTTCATTACCTCTAGCTGAGTTAGCTCAGCCTGTTGACCGGCTTGGGCTGGCACCAGTTGCCTGTCAAATACGTCTGCCTGGTAGTACACTAGTGGTGTTGCTCCAGCCTCGATTCATTTGTCCTGGCACTTGTGCTTTTGGCTTAAGTTTTATGTTTTAGGTGGCTTCAGCCAGTAGCAAAATAAGTCTTCCCTGCTGCCATTACTACAGACTTTCAACAGTTTTCGCAGAACATTGTGTTGCTAGTTTTGTCTTCTCTGATCCTGAAATTGAGATCCGTATCGGACCCGTGACATTCCCAGCCAACACAGACAGGACCTCGGAATTATTTTGAAAATCAATACCCCATCTGATTCAGATCCCAGGTGGACCAGATTCCGACCCAAAATATGTCTGAGATGAGGGAGAATCAGATCCAAATTAGGTCGGGTCTGTATTGGAACCAAATGCATCTGAAAGATAAAAAAAAGAATGAAGCTTTATTGCTAAAAGTAAAATTTGTTTTAACTTGTCTGGCAGGCAGTAAACGTTAACGTTTCACATGCATTTCCTATTGTAGCCCTAGCTAAAATAATTGAGTTGTGGTCTACCCTACAGCTTAGTATTTTCCTAAAAGACATCCCTAATTAAAAATGTTGACACAAGAAGAAGGGAATTGTGTGGCACTAGTAGGCACGTCTCTCTCCAGAATGAGCCCTCTCTCCTGTGAATTCATGCACATTCATGGTGTGAATAGTTTGCCCCTGATTTTTTATAGTTTGCTAGAGCACGCATAGTACCTGGCCTGTGCACAAATGTAGGCCTATACAAGTTCCCAATTTGGGATGTCTGAAATGAGGCCCATTTCTGATTGGGCCTACTTAACCCACCAACTCTCAAAGTATTTTCTTTGTCACCTCACACAGAAAGTCAAGAGTGTTTTACACCCTTTGCGAATGACAATAGTTCCTCACTGTATTTGAAAACCTTTCCAACACTACTTTTCCATAGGCCTAAGTAACCACCACACATTGCTGATCCCATATCTCCAGTGGAAATGTCATAAATTAGGCTAGCTGAACACTTCTCCCTTGTGCAAAGTACAGTGGTGTCTGTTCAGAGCTCATTGGAGATAGAAACGAGTTGAAACAATGTTGCAAGTTCACCATAAGGAGAGCTCAACCCAGACAGAAAGAGAGGCAGACAGGAGGAAAGAGATGAATGCTATTGACTGAACCAACTGCCATTCGTAGGCAAATGTGACTAATAGGGGATATTTATATTCATCAGGATATTTTTCTTCAAATGTGCTATAATTTTTGATCCGATCGGCATTTCTCATAATTTCAGACAGATCCAAGATCCATGGCCACCAAGCGAGATCTGATCAGGGATCTGAGGGTCAACTACAGGATTTTGGTCAGATTAGTTCTTTGGTCAGATTAGGTGAGTGTCCAAAATATCTCTGGAGATTCTGGTGAATCGATGCTACGTATTCACAATGTATAATCAGGATTTGTAGCTCTAAATATGCAAATTTTCGAACAAAACATAAGTGTATTGTATAACCTGATGTTATAAGACTGTCATCTGATGAATTTGTTGAAGGTTAGTGATTAATTTTATCTCTTTTGTCGGTTTTGTGCAAGCTATTTTTGCGGGGAGTAAATTGCGTTGTGTGTTTGGCTACTGTAATGAGCTAATAGAAATATATTGTGTTTTCGCTGTAATTTTTTTTTTTTTAAATCGGAAATATTGACTGGATTCACAAGATGTTTATCTTTCATTTGCTGTACACCACGTATTTTTCAAAAATGTTTTATGATGAGTATTTATGTATTTCACGTTGCTCTCTGTAATTATTCTGGCTGCTTCGGTGCTATTTGTGATGGTAGCTGCAATGTAAAAGTATGATTTATACCTCAAATATGCACATTTTTTGAACAAAACATAAATGTATTGTATAACATGTTATAAGACTGTCCTCTGATGAAGTTGTTTCTTGGTTAGTGACTAATTATATCTCTATTTGGTCGGTTTTGTGATAGCTACCTATGCGGTAGAAACATGGTGAAAATATGCGGTTGAGTCTTTGGCTATTGTGGTTAGCTAATAGAAATACATAGTGTTTTCGCTGTAAAACATTTTTAAAAAATCGGAAATGATGGCTGGATTCACAAGATGTTTATCTTTCATTTGCTGTATTGGACTTGTGATTTCATGAAAATTATATTATATGATATCCCTGTCCCGTTAGGCTAGGCTATGCTAGTCAGCTTTTTTGATGAGGATGCTCCCGGATCCGGGATGGGTATTAAGTAAATGTTAACCCATAGTTTTGATTGCAAATGAGTAGACTGAAAAGACACTGTTTGCACAATTGCAATTTTGCCTAGCACAAAAAAGTTTTGTTCTATCGATCAAAGTCATCCTAGCCAGGGACATTACAAAAAGAATCCAGAGTCCCACATTAAACTGTAAACAAAGCTACTTCTCTGTCTAGAGGGCACTCAATCTTATTGATTCATTCAGCTGCCTGATCGCTCTCTCAGTATCTTCGGGGTGTCTAACTCAAAAACACTTATCACATCAGCCTAAGGAACAAAGCTGCTTATTATGGAGAAACTGTATTAACTGGGGAGAGCAGGACAATATTTATTGCCACAGTGCTGATGTGCACTAAAAAGGAACATGGGTCTGACAAACTTTTAAAAAGACACTCAAGTAATCTAGGGGAGAAATAGCCTACAGTCCAACGCTGTCAAGCGCTCAAGGGTGAACACACCGAGGGTGAACACAGGTGAACACACCGAGGGTGAACACACCGAGGGTGAACAGAAAATGAGAGCGGTCAGTTCCGTGGTCTGTCAATCAAAAATGAAAAAGATCATGACTCCCATTGTTAACCACAGACCAGAATGACATCATAGGGCCTGGGCTTACATCATCACCCACCTGCCAGCCATTACAGAAAATCCCAGAAGGGTCTTGCTTGGCTACGATGAAACCGCAGCAGTGTGATGGCTGGCAGGTGGGACAAAAATGAATCCATGCTTTTGTTACTTCTAGGTTAGACTACTGCAATGCTCTACTTTCCGGCTACCCGGATAAAGCACTAAATAAACTTCAGTTAGTGCTAAATACGGCTGCTAGAATCCTGACTAGAACCCAAAAATTGTATCATATTACTCCAGTGCTAGCCTCCCTAAACTGGCTTCCTGTTAAGGCAAGGGCTGATATCAAGGTTTTACTGCTAACCTACAAAGCATTACATGGGCTTGCTCCTACCTATTTTTCCGATTTGGTCCTGCCGTACATACCTACATGTATGCTACGGTCACAAGACGCAGGTCTCCTAATTGTCCCTATAATTTCTAAGCAAACAGCTGGAGGCAGGGCTTTCTCCTATAGAGCTCCATTTTTATGGAATGGTCTGCCTACCCATGTGAGAGAAGCAGACTCGGTCTCAACCTTTAAGTCTTTACTGGAGACTCATCTCTTCAGTGGGTCATATGATTGAGTGTAGTCTGGCCCAGGAGTGTGAAGGTGAACGGAAAGGCTCTGGAGCAACGAACCGCCCTTGCTGTCTCTTCCTGGCCGGTTCCCCTCACTCCACTGGGATTCTCTGCATCTAACCTTATTACAGGGGCTGAGTCACTGGCTTACTGGTGCTCTTTCATGCCGTCCCTAGTAAAGGTGCGTCACTTGAGTGGGTTGAGTCACTGACGTGATCTTCCTGTCTGGGTTGGTGCCCCCCCTTGGTTTGTGCCGTGGTCAGAGATCTTTGTGGGCTATACTCGGCTTCGTCTCAGGATGGTAAGTTGGTGGTTGAAGGTATCCCTCTAGTGGTGTGGGGGCTGTGCTTTGGCAAAGTGGGTGTGGTTATATCCTTCCTGTTTGGCCCTGTCCGGGGGTATCATCGGATGGGGCCACAGTGTCTCCTGACCCCTCCTGTCTCAGCCTCCAGTATTTATGCTGCAGTAATTTATGTGTCGGGGGGCTAGGGTCAGTTTGTTATATCTGGAGTACTTCTGTCTTATACAGTGTCCTGTGTGAATTTAAATATGCTCTCTCTAATTCTCTCCTTCTTTCTCTCTCTCGGAGGACCTGAGCCCTAGGGCCATGCCTCAGGACTACCTGTCATGATGACTCCTTGCTGTCCCCAGTCCACCTGGCCGAGCTGCTGCTCCAGTTTCAATTGTTCTGCCTGCGGCTATGGAACCCTGACCTGTTCACCGGACGTGCTACCTTGTCCCAGACTCTCTAGAGACAGCCGGAGTGGTAGAGATACTCTTAATGATCGGCTATGAAAAGCCAAATGACATTTAACTCCCGAGGTGCTGACCTGCTGCACCCTCGACAACTACTGTGATTATTATTATTTGACCATGCTGGTCATTTATGAACACTTGAAGATCTTGGCCATGTTCTGTTATAATCTCCACCCGGCACAGCCAGAAGAGGACTGGCCAACACTCATAGTCTGGTTCCTCTCTAGGTTTCTTCCTAGGTTTTGGCCTTTCTAGGGAGTTTTTCCTAGCCACCGTGCTTCTACACCTGCATTGCTTGCTGTTTGGGGTTTTAGGCTGGGTTTCTGTACAGCACTGAGATATCAGCTAATGTAAGAAGGGCTATATAAATACATTTGATTTGATGATTTGACATTCCCTACGTGGACCATTGTTGATGGGACTGCAAGGTGGCAGATGAGACACTGCAAGTGTCCGAACTCCTGTCACAGGTCTGCACTGTCACAGAAAGGCTTGGCATCTCGCTTTCATTCTCTCTACCCGTCTCCCTCAACACTGTGTTCTCCAAAAAAAAGATGCCGGGTTCAGCAGGCAGTCAGGAGAAGGAGTAGAAGAACGCTTTCAATTAATTCCCCAGGAGCTGAGGAGTACAGCCAGCCTTCAAAACGCAACTCTATTTAAAAGGCTTAAAACAGAGATAAATGAGTGGGTGCAGGAGAACCAAATAAGTCCTCCGGTTATGCTCAGAGTGACAGTAAGGCAGACACGCAATATTGTAGAATTTGTAGACTGGTCTACCAAGGCAAGCAGAGTAATGAGTGCTCTTAATATCCTAGCATTACCAGCGATGGGTAAAAGTGTCCATCACGGACGGCTTTAATAGTTGAACCAGAAGTAAATCAGACAGACCTCGCATATTTTTATTTATTTTGAGTCACTTGCACAGTAGTACCATTATGCTTTCAGAAAGGACTCTTAAAGCTCTCCTAGGCCACTCTAGAAGGTTCTGTTAGGGACACTGAATAGATTGAAACACAAAGCTTCATTAGGGGCCAATTTATTCAAAGGCTGTTCTTACCAGTCCCCTGAGGATGAACACAATCATTATGTGATTGTTCCGTGAGCTCAAGACCACTTGTTTGGCAAATTATCTCAATGTGTAGCCAAATGGAGGTCCCGTGCTAGCCGACAAGCGATTCACCCCACCTATTCCGGACTATGAAAGCCTATTGGTTTTGTCAAGAGCTGTGCTATGCAAAGGTATGTTGCAAGCAGTGATCTACACACATTATTTCCACTAGTGATTTGGTCGCACCAATTTTATTTTTATTTTTATAATTGATAATGACCTGGCCTGTGTCCCATAACGTGCCTGCATTCCATACAGAACCAGGCTAGTAATGATTTTTTTTAAATTCTTTATTATTATTTATTACAAATGTAATATCCTGAGCCCTAACCCTAAAGGGGTAACAAAGTATTAGAACATGAAGGACAAACAATACAGCATCAAGACACTATCAAACATGTATCAGTCTTTCCGCAACAGAGCGTGCGTGTGCATGATAGTGTGATAGTGATATAAAATATGTCATAGTTTCCTTTTTCATGATCACAATCTTGTGAGACCCGAACCCTCCAAGATCCCCCCACAGTTCCCCAATAGCTGTCCCTCAAACATTCGAGACCCATCCCACAGCCCCCCCGAAGAAAATAAATTAAAATTTTAATTAATTCCATTCCACACCCTCAAGAACCCCCCAATGCACCTACAACCAAGAGAATGAACTAAAGAGAAAAAAGGAAAAGACAGAAGAAAACAGCAAACTACAATGCAAAAAAAAAATATATATAATACATTTAAAACAAAGGACATCAAGGACAACTGCAATCACAACAGCAATGCCTACTTTATGTGTGTGTGCATGTCTGGCACTATTACATATATGTGTGTGTTCTTGTATGTTAATTTGAATCAGAGTGTGTGTATATGCATGTGTAATGATTAGCCATCTTTTAAATTGGCGTGTTCTTACATTGATTTGGATAGATTTAGGCCTACTGTAACAGCAAAGAAAAGAGACTTAAATCAGATTTCAAAGTGCTATGTGTTATTTTCTGCAAAATCCTCTAGAGGACAGAATAGGAATCTGATTTCCCCAAGCTTTTTCAGGTTTTCACTCTCAAAATAACCCATTTTTTTCTGTGGGAAAAAACAACAAAATGGGATGTTCTAAGTCCACAACAACGCTTAAACCACATCAGGGGACCATTTTTGAGGTCTGAGAAATGTTTGTGAGCACCAGCCAGACAGTAGTGTGTTTCTGTAGCACACTTGTGATAGAGTTTACAAAACAAATTGCTACTGGATTGATGCACAATAATCATGATTCTGCCAGGTAGGAATAGGCTACTTTGTAGTTACCTTTGAAATGCTTTCCTTCTACCCAAAAACGGTACCATTAGTATCGCTAACGGATACCTAAAGTTGTATACATATAGAGCACTACACACAGCAGGGCTCGGCATTCAGGTAAATTTGCCAGTGGCACGCCGGGCCAGTGCCAAATTAAAGCCCCTGGCCTGAATGGAACAAAATAAAGGCCGGGTCAAGATCTGACAGGAAAGTGAATGATGCAGTCAGAATTTCAATAGCAGGTGATTTTATCTTTCATTTGCGGGCTGAGCAAGTAGCCTATAACAAGATCCATACAGACATTGGCAAGTAAAATTCAAGGACTTTCAATTACTTTTCAAGCACTTAATTGTAATTTTCAAGGACCTATATTATATATTTAATTGTTGTCATAGCCTATAGAAAAGGGAAAAAAATTATGTATGCATTACCAACAAGAATGATGATTGTTTTTGTAGGCCTACCCAATGGAATTGTGCATTGACATCCAAATTAGTTTTACATTCTAAAATGTCAGAATAATGTGGGCATTGCCTGACTAAATTAGACAGCATGCTCCCAACACAAACATAGTAATGAAATCTGTCCATGTGGTAGCTAGTATGTAGTATGTCTATCCCCTGATGAAGACAGGGTCTTGGCTGTCGAGACGTTGGTAATTTTTGCATCGGAGCTCCTAGAGTGTGCGGTTCTCCTTTATTTTTAAGCTAGTATGTCTTGCCATTTGAAATGTTGAAGAGTTATTGAGGGGTTATGGTATCATGTTTTAAAAAAGAGAAAACGACCAAAAACAGGGTTCCCTTAATAACGGAACACTTTGTATGGAAAGACAATTTGAAGACAAAATTCAATGTTGACTTGCTCAAAATAACAGCACATGGTTTTACTGCAGGAAACGCAACACCCCTCAATTGGAATGGCGGGAAACAAACAAAAGCGGCTACATCTTTCATCATTTGGGGCAGAAATTAAATCATGACATAATTATATTGGAGCAGTAGAACTCCTAAATCAGTTACCATAACTACAAGACTTTTCAAATACCTAGTTTGCATACCCATTCCTGCCTTGGAATTTACCGGTAGATATCATAAATTCGAACATATTTCAAACCGTTTTCTTACCCCCACCGCTGTTGGTCTTCAGTGAGCTGCTCCACGCAACAACCAGCTGTTTGAGAGCTGCAAGCTCTCTCTGCCCGACAGATTATCTATAGGCTGTGCGTGTGTAGCGTGCGTGTGATAAATAATCAACATAATGAACGAACAGCTTCCCATCAGTTTTATTCATTTAAAAAATGACAAGGGTTTGAGTGAGACGACTAACTCCCATTGGCCACACAGCTCTCCAAAGTGTGCACAGTACCTAAGTAATTTCAATTCACTTTTGACTCAAAGGAACAGTCTTCAACTAAAAGGTGCCGTTGAGGAACGAGAGCAAGCACCGTAGTTCTGGTAAGTGACGCTTTTGGGTTGTTTTTGTTTTTTTACATACCACCCAACCCGAGAAAAGAGTCATGTGTGCCTTTAGGTGGGTGTTTTCGTGTCAAATCTCTTCACAATAGACAACAATAGGCTCACTCTGTTCAGAAAAACCCACGGAATGACGCCATGTCATCTTGTAAGTAACTGTACATTAAACATAGTGATCACAAACATTGACACTGTATATGACATGGGTTTCATGATATGGAAATGTGAAGTGCACATTTGGATTCACGGGTGCTTGGCTTGCTTGTATGACATCAATGCGGTATTCTAATCCTCGCCGTAGGGCTCTAGACAAACTTTTTCCACTGGTGGCATCAACTTTCTCAGTTGATGGCACCATCATATGATTTGGTCGCATCTACCTTTAACTTCACAATATCATTTTACATTGATTGTTTGGAGGGGAAAAAATAAAACCTTTCCTCGATCTCAAAAAGAGTGTTATTGTTAGTGATTTTGAACACTACCTCTACAGTTGTAGTGCCCTATAAAATCAGCTTTATCTTTTGGTAAAATCCATTATTTTTTCAGGTTTCAGAGTTTTCCAATTTTTTTCAGGTTCACTCAAAAACAT
This sequence comes from Salvelinus fontinalis, assembly GCF_029448725.1. Lineage (NCBI taxonomy): Eukaryota > Metazoa > Chordata > Actinopteri > Salmoniformes > Salmonidae > Salvelinus > Salvelinus fontinalis. The sequence continues at coordinate 51,507,065 of NC_074673.1, forward strand.
GTTTTATAAAAAAATAAAAATAAAAGTGATGCTCTAAGTCCACAACCATGCTTAACAATATAACTGCTAAAGCAGTTATTTTGACTGCTCATTAATTATTTTTACATCCCCCCTCCGTCCTTGGCTTTTCCTAATTACGTCGGTGTTCAAATCTTAATATCAACAGAATTGGAGTTATAACCAGTTTAAGGAGGGCATGTCATTTTTTAAATGGTTTTCCCCCGTTGCACCTCCTCCCAACAGTAAGGTCTGCAGCGCTCCTTCTTCTGACAGTTGAAAGTGCAGTGCCCAGCTGATAATTACCCCGATAATTGCCTCAAAACTGAACCTAAACTATACTGACACTAATTTCACACATATAACAGATTAGATAAATTAAGTAAAGTATGATGGGGAGAAAGGGGTGAATGGGGGAGTTGATTAGTGAGGGGAAGCGAACGATGCATAATTATGTAATCACCAATTGTGAATGAAGAACAGGGCAGGCCATTCTATTGTATTGGTATATTCTAATTATAATCTCAAAATCATATGTACCATATATCAATCCACCTACAGTAATTGCTGGACTATTAAGCGCACCTGAATATAAGCCGCACCCACTGAATTTAATATTTTTTTTTATTTTGTACATAAATAAGCCGCACGTGTCTATAAGCCGCAGGTGCCTACCGGTACATTGAAACAAATGAACTTTACACAGCCTTTAAACGAAACACGGCTTGTAACAAAAATAAATAGGCTTTAACGAAACACGGCTTGTAACAAAAATAAATAGGCTTTAACGAAACAGGCTTGTAACATTTTTTTTTTTTAAATAGCAGTAAACAATAGCCTACCAAGAAAGTCCTTGGTCACTATCTTCCTCCTGTGCACTGAAACCACTGAAGTCATCTCCTTTGGTGTCGGAGTTGAATAGCCTCAGAATTGCTTCATCCGATGTTGGATCGTTTTCATTGCGCTCTCCTCACTTTCATCCGGAGGCAAACTCATCCAAGCCTCATTTTCTAGTTCATCTGCTTTTCTTTCCTCTGAAAACTTTTGTTGTCTTTTTGCACTAAGTCAGTTTCTCATGCTGCTGTTTCCAACGTCTTATCATCGACTCATTAAGGCTCCCGTGCAGCAGCTCTATTTCCTTTTCCAACAGCCAGATCGATCGCCTTCAAATTGAAAGCTGCATCATATGCATTTCTCCGTGTCTTTGCCATGATGAGGGTGACAAAATGACTACCGTAATCAGAATGATGGAAAGTTTGAGCGCGCTCGATTTACGTCACATTATGTGACGGTGCTCAGTTTTTTGGCGGCATGAATTTGTGAAAGCGGGAAAAATCCATAAATTAGCCGCGTCATTGTATAAAGCGCAAGGTTCATAGCGTGGGAAAAAAGTAGCGGCTTATAGTCCGGAAATTACGGTAATCCAAAACAGTTTTATCACTCTACTCTGGCCTACTTGAAGTAGGCAACACAGTGAAAGCGTGCGTAAATTGTAATGCTCAACGGCTGTCAATATCTGGGAAAAGATCCACATCGGGCAGCAGGTGAGCAAGTGTCAGAATGTGGTGATGAGGCTTGTGGAACCTTCAAATTGGCAAGGGGAGAAATGTCACCATGGACAATTTCTTCACTGTCATTGGCCTGCACCATGAACAAAGTGAGACGGAAGCTCCCTCCCTCTGCACAAAATAAGGCACCCGCATAACCGTTGTACTCCACAATGGTGCTGAAGAATGATAAGACGACGGGGGACACAGTAAAATAGAAAACCGGAGACTGTTGCACACTACAACCAAACAAAACTATGTCAAAGTGCGTCAAGCAAGTGCAGGTTAAAGATGTGTCAACTGTTAGGACAAGGGATAACAGCTAAATGAAATCCAACTGATAGCATTGTGTGAAGATGCATACAATGTAAGCACGAGCTGACAATAATTGACTGATGTCATATCAACACATTTAATTATAATGCCATTATTGCTTTTGTGATGATTTTTATTATTTACCAAGGCCGCTTGGCACCTATAATGATGTTAAGGCTACTAATGTTTTCATCATTTCAATGTCTTGCTGACTGTGCATCTTGGTGGTTGGGGGGGTATTGATTTTATTATGTCATTATAATTTTAAAAACGGTTACCGTGTTCCAACACATGCTTTCTGTTTCATAGTTGTAACAAAGGCACTCCACGAATAAAATGTAATGAATACTTGAATGTGCTTTTGTTTTTACATATAGCCTACAGTAACAAACTAATGAAAATGTTATTGTGTTATTTGAAATAAAAACCTTATTTTAAATGTTACCCAATGCCTTTATAAACACAACCAAATGATTGTTTTTGCAATAGCATATAGGAAATGTATTAATTACAATGTTAGAATGTTGCAGTCAGAATGACTGCTCATTAGCTTGAAGAGGGGTCCCTCGAGCCCCAGAGGTTCTAGTGTTAAACCACATCAGGAGAACATTTTTGAGGTCTGGGAACAATTAAAAAAAAAACTAGGGAGGGTGTAGTTGCCTTTAAATTCAAGTAGGCACCTATCTAGAGACCGTTGTTTGGCTTGCAGTGTTGTTGTACTGTACAATGTACAGTGTAGGCTACATGTGATTGCAGAGTTACAAAACAAATGCCCTGCGATTGATACAAATCAGCCCTATGGGACTCCTAATCACGGCTGGAAGTGATACAGCCTGAAATCGAACCAGCAACTGTAGTGACTCCTCTTGCACTGTGATGCAGTGCCTTAGACCTCTGCGCCACTCGGGAGCCCTTAATGACGTATCATCCCTCCCTCCCGAAAAATCTGTTCTGACTTCAGAAATCTGATCGGTTCCGATTACGTAATAAATACAAAATAGAAAAGTGAGTTTTAACTTTGCATTGGGACTTTTGATGCATTAACCAATGCAAATCCATATGTTATAACTGGTTATGTTAATGTTACCTTCGCTTCAAGCGCAGGGGCATACAGGTCAGCACTGCTAAGGCAAGCGCGAGAGAGATCCAGACTAAAATAGTGGGCTATTTAAAGCCCAAAGGAAACCAGTTTGACACCTAGAAGGCAAGGGTGTAATTGTGATATAGTTCAGTAAAACGTACGAAAATGGTTTGTCAAAAGTACTCAAACAAGAACAACTACAGAATATGTGGAAATAGCCTAGGCCTAAATGACCCAGAAAGTTTCATCCATTCCATAAAAAGAAAGCCTTGCCAAGTCCTTAAAATCAATAGGCGTTTGCAGCTTTAAGATAAAAGCATACGGCTGTTTCACAAAGTCCTCTTTAAAAGAACCGATCTCAGTCCTCTTTAAAGTGAACTCTGAGGTTAAAAAAAGGCTAAATAACTCTGTTCTCTTAGTATTCACACTTGAATTTACCACAGGTGGACTCCAATCAAGTTGTAGAAACATCTCAAGGATGATCAATGGAAACAGGATGCACCTGAGCTCAATTTCGAGTCTCCTAGCAAAGGGTCTGAATAATTAATGTATTTCTGTTATTTATTTTAAATAAATTAGCAAATATTTTTTTTAACTACCGTTTTTGCTTTGTCGTTATGGGGTATGGGGTAGCCTGATGAGTGAAAAAATTGATTTAATCAATTTTAGAACAAGACTAACGTAACAAAATGTGGAAAAGGGGAAGGGGTCTGAATACTTTCCGAATGCAACGTAGTCTACTGTCCCTTTAGGAGCTAGAACTGATTTTGTACCATATGTGTTGATTCTCATCAAATATGTTGTCTTCTAACAGTATTCAAACCCCACAATGGAATAAAGAGCTGATGAAGCTCTCTTAGCCTATAGATCACATATTGCAAACAAATAATCTGAACTAAAACCTCCACACATATTTTGGAATTTCTGTGCATCCTTTACAACAATTGCTAATCAATATCCAAAAACAGTACACCTTTTTACGTGAACGTGCACATTATCAACTTCTCTATTTTGTGGCACCAATTTGACGGTTTATGGCAGGGGAAACAATGTTGCAGTAGTCTAGTATGTGGTAAGGGAATAATGACAAGCGAACCCGGGGAGCATTGGTTTCACATTGCCCTAAAAAAGGGAACTGGGCGGCGGAATTCAAGTGAACCGAACTCAGGGTGTTTTCACATACAGTCCTCTTTAAAAGAAGCACTCTCAGTCAGTGAACACTGGGGTGAACAAAAAGCAAAAACTCAGGTCTCTTTGTAATCACACTGCCTTAGCCTTTGAATCCGGACTCAGCTCTATTGCCGGTTCACTTCAAAATGTTTGTGGTCTGAGTTGTCTTTGCATCCACATTGCCACGTTTAGAAAAGAACCAAGATCCTTTTTCCAACATTTACTCAATGCACTCCGTGTAAATACATGCACATTGCAGGACAAGCCAAACTATCAGAACCGGTTATCGGACAGCCAGGGATGTCACGACATACATTTTGAAAGCTAATAGTTAGTGTTTTGTTACAAAATAAGACATTAATTATAAATATAATATTTACATGTAAAAAATAAAAAAAAATAAAAAAAAAATGGATAAATGGCAAAAGAATAATTGCAGATTGAATAATGCTTTAATTATACTCAAAATTGTACCGCCAACCTGCACATCATCTTTTTTTAGTTTATGGCTACGGCAGGGGAAACGGTGTTAGAGTAGCTTATAGTGCTTGGTGTGGAAATACTGATAACTGAACCTGGAGAGCAGTGTTTACATTGCACTAAAAAAGGGAAACGAATCACAGACTCCTGAGATGTCTCAGTTCGGGTTCGTGTCGGGACTCTTTTGAGGAGTCCCTTTGGCTTGTTCACACTGCACAAACAATTAAGCGAACCGCAAAAATTGGCTGAAAGGGAACACGTGTGAAAACACCCTGAATCACAGAAAAGAACACACAACTATGTGTTCATTTGGCATTGCAGCATCTCTTTAGTCTTCTAAATTACTCATCTAAAGCCTGGTACGAAAATCATTTACAATAATGCTATTTCGAATGTGTGCGATGTATAATCTTATCAGAACCTTTTAATACACGTAAGAAATCAGACTGAAATAGACCTAGCTTAAATCATAAATGAATGCACAGGCCTAGCCAAATGAATAATGACACAGAAGGCCGACGCGTCCTATAGGCTACTGCTCAACAGGCTCACTTGTCTTCCTGGCTCAGATTTTACATCAAAATGTCACCGCTTTGCACACGTCATAACACATGATTTGCTCTACATCATGCAGAACACATCAGAAATCATGTCATAATTATGCCTCAGCTTTATATCCGCTTTAGGAATGCTTTATGAACTGTTACACTTAATGGGCATCGTGAACCTTCTGAGTTGGATTTAAGTTGTGGCTCGCTTTAAGTACTACCTCAGCTCTTGCCCTTTCTAGGATCTCAGGCAGCCCCCTTGAGCACATAGATCCTATCTTGTTTGATGGCTCATTCCAGTGCAACTGATCTTCTGCGAAGGTATACTATCAGTCGCACAGTTTAGTCTTCAGGACCAACGACATGTAGAGGCACGACACTTAATACAGTCCTGATTATGTCCTTCTCGCTCTACGTCCGTGTAGGGGCGTAGCATGGGGTTAAAAAGAGCCATGTTCAAATCAACGACATCAAAACTATTCATTCAATTTGTCACCAAGACAGAACATACCACTTGGCAAATTTTTCAGAGGGGAAACCGTTAGGGGACCAGCATTCTACCATCCTTTTAAAGCCCTAGTTAAACCTTATTTAGCCTACAGAATCAATTCAAACATCCAAACATGTCTCCATCATTTAGCCTCAAGCATTTTCTAGGTTAGGACTAGGCCTAGATAGAAAACCGTGTAGGCCTAAGACAGGACCGAAAATTCCCATAATTCGATGACTTCCCAACAACACTTCCTCTTTGTAGGCCTATGGCTATGTGACATAGCCTATAGGAGACAAAATACCAATTTTATTGGTTCATATTATTGAAAAGTATTGATTATTGTCTGTTTCTTTTTACTGGTGAGAAAGGGTTTTGGAGCTGGGAGGCAATGGAGGTATTGAGCTGCAAAACTGCTGGCGCACCTCAACCTTTTTTATAACCCATATAGACCTAATGCTTCTTTGAGCGTAAACTTCTATCAAAGTTAAATGGCAAATACAATAAAATGGTGAGCCCCATACAAAAAATAAACCACAGTCCCATGGGCCATTAGCATACAATGTAATGCACGGCTGTCATAACAAGTAGAGGACTTTTACTGCTGTTAGCGTTAGGCAAGGCCTACATTCTGCCATGCAACCATCGTTTTAAATTCCCCGTTCAAATGAGGAAGTCCTGTGGGAAATGAAAAGGAGCTTGCTTTCTGTTCAAGTCTTTGTAAATGAAAGCTTCACAAATAGCATTGTTTAAAATTTGAAATGCTAGTCTGAAATGCTAGTCTGATCACAGATATATGTATCCTTCTCATCCTAAATTCAATTTGCTGTGACTAATGGATTGGAGATACACAAGCCCGGGGTTGCTTTTTTTCAGAGCCGTTTTCTACCTCAGGTAACCCAAAAGGGAAAGGATATCTGGTACAATCTTCTCGCCTCGTTCAGAGTCGGTCAGGGAATTGTTTTTGACAAGAGAACAGAGAATTTCAGAGCTAAGAACACCAGGGCTTAGCAGGGAAATTTGGGTAGCAGAAGCCCTTATGGACCACACTAAAACTTTGAGCTGACAGGCAGATCTCAGATAACAAAACTAGAGACAAAAGGAGGCTCAGCACTGGCCAGCCATTACAAAATGTTAGTGGCTTGTTCTTTGGTCTCCCTCTCAGAATGGGGGCCAATAGATATGCCCTGATATTGGGCAATTTCAGTTTCCTTGTTCCTCTGACAACAAATCTCCTCATCCAGAGGCGACCTGGGTCTTAGTCAAGAGGCAGCATGTCAAAGGGAGTGACTTAGCAGACCTTCATCCTAACATCACCTCAGGCATCAAAGGCCTTGTTTTGCATGACTTGGTTGATTTAATCAGATCATAGGCCTCAACTCAAATAAATGAGGTCATGAACTGTCACAATAATAACAGAACATGATAACAGCGTAATGTAGCCCATCATATGTCTGGTGACACCTCAAGATTTGATTTTCAACATCTCCAAGGCCCAATGTTGGTCATGATATTTTTACTCATGCAATCAATCAATGTTGCATGCAATAGTCATGGCCTAGCCACATGAAAATACATGCATTAAGGATTTTTCTAACTGGATATGAGTCAGGAGGTAGAGCTGGGAATTGCCAGGTACCTCACGATACGACATTATCACAACACTTAGGTCCTGATGCAATATGGTTTGCAATTCTCACGACTTTATGTATTGCGATTCGATAATGCGATTGTATGGCAATTTGATGTCCCAAACAAATTGCTCACTATATGTCTGCTGCAGAGAGACAAGAGAGAGCATGAGAAAAAGAGTTTTGATCAGTCAGGGAAATAAAAGTGCTGAAAACATGACGTCAGCTGGTCCTTTTGTGGCAGGGCTGAAATGCAGTGGAAACGTTTTTTGGGGATCCAGTTCATTTGCACGGCAAAGAGGGACTTTGCAATTAATCTGATCACTCTTCATAACATTCTGGAGTATATGAAAATTACCATCATACAAACTGAGGCAGCAGACTGTGAAAATTAATTCAAAACTTTTGGCCATGACATTTCTAAGTGACCTCAAACGTTTGAACGGTAGTGTGTGTGTGTACAGTTGAAGTGGGAAGTTTTACACTTAGGTTGGAGTCATTAAAACTCGTTTTTCAACCAATCCACAAATTTCTTGTTTTGGCAAACTATAGTTTTGGCAAGTCGGTTGGGACATCTACTTGTGCATGACACAAGTCATTTTTCTAACAATTGTTTGCAGAGATTATTTCACTTATAATTCACTGCATCACAATTCCAGTGGGTCAGAAGTTTACATACACTAAGTTGACTGTGCCGTTGAACAGCAAGGAAAATTCCAGAAAATTATGTCATGGCTTTAGAAGCTTCTGATTGACATCATTTGAGTCAATTGGAGGTGTACCTGTGGATGCATTTCAAGGCCTACCTTCAAACTCAGTGCCATTCCCATGGCTTGACATCATGGGAAAAATCAAAAGAATTCAGCCAAGTTCATCCTTGGGAGCAATTTCCAAACACCTGAAGGTACCACGTTCATCTGTACACATAATAGTATGCAAGTATAAACACCATGGGACCACATAGCCGTCATGCCGCTCGGGAAGGAGACGCTTTCTGGCTCCTAGAGATGAACGTATTTTGGTGCGAAAAGTGCAAATCAATCCCAGAACCACAGCAAAGGACCTTGTGAAGATGCTAGAGGAAACAGGTACAAAAGTATCTAAATCCACAGTAAACGCGTCCAATATCGACATAACCTGAAAGGCCGCTCAGCAAGGAAAAAGCCACTGCTCCAAAACCGCCACAAAAAAGCCAGACTACGGTTTGCAACTGCACATGGGGACAAAGATTGTACTTTTTGGAGAAATGTCCTCTGGTCTGATGAAACAAAAATAGAACTGTTTGGCCATAATGACCATTGTTATGTTTGGAGGAAAAAGGGGGAAGCTTGCAAACCGAAGAACACCATCCCAACCGTGAAGCACAGGGGTTGCAGCATCATGTTGTGGGGGTGCTTTGCTGCAGGAGGGACTGGTGCACTTCACAAAATAGATGGCATCATGAGGCAGGAAAATGATGTGGATATATTGAAGCAACATCTCAAGACATCAGTCAGGAAGTTAAAGCTTGGTCGCAAATGGGTTTTCCAAATGGACAATGACCCCAAGCATACTTCCAAAGTTGTGGTAAAATGGCTTAAGGACAACAAAGTCAAGGTATTGGAGTGGCCATCACAAAGCCCTGACCTCAATCCTCTAGAACATTTGTGGGCAGAACTGAAAAAGCTTGTGTGAGCAAGGAGGCCTTGCAACCCTGACTCAGTTACACCAGCTCAGTCAGGAGGAATTGGCCAAAATTCCCCCAACTTATTGTGGGAAGCTTGTGGAAGGCTACCCAAAACGTTTGACCCAAGTTAAACAATTTAAAGGAAATGCTACCAAATACTAATTGAGTGTATGTAAACTTCTGACCCACTGGGAATGTGATGAAAGAAATAAAAGCTGAAATAAATCATTCTCTCTAGTATTATACTGACATTTCACATTCTTAAAATAAAGTGGTGATCCTAACTGACCTAAAATAGGGAATTTTTACTAGGATTAAATGTCAGGAATTGTGAAAAACTGAGTTTAAATGTATTTGGCTAAAGTGGATGTAAACTTCCGACTTCATTTTGTGCATGCATTTTATATGTATGTATGTATGTATGTATGTATGTATGTATGTAACCCCCAAAAATATATGGGCGATTGGAAATTAGGCAGAAAATTACGTTATAATTTATTTGTATAAAAAAATAGGCTATGTTCATGAATTATTGTGCTGTTGCAATGGTTCCGTTTGTAAGTTAAAAGTGTTTAGGCCCTTTGACAAAGATCATGATAAACAAGAGGAAAAAGAGTGAAAACATAGGCAACTATGATGTACTTTCATAAATGTCTTGAATTCAAAGTGTCTCTGAAATGGTTTTCAAACAACAGCAAGGCGAGGAGTCTAGGGAAATAGGCTACTCCTACATTACTTTGAAATCTATTCAGCTTAGGGCCAACATCTAGGTATAGGCCTAAGGGTCGCAGTTCGCCCTCTGAGAATAAAGTCTGCTTTCACTTTGAGGATGGATACGGTGGAGAATACATTTCTACAATGACAGAAATAGCCCTAAAGGACTTAAGTTACTCTCTTTTCACTGATCATCTCTGACTACAACAAATAAGTTTATATCCATGTCCAAGAATAATAATGAGGAAATGGTTTATAACTCAATACCTACACATGCGGGGCCTCATACCTACACGTGTGGGCTTTTTATTCTCAATTCAAACAGGATTGCAAACTCACAGCAACATCTCAACAATGAGAGGTGTGAGTGGGCGGTATCACACTTCACGGTAAACAAATAGACAAGTCGCCTAGTAAGCAAACATCTGCCTTTTCCTTCAACTCCACTTAGCACAGATGATCCAGAAGTTAATTTGACATACATCAGTTCAAAGACAAATGCCTTTGGAAGTTTATATTTTTTAACAATGAAACAGAGCTAGTCTGGTCTTGATCTGCCACAGCAAGCACTTCAGCATGACAATGTTTTAAAGGTCATTATGGTGATGTTATTTTGAATCAACAAAATATGCTTCATGCCACTTAATTCAAACATTGTTTGACCTGGGAAATAACAAATTGCAACATGAAGAACCAATTAAGTTTTTCTCAAAACTTTACAATAATTGTATTGAATTGTGTGTCTGCTGTTGATGTCAACTAGGCTGAATGGATTCTCTACACATATGTAGTATAAAAAAATCAAATGTAAATAGCCCAGAATTACCAGCTCAGAGATATAACATGGTGACCATAACCAACCCATTTGTGTTTGTAGTTCATTGAACAGCTGCAGGGAGAATGAAAATGACAGAGTGCGCCAAGAGAGCAAACAAAACATTTCACTTTTTATACAGTAATATGTCATTTAGCAGACTTATCCAAAGCGACTTACAGTCACGTGTGCATATATTTTACACACGGGTGGTCCCGGGAATCGAACCCACTATTGTGGCATTGCAAGCTCCATGCTCTACCAACTGAGCTACAGAAGACCACAAGTAGAAAATACTCAGTGATGTGTATTTATGGATGCCAGGCTTCCGCCAAAATAATTACCAAGAAAAAAAGAAAAACATTTGTCTCTGTATGTAGTCCATCCATCTGATGCTGTCTGATCAAAAAGAGTATGACATTGTTGCCCGCCCGTAGCATTAAATGAAAAGGAAGACAGCGAGCATTTGGCCTCCCTTGATAAAAAAAAAAAAATAGAAAAAAAAAATAGCCAATCAGCATTGAGCTAAACTGAGTTAGCGCAACTGCGAATGGTCCTGGAGCACCAATAAAAAAGGGTCAACAGAAGCCAGTTTGGATTTGGCTACACACCAATCGCATCAAAAGCAAAACATAACTGACTTAATTGCATCCCGTTGTGTGGTTGTCCTCTGGTGGATAGCTTCTTTTTTAATTATTTTTTTTAACATACAATCTACCTGCAATGAAGCCACTCAACATTTACATTACATTCAGTCATCTAGCAGACACTCCGATCCAGAGCGTGTTTAGAAGAGCAACCAGGGCAAGAGCAATCAGGGCACAGACAGATCTCCCACCAAGTTAAATCAGGGACCCGAACCAGCGACCCCTTGGCCACCGGCCCAAGCTTCCAACCATCCAGACCCCTTTACTTTTTCCACATTTTGTTACATTACAGCCTTATTGTCACGTTCCTGACCTGTTTTCTGTTGTTTTGTATGTGTTTAGTTGGTCAGGGCGTGAATTGGGGTGGGCATTCTATGTGTTGTGTTTCTATGTTGGGTTTAATGTCTTGCCTGATATGGTTCTCAATTAGAGGCAGGTGTTTGACGTTTCCTCTGATTGAGAACCATATTAAGGTAGGCTGGTTTCACTGTTTGTTTGTGGGTGGTTGTCTTCCGTGTTTGTGTCTGTGCACCACACGGGACTGTTTCGTTTGTTCGTTCGTTTGTTGTAGTCTGTACCTGTTCGTGCGTTCTTCGTGTTATGTAAGTTCTCATGTTTTAGGTCAGTCTACGTCGTTTATTTGTTTTTGTAGTTTATTCAAGTGTTCTTCGTGTTTCGTCAGTTTGTAAATAAATTCATTATGTATTCACAACCCGCTGCGCCTTGGTCCGCTCAATTACCACAAGACGACCGTTACACTTATTCTAAAATAAAGCTGTAATGTGCGTGTATATATATATATACGCACATTACAGCTTTATTTTAATTATTACAGCTTTATTTGAATTATATATAACTGGTCCCTGCAGCGTGCGCTCAAACCGGTGTGATTAGAACGCTTATTTAGAACGTCCAGTTTCGATTGACGTAAAAGTCAACATTTGAGCTGGCCACACTTTTTCCACAGAAACATTTTGCACAAACACAGTCCTTACAGTCATGTCCTGAATGTGACCAGTTATGGATGCAATGTTCAGACATTCACAGAAGAAACGACAGCATAACACAATCCTCCAAACCTGGAAAATGTAGCCTACATTAGTCCCAGTGCTAACTGTGGAAAGATTAACGTAACACAAACGGTCATATTTGGAGAACTCTTGGCTGACAGACCATAATATGAATTAGCTAATAGCAATTAGTATTTACAACTCATCAGATCATGGGTAAGCTCAACATTGATCTAAATAATTGAGTACAACACTTTCTAAAATGTAATCCAACAATTGGTAGTTTGAGCGCGCCACCATGTTTGTTTTTCGCGTCAACCAAAGATAATAATAGGAGACAAGATGAGTTTGGTCTGTTTGTAGTATGCATGATGAAGGGGGTGTGTCGTCTACGATCATTCACCTACGGAAGTTTATTCGAAAGAAGAGTGAACCATTTCTACGCCCCATTATCACATCTTTGGTCTGACAGATGTTTATGTGACACAGAACGCATTGTATAATGTCAACAAACATGGCACCACACATAGCTGACAAATAGCTTAGCATTAGCTCATCATAATCAGTACAACCTTCAAAAAAGGATTTTACACGCGCATCATGTGTCCATTACCATCTTTGCAATAATCGGAATGTCTTATTTGTCACCAGTTCTTGAAAACATGTGAATAAAACTGTAAATACATTATGCTTCATACATACATACTGTATGCTACTGTAGAAACGACAACACGATATAGAGAAAATAAGGCACTTACTTTGATAGGAAAGCACACAGTTATTATTTGTAAGGAAAACAACAATGAAGGCAATACAAGCACCAGACAGAAAATGTGTCAGTTTGTGCAAGACTGTGCAAATGTCTGCATACTTGATCTACGGAAACACTAGGGAAGTGCTTGGGCTCTCCTCAAAGAGGGAAGTTTGTCCGGCTCAGTAAAGCCTCAAACATAAACTGTCCACAATTGTGAAATGTGCTACTTCTATGTGAATGAATTAGGAGGAGGAGGAACACACCTAAATTGAAACTGTTAGAAAATAACTTGAAATTGACAACTTGAAACATAGCCTATAGTTAATTAGCAGGCAGCACGGATTAACTGTCCTGTTGCGTAACAATCACATTTTGGAACAGTGAGTGCATTATGACATCACGTGCATAAAACTACTCACGCTGGGGCGACCAGTAGAGATATTTGGAACTTACGTCTGAAAAGGTTAAAGGCCTTTTCAAAATCTGCTATGAACACCAGGACTGGCTTCTTAGATGTTTTATGTTTGTCTATTATATCTAGTAGTTGTCGTATATTATCTCCAATGTAAAGTCCATGTAAAAAAACATGTCTTATCAGGATGAACAATACCTGGTAAAACATTTTGAGTGCTATTCATTTCGGTATAATTTTTACATCACAACATTGATCTATAACAGGCCTCCAGATGGACTGGATCTTTATCACCCGGGTCTTGTTTTAATAATAGTGAAGTAAGACCTTCCTGTTGAGTACCTGACAGACAACCATTGCTATAGGAGTAGTTAAAACAAGCTAATAACGGAGCTTTGAGTATATCAAAAAAGGCTTGATATACCTCCACGCCATCAAGCCATTGTAAGATGGCGCCGAAGAGGAAGGCAGACGTTTTCCGTGTCCCCAATCTGTTGTGTTTTTTTGTTTGCATTGTTGGTAACTTATTCTTTTACTTATTTTGTACATAATGTTGCCTGCTACCGTCTCGTATAACCAAAAATCCCTTCTGGACATCAGGACTACGATTACTCACCCAACCAGAAGCCATGGATTACAGGCAGCATCCACACTGAGCTAAAGGCAAAAGCTGCCGCTTTCAAGGAGCGGGACTTTAACCCAGAAGCTTATAAGAAATCCCGCTATGCTCTCCGACGAACCATCAAACAGGCAAAGCATCAATACAGGACAAAGATCAAATCGTACTACACCGGCTCTGACGCTCGTCGGATGTCGCAGGGCTTGCAACCTATTATAGACTACAAAGGGAAGCACAGCCGAGGGCTGACCAGTGACCCAAGCCTACCAGACGAGCTAAACTACTTCTATGCTTGCTTTGAGGCAAATAACGCTGAAACATGCATGAGAGCACCAGCTGTTCCGGAAGACTGTGTGATCACGCTCTCCGCAGCCGACGAGAGTAAGACCTTTAAACAGGTCAACATTCACAAGGCCGCATGGACAGACAGATTACCAGGACATGTACAGTGAGCATGCGCTGACCAACTGGCAAGTGTCTTCAGTCTTCACTGACATTTTCAACCTCTCCCTGTCCGAGTCTGTAATACCAACATGTTATAAGCAGACCGCCATAGTGCCTGTGCCAAAGAACACCAAGGTAACCTGCCTAAATGACTACCGACCCGTAGCACTCACGTCTATTGCCATGAAATGCTTTGAAAAGGCTGGTCATGGCTCACATCAACACCATTATCCCAGAAACCCTAGACCCACTCCAACTTGCATACAGCCCCAACAGATGATGCAATCTCTATTGCACTCCACACTGCCCTTTCGCACCTGGACAAAAGGAACACCTATGTGAGAATGCTATTCATTGATTACAGCTCAGCGTTCAACACCATAGTGCCCTCAAAGCTCATCCCTAAGCTAAATACCCTGGGACTAAACACCTCCCTCCGCAACTGGATCCTGGACTTCATGACAGGCCGCCCCCAGGTGGTAAGGGTAGGTAACAACATATCCGTCACGCTGATCCTCAACACAGGGGCCCCTCAGGGGTGCGTGCTCAGTCCCCTCCTGCACTCCCTGTTCACTCATGACTGCACGGCCAGGCACGACTCCAAAACCATCATTAAGTTTGCTGATGACAACATTGGTAGGCCTGATCACCGACAATGATGAGACAGCCTATAGGGAAGAGGTCATTGACATGGCCGCGTGGTGCCAGGTCAACAACCTCTTCCTCAACGTGATCAAGACAAAGTAGATGATTGTGGACTACAAGAAAAAGAGGACCGAGCACACCCCCATTCTCATCGACGGGGCAGCAGTGGAGCAGGTTGAGAGCGTCAAGTTCCTTGGTGTCCATATCACCAACAAACTAACATGGTCCAAGCACACCAAGACAGTCGTGAAGAGGGCACGGCAAAAACTATTCCCCCTCAGGAGACTGAAAAGATTTGGCATGGGTCCTCAGATCCTCAAAAAGTTCTACAGCTGCACCACCGAGGGCACCCTGACTGGTTGCATCACCGCCTGGTATGGAAACTGCTTGGCCTCCGACCGCAAGGCACTACAGAGGGTGGCACGAACAGCCCAGTACATCACTGGGGCCAAGCTTCCTGCCATCTAGGACCCCTATACCAGGCAGTGTCAGTGGAAGGCCCTGAAAATTGTCCAAGACTCCAGCCCCCCTAGTCATAGACTGTTTTCTCTGCTACCGCACGGCAAGCGGTACCGGAGCGACAAGTCTAGGTCCAAGAGGCTTCTAAACAGCTTCAACCCCCAAGGCATAAGACTGGCTACCCAGACTATTTGCATTGCCCCCCCACCTCAACTAACCGGTGCCCCCACACATTGACTCTGTACCGGTACCCCCCTGTATATAGTCTCGCTATTGTTGTTTTACTGCTGCTCTTAAATGACTTGTTACTTTCCTCTTATTCTTGTCCATATTTTTTGGAACTGCATTGTTGGTTTGAGGCTCGTAAGTAAGCATTTCACTGTTGTATTCGGTGTACGTGACTAATAAAATTGGATTTTCCAGACTGAAAGGATTTAATAGCCTCAAATTATTCCTCTGTAATTCGGCCTTCGCAATGATATTTTTGTGCATTTGTTAACTTTATAATTTTCATTGTTATTATTATGAAATAATAATGAGTTCCTGCAAATTATTTTAGATAGCGTTCCTGTGTTGAAGATTCAGGATGAATTTGGTGTATTTTTCTCCATATTCCATCTAGTTTGCTTCATTTTTTTGTAATATATTACATTAGATTGTTGAGCCAATGCCACAGATGTTAGAAAATTGAGTCAGGATATTATGTGTGTAGTAGATCGGAGTAGGTTGATGTGTGTGATATTGGATGTGATTAAGAGCAAGACTATAATGTGCAAATAAATAATAACCCAGCCAATTTGCATGGTTGAGTGTCTGTGTGTAACATGAAGGGAGTGTAGTCTTAATAGTCAGGATGATAATTGTAATCCACATTGTATCAACATCATAGTTGCATTAAACATCATTTTAATAGAAAAACACAAGCCAGTATTTCCATAGTAATTGAGGTTTCACATGATTATGAAACCGAGACCCCGTACAAGATGATATTATTCCCCAACATCCCCGTTCTGCCATCTTCCTATTGCTTGTTGGAAACATAGATAAACATGTAGACCAAGATACACAAAAACATATTGAATTATAGGAAGTTCTCGACAGTAGAGAGAGAAGAGAGATCAATTCTGTATGTTTGTATGCGTGAGTGTAAGTGAGTGTGTGAGTGTCCGGTGGATAGCTAGCTAGTTAAATTGTTCCCTTTCCTAAATTAGCCATGGATGGATATGGGGATTTGGACTTGTGGTTTTACTTAATTCTCCGTGTTGGTCAAAGATTATAACGGCGATTCTGATCCAACCATACATTCATACATTGTATGACATCCAACATGTAGCTAGATGTAGTATGCTAACGTTAACTAGCCGGCTCATCATTGCCCATGACAGGAAGTTAGGCTAGCGAGCAAGCATTTTAACCAGGTAGCCTAGGAAAACAAAAACTAAAAGTGTGTACTGTATGAGAGTCATAGACCGTTTCGTCAACATGAAAGAGAGGAGGATGGCATTGGCGTTTCTCTACAAGTAGTCCACATGTTTTTTTCTACTTGAACGAAAACACGCACACATAGAAATCAGAACCATGGACAGCCACATCATATTTTGCTTATGTTGATTGGACTAAATCGTTTTTGGTAGCTTTCAGTTCTCACTGTATTAGACTAAGCATAGGTGATTTGATGGTGTTGAAGTTGAAATGGTGCTGAAATAGTGGAGGCAGCTCCTTTTTTTTGGCGATAACTATGGTTCTAAATCAATAGCTGTTTAGGAGTCTGAAAATGTCTGAAACATTAACTTGCTTGACAATGCTGTAGAGGTCATATAACTGAGATATATAAACATTTTGTGGACTTAACCAGACAGATGTTGCTCTATGTGTTTTTGATGAAATAAAGGTGTGGTTTGATTTTTTCTGCCACTGTGTCTTCTTATTGTCTCAGCCTTAGGCCTATATATCATAGTGGCAAGGCATATGAACTAACAGGTTCTAGAGCAAACAACTCAATTACCACAACACATAGGTTGTAATATGGCATTTTTTCCCCTGGCCTGGCTTCCCCAGTGATTTTACCCACGCACCGCTATACTGTAAAAATCCAGGGGAGACGATGAGTGCCACGAACCCGAGCAGCCGTGGCCAATGGTAAAGAAAACTGCCATATTATTGGGGGAACAGTCATTGGTCACTCTTATCAATGTCAGCTTCGTTACACTAACCCCACCATACGGGAAATACGTCTATGAGTGTGGCTCAAACTCAGGACAGCAAATCTGCAACCATAGGCACTGCTACAAGGAAGCTAGTTCCCTTGGGAGAGCCAGGATTGTAACAATAAGCAGATTGCCTTGCATTGTTATCACAAAAATATAGCATTGAATAAAATGTGATGGTTGATTGCGATTTCACCACGCCTCTTGACTTGAGTCATCCAATCAAATATAGAGAAGTCTGAAGGCGACTAAAAGGAACACGTTAAGTAGTCTCGGAACCCACTTACCCTGGCCCTTCTAGCGTCAGGTAGCATGGCTGTACAGGCAAATACTGTGACATATGCTCTCGCACACTGCATATCATTAAGTTCTTGGCGAAAAGGCTGAGCCAACCTACTAAAACCACACACTAGCTTGGTTTAAGATAGACACCCTGTTAGCCAACTAATGTTGGATAGCAATATCATCAAGTCACTTCCTAGGGAAACAGAGGACAAGTGTACAAGCATTGGCATAGAATAGCCATACTAGCAAATTGAAAGGAATAGCTATATATGCTGCTAATGTTAACAATTAACGTTACTCTTTAAAACGGCTTGTTAAATGGCTAAGATGAAAATAGATGGCGGTTGAATAGTATTCCCTAAAATGCACACATTGCATTCGGGCTTTTCATAAATGTCTACTTCTTAGGATAATTTGCTAGCTATGGAGAACGTTAGCTAATACCATTTTAGGACAAGAGCCGAATAACTCGTGGGTGCTTGTGTTGAAATAGCTGCTCCTCCTGGGTCTTCAGACAAAGAGGGGTTCGCCAAAGCAATGCATGAAAGCAGTTGTTAGCCAGATAAGCTAACTGTTAGCTAGCTAGCGCCCTTTCCAGGTTAGCATTAGCTAAGGAAGCTAGCTCGCGCGCTAGTTACGTCCCGCGTTTCTAAAGTAACGTTATAGAAAACATTCCTACACTAGTATAAACTTAATGTTGTTAACTTACCCCACTTGCCAACACCAATCCAACGAATGTTTATGTACACTCCATAGATCCTGATAGTAAAGGTAAAACCACTTTGATGACCCCCAACGTGCTAAAATTCACAGACAAATCAATCAACGCGCTCCCAAGAAATCCCAACAGCAGAGAAAAGGAAATGCCAATTCACTGGACTGCAGCCATCATCACACGTTGAGACCCTGTTAAAAATTGAAATATACCGGTTACGATGGGCATTTCAAATTAAGTTTCAAGCCTGGTTGGAAATATAGCACATCCTTTCTGTAGTCCGAATTGTAAATTCCGATATTCCGGTGGTTTCCACCAGTTTTATTACTGGACTTGATTTCGCTGAATCTCTAATATCTAATTGCTGTTTATCTTTCAATGCTGAGGGGAGCGAATACAATGTAACCAACAAGCAGAACGAGTCATTTGCAAATTCAGGAGTGAGAGCCTTGTGGAATGAACCGCTAGGGGAGGTACACTACTAGCTGAGAAGAACCGGAACTGGAGTTTAAAGGGGATTGGGGATGTTGGTGAATGACTCTCCAATAATTTGATTATTGGCATGACAGGAACAGTATGGTTATATATATGGTAAATACGTGGCAGCAAAAAGAGACACAGCTACATTAATGATAATTGGCTGTCAAAATGCACACGTGTATGTTGTGCTTGATATGAGATAACAAGGCAACGCTACAAAATATTTAGTTGAAATACAAATAACAAGAAATAAAATAAAAAATATTGATGTCTGATTTTATATAACTGTATACAATATTATCCACATTGAGTTTGTTTCAAATAAATTCAACAAAAAAAAGATTTTCAGCATTCTGTTTCAACTTTATAGATTGTACGCAGAGTGCAATTGTGTCTTTATGTTTCTTTCCTCGGGTTGATAGTACAGCTATGGATACCAAGGATTGTGTAAAATACCAAAAACAGTACAAATCAAATGACATTTTATTTGTCACATGCGTTGTAACTGACTTAAGGGGCCCTTCCCAACAATGCAGAGACAGATTTTTTTGGGAAATAATAGAAAAATAATAACACAAGGAATAAATACACAATGAGTAACAACAACTTGGCTAAATACAC
This sequence comes from Salvelinus fontinalis, assembly GCF_029448725.1. Lineage (NCBI taxonomy): Eukaryota > Metazoa > Chordata > Actinopteri > Salmoniformes > Salmonidae > Salvelinus > Salvelinus fontinalis. The sequence goes on from NC_074673.1 coordinate 51,526,816, forward strand.
AATACAAGGGGTACCAGTTCTGAGCCAAAGTGCAGGGTTACGCATATGTAAACAGACCGTAAATGTCTCAATTTTAGTTTTCTTGGAAAGTTTTATTATATGATACAATATCAGTACTTGTTGCATTTAGAACTTGTCTAAGTCCTATCATCAACTGATTGGTGTGGTGTATGGCTGTGGATTTACTGCATTGTTTGAACTGCATATTGGCAGTTAATTTGTATAGCACTTTTCATTACAGTTTCATTACAAAGCTCTACTGAGAAAAAATAAATAATATATATATACGATAAAAACAGCATACATTTAGAATCAAGGCATGTAAAATAGCGGTAACACATTACTTGACACCCAGCTTCATAACACGTTATGACAAAGTCATAACCATGTCATAACATCTGACATAACTTGTCAGAGCCTGTCATAATATGGTCATAACACTGTCATGACCCATATATTTACACCTGTTGTGGCATATATTGTTATTTTATGGCTGGTTATGACACCTACATAAGAGTGTCAAAACCATCATTTATTCAAATGTCTTTTTTCCCTGCCTAGAAGTTTCTTAAGTCCATTGTTGTTGTTGTAATTAATTCTTTACAGTCATGTTTGTTTTCATCATATTTTAAATAACTTCATGACACTTTCAAGAAGCATTATGACCGTCCGGTGTCATTATCACGTACTTACCCTTATGTCAGTCATCAGTCAAATAGAGGGTGTCTTGTCCTGCACCTGAAATCTGCTCCTACATTCACCCAGTTATAAGAAACAAAGCATTTGAGGTAGGTGCATGTCTGACATAAATGTGTGCGCAATTACAATGATAATTTAATATGGTCAATTTCAGAAAATGTTATATAACATTATACTTTTGACAAATAGGCATATGGTGTAATGGAATGTTTTGCCTTGTGTGGTAGGTTTTTTGGGTTTTGACACTCTTAAGTAGGTGTCATAACCAGCCATAAAATAACGCAATATATGTCACAACAGGTCCAAATGTATGTATCATGACAGTGTTATAACCATATTATGAGAAGTTATGTCAGCTGTTATGACATATTATGACATGGTTATGACTGTTTCATAACGTGTTATGGCACTGGGTGTCAAGTAAAGGGTTACCAAAATAGCAATAGTGGGCTAGGTGCTAAATCCATTTTAGATTGGGGCTAGGACTACGGAAATTACAGTCTGTAAAAGTGTATTTTAAGGCCGGTTTTAAATGTTCGATGTGATGGAGCGGCTCTCAGACGGTCAGGAAGAGCATTCTATAGGCGAGTGGTAGAAGGCTCAGTCCCCCATAGTTTGGAGATGTGTCTCGGGGACTTGAAACAGTAGAGAGTGGCGAGCAGAGAGTGCGGGGTGGTTTGCTGATTGAGATTAAGTCGCTGATGTAGATGGGGCTCAATCCATTCAAGGGTTCAAACACAAGCATGAATGTTGAAGTTTATCCTGTAGTTGACCGGTAGCCAGTGGAGTTGGGCCAGGATCGGGGTGATGTGGTCTAGCCAGAACCCTAGCAGCACTGTTCTGGATTAGTTGGAGACTCTGTAGTGATTTGGTAGGAATGTCCCCAAACAGCGCATTGCCGTAGTCAATCCGAGAGAAGATGAGGGTGTGGATGAGTTTCTCTGCATCTGGCTGGGAGGGTGATGGTATGACCCGGGCAATGTTTTTAAGATGGAAAAATTATGTTTTAAATATTTGTTTTATTTGGGCATCGAAGGACAGAGAAGGATCCAACTTGACTCCTAGGTTGGAGATGAAACAGGACAGGCCTGGCTGTTGATTGTAGGGCAGATGTTTCCAGCACCGATGACCTGCTTGGGTGTCGCAACAAACATAGCATTAGTCTTGCTGCTGAGTTTTGCTAGGGCAGAGATAATGTCCGGTTTGATGTTAATGTAGACATGGGTATCGTCAGTATAGCAGTTGAAATTTAAGTTATAATCTCTGAGGATTTGGCCAAGAGGAAGCATGCAAGTTTAAAACAGTATAGGCCCCAGCACTGACCCCTGTGGGACACCGCATGTGACTGCAGACTCGTCCGATCTGGACTCTACAATAGTGATGTATTGCTTCCTGTTGGAGAGATAGGAGAACCAGTTTAGAGCTGTTCCAGAGACAGCAGTGTGCTCTCTGAGACACAGCAGGAGGATGATGTGGTTTACGTTGTCAAAAGCAGCACTGAGATCTAAGAGGAAGTGAATGCTAGAAGATCCTGACAAAGCACCATTTGTAGGTTGTTGGTAACGATGACCAGAGCTGTTTTGGTGATGTGCAAGGGCCGGAAGCCAGACTGGAAAACCTCGTACAACGGATTAGATGACAGATGCGATTGAAGCTGGATTGCAACCACTTTCCCTTTTTTATGAATGATAATGGATTCATTCCTCTTAAACTGTCTGACTAGCAAGCTAACAAACATACAGTGCAGATACTTTCCTAAAACAAATTATTATTATTACATAATATCTTTTCACGGCACTGGCAAACCATAGTTGACCAACTCCCTGACTAAAATGGCTGACCTTTATCCCATCATAAGAAGGTTCATGTGTATTCTAGTATTCAAATTCCTAATTCTATGGGGAATCATCTCTGCAGCTCTCCAAGGCAGAGGGCACAGGGAGGCCAGGCGAAACTGAATTAATGGGATAATTTTCACACAGTGAGAGCGGCAGTCAGGGCCGGTACTCCATCTTCTCATCGCCTCCTCCGCTCTGTGCACACTGCACTCATGCTGGCTTACGATTCATCCACACACACAGGAACAGCTTCCATTTTGAAGAAGGCAGAGCTCGTTTTTTTCTTTCTCTCTCATTCTGCCTTTTTTTCTCCTCTCTCACTCATCACACCTTTCTCTCTCGCCTTTCTCTCTCCATCAATCTCTCTCCATCTCTCCCCCCCCCCTCCTCTCTCTCCCCCCATCTCCCCTCTTACCATGGTTTGAGTACTGAACAGCAGACTACACAATAAGAGAACAGAGATCGGAGGCTTCAAGCCGCGCTGTCCGTCAGGCACACAGGGCTGCAGTCCTAAATTAACTGGCTGTATCAGGAACACACATTTCCCTTGCTTACAGTTGTAAATCAGTCATTAGGATGACAGATCTATGAGCTAGATTCAAGACCACAACGGCTCAGATGCTTGAATGTGACACATTGTACCTGGTGGGGAGAACGGGATCAGATAAATCAACAAGCTTGTTAAAGAAAAGCAGCCACTCGGATCACCTGTGTGGGAGTATGTGTGTGTGTGTGCATGTGCAAGTAGAACAAACATGTTGACTCACCCTACTTGTAGAGAAATGTCAATGACATGCCCCAATCTTTCATGTTGCCGAAACGGTCTGTGACTGTCATATAGTACACGCTTTTAGTTTTTGTTGTCTACCTGGCTAAATTGCTTGCAAGCCTAACTTTCTTTCATGGACAACGATGTGCCTGACCAACTAGTTAACACTAACCTAGTACATCTAGCTACATATTGAACTTCCATCCTCTCAGGCCAGGGGCACAATGTATGAAATTATGGTTGGATAAGAATCGCTGTTATTATTGGTTATTGGTTATTATTGGTTCATTTAGGAAAGGACCAATTTTAGCTAGCTAGCCATCCACCGGAGGACAATGACAAAAATAGATTTCTTTCCTGTAAATGATGTTCTTTATGTGATTGGTGTGAAGCCAAATCCAAACTAGCTTCCTTGACACTTTTTTTTTGTTGCACCAGGACCATTCACAGTTGAGCCCACTTAGTTTAGCTCAATGCAGATTTTCTATTATTTATTTATTTGTTATTTTTATTTGATTTATTTCACCTTTATTTAACCAGGTAGGCAAGTTGAGAACAAGTTCTCATTTACAATTGCGACCTGGCAAGGGAGGCAAAATAAATTGAGCCTCTTGCGAATTGAAGGAAAATTATGAAACATAGAGAGACGAAATATACATTATGTTATATGTTTTTTATTAGTACATTTTTTCAGCGAAGATTGGCTTCCCTTGGCATATATTATCACATTTATGTAAGACCCAGATGCAGACGGTGTAGAAGTAACAACCACAGGGGTAGGCAAACGACAGATCAAGGCAGGCAGGGGTCAGTAATCCAGAAGGGTGTAAAGGGTCCAGAACGGCAGGCAGTCTCAGTGCTGACAAGGATCAATAATCCAGAACGGTGGGGTAAGGTACAAAACGGCAGGCAGTCTCAGGGTCAGGGCAGACAGAACGGTCAAAACCAGGAAGGACTGGAAAACAGGAGCAGGAAAACAGGCAGGAGCAGAGAAACAAACGTCGGTAGGTGTTATGATCAAAACGAACTTGCAACAGACAAACAAAGAACACAGGTATGGTGTGAGTACACACCACTGAAGGTTTCGGAAACAATTTTCTCCATGAAGTTAAACTCAGACATCTCAGAATTCACAAAGTCAAATACAGACGGCGCATCTCGCCCACTTGACACTTCAAAGTAGCCCAAGGAATGTTCCTGAATAAAGCCCTGATCATCCACATACATGATGTCTGTGGTTTCATCCATTTGCCATGCAGAGACATTTGCTGCGTCAACCTCTCTTTTAATGGATGATGGAATGGAAGTTATCAAATCATTCTGAATTGATTTCAGCATCCCAGAGAAGACAGTAGAAACATCTATAAGGAAAGCATCGTAACGTGCAATTACCTCTGCAAGCTCCGGTAGTCGACCTTGTTAATTTTAAATAATGAGCCATTATTAACAATTACAATTCTCAGGACGAAGCAACGTGTAAAAGCTCTTACATGCCCCAAAATGCAGTTTCCCAGTTTTTTCTTACCTTCTCATTGTGTTGTGCAGTTCGAATAAGCAGACATTCGTCCATTACATGATCGATGTTGGCTTTAACCCAGAAGTTTGTGCAATGAACGGGGTTCTTCAACAAAAAATTCACTATGTTGTCATTAGCATTAGCTAGCAGTGTTGACAATTTAGCAACTTTGTTGCTATATTTAGCTATACTTAACAAAAATATAAACGCAACATGTAAAGTGTTGGTACTATGTTTCATGAGCTGAAATAAAAGATATCTGTCACGATCGTCTTGACGTGAATGAGAGGACCAAGGCGCAACATGACTTGAATACATCTTCTTTTTATTACAACAACAAAGATGAACACGTAACACTTATACAAACTAACAAAAACAACAAACGATCGTGAAACTTAAAACGCAAGTGCACACACAAACTACTTACGTTCGACATATACAATGACCCACAAACAGCTAAAGCCTATGATCGCCTTAAATATGGTTCCCAATTAGAGACAACAGAAACCAGCTGTCTCTAATTGAGAACCCATTCAGGCAACCATAGACTTTCCTAGAAAACTCCACACAACCATAGACACAGCTAGATACATACACTCAACACAAACCCATACACTACCACCAACACCCCCTCTACCATATAATACCCCAAACACACACATACCCCATGTCACACCCTGACCTAACTAAAATAATAAAGAAAACAAATAATACTAAGGCCAGGGCGTGACAATACCAGAAATGTTCCAGATGCACAACAACCTTCTCTCAAATGTTGTGCACAAATTAGTTTACATCCCTGTCAGTGAGCATTTCTCCTTTGCAAAGATCATACATCCACCTGACAGGTGTGGCATATCAAGAAGCTGATTAAACAGCATGATCATTACCACTCTAAAATGTGCAGATTTATTACACAACACAATGTGACAGATGTCTCAAGTTTTGAGGGAGCGTGCAATTGCCATGCTGACTGCAGGAATGTCCACCAGAGCTGTTGCCAGAGAATTTAATATGAATTTCTCTACCATAAGCCACAACCAATGTCATTTTAGAAAAGGGGGTCAGTGCGTCCAACTGGGCTCACAACTGCAGACCACGTGTGACCACGCAGCCCCTCCTGAGGCCCATTATCGTGCCAGTTATCCGCCACCATCACCTCATGCTTCAGCATGATAATGCACGGCCCCATGTCGCAAGGTCCTGTAAACAACTCCGGGATGCTGAAAATGTCCCAGGTCTTCCATAGGCTGCATACTCACCAGACATGTCACCCATTGAGCATGTTTGGGATGCTCTGGACTGACGTGTACGACAGCGTGTACCAGTTCCCGCCAATATCCAACAACTTCACACTGCTATTGAAGAGGAATGGGACAACATTCCACAGGCCACAATCAACAGCCTGATCAACTCTATGTGAAGGAGATGTGCCGCGCTGCATGAGGCAAATAGTGGTCACGCCAGATATTGACTGGTTTTCTGATCCCCTCCCCTCCCTTTTTTTAAAGGTATCTGTGACCAACAGATGCATATCTGTATTCCCAGTCGTGAAATCCATATATTCGGGCCTAATTGACTGACTACTGTAGGCCTTCATTGCAAAACAGTGTGTTTAAATCGGATATGTGCTGACAGGAGAATATATTTAGTATAGTTGTATCTAATACGGATGAATTTTTTTATGTTTCATTATTTTCATGAAATTTACTGAGTAAAATGGTCCTCCTCCACTGACACACACACGCACGCACACACACACACACACACACACACACACACACACACACACACACACACACACACACACACACACACACATTTCAGTACCATGGAGAGCCACTTCACATTTAGCTTATATTGATTGGACTAAATTGTTTTTGTTATCTTTTAGTTGTCACCGTATTAAACTAAGCATAGGTGATTTGATGATGTTGGAATGTTGAAGTTGAAATGGTGCTGGAATAGTGGAGGCAACTCCTGCTTTCTTCGGAACTTGCGGAAACTCTCAGTGGTTCTAAATCAATGGTTGTTTAGTAGTCCGAAAATATCGGAAACAATAACTTGATTGACCATGCTGTAGATCATATAACTGTTATATAATTGTGTGTGTATATACAGTTGAAGTTAGAAGTTTACATACACCTTAGCCAAATAAATATAAACTCACTTTCTCACAATTACTGACATTTAACCCAAGTAAAAACTCCGTGTCTTAGGTCAGTTAGGATCACCACTTTATTTTACGAACGTGAAATGTCAGAATAATAGTAGAGAATTAGAGAATTATTTATTTCAGCTTTTATTTCTTTCATCAAATTCCCAGTGGGTCAGAAGTTTACATACACTAAATTAGTATTTGGTAGCATTGCCTTTAAATTGCCTAACTTGGGTCAAACGTTTTAGGTAGCCTTCCACAAGCTTCCCACAATAAGTTGGTGAATTTTGTCTCATTCCTCCTGACAGAGCTGGTGTAACTGAGTCATGTTTGTAGGCCTTCTTGCTCACACGCTTTTTCAGTTCTGCCCAAAGATTTTCTGTAGGATTGAGGTCAGGGCTTTGTGATGGCCACTCCAATACCTTGACTTTGTTGTCCTTAAGCCATTTTGCCACAACTTTTGGAAGTATGCTTGGGGTCATTTTCCATTTGGAAGATCCGTTTGCGAACAAGCTTTAACTTCCTGACTGATGTCTTGAGATGTTGCTTCAATTTATCCACATCATTTTCCTGCCTCATGATGCCATCTATTTTGTGAAGTGCACCAGTCCCTCCTGCAGCAAAGCACCCCCACAACATGATGCTGCCACCCCTGTGCTTCACGGTTGGGATGGTGTTCTTCGGCTTGCAAGCCTCCCCCTTTTTCCTCCAAACATAACGATGGTCATTATGGCCAAACAGTTCTATTTTTGTTTCATCAGACAAGAGGACATTACTCCACAAGTACGATCTTTGTCCCCATGTGCAGTTGCAAACCGTAGTCTGGCTTTTTTTGTGGCGGACTTGGAGCAGTGGTTTCTTCCTTGCTGAGCGGCCTTTCAGGTTATGTCGATATAGGACTCGTTTTTTTACTGTGTATATAGATACTTTTGTACCTGTTTCCTCCAGTATCTTCACAAGGTCCTTTGCTGTTGTTCTGGGATTGATTTGCACTTTTCGCACCAAAGTACGTTCATCTCTAGGAGACAGAAAGCGTCTCCTTCCTGAGCGGTATGACGGCTGTGTGGACCCATGGTGTTTATACTTGCATACTATTGTTTGTACAGATGAACGTGGTACCTTCAGGCATATGGAAATTGCTCCCAAGGATGAACTAGACTTGTGGAGGTGTCACGTCCTGACCATAGAAAGTCCTTATTTTCTATGGTGGAGTAGGTCAGGGCGTGACTGGGGGGTTAGTCTAGTTTATATATTTTATGTGGGGTTCTAGTTTTATTTTTCTATGTTGGTGATTTATATGATTCCCAATTTGAGGCAGCTGGTAATCGTTGTCTCTAATTGGGGATCATATTTAAGTAGTAGTAATTTTTTCACAGGTGGGATATTGTTTATGGGTAGTTATATGTCAGCACTCCATTGTCATCATGTTTCGTTCTTGCGTTATTGTTTTGTGCATTAATGCAATTGTTTTGTGCGTTTCATTAAATAAAGATGTGGAACCCAGATCACGCTGCACGTTGTTCCGAGTATGCTTCCAGTTCGTACGACGAATGTGACAGGAAGTCTACACAGTTTTTTCTGAGGTCTTGGCTGATTTCTTTGGATTTTCCTATGACGTCAAGCAAAGAGGCACTGAGTTTGAAGGTAGGCCTTGAAATACATCCACAGGTACACCTCCAATTGACTCAAATTATGTCAATTAGCCTATAGGAAGCTTCTAAAGCCATGACATCATTTTCTGGAATTTTCCAAGCTGTTTAAAGGCACAGTCAACTTAGTGTATGTAAACTTCTGATACACGGGAATTGTGATACAGGGAATTATAAGTGAAATAATCTGTCTTTAAACAATTGTTGGAAAAATGACTCGTGTCATGCACAAAGTAGATGTCCTAACCGACTTGCAAAAACTATAGTTTGTTAAGAGATTTGTGGAGTGGTTGAAAAAAAAGGTTTTAATGACTCCAACTTAAGTGTATGTAAACTTCCGACTTCAACTGTATACACACACTACCATTCAAACGTTTGAGGTCACTTAGAAATGTCCTTGTTTTTGAAAGAAAAGCTAATTTTTTGTCCATTAAAATAACATCAAATTGATCAGAAATACAGTGTAACATTGTTAATGTTGTATTTGAATGTTGTAGTTGGAAACGGCAGATTTTTTCATGGAATATCTACATAGGCGTACAAAGGCCCATTATCAGCAACCATCACTCCTGTGTTCCAATGGCACGTTGTGTTAGCTAATCCAAGTTTATCATTTTAAAAGGCCTACATTAAGAATATAATGTAGGATAATCCACATTCTTTCAAAAGAATGGACAGATTGCACAAGATATAAGATGACATTGTATTATCCAATGAAGCAACAGCCAACATGTTTGATTATCCATTTCACCAGCACTGAATAAAATATGATTCCTAGCAGTGAGAAAATATGAGATTTTGAATAAATATGGTCAAAGCATATTATTTAACAACAGTGAGAGTAATGGTCACATCACATGAACAGCTGACGTGCATTGGTGTGAAGGGAATGTCTGCAATGGTAAACTTGGTGATAGTTATAATATGGCTGGTACACCAACAACATCTTTGAGTATGCATGTGTGTTAGGCTCCGTTTTAAAGGGAGAAATGAGAGGCTGAAACTGTGTGGTGTTACCTTCCCCTGCATGGCTGTCCAGTGCTGCCTTCTGTGGTAGTCAGTCTCACTGTTATTTACAGGCTCTGTCTTAACTGGGGAGGACAGGAGAGAGATGAGAGGAGCCGAGTTCACAGGACGTAACAGCAGAAACTCTCAGTGTGTGCGTGGCCCCGTTTGAACTAGTTAGGAAATGGGTGAAATGAGAGGGACAGAGGATGCAGTATATAACAGCTGAAACTGTGTGCTGTGTTACCTTTGCCTGCATGGATGTCCAGTGCTGCTGCCTGTGTTAGTTTGTCTCACTATTGTTCATAGGCTTGGTCTTAACTGCGGAAGAGAGGAGAGAGATAAGGGGCAGAGTTCATAGGATGTAACGACAAAAACTGTGTGTGTGTGTGACAAAGGAAATAACAAGTAACGGTTAGGATATACTCACCAGAATAGTACGTACCATCTTAAATCCAACTCAATGAAAGGGGTTGTACGTTATTAAGCCCATATATGCATTATTACTAATAGGCTGTCAACTCAGTCACATTGGTAATGATTAGCCTATGTAATAAAATACAAGTTTCTTTTTCCTTTAAAAAAATATTGATGATCTTTTCTCACTATGCTAAAATAAAATAAAAAACGCTTCTCGCGTCTGAACCATGGTCCGAACCATGAAAATGGCCTCATTGAAGTGACACAACAGCATAGACCTATACCTGATGTGAAGTTTTCACTCATCGTTCCAGATGAAAAATTAAAAAGCTGACCCCCCCCCCCCCCCCCCAGGAAAAGTAGGAAGTGAAAGAGGGGTTATATTATATATTATTAACTGAATAAAAGGGGTCATTTAGGGTTTCGGGTTGCGTATTGTCTGAAAACCACAGACATTTTAATATTAACAATCAACACACCTACACATTGACAAGGAAGTATGTAAACCTATACCTGATGTGAAATTTATGCTCATCATTCATCTTCTCACTCAGTGCTGCGCAGATGAATTTGGGGAGGTGGTATATCTGGAAACTTGCTCTGCACAGTTTCAACAAATCGGGTCAAAGTAAAACATTTTATAAGTTAATAAATTGGTTTTGCCACTGAAAGTAACTTTTTAGGGCAGCATTACGGTCTAAACGTTTCCCGTACCGATTAACAATTTTACTTTTCCCAATTTGACTTCTTAGGGCTAGGCCCCTTTTTTCTCCATTTCCACCTGAATGACGTGCCCAAAGTAAACTGACTGTTGCTCATGCCCTGATGCATATAATTGATGCCATTGGAAAGAAAACACTTTGAAGTTTGTAGAAATGTTAAAATAATGTAGGAGAAAATCCAAAGAAAAACCAACCAGAATTTTTTGTTTTTGAGAGACCATCCTCTTAGAAAGGCAAGTAAAAGGTCATATTGAAAATGAGCTCCCTGGATGCAATTCCCATGGCTTCCACAGCGTGTCAGCAGTCTATGTACAAGGTTTCAGGCTTGTAACTTCAAAAACGAATAAGAAATATCAGTTTTAGTAGAGGGACACAGTCTTGGAAATTCGTGTTTGCGCATGCCATGAAGACAGGACGCACCTGCTAAAATCAGTTTCCTATTGAACATACACTGCTCAAAAAAATAAAGGGAACACTTAAACAACACAATGTAACTCCAAGTCAATCACACTTCTGTGAAATCAAACTGTCCACTTAGGAAGCAACACTGATTGACAATAAATTTCACATGCTGTTGTGCAAATGGAATAGACAAAAGGTGGAAATTATAGGCAATTAGCAAGACACCCCCAAAAAAGGAGTGATTCTCAGGTGGTGACCACAGACCACTTCTCAGTTCCTATGCTTCCTGGCTGATGTTTTGGTCACTTTTGAATGCTGGCGGTGCTCTCACTCTAGTGGTAGCATGAGACGGAGTCTACAACCCACACAAGTGGCTCAGGTAGTGCAGCTCATCCAGGATGGCACATCAATGCGAGCTGTGGCAAGAAGGTTTGCTGTGTCTGTCAGCATAGTGTCCAGAGCATGGAGGCGCTACCAGGAGACAGGCCAGTACATCAGGAGACGTGGAGGAGGCAGTAGGAGGGCAACAACCCAGCAGCAGGACAACTACCTCCACCTTTGTGCCAGGAGGTGCACTGTCAGAGCCCTGCAAAATGACCTCCAGCAGGCCACAAATGTGCATGTGTCTGCTCAAATGGTCAGAAACAGACTCCATGAGGGTGGTATGAGGGCCCGACGTCCACAGGTGGGGGTTGTGCTTACAGCCCAGCACCGTGCAGGACGTTTGGCATTTGCCAGAGAACACCAAGATTGGCAAATTCGCCACTGGCGCCCTGTGCTCTTCACAGATGAAAGCAGGTTCACACTGAGCACATGAGCACATGTGACAGACGTGACAGAGTCTGGAGACGCCGTGGAGAACGTTCTGCTGCCTGCAACATCCTCCAGAATGACCGGTTTGGCGGTGGGTCAGTCTTGGTGTGTGGTGGCATTTCTTTGTGGGGCCGCACAGCCCTCCATGTGCTCGCCAGAGGTAGCCTGACTGCCATTAGGTACCGAGATGAGATCCTCAGACCCCTTGTGAGACCATATGCTGACACATGCACATTTGTGGCCTGCTGGAGGTCATTTTGCAGGGCTCTGGCAGTGCACCTCCTTGCACAAAGGCAGAGGTAGCGGTCCTGCTGCTGGGTTGTTGACCTTCTATGGCCTCCTCCACGGCCTGAGAAGGGAGACATGAAGAGGGTGAGATATGGTAGTGACTGGGTAATTGTAACCTGTATGTCACCTCGTTGACCCTCCGGAGAACCTTGAACGGCCCCACAAACCAGGGGCTCAGTTTCTTGCAGGGCAGGCGGAGTGGGAGGTTCCTGGTAGAGAGCCAGATGCAGTCCCCAGGATGGAACACAGGGGTCTCACTGCGGTGGTGGTCTGCCTGTTCCTTCTGACAATGGATGGCATGCTGGAGTCTCACGTGCGTGTCGCTCCACACCTCCTCCGTGCACCAGAACCACTCATCTATCGCAGGAGCTGCAGTCTGGCCCAGGGTGTATGGGGCCAGGGCCAGTTGAAAACCCAAAACACACTGGAAGGGGGTCAACCCAGTGGAGGAGTGACTTAGGGAGTTCTGGGTGTACTCTGCCCAGGGAAGGAATCGTGCCCACTCACCCTGCCGATCCCAACAGGGACTACTCAGGAACCTCCCCAGCTCCTGGGTCATCCTCTCCACCTGCCCTTTGGACTGAGGCCGATACAGTGGAAATAAGGCTGACCGTGACCCCGAGAAGGCCTTTAACACGTGATGTGAATTTGGTGCCACGGTCGGAGACGATGTCCTCCGGAAGGCCATAATGCCGGAAGACCTGCTGGAAGAGTGCCTCAGCAACCTGGAGAGCAGTGGGGAGACCAGGAAGATGGATTAATCGACATGACTTGGAAACCATCAGATGGGGGATGATCGGTTACAAAGTCAATGGATAGATGGGACTTAAGGTCGCTGAGGCATGGGAAGCGGCAGGAGCTTCCCTGCAGGAGCATTCCAGGGGACTTGGTTTGAGCACATGCGGAACAGGAGTTGACATATCAAGTGACATCCTGCACCAAGGTGGGCCACCAGTATTTCTTTGTGATGGAATGGATGGTGCGAGAAATACCTGGATGTCTAGCAACGACAGCTGTGTGTGCCCAGGTCAGCTGCCGATCCCTTATCCCTGTGGGAACATAGATGCGCTCGGGAGGTCAATTCCTGCATGCAGACTCCCTCTTTAGAGTTGTCCACATCTATGTCCCAAACTACTGGACCCACAACTCGGGAGGATGGGATTATGGGTGTCCTCTGGACAGGAACCTCTCCCGAATCGTAGATAATAGACAACATTGGCCTTGATGTTCTTAGAACCTGGGTGATAGGTCAGCGTGAAGTCGAATCTGGTGAAGAAAAGTGCCCACCTGGCTTGGAGCGGATTCAGTCTCCTCGCTGTCCGTATGTACTCTAGGTTCCGATGGTCGGTGAGGAGGACGAATGGTTCCTTGGCGCCTTCCAGCCAATGTCTCCACTCCTCTAATGCCAACTTCATCGCATTGAGCCCCCAACGTTAGATTTTCTCAGGTTTTCATCTGCAGAATACGTTTTGTTATACTCACAGACAATATTTTGACAGTTTTGGAAACTTTGGAGTGTTTTCTATCCTAATCTGTAAATTATATGCATATTCTACGATCTGGGCCAGAGAAAATGTCCGTTTACCTTGGGAATGTTATTTTAAGAAAAAAATAAATTCTGACCCCTAGTGCTAAGAGGTTTAAAGCATGATTTTAATCTGCGAGAGAAGGGCTACCCCTGGTGGAAAGAGGCTGCACGGCACAAAATGAGTTGCAAATACGCGCTGTACTTTACGAGGTGACACGTCATGATGTAACGTACAGCGTCAGAGGGGTCAGTTTTTTCATATTTTCTCCAATACTGTTAATCCATTACCATGTCAATCAACGTTGAATCGAAACGTAGTTCACACCCCGGATTTTGATGCCAACACAGTCACGACAGTCCCATTCGTTTTCATTGCAGCCTTGTTTGAATGTCGCGGTTACGCACATTTGTAAGGAATGGGGTGAGTTTATGTTAGCTGACGTTAGCTAGCACAGTCCTGACGTAGCTAGCTAGCTAACGTTAGCAAACACAGCCATGACATAGCAGGCTAGCTAAGTAGCTAGCTACGTTAGCTAAGAGTAGGGATATAACCTGAAAATACTAATTAGCTAGCTAATATACATATACACGGCCTCCCGAGTGGCGCAGCGGTCTATTTGTGACATTTGTGACCTGCTGGAGGTCATTTTGCAGGGCTCTGGCAGTGCACCTCCTTGCACAAAGGCGGAGGTAGCGGTCCTGCTGCTGGGTTTTTGCCCTCCTACGGCCTCCTCCACGTCTCCTGATGTACTGGCCTGTCTCCTGGTAGGGCCTCCATGCTCTGGACACTACGCTGACAGACACAGCAAACCTTTTTGCCACAGTTCGCATTGATGTGCCATCCTGGATGAACTGCACTACCTGAGCCACTTGTGTGGGTTGTAGACTCCGTCTCATGCTACCACTAGAGTGAGAGCACCGCCAGCATTCAAAAGTGACCAAAACATCAGCCAGGAAGCATAGGAATGAGAAGTGGTCTGTGGTCACCACCTGCAGAATCACTCCTGTTTTGGGGGGTGTCTTGCTAATTGCCTATAATTTCCACCTTTTGTCTATTCCATTTGCACAACAGCATGTGAAATTTATTGTCAATCAGTGTTGCTTCCTAAGTGGACAGTTTGATTTCACAGAAGTGTGATTGACTTGGAGTTACATTGTGTTGTTTAAGTGTTCCCTTTATTTTTTTGAGCAGTGTATATTAATACTCCTCCGTTTTATTTTTAAAACAAAATTACTCTTCTTCCCTATAGGCTCAAAAGGGAACATCACCTCAATGGATAGGAGCCTAAATTGATAGGTGATTTTGGGGTGTTTTTTGTTCTCTGTCTCAACCCAGAGCCTGATAGGCCAGTTATTTCTGCAGTGTTTCCCTTATATGCATTTAGGAGAGGGAACTGATTTTATTTATATATATACTGTATACTGAACAAAAATATAAACGCAACATGTAAAGTGTTGGTCCCATGTTTCATGAACTACAATAAATGATCCCAGAAATGTTCCATATGCACAAAAAGCTTATTTCTCAAATGTTTATAATCCATCCACCTGACAGGTTATTAAGAAGCTGATTAAACAGCATGATTATTACACAGGTGCACCTTGTGTTGGGGAAAATAAAAGGGAACTCTAAAATGTGCAGTTTTGTAACACAACAATGCCAAAGAAGTCTCAAGTTTTGAGGGAGCCTGCATTTGGCATGATAACTGCAGGAATGTCCACGCCAGATAATTGAATGTTAATTTCTCTACCTTAAGCCTCCTCAAATGTTGTTTTAGAGAATTTGGCAGTACGTACAACCGGCCTCACAACCACAGATCACGTGTAACCACGCCAGCCCAGGACCTCCACATCCAGATTGTTCACCTGCTGGATCATCTGAGACCAGCTACCTTGATAGCTGATGAAACTGAGGAGTATGTAATAAAGCCCTTTTGTGGAGAAAAACTCATTCTGATTTGCTGGGCCTGACTCGCAAGTGGGCGGGCCTGTGCCTTCCCAAACCCACCCATGGCTGCACCCCTCCCATGACATGTGAAATCTATAGATTAGGGCCTAATGAATTTACTTCAATTGACGGATTTCCTTATATGAACTGTAACTCAGTAAAATCATTGAAATTGTTGCATGTTGCATTTATATTTTTGTTTAGTCGCTCTGGATAAGAGCCTGAAAAATGACAAAAAATGTAAACAGCATAAGAACACGACATACAGTAAGCCATGACAAAATGTGTGGAATTGCAGGAAACAACCTTAAAAACGTTCTCTCCGCCCCATGGGAAAATGTGTAAAATTGCAGGAAACTTTTAAAACAGCAAAATGTTGTCTCTGCGGCCTAGAGGGCCTCTAAAACGGTGTCTTTGGACACGCCTCCTACCATCCTAGGGGAAACACTGTTCTGAGTATCTTGGTTAGCTATTTTCATCTCCTTTTCAATTCCCCCTTACCTATTCTACCCCATTCATTTAATCTAGCCTATAGGCGTAGTCTTGGAATTGAAGGCCTACCTCCAAGAACGTACACCATTCCCAAGAGGGACAAAAAGGAGATGGACAAGGCAGGGACATCATAAATCAAGTTGGAGGACAGGGTGGGGTGAGAAAAGTCTAAATCTATCCAAATGTAAGAATGACTGAAGATGAGTCTCTGCTCTCAATACTCTGCTATGCTCAAAGACACAACCACCAAGATAGCTCTCAGTGATTTATTAGACATTATACATCCCAATGGTCTCTACGGGTGTATGAAGTCTTTTTTGACTGTAAGGACACTTTTGAAACGCAGTATATTTGTCCAACATGACAGTATTTCTTTGGCAGGGAGGGAAGTGCCAGATCATTGCATATCATGTGCTTGCCTCCCTGGGTATATGTCATCTCTTGTCAAGAGTTGATCAGTGTTCATGAAATTGTCAGTCAAAAAACAACTAGAGGAAAAGTTATCAGACCCCAAATTCTGCAACGCATTCGAATATAAGTATTCTACATCCAAGAGCAGCACAGACTGTATAGATGACATTTACTGTATAATGGTGCACTGTACAATAGATGCCCGTAAGGACACTGATTTAATGAACCTTTCACTCTCATGGAATTTGGAAGGCGTTCCAATATTTAAGTCCTCTCCCTTTCACATATTGCCCCTAAAAGTCACAGTTAATGAACTACCCCCGAACTTAAGAATGAAGCACATCTGTCTTGTGGGGCTGTGGTTTGGGCCAAAGAACCCAGAAATGAATTATTTCCTTCAGCCCTTTGTGGATTGGTGTGTTCAAGGGGGGGGGGGGGAGGGCTTGACATGCCAGTTGAGAGGGACGCCCACAAATGTACGTGTGTACAGTTTACTATGTATTTGCAATTCCCCTGCTCGCTGCAAAGTACAGAATATCAAACAATTCAATGGTGACCATGGGTGCAACTGGTGCTATCACAAAGGAGAAGTGGTAGAAAAGGGTAATGGGTTCACTAGAGTGTATCCGCTTGAGAGCGAGCCAGAGCCACGCACAGACACTAAACACCGCAGAGATGTTGACTTGGTGGTGGAGTCAGGGAATGTCATACATGGTGTTAAGGATGCATCTTCTTCAATGTTCCGTAATATTTTCGAAATGATTGGAAGTTTTGCTTTTGATTACATGCACTGCATCTTACTTGGTCCAAATATCACCCTTTGTGTAACGGCTTTCGTTGGTGGAAGGAGAGGATGACCAAAATGCAGCGTGGTACGTATCCATAATATAATTTAATAGAGAATGAATACAAAATACAAAATACAAAAAAACAAATGAAAACCAAAACAGTACCATATGGTACTAACACAGTAAACAATCACCCACAAAACACAATAGAAAACAGGCTACCTAAATATGGCTCCCAATCAGAGACAACGACTGACACCTGCCTCTGATTGAGAACCATACTAGGCCAAACACATAGAAATATAACATACAGAACTAAACATAGGAAAACAACATAGAATGCCCACCCCAACTCACACCCTGACCAAACTAAAATAAAGACATAAAAAAGGAACTAAGGTCAGAACGTGACACTTTGAGTCCTGGTACATTGGAAGAGAAATAGAGCGCATGAACAAAAGATTGCTTGCCACAAAACCACCTGTAAATATGACAAGACCAATTAATTTACTCAAATATTGGAAAGCCACAGAGTTCCGACACTTCCTGTTGTTCTATAGCCTCCCCTGTTTAAATGAGATTGTACCCAGGCAGTACTTACACCATTTGCTGCTACTGGTGCAGGGTACCTATTGTCTACTGAATGACACGGTTACCTCTCATGACATTGATATGGCTTAGATGTTCTTTCAAGAATTTGTTATCAGGTTTAAAAAACTTCTTATGGCTGCAAGCCCGACGTCGGTACACTTATGACGACAGCCAGCTCAAGTGCAGGGCGCGAAATTCTAAATATATATTTTTTAAATATTTAACTTTCACACATTAACAAGTCCAATACAGCAAATGAAAGGTACACATCTTGTGAATCCAGCCAACATGTCCGATTTTTAAAATATTTTACAGCGAAAACAGCACGTATATTTATGTTAGCTCACCACCAAATACAAAAAAAAGACAGACATTTTTCACAGCACAGGTAGCATGCACAAAGCCAACCTAACTAACCAAGAACCAACCAAACTAACCAACAAACAACTTCATCAGATGACAGTCTTATAACATGTTATACAATAAATCTATGTTTTGTTCGAAAAATGTGCATATTTCAGGTATAAATCATAGTTTACATTGCAACTACAATCAGAAATTGCACCGAAAGCAGCCATAATAATTACAGACACCAACGTCAAATAACTAATTACTCATCATAAAACATTTCTGAAAAATACATAGTGTACAGCAAATGAAAAACAGGCATCTTGTGATTCCAGCCAATATTTCCGATTTATTAAGTGTTTTACAGCGAAAACACAATATAGCGTTATATATTTTTATTTTTATTTATTTTTTACTTTTTGGGGGGTGGATCAGCTTAATATTGCGGAAAGAATGTTGCTTCCAATGTAATTGTCTGCATCATTTCCAATCCCCCATATTTTTTGGGGTAAATATATATATCCATTCACGTATGCATACATATACACATATATACATATTAGCTTACCACAATAGCCAGAAAGACAAGCCATTTCCCAGCAGTAAAAGTTAGCGAACAAACCAGTAAAAGATATATAATTTTTGACTAACCTTGATATTCTTTATCAGATGACAGTCCTATAACATCAGGTTATACATACACGTATGTTTTGTTCGAAAATGTGCATATTTAGAGCTGAAATCAGTGGTTATACATGTTGCTATCATAGCTACTTTTTCCACAACGTCTAAACAGCAACGATATTTTTCTGACACTTTTTCTGACACACATATTCTGACCAAATAGCTATTCATAAACATAACTAAAAAATACATGTTGTATAGGAAATGATAGATCCATTAGTTCTTAATGAAATCGCAGTGTTAGAATTCTAAAAAATAACTTCATTACGACATCCAGCTTCGGTATATCTAGAGTACCCCAAAGTTGGGCGTCGGCGACTAGTTCACATGTATGACAGATATATGAAATAGCATCATAAAATGTTTCTTACTTTTGCTGATCTTCCATCAGAATGTTGGACAAGGATTCCTTTGTCAAGAACAATCGTTGTTTGGATTTAGAACGTCCATTTTCCCTCTTGAATTAGCAAGCACACTAGCCAAGTGGCACGAAGCTCTCCATGTCAACAAATGGAAGAGAACGGAACACGGCAAAACTCCCGAAAAAAATTCAATAATCTGATGAAACTATATTGAAAAAACATACTTTACGATGATATGGTCACATGTATCAAATAAAATTAAAGCCGGAGATATTAGTCGCCTATAACGGCAACTAAACAGAAGGCAAATCCAAGTCCCTCTTCGCGCTCTACAGAAAACAACAAGAAATGGGGGACACGTCATACAAAGAGCTTGTATTCCACTTCAGACCAAGATAAACACTAAATTTCTTCTCTCACCGCCTCTTGACATCCAGGGGAAGGTCTATGAAGTGCACGTATACTAATACGTATCATGCCCATTTATAGGCAGGAAGTAGAACAGAGCCTCGATTTCAGACTTTCCACTTCCTGGTCAGGAAGTTTGTGCCAAATGAGTTCTGTTTGACTCACAGATATAATTCAAACGGTTTTAGAAACTAGAGAGTGTTTTCTATCCAATAGTAATAATAATATGCATATTGTACGAGCAAGAATTCAGTACGAGGCCGTTTGAAATGGGCACCATTTATCTGGCTACTCAATACTGTCCCTGCAGCCCAAACAGGTTAAACAATTGTATGTGAAATGTCATGTCAGCTACAACGTCCACATACTTTTGCAAGTACCTACATTTGTCCGAAACTGGGGGACTGTGGGCTCAAAGTGCATCTTTGAAAGTGGTTATTGGAGACCCGGTAAACTCTTCCATGGCACTCAAGGTTTACCAGGACCAAATAGTGGAAATGTTCACTATCTACCAACGCATCCCGAGACAACTCACTATTACATTCAGCACAGAATCAAACCAAGCTAGCAAAAGGTTTGTTGAAGAAATGTTAAGGGGCTACAAACTAGCTAACGAATGTGAAAAAAAGAAGAGTGTATTTTTACTAGGGTATCCTGTTGCACGGAACCCCACATCGAGGGAGGCTTTTCTCCTTGGAAAGTCAGACGTTACTTACAAAGAACCATGTACATTTCACCATAGAGTGATCGTTTAATGGGGATCGCATTCGTTCCAAAACAGGAAGTACCTTATCGAAACGAGTAAACCATGTAGTGGTCACACAACATGAGTCACTGAGGATGGTCAGGTCTTTTGTTGACGTTGGCAGTGAAGTCTGCTATAGACCCAGTGATGACAACAAGATGCACAATAAGAGACTAAGAGACAGGAGGCTCTGCCTCTGGGATTCTTAATGAGATTGGCATTTCAAATGAGGTTCAGTTAATCAAATGCACAGACATCCGTACCACCTGTGTTTACCTGAAAGACATCCCAGGTGTACAAGGGAACTACATCTGTTTACAGCCCTCAAGTGGGAGGTAGACTGAGAAAAGGTTGAACAGTTTAACTTCATCATTTATTACATTTCTCACATCTGCTGAGTTGAAATGTCTGATAATGAACTATATTTCAAAAGTCTCTTTTCTCTGTTGTCACAACATACTGTATCTCAAATCCCGCAGTTAGCATGAAATTGCCATATCCTGCAGGAATATCAAAATCCTGCAGGTTTTGGTCCTGCAGGCATTGTCATATCATGTACGCAGTGGTGTAAAGTACTTAAGTAAAAACACTTGAAAGTACTACTTAAGAAGTTTTTGGGGGTATCTGTACTTTACTTTGCTATTTATAATTTGGACAACTTTTACTCCACTACATTCCTAAAGACAATAATGTACTTTTCACTCCATGCATTTTCCCTGACACCCAAAAGTACTCGTTACATTTTGAATGCTTAGCAGGACAGGAAAATGGTCCAATTCACTCGCTTGTCAAGAGAACATCCCTGGTCATCCCTACCGCCTCTGATCTGGTGGTGTCACGTTCCTGACCTGTTTTCTGTTGTTTTGTATGTGTGTGATGGTCAGGGCGTGAGTTTTGGGTGGGCAGTCTATGTTTTCCGTTTCTATGTTGGTTTTGGGTTGCCTGGTATGGCTCTTGATTAGAGGCAGGTGTTTTGCGTTTTCCTCTAATTGAGAGTCATATTAAGGTAGGTTGTTCTCACTGTTTGTTTGTGGGTGATTGTCTCCTGTGTCCTTGTCAGTGTACCACACTGGACTGTAGCGTTTGGTCGGTTTTTGTGTAGTCTGTTTTCCCTGTCCGTGCATTCTTCGTGTTTTATGTAAGTACTCTCGTTCAGGTCTGTCTTCTTCGTTTTGTTGTTTTGTAAAATATTCAAGTGTTCTTCGTGTGTTTAGTTTTTGTCTTGTAAATAAAGTTTCATGATGTATTCACAACCCGCTGCACGTTGGTCAAATCCATGCTACTCCTCTTCTGATGAGGAGAAGGAGGAAGCGCGTTACAGGTGGACTTGTTAAACACACATGTTTCATTTGTAAATTATGTCTGAGCATTGGAGTGTGCCCCTGGCTTTCCGAAGGAAAATGGGGAAAAAAAATAGCACCATCTGGTTTGCTTCATATAAGGAATTTGAAATAATTTTTACTTTTGATACTTAAGTATATTTAAAACCAAATATTTTTAGACTTTTATGCAATAAATATTTTACTGGGTGACTTTCACTTTTACTTAAGTCATTTTCTATTTTAAGGCATCTTTACTTTATTCAATTATGACAGTTTTACTCAAGTACTTTTTCTACCACTGCCTGTACGAATATCATAATCCTGCAGCTTTTGGTCCTGCAGGATTCCTGCAGAAATGTACTTGGTTGTGCAGGATTTTCAAAATGTCTGCAGGACAAGTCATACTCCTGCAGAAGTCCTGTAAGAGCACCAATGACCTTTCCTTCAGGATTTTGACAATCTTACTGGATTCCTGGGGGACACCTGCACAATTCCTTGTCATGATGTGGCCCTTTCTGGGTGTGGATCATGGTTCCCCCCCACTCCCCTGCTAATTAGTGAAACCTCCCCCATTAAAGGATTGATCTCTGACCTCAGCAGCGATACCAACCCTAACTATGCCATTAGCGGAAAAACGGTAGAAATTGCGACAAACGCTCTCCAAAATCAACCATCGGGTGTAGGCCTTGTAAAGGTTCTCTCCAGTTTAGCCCTGATGTCTTGCCATCCAGGATTGGCATCGGTCCAATACCGCATTGCACAGCTGAAGCACGAGCAGGACACGGTAGACATAAAGGGACAGGTGGAGAGAACAGGGAAAAGCTGTGGAACTGTGTGTGAAAACTGAACGATTAAATGTAATTGCAAAAACTTATGACGACAAACAAGCACAAACTTCAACAAAATCGTCTTCTACAGGAACAAAATCGCATTCTACAGCCAGAACTAAATACGATGATGTCAACGCCAAACTAGATAAATCTGCAATGGCGATCACCAACCGGACATCCACTGCCCATCCTAGTGGTAGACCGCTCCGCTTTCAGACAGCCTACCAAGGTCAACCACCAGAGGGGGACTGCAATGATGATCTAAAACCAGGACATCACGTGGTCATTAATTTTATGTTGGTTTGTAACTTGCAGGATAATCACACAATTTAAACCACCAGAGGCGGACTGTCATGACGTGGCCCTTTCTGGGTGTAGATCATGCCCCCCCCCTCACTCTCTCTCCTAAACCAGGTTTATTACCTCCAGTCATAAATCCCAGGTAGAAATTACCATGCAGTATTGAGGGAGAGAGTCTCCCAGAACAGAGACTTGGCCAAACTCCTAATCCCCAAAATGGGAGAATTAAACAATATTGCTACTTTTGAGAATGTGGGAATAGTCCGTGGACACTTAAGGGACAGTTATGACGAGTGTGTTTCATTTGGTGATCTCATGAAGGACAGGAAACACACATAACTGTGTCTCCTAAAGTATACATTTCCCAGCTGTCAGGTTAACATCTAAATATTGTGAAAAGTATGTGATTAAACATGAACTATTTGTGAAAATATGTAATGTGATATTAACCTTCTAAATGAGAGTATGGATTTCATATGACGATTAACTAGTCAGTGGCCATACCCCTGTGAGCCCAGACATCACATTAGGAGTCATGGACCACCCTTTTCCACTGTTATGTTTAAAACCCACTCCGGATTAAATTCACACCAGACCACTCAAACCTAAGGTTGCAAATGGTTGAATTTCTAAGATCAAAACATGCCGGGTGACGCTGGTGTGTGAAGTGGTTTAAACTACAACTCTACTAAAGGACAAGACCATACCACGTGGAGCATTGGTTACACGGCTGGAAATGGTTAAACTCTGAGACTATCGATCCGTACAGAATAAGAGCAAGTCTTAGCCGTATAATTACTAGTCTGCAGCTAGAAATTACACAAACCTAGGATGAGAATACAGACAACCGCCGTAGCAATTATTCTATTTCTGAATGGTACTTTGAGGTATCCATTCTAACCGCTTTGTGACTTCAATGAAAGTTAACCAAAGAGACTCTGATGAACTCTCCAGCAGAGGGACCGGATTCCAAAGAGAAGACAACATCGACATCCGGGCGTGAATTTGAATTGCAATTTCTTTTAGAATGAGCGGCTATTTATGGGCAAAGGATTAGCATTTCAATTAATATAATTATAGACTGTGTGTAATGAATCCATTTGTCTTTCCCGCTCTTTCTCAGTCCACACCCCCTTCCCTTTGTCTACCAAGCCGTCATATCGGCTTAGCCCACTAGGGACTTTCGTATCCTTGTTAGTAACCAATATCTACTGTTTGTTTGTTGTGTATTTCTGTGATTATTTAGTTAGTTACTAAATAAATAATTAAGCCAATTTGTATATTGCTGATTCATAATTTATGCTAGGGTTCGTGCAGATAACCAAGAATTTTACGACATTCAGATGAGACTGATAGAAGGTAAAGAATAATTCATTATTGACTGCTATTGATATAAAAGATCTTCAGATCTTTAAGAGTGGATTCTGGAGATAGCCACTCTATATAAACTAATGCTTCCGTGGTGCCCCAGGTTATTAATGGTTAATGGTTTAATTGTTGCATGGTTTAATTCAATCACGTAATCAATTAAACATTAGGTAATCGATTTGAAAATAGCATGTCATCTCATTTAACCATAGCAGAGACACGACATCCTTCACAAAGGGTCAAATTCCTGCAGGATTTTTTTGTAAGGGTATAGAAAACACTAGACAAAGCTACTACATGTAAACGAATAAGGGAGTTCCAGATAGTTTTTTTATAAGCCGTAATAAAATGTATGAAATTAACAAAGAAATATCTGCTACGTGTTGGAGGCAGTGTGGACAATTATGATTATTATTTTTTCTATAAAAAAAATATTTTTCCCCAATTTTCAATCTTGTCTCATAGCTGCAACTCCCCATCGGGCTCGGGAGAGGCGAAGGTGGAATCATGCATCCTCCGAAAGATGAACCGCCTAACCACCCTCCTTAACACCCGCCAGCTTAACCCAGAAGCCAGTTTCACCAATGTGTCAGAGGAAACACCGTTCAACTGGCGAACGGGGTCAGCCCGCAGGCACCCAGCCCGCCACAAGGAGTGGCTAGAGCGCGATGAGCCAAGTAAAGCCCCACCGGCTAAACTCTCCCCTAACCCGGATGACGCTGGGCCAATTGTGCACCGTCCTATGGGACTCCCGACCACGGCCGGTTGTGGCACAGCCTGGGAATGAACCCGGCTCTTTGCATTGTTGGGAAGGGCCCATAAGAAAGCAGACCACACCTGTTGTTTACGAAGCATGTGACAAATACAGATTGATTTGATATCCCTTATTGGGACAGTGGTTAGGCGGTTTGTCATTAGTGTTGGTGGCCTGGGTTCAACACAGGCTAAGGGAGTTACCCTACTCTCACACAGTGAATCAGGGCCTTGATTGGGTCGACAAGAGTTGTAATGAATTTTTATTTTGACACAAATGTTCTTGCAGCGTTCCCATGAAACGTGTCTAGAAAATGTATATCTTATATTTTGAGAACATGGCAATCATGTTCTGTGTATGTTTTGTGGGACGTTGATGGAATATTTTCCTAACCCACAGAACTGGACACATGAATGTTGCAACGTTCTTATTTATAGTGCCTAGAACATTAATATCTTATATTCTGAGAACATGGTAACCACATTCTGGGTAAATACTATTTGACATTAAGGGAATGGTCCCTTGGAAACATTCCTTGCACATCATAGGAACATTCCTCATTAAACGCTAGTTAATGACCTAATGAGACTCTTAAGTCTCTTAAGAATTGTCCCCTTTCAATTTTTGCCTAAAATGACATACCCAAATCTAACTACCTGTAGCTCAGGCCCTGAACCAAGGATATGCATATTCTTGGTACGATTTGAAAGGAAACACTTTGCAGTTTGTGGAAATGTTAAATTAATGTTGGAGAATATAACACATTAGATATGGTAAAAAATAATACAAAGAAAAAAAAAACTTTTTTTATATTGTTTTTGTACCATAATCGTTGAAATGCAAGAGAACGGCCACAATGTATTATGCCAGCCCAGGTGCAATTTAGATTCTGGCCACTAGATGGCAGCAGTGTGCGCGCAAAGTTTTTGACTGTTCCAAGGAACCATTGCATTTCTGTTCAAAATGTTGTATCAAGACTGCCCAAATGTACCTAATTTGTTTATTAATAACTTTTCATGTTCATAACTGTGCACTCTCCTCAAACAATAGCACAGTATTATTTCACTGTAATTGCTACTGTAAATTGGACAGTGCAGTTAGATTAACAATAATTTAAGCTTTCTGCCAATATCAGATATGTCTATGTCCTGGGAAATTTTCTTGTTACTTACAACCTCATAATAATCGGATTTGCCTACATTAGCTCAACCGTCCCACAGGTAACCCACCAATCCTGAAGAAGTTTTAAGGGAACATTCTCTAAACGTTTGTAGTTAGCTGGGAACTCTCTCCTGATATGAACTGAAGCCATGTCTCATGTTCCCTCTCATCCCCTGGCACATTGAATGTTTCCTCTCCAAGCACTGTGAGTAGACCTGTCAATTTTCTCTCATTACTGTATGTAGAGTTCATAGAATTAGAATACTAGAAGGGACATTAACCTTTTTATGATGGAATAAAGGTCAGCCATTTTGGTCAGGGAGTTGATCGATCGTGCTGTGATAAGATAAAATAAAATAATGAATTTGAAGAATTTATCTGCACTAATTTAATGGGATCTCTATGGCAGAGTCAATTTGGACAAACTCATTCTCAGCTCTTTTGTGTAACTGTGTAATTGTTTTTGTCTTCCCAGTCAAATCCTGTCCTTCCATCAGTGGAAGAGTTGAGCTCTTCTCCAGCACATCCACCGTGATGATCCTGTCCTGCACTGAAGTCAAGCCTCTGAACACCTCAACTCATGTCTCATACCCTCATTCAATCACTGCTGTGATCCCTTCTCAACACCATGCAAGTAGCCTTCCCCATAATAGTTTACCATAAATGTCTTTATTAAATGTTTTAGGATAAAATGATTTGTCTTTGATGATTTTTGAAACGCCTTGTCGTCTCTGTGCGGTCCGCACCTATAAAGTAGGGTCGCCCAGTCACCAGCTCCCACGTGTCTGTGTTTGTGTGTGTGTGTGTGTGTGTGTGCGCAGTGGCGGATTGGCTATCTGGCAATTCTGGCAAATGCCAGATGGGATGGACCATTTTCTTAGTTGGGTGGGTTGGTCGAAATTGACACACACATAATAATCCTCTAACCTTCATTTTTACATTTGACATAGCCGCTGAAGTGAGGGCAGATCTTGCCAGTTTTAATGCCAGCAGAAAAGCCTTATTAATGAGCAGGCTGTCCAAGGTCTACCCATGCCTCGGTGATAGTGTTAGTGCTCACTCAGTGTGTGTTAGAGGCTAATGGCGGGGGCAGCACACTGTTATTAGAGAGACACCAACCAACAGCTGCAGGAAAGGGAGAACCAGCGCGTATTACAGCAAGCGTGTCATGCTATTTGTCACACAGCAGCGCAGAGATAACCTCTCGTGTTTACTCTCCTTCTGTAATGTGGGAGGAAAAGCAGGAAGGAGGAGGGATGATACTCGCTCTTCCCACTCCACAGAGGCATTCTGAGCTGGTTATCCGAGCAACAAGGATATGATCATGTTGCCTTTAACATGACAGAGGGAATCATCTTGTCGGCTCTGCGAGGCAGTGGGCACAGGGAGGCCAGGGGAAACTGAATTAATGGGATCATTTTCACATAGTGAGGCCTGCAGTCAGGGTCGACACTTCATTTTCTCATCGCCTCTTCCGCTCTGTGCACACTGCACTCACACTGGCTTACGATTCATCCACACACAGGAACAGCTTCCATTTTGAAGCAGGCAGGACTTGTTTTTTTTTCTCTCTATCTCTCTCTCTCTCTCTCTCTCTCTCTCTCGCTCTCTCACTCTCTCCATGTCTCCTCTCTCCCTGGTTTGAGTGGTAAACAGCAGACGGCCCAGCGAGGGAACAGAGCACTGTTGATTTGCTCTCAGAGCCACGCTGTCTGTCATGCAAACATGGCTGCAGTCCTAAATTAACAGGCTGTGTCAGGAGCACACATTTTCCTTACTTACAGTTGTAAATCAGTCATTAGGATGACAGATCTTTGAGCTTGATTCAAGACCACAACGGCTCAGATGCTTGAATGTGTGTCACGACTTCCGCCGAAGTCGGCTCCTCTCCTTGTTCAGGCGGCGTTCGGCGGTCGACGTCACCGGCCTTCTAGCCATCGCCGCTCCACTTTTCATTATTCCATGTGTTTTGTCCTGTTTCCCGCACACCTGGTTTACATTCCCTAATCACACTACATATATATTCACTCTGTTCCCCCCATTGTCTTTGTGTGGAACTGTTTGTGTGATGCGCCAGGCTGGTTTTTTCTCCGGGTACCATGTTCAACCCGTAGTATGTTTAATTGTTAAACATTTTTTCATTATTTTTAAATTTTTTACATTTATTTTAATACAATTGCTCAAATAAAATTTCGTTTAACAAGTAATATATATATATATTTGTTAAGGTAGGTTTACAAAATGATTGACACCCCTGTTTTCAATACCTTTCAATAACTCCCCTTTCGAGGAGAACGGCACTGAGCCTTTTTCGAAAATATTTGAAGAGTTGGAGAAAACAACTCTTAAAATTGACAGAATCCTTCCAGATCCTTGATATCCTTCGTCTGCGCTTTTGGAATGCCATCTTCAATTCAAACCACAGATTTTCAATGGGTTTCAAGTCCGGAGACTGAGATGGCCATTGCAAATTGTTTCTTTGTGGATTTTGATGGGTGATTGGGGTTATTGTCTTGCTGGAAGATCTACTTTTGGCCAAGTTTCAGCCTCCTGGCAGAGGCTTTTTGACTATAATGTCCTGGTACTGGGTAAAGTTCATGATGTCATTGACATGTCACTGGTGTGACGAATCCCCCTTGATTACTATGCATGCTTCAGCCCATGAGCTCTTGCACTTGTTTATTGCTTGAATTATTGAGTAACCTGATTGGCTTCTTGTTTTCCCTGTCCCTGTAACCTTTGTTTCCTTTGTTCGAGGTGTGGCCGGCCCAGCGAAAGCGACGTTTGTTGGGAGACTGTGGCAGAGCTCCGTTGAAGCCTTTGTTTTAACATATAGAAAAAGGCGAAGCGAGAAGGATAACTGAGGCCA
The DNA here is from genome assembly GCF_029448725.1 of Salvelinus fontinalis. Taxonomy (NCBI): domain Eukaryota; kingdom Metazoa; phylum Chordata; class Actinopteri; order Salmoniformes; family Salmonidae; genus Salvelinus; species Salvelinus fontinalis. The sequence goes on from NC_074673.1 coordinate 51,556,004, forward strand.
AAATCTGTGTTCTCTAGCAGGTGTTTTTTTTTCTTCGCTCACCAACCTGGGAGTGTTTGTATGGAGGTCAATGAGAGAGTGTCGAATTTGGTCAACAAACCGATGGCACCGACAGACATGGTAGCTCTGCTTCTAGCTCCTAAGCAACTTTGCAGTATATACAGTACCAGTCAAAAGTGTGGACACACCTTCTCATTCAAGGGTATTTCTTTATTTTTTTAAATGTTCTACATTGTAGAATAATTGTGAAGACATCAAAACTATCAGTAACCAAAAAAGTGTTAAACAAATACAAATATATTTTCTATTTGAGATTCTTCAAAGTAGCCACCATTTGCCTTGATTACAGCTTTGCACACTCTTGGCATTCTCTCAACCAGCTTCACAAGGAATGCTTTTCCAACAGTCTTCAAGGAGTTTCCACATATGCTGAGCACTTGTTGGCTGCTTTTCCTTCACTCTGCCGTCCAACTCAAACCCAAACCCCAACAATTGGGTTGAGGTTGGGTGATTGATCACGACTCCATTCTGCTCCTCCCTTCCTGTAGGCAGAAACTCAAACAGGAAGTGACCGTACTAAGGTCTATTCAATGCTGGTCTGACCAATCGGAATCCTTGCTTCAAGATTGTTTGATCGCACGGACTGGGATATGTTCCGGGTTGCGTCTGTGAATAACATTGACGTATACACTGACACGGTGACTGAGTTCATCAGGAAATCAACAGGGAATGTTGCTCTTATTGTGAATATTCAAAACTTCTTAAGGATCCTGTAGGAACGGTGTCCCTATACCCTGACGGTACTTGCTAACGTGTGCTAATGTGACTAGAATGACGTTGCAAGTAACAGCAAACTTTCTGGAACATAGACATGCCTTATATGGGCAGAAAGCTTAAATTATTTTAATCTGACTCCACTGTCCAATTTACAGTAGCTATTACAGTGGAAAAATACCATGCTAGTGTTTGAGGAGAGTGCACAACAACAAAAAACTTTTATCACAGAAACTGGTTTGATACATTCCTCTGAAGGTAAATAAATAAAATAAAATGTTATTAGTCACATGCGCCGAATACAACAGGTGTAAACCTTACAGTGGAATGCTTACTTACGAGCCCCTAACCAATGCAAATGCAAATAGTCTGGGTAGCCACCTGATTAGATGTTCAGGAGTCGTATAGGTCTCTGGGACCTAGACTTGACGCTCCGGTACCGCTTGCTGTGTGGTAGCAGTCTATGACTAGAGAGAGCAGTCTATGACTAGCTGGCTGGAGTCTTTGACAATTTTTAGGGCCTTCCTCTGACACTGCCTGGTATAGAGGTCCTGGATGGCAGGAAGCTTGGCCCCAGTGATGTACTGGGCCGAACACACTACCCTATGTAGTGCCTTATGGTCAGAGCCCGAGCAGTTTCCATACCAGGCAGTGATGCAACCCGTCAAGATGCTCTCGATGGTGCAGCTGTAAAAACTTTTGAGGACCTGAGGACCTACGCCAAATCTTTTCAGTCTCCTGAGGGGTAACAGGTTTTGTCGTGCCGTCTTCACAACTGTCTTGGTGTGCTTGGACCATGTTAGTTTGTTGGTGATGTGGACACCAATGAACTTGAAGCTCTCAACCTGCTCCACTGCAGCCCCTCGATGAGAATGGGGATGTGCTTGGTCCTCTTTTTCCTGTAGTCCACAATCATGTCCTTTGTCTTGATCACGCTGAGGGAGAGGTTGTTGTCCTGGCACCACAAGGCCAGGTCTCTGACCTCTTCCCTATAGGCTGTCTCTTCATTGTAGGTGATCAGTCCTACCACTGTTGTGTCATCAGCAAACTTAATGATGGTTTTGGACTCATGCATGGCCGTGCAGTCATGAGTGAACAGGGAGTACCGGAGGGGACTGAGGATCAGCCTGACGGATGTGTTGTTACCTACCCTTACCACCTGGGGGCGGCCCGTCAGGAAGTCCAGGATCCAGGTCCTTAACTTATTTATGAGCTTTGAGGACACTATGGTGTTGAACACTGAGTTGTAGTCAATGAATAGTTTTCTCACATAGGTGTTCCTTTTGTCCAGGTGGAAAAATGCAGTGTGGAGTATAATAGAGATTGCATCATCTGTGGATCTGTTGGGGCGGTATGCAAATTGGAGGGGGTCTAGGGTTTCTGGGATAATGGTGTTGATGTGAGCCATGACCAGCTTTTCAAAGCACTTCATGGCTACAGACGTGAGTGCTACAGGTCGGTAGTCATTTAGGCAGGTTACCTTAGTGTTCTTGGGCACAACCACTATGGTGGTCTGCTTATAACATGTTGGTATTACAGACTCGGACAGGGAGAGGTTGAAAATGTCAGTGAAGACACTTGCCAGTTGGTCAGCGCATGCTCGCAGTACACGTCCTGGTTATCCTTCTGGCCCTGTGGCCTTGTGAAAGTTGACCTGTTTAAGGTCTTACTCACATCGGCTGCAGAGAGCATGATCACTCAGTCTTCCGGAAAAGCTGGTGCTCTCATGCATGTTTCAGTGTTATTTGCCTCGAAGCGAGCATAGAAGTAATTTAGCTTGTCTGGTAGGCTCGTGTCACTGGGCAGCTCTCGACCGTGCTTCCCTTTGTAGTCTGTAATGGTTTGCGAGTCAGAGCCGGTGTAGTATGATTCGATCTTAGTCCTGCATTGACGCTTTGCCTGTTTGATGGTTTGTTGGAAGGCATAGCGGGATTTCTTATAAGCTTCAGGGTTATACCCTGACTACACCGCTCACGTCGCGGTTCGCGAGCGTTGCAAAATAAATTTAGAAATCTATGTTACTCAATTATTGCACCCACACTGCTCGCGCCCGCCAACGAGCGTCTGCGTTGCCAAGGGCTAAAATAGAAGTAATTCCTATTTAACATTTACATTTTTTAACATTTAAGTCATTTAGCAGACACTCTTATCCAGAGCGACTTACAAATTGGTGCATTCACCTTATGACATCCAGTGGAACAGCCACTTTACAATAGTGCATCTAAATCTTTTAAGGGGGGGGGGGGGGGGCAGAAGGATTGCTTTATCCTATCCTAGGTATTCCTTGAAGAGGTGGGGTTTCAGGTGTCTCCGGAAGGTGGTGATTGACTCCGCTGTCCTGGCGTCGTGAGGGAGTTTGTTCCACCATTGGGGTGCCAGAGCAGCGAACAGTTTTGACTGGGCTGAGCGGGAACTGTACTTCCTCAGTGGTAGGGAGGCGAGCAGGCCAGAGGTGGATGAACGCAGTGCCCTTGTTTGGGTGTAGGGCCTGATCAGAGCCTGAAGGTACTGAGGTGCCGTTCCCCTCACAGCTCCGTAGGCAAGCACCATGGTCTTGTAGCGGATGCGAGCTTCAACTGGAAGCCAGTGGAGAGAGCGGAGGAGCGGGGTGACGTGAGAGAACTTGGGAAGGTTGAACACCAGACGGGCTGCGGCGTTTTGGATGAGTTGTAGGGGTTTAATGGCACAGGCAGGGAGCCCAGCCAACAGCGAGTTGCAGTAATCCAGACGGGAGATGACAAGTGCCTGGATTAGGACCTGCGCCGCTTCCTGTGTGAGGCAGGGTCGTACTCTGCGGATGTTGTAGAGCATGAACCTACAGGAACGGGCCACCGCCTTGATGTTAGTTGAGAATGACAGGGTGTTGTCCAGGATCACGCCAAGGTTCTTAGCGCTCTGGGAGGAGGACACAATGGAGTTGTCAACCGTGATGGCGAGATCATGGAACGGGCAGTCCTTCCCCGGGAGGAAGAGCAGCTCCGTCTTGCCGAGGTTCAGCTTGAGGTGGTGATCCGTCATCCACACTGATATGTCTGCCAGACATGCAGAGATGCGATTCGCCACCTGGTCATCAGAAGGGGGAAAGGAGAAGATTAATTGTGTGTCGTCTGCATAGCAATGATAGGAGAGACCATGTGAGGATATGACAGAGCCAAGTGACTTGGTGTATAGCGAGAATAGGAGAGGGCCTAGAACAGAACCCTGGGGGACACCAGTGGTGAGAGCGCGTGGTGAGGAGACAGATTCTCGCCACGCCACCTGGTAGGAGCGACCTGTCAGGTAGGACGCAATCCAAGCGTGGGCCGCGCCGGAGATGCCCAACTCGGAGAGGGTGGAGAGGAGGATCTGATGGTTCACAGTATCGAAGGCAGCCGATAGGTCTAGAAGGATGAGAGCAGAGGAGAGAGAGTTAGCTTTAGCAGTGCGGAGCGCCTCCGTGATACAGAGAAGAACAGTCTCAGTTGAATGACTAGTCTTGAAACCTGACTGATTTGGATCAAGAAGGTCATTCTGAGAGAGATAGCAGGAGAGCTGGCCAAGGACGGCACGTTCAAGAGTTTTGGAGAGAAAAGAAAGAAGGGATACTGGTCTGTAGTTGTTGACATCGGAGGGATCGAGTGTAGGTTTTTTCAGAAGGGGTGCAACTCTCGCTCTCTTGAAGACGGAAGGGACGTAGCCAGCGGTCAAGGATGAGTTGATGAGCGAGGTGAGGTAAGGGAGAAGGTCTCCGGAAATGGTCTGGAGAAGAGAGGAGGGGATAGGGTCAAGCGGGCAGGTTGTTGGGCGGCCGGCCGTCACAAGACGCGAGATTTCATCTGGAGAGAGAGGGGAGAAAGAGGTCAAAGCACAGGGTAGGGCAGTGTGAGCAGAACCAGCGGTGTCGTTTGACTTAGCAAACGAGGATCGGATGTCGTCGACCTTCTTTTCAAAATGGTTGACGAAGTCGTCTGCAGAGAGGGGGGAGGGGGAGGAGGATTCAGGAGGGAGGAGAAGGTGGCAAAGAGCTTCCTAGGCATCTTCCTTAGAGGCAGATGCTTGGAATTTAGAGTGGTAGAAAGTGGCTTTAGCAGCAGAGACAGAAGAGGAAAATGTAGAGAGGAGGGAGTGAAAGGATGCCAGGTCCGCAGGGAGGCGAGTTTTCCTCCATTTCCGCTCGGCTGCCCGGAGCCCTGTTCTGTGAGCTCGCAATGAGTCGTCGAGCCACGGAGCGGGAGGGGAGGACCGAGCCGGCCTGGAGGATAGGGGACATAGAGAGTCAAAGGATGCAGAAAGGGAGGAGAGGAGGGTTGAGGAGGCAGAATCAGGAGATAGGTTGGAGAAGGTTTGGGCAGAGGGAAGAGATGATAGGATGGAAGAGGAGAGAGTAGCGGGGGAGAGAGAGCGAAGGTTGGGACGGCGCGATGCCATCCGAGTAGGGGCAGTGTGGGAAGTGTTGGATGAGAGCGAGAGGGAAAAGGATACAAGGTAGTGGTCGGAGACTTGGAGGGGAGTTGCAATGAGGTTAGTGGAAGAACAGCATCTAGTAAAGATGAGGTCAAGCGTATTGCCTGCCTTGTGAGTAGGGGGGGAAGGTGAGAGGGTGAGGTCAAAAGAGGAGAGGAGTGGAAAGAAGGAGGCAGAGAGGAATGAGTCAAAGGTAGACATGGGGAGGTTAAAGTCACCCAGAACTGTGAGAGGTGAGCCGTCCTCAGGAAAGGAGCTTATCAAGGCATCAAGCTCATTGATGAACTCTCCAAGGGAACCTGGAGGGCGATAAATGATAAGGATGTTAAGCTTGAAAGGGCTGGTAACTGTGACAGCATGGAATTCAAAGGAGGCGATAGACAGATGGGTAAGGGGAGAAAGAGAGAATGACCACTTGGGAGAGATGAGGATCCCGGTGCCACCACCCCGCTGACCAGAAGCTCTCGGGGTGTGCGAGAACACGTGGGCAGACGAAGAGAGAGCAGTAGGAGTAGCAGTGTTATCTGTGGTGAGCCATGTTTCCGTCAGTGCCAAGAAGTCGAGGGACTGGAGGGACGCATAGGCTGAGATGAGCTCTGCCTTGTTGGCCGCGGATCGGCAGTTCCAGAGGCTACCGGAGACCTGGAACTCCACGTGGGTCGTGCGGGCTGGGACCACCAGGTTAGGGTGGGCGCGGCCACGCGGTGTGAAGCGTTTGTATGGTCTGTTCAGAGAGGAGAGAACAGGGATAGACAGACACATAGTTGACAGGCTACAGAAGAGGCTACGCTAAAGCAAAGGAGATTAGAATGACAAGTGGGCTACACGTCTCGAATGTTCAGAAAGTTAAGCTTACGTTGCAAAAAAATCTGATCTGATTGACTAAAATGATATAGTACTGCTGGCTGGTGAAGTAGCCTGGCTAGCAGTGGCTGCGTTGTTGAAAGTGAAGCTGGCTAGGTGACCTCGACAATTTCTCTAAATTTCTCTAAACTACACAATTATCATGGATACAAGGACAGCAAAGACAACTAGCTAACACTACGCTAATCAAGTCGTTCCGTTGTAATGTAAGTTTCTACAGTGCTGCTATTCGGTAGAAGTTGGCTAGCTAGCAGTGTTAGCTAGCAGTGTTGGCTAGGTAGGAGGACGGCAGCGCGGCAGGCGAAAATAGCTGGCTAGCTAACCGATAATTACTCAAAGCTACACAATTATCTTAGATACAAAGATAGCAAAGAAAACTATGTAGCTAGCTAACACTACACAAATCAAGTCGTTCCGTTGTAATGTAATCGTTTCTACAGTGCTGCTAATCGGTGGCTAGCTGGCTAGCTAGCAGGGTTGACTACGTTACGTTACGTTACGTTAGGACGAGAATACCTGGCTAGCGAACCTCAGTGAACCTCGATAACTACACAATTATCTTTGATACAAAGACGGCTATGTAGCCAGCTAAGTAGCTAGCTAAGATCAAACAAATCAAAGATAGCAAAGACAACTGTGTAGCCAGCTAACACTACACTGATCAAGTCGTTCCGTTGTAATGCACTCGTTTCTACAATGCTGCTATTCGGTGGCAAGCTGGCTAGCTAGCAGTGTTGGCTACGTTGCGTTACGTTAGGACGAAAATAGCTGGCTAGCGAACCTCAATAACTACACAATTATGTTTGATACAAAGACGGCTATGTAGCTAGCTAAGATCAAACAAATCAAACCGTTGTACTGTAATGAAAATGAAAATCAGACCGTTGTACTATAATGAAATGTAATGAAAAGTTATACTACTATTCGGTAGACGGTGGACGTTTGCTAGCTGGCTAGCTGCTGGGCAGATAGCAGTGTGGACTACGATAGACGACGAAATACGATAATTACGCAATTATCTTTGATACACAGACGGCTATGTAGCTAGCTAAGAAGAAATTGCTAAGGTTGGACAAATTAAACCGTTGTACTATAATGAAATGTAATGAAATGTAATGAAAAGTTATATTACCTGCAGAGCGAATGCAAATGCGACCGCTCGCTCCAAACCGGATGTGAAGCACATGTTCTTTGGTAAGAGTCTGTCCAATCACACGCCCATCTTGCAGGCCCGGAATTTTCGTGATTTTATGGGTAATTTTAGAACAAGACTGTAGCGTAACAAAATGTGGAAATAGTCAAGGGGGCTGAATACTTTCCGAATGTACTGTATATACTGTCGGAATTCAATAAGGGAGCGTGCCATTTCATCCCAGATGTGTCGGTCTTCACTGGTAGCCTACTTCTTCTATTTCTGACGCAGATCGCGCTGCAAGTCCTTCCGCTCCCATCCCCACATTGGTTTATAGAAGCAGGTACCCACGTGCCATCTCCTCATTGGTTATACCCACGTGGGTGATTGAAAGACAAAATGTTTTGCCTGTTGTCGTGGTAATACCATGAAAGTGTAGATGCCAATCACCATATAAGTTCAAAGATGAAAAAGCCTAGAAGGAGGAGAGATGACTAGAAATTATTTGGTTTACCGTTTTATGTGTGGATGAATTGTCGGAGTAGAGGACCTTGTGCATTTCAGGTAAAATAACAACTCAATGTTTATATCCCAGGACATATTAGCTAGCAACAGCAAGCTAGCTAAATAAAACAAATTAGCTAGCAAGTGTAAGCTAACTAGCTAAATTGTATTACATGTTTAATGCTTTTCTACCTGTCCCCAAGTTAATGTCATTGTTTCAGAGTTTGTTTTGATATTTTAACCTGCGTGTCGTGATCGCGTTTGGTGTAGGGGGACAAAATAAATGTATGCATGATTGCGCATGATGGCGCACGCGTGCAGCCGGTTTGGGTTCTGTGTTAGAGTTCCACTACTTGAAAGCGGCAGCTCTGGGTTTTTAAAACCTATCCAAACCGAAAACCGTTGATCGATGGCAGCATTCGCACAAAACTGAAAGCGCGATCCACCTCATTTAACCACGGCAAGGTGACTGTGAATATGGTTTAATACGAATAGTGCTGTTATACCCTCCATAAGGCAATCAAACAGGCAAAACGTCAGCACAGAGACAAAGTCACAATTCAATGGCTCAGACACGAGACGTATGTGGCAGGGACTCCAAGCAATCACAGATTACAAAGGGAAAACCAGCCACGTCGCGGACACCGACATTTTGCTCCCGGACAAGCTAAACAACTTCTTCGCCCGCTTTGAGGATAACACAGTGCAACATATGCAGCCTGCTCCCGAGGACAGTGGGCTCTAGTTCTCAGGAGGCTGAAGAAATTAGGCTTGGCCCCTAAGACCCTCACAAACTTCTGTGTCGTCTGCCCAATGCATCACCGGGGTCACACTGCCTGCCCTCCAGGACACCTACAGCAACCGATGTCACAGGAAGGCCAAAAAGATCATCAAGGACATCAACCACCCGAGCCACGGCCTGTTCACCCCGTTATCATCCAGAAGGCAAGGTCAGTACAGGTGCATCAAAGCTGGGACCGAGAGACTGAAAAACAGCTTCTATCTCAAGGCCATCAGACTGTTAAATAGTCATCAGTAGCTGGCCTCCACCCAGTGCCCTGCCCTGAACTTAGTCACTGTCACTAGCTGACTACTACCCGGTTACTCAACCCTGCACCTTAGAGGCTGCGGCCCTGTGTACATAGACATTTAAACACTGGTCACTTTAAGAATGTTCACATACTGTTTTATTCATATAATGTGTATATACTGTATTTTACTGTATTTTAATCAATGCCACACAGACATTGCTCGTTCTAATATTTATATATTTCTTAATTCCATTCTTTTACTTTGAGATGTGTGTATTGTTGTGAATTGTTAGATATTACTGCACTGTTGGAGCTAGGAGCACAAGCATTTCGCTACACCCACAATAACATCTGCTAAACATGTGTATGTGACAAAGAACATTTGATTTGAACAATTGAATGGTTTATTTGCTACATGTGGCTTATTTGATTGAGTAGACGTTTCGTAATGTTTAGGTTGTTACGAGTGTACTGAAATAAGTAGACGTTTTGTCATTTTTAGGTTGTTACGAGTGTACTGAAATATGTAGGACACGTGACATCCCGACAACTTTCCTGTCTAACGTTAGCTTGCTAGCATAGAAACGGTGCTCAATTTCGAATCAACTTTGCTTACCTTATTAAATTGAAAAATAACATGTTTATTGGTAGGGTATTTGCAACCACATACTCTTGCGGCTTCATGCTGGAATGGCATGGATGCGGCTTATGGTAGAGAAATTAACATTAAATTCTCTGGCAACAGCTCTGGTGGACATTCTTGCAGTCAGCATGCCAATTGCACTCTCCCTCAAAAGTTGAGACATCTGTGGCATTGTGTTGTGTTACAAAACTGCACATTTTAGAGTGGCCTTTTATTGTCCCCAAGCACAAGGTGCACCTGTGTAATGATCATGCTGTTTAATCAGCTTCTTGATATGCCACACCTGTCGGGTGGATGGATTATCTTGGCAAAGGAGAAATGTTCACTAACAGGGATGTAAACAAATTTTTGCACAGAATTTGGGAGATATAAGCTTTTTGTGCATATGGAACATTTCTGTGATATTTTATTTCAACATGGGACTATTACATATTTTTGTTCAGTATAGTTTGCAACAACAGTGGTTTATATGAACCTTGCTGTTTGTCCCTCCGACTTCGGCAGCAATGTTGCAAAATACGAATTCGAAGAGACAGGTAGCCATTTTTTTGACCAGGCTAAATCATGCAGCAGCATCATTTACATGGATATAACTGTCAATGCAAAAAAGCTATAACAAATTAAAAGGCAGCTAGTTAAGTTTCATTAAAGAGTTTGATGTGACTGTTAGCTTAATTTAGCTGTTGTTGGCTAAAATCCATTATACATTATACTCTGTGGTAGTGATAGAACCCACAAGGTTATTTGCCTTCATTAGATTAACATAGGGAACCCGTCCAAGTACAGAGAGGTTATAGATAGAACCCCAAATAACCCTTTTTTCTAAGAGTGTAGGGTTGTGTAGTCAGATCTACGGTACTGAATTGTGTGTAGTCACAGCCACTGTCGGCCAGGGTGTGACATTAGTATAAAATATAATTTCCCATTTTTTTGGCGCATACAATATAGCTCAGTATATATATTTTTTTATACAGTCATTTTTGCTACTCTTCATCAATGGTGTAAATCATTTCAGACCCCACCGTACGTGTGTGTGCGAATACATGCATCCAAGGCAGTGTGTGTGTGTGTGTGTCTTACCCCTGATTACATGTTTAATCAATGCCCGTCTCATCGCGAGCTAGGGAAGTGAGGAGCGGAATTTACATTTTCATTTGATTCCCCTCTCTGGTCCGTCTGGCGCTCGCTATGCTAATTAATCAGTCATTCTAATGAGCTGTTAAAGGGAGATGGGGAAGAGTAATGAGGGGGGATAAAGGGAAAGCCAGCCTCTTGGTTTTCTCCCTGCCTTTGTGTCATCTGTGCCGCATTATCATGGTAAACCGACATTGCAGTGTACGGAGCTAGCGCTTCCTTAGCTTGCTTCGCATTGCAGATGTTCCTTTTCTCTTATCTCGGTGGACAGCCTAATTTCACAGAGAAGGGCTACAAAGAACAGGATGCGAGAAATGGCGTGTGATTTGGGGAAAGACAAGAAGGGTCTGCGTCCTAAATGGCACTCCATTCTCTTTATAGTGCACTACAGTTGACCAGGGCCCTAGGGCAAGAAGACAAGCATGAAGCCGTGCATCAAATGGTGGTGTCCGGCAGTGAGGGCTCTAGGCTTTGGTGTCGTTGTCATGCCTTTTGTCACGTACAAAAGACCAACTGATGTCACAAATGAAAGAGGAGCTTCTCATACAACCTGTCTGCTTGAATAGATTGGCGCTACATACGCACCGTCATGCATAGTTTACACACCCACGTACTCATCAGACATACGTACACACACGCACGCACGCACGCACGCACGCACGCACGCACGCACGCACACACACACACACACACACACACACACACACACACACACACACACACACACACACACACACACACACACACACACACACACACACACACACACTAGTATGACAAAAACATAAACACCTCCTGGCACACACTGCCATTTTCCGCCCTCTCACGCATGTTAAACACAACATACCCACACGCAGTCCCCCCCCACAACTCCCCCCCCCCCCCCTCCCCCTGACACCATGATGCACTACCCCTAGCAGGTTACATTCAGGTCAGAGAGTGATGAGCGTAATGCGCCTGCAGCCGTTGTGGCAGAGGAGTGCTTACCATCCTGTTCCCTCGTTCATCATACTTGGAGTAAATCCCCTGTAATAAATGTCCACAGAAACCTGCAGGGAACCCACTTAAGCGATTAGAAAGGTGGGTCTCCTACTTTAACTCTGCATGATGCACCAGGGTAGTGTCCCAAATGGCACCCTATAACCTCTTTGGTGCACTACTTTTGAGCAAGGCCAATAGGGCTCAAGTGCACTATATGGGGCTCTGGTCAAAAGTAGGGAATAGGGTGACATTTTGCGACGCAGCCCTGGTGTATCATGCTGAGCTAAAGTAGGAGACCCTCCTTGTGGACTTATCTGTGCCACCATGTAAAATAAAGTAAAAAAAAAGTAACATACAGTATATATTTTTTTAACACACACACACACACACACACACACACACACACACAGTTCTGTTCACCATTGAAAATGAAATTACTAGGATAATTCTAGAAAAAAATACTGAAATGAAATAATTCATTTCCACTTTATCACTGGGTTTGCTACATTATTTGTTATCATTTAAGGTTTTAGATAGCAGAAAATGGCAGTTACCGCTGTTCAAAAACACACAAATCTCTGAGTCCAAAGGGGGGCACAGCCACCCTCTGGACCTTCCCCTCAACTGACTCATCAGCACCACCTTGCAAAACAGTTCTGGAGAGAACCATGTTTGTAGTGGGACCATGTGGTCTGTTTTAGCACTGGAGAGGGATAGGAAGGGGAGAGGAGGAACACAGGCAGTGTTATTTTATTCCATTGATTTAATCACTTGACCTTCTTATTCACTGTAAAGAGCGAGAGTCGTTTGGTCGAGGTAGGAAGGGGACGCCCGCGGCATGTAAACGTAGAGCGTTTGTTTTCCTTCTCCGGCTGTGGCAAGCAAGTCTAGCGTGAAGGGAAATGACTTTTGCCTGGTGCCTGCGGCGCCACAGTGTGGTGTCTCCTCCTTCCGGTGCAGTGTTTACAGTACCCTGGCCCACATGACCAATAGCAGCGCAGCGTTCTGCCCCGGAGTGATGACAGGCGGGCTCTCTGGTTTGACAAATAGCAGCTGCCCTTGACAGGCAGACCCGTCTACTCAACAGCTGGCGGCACTCAAAGCTAGCTCCACCGCCGAGGCCCTGAGTACAGGCTCACACTCACATACACACTATACACAGACGCACACACACACACACACACACACACACACACACACACACACACACACACACACACACACACACACACACACACACACATACACACATTCAAAAGTAAAACTTAGCAGAATGTCCAATACCCTGTCCCTGCTCTGAGAGAGCTGTCAACAGAGGTGTCCAAGTATGTCAACAGCACAGGTGTCTAATGGCCCTCTCTCTCCCACAACACACTCAGGCCATGTCTGGAGTCCTAACAAGCATGAACATGTGCACTGACACACAAAGGAGTTCGTTGCATGTCTCTAACCATAACATATGGATGGGGTGGCAAAGAGACAGAGAGAGAGAGCGAGAGAGAGAGAGAGAGAGAGAGACTGTGTGATATCCACACTAAAGCCACCAGCCTGGAGGAACGGGACATTCAAAAGTTCATGCACTTTCAGCTTCCCATCAGAGAGCCGCCAACCTACCAACAGACATCCACTAGCACAGTAACAGCAAGACCAAACCAGGCGGTGAGGGTGGACACTCCCCTGTGGCAAGGGGACAGGCACGGGTGATAAACCCATGCTGCTGATTTGGTTGTTCCATACAGTGGGAAGATAGGCTTGGAACAGCAGTTTGTGAAAACTGAATGTTGTTTTTGTTTAGTGTCATTCAATAAAAGCAAGGTCACATGGATATGTTTCTGCCTCAAAGTATTTGTTTCGATTAGATTACTGTCACGTCCTGAGCATAGAGAGTCCTTATTTTCTATGGTAGAGTAGGTAAGGGCGTGACTGTTTTTTTTTCTAGTTATTATTTTCTATGTGGGGTTCTAGTTTAGTTTTTCTATGTTGGTGTTTGGTATGATTCCCAATTAGAGGCAGCTGGCTTTCGTTGTCTCTAATTGGGGAATATATTTAAGTAGCCTTTTTTCCACCTGTGTTTTATGGGATATTGTTTTGAGTTCGTGCACGTAGCATCTCTGTGGTCACGGTTCGTTGACAGTTTATTGTTTATTTGTTTTTGTCTTTACTTTTTGTCTTTACTAAGTTTCACTTTATCCATTAAATTATGTGGAACTCAACATCCGCTGCGCCTTGGTCCGATATTTATTCAAGCGAACGTGACAATTACGCTATTATGTTATTACACTACTGCATCCGAACACATTATCAATATTTGTTGAGTATGACATTGGCATACCATATTTATTCTGAATACAAAACGAGGAAATTGTGGAATGAGGAACAGCATGTGAAAACATTTTATTCTGCATCCCAAATTAAACCATTTTCCCTTTATAGAGCACTACTTTTGACCCATATATAGGGAATAGGGTGCCATTTGGGACGTAGCATATATATCAACGTGACAGTCATACGGGAGACTGAGAAGAAAAAGGAATCCTGATAATGTGCCACATACAGTACTCAAACAGTGGGGAATCGAAAACAGATCAGTCTGTGTCTGTGTTTTCACTAGCCTCCCTGGACCTCCTCAGAGGGGGAAAATATTGGACATATGAGGAAGAGAGGAGAGCGACTTCATATCCTTTGAAGGAGCCGATATTAACACATCAAACAGCTTCTCTCTTCTTCAAGCTCTCTTTTAGTAGCCTGGCAGCAAATGTTACGCAAGCCGTAAAACTATTTCCAATTGCAAATTCTGCTCCCTCTTTTCTTCCCCCACCAAGCTAACTCAATTTCCACATATTTAATGCTCACAGTAGGAGGTGAAAATACCTTTTGGGATTTCTCCTCTCCCACTTCTTCCAAACCTAATCCCAGTGTATTGGAGACATTTCCTGCTGTACAACTCGGTTGACATTTTGACCGCATATTTCAGGCCTCACTCTTTCTCTCTCCCTCTGTCCCTCCCTCTTTCTCTCTGAATCTTGCTATAGCAGCACGGGGTAGGGGATGGGCAGGAGAGCGGTGAGTGGAGCGGAGGGGGGTTGTCAGAAGCAGACTCAGTACGACTGAAGTAGAGTAGGGTTTCTTTTCCCCCATCACTCAACAGAAGGTTATTTGAAAGCTGCAGGAGTGAGAGTAGACTGTGGCAGTGGAGCGTTGGTTGTTACCACAGATTGTCTGTTTCACTCGCTAGATGGATGGTCCCTGTTTGATCAATAATGTTCACCGGCCTCCAACATTTCTCCTCCTCACACACACACACTGTGGTGAGAGAGGGGGGTTCTCGTTCAAATACTTATTTCGATGTATCACATGTGGGGTTTGTTAAGACCGCCTACTCTCTCGGAAGTACCTATCAAAAGCATAGGTTGGAGACAGACAGGTAGAGGATTGTGGATTGTGGTGAGACCCTCACTTCCATAAAAGGAGCCACTCTCCCGCCCTCTGGTTATTCTCGTTCCTCTTCCTCACAAAGAGTGTCACTCCTCTAGCTCTATATCGACTGGAAAGCTGTTTGCCTGCTTAATCTGCTCGCAAGCTAACTTTGAAGGATCTCGCTGCCGAGTGTAGGTCTTCAGACCCTGTTGAGAGGTTGAGTACTAAACGGAAGATTCGAGTAGAAATGTATTTTTACTTCTCAGTCTCCGTTGGTAGCTAGTATCACTGCTAGCTATTGAGACTCAGTTAGCCCACGCTGCAAAGCTTAGGCTAACTTAGCTAGCTTGCTGAGAGGCAAGCTATTCTCACTAGCATACCCTACCTGCAACACGGTACCATTGCTAGCTCCCTTCTCTAGTCTAGTTAACCAACGTTTACCCATTGGGTTAACTAGACCGACCCTCTCAGTCTTCACGGCACCGTCTGTCACGGCAGCACTCTTTCTGAAGGCTCACTCGGTCACTCGGTTTCCTTCAGCCAGCACTGTGCTAGCCATGGCACATATTCCCCACAAGGTAGCTGCTAGTTAGCTAAAGCCCAAGGCAATGTAATCAGACCAGCATTAGGACCTGCAACACAGTAATATTGCTATATCCTTTCTCTAGTCTCGTTTAACCTGCGATACCAGTCATACGTTGACACACCTACTCATTCAAGGGTTTTTCTTAATTTTTTACTATTTTCTACATTGTAGAATAATAGTGAAGACATCAGAACTATGAAATAACACGTATGGAAGTATTAACCAAAAAAGTGTAAAACATAACATAGATTTTAGATTTTAGATTCTTCAAAGTAGCCACCCTTTGCCTTGATGACAGCTTTGCACACTCTTGGAATTCTCTCAACTAGCTTCATAAGGAATGCTTTTCCAACAGTGTTGAAGGAGTTCCCACATATGCTGAGCACTTGTTGGCTGCTTTTCCTTCACTCTGTGGTCCAACTCATCCCAAACCATCTCAATTGGGTTGAGGTTGGGTGATTGTGGAGGCCAGGTCATCTGATGCAGCACTCCACCACTCTCCTTCTTGGTCAAATAGCGCTACACAGCCTAGAAGTGTGTTTTGGGTTTTTGTCCTGTTAAAAACAAATGATAGTCCCACTGAGCGCAACCAGATGGCATGGTGTATCGCTGCAAAATGCTGTGGTAGCCATCCTGGTTAAGAGTGCTGTGAATTCTAAATAAATCACTGACAGTGTCACCAGCAAAGCACACCCACAGCATCACACCTCGTCCTCCATTCTTCATGGTGGGAACAACACATGCGGAGATCATCCGTTCACCTACTCTGCGTCTCACAAAGACACGGCGGTTGGAACCAAAAATCTCAAATTTGGATTCGTCAGACCAAAGGACAGATTTCCACCGGTCTAATGTCGAAGTCTCGTCTTCTTATTGGTGTCTTGTAGTAGTGGTTTCTTTGCCGCAATTTGACCATGAAGGCCTGATTCACGCATTCTCCTCTGAACAGTTGATGTTGAGATGTGTCTGTTACTTGAACTCTGTGAAGCATTTATTTTGGCTGCAATCTGAGGTGCAGTTATCTCTAATGAACTTATCCTCTGCAGCAGAGGTAACTCTGGGTCTTCCATTCCTGTGGCGGTCCCCATGAGAGCCAGTTACATCATAGCGCTTGATGGTTTTTGCGACTGCACTTGAAAAGTTCAAAGTTCTTGACATTTTCCTAACTGACTGACCTTCATGTCTTAAAGTTTTGATGGACTGTCGTTTCTCTTTGCTTATTTGAGCTGTTCTTGCCATAATATGGACTTGGACTTTTACCAAATAGGGCTATCTTCTGTGTACCACCCCTAACTTGCCACAACACAACTGACTGACTCAATCGCATTAAGAAGGAAAGAAATTCCACAAATTTACTTTTTACAAGGCACACATGTTAATTGAAATACATTCCAGGTGACTACCTCATGAAGCTGGTTGAGTGAATGCCACGAGTGTGCAAAGCTGTCATCAAGGCAAAGGGTGGCTATATATTTCGATCTGTTTAACACTTTTTTGGCTTACTACATGATTCCATATGTGCTATTTTGATAGTTTTGATGTAGAAAATAGTAAAACCAAAGAAAACCCCTGGAATGAGTATGAGTGTCCAAACCTTTGACTGGTACTGTATGTTTCTTCGTTTCACGGCACTGCAGTCCTGGGAAATACCCCCACCCGATTCCCTTCAGCTAGCACTATGCTAGCTACAGCATACCTTAGCTATGAGGTAGCTGTTAGTGTAACCAACTCCATATAGCAACCCAGAAGAACGGCACACGGACACCCACATTTAAGGTTGACTTTGTATTTATCTGCAGTAAAAGGTATCAAACAGTGATGAGAGGCATTGACAGGACGGTCACAGCCACACCTTTCACTGCTCTCAGAATTTCTCTCTCAAACTCAAAGTGATCATATATTAGAAATGCATTGTGTTAAGAAAATAACAAAAATACAGTACATACCTGCAAACATACCTGCAGTAAAAGACATCAAACAGTGATGACAGGCATTGACAGGACCGTCACAGCCACACGTTCACTGGTCAGACACAAGACACAAGATATATTTTATATAGGAGCTATGGTAATAACACATGGCCTCAATATGAAGCGACATCAATCCATAAATGCAGAGCACAAGTAGAAACCTTTTTATATAAACCTTTTAAGGTAGTGATACAATAACCATTCACTTATTAATATTTAATTAAAGAACCCTTGGATTACCAATTACCTGCTAACAATATCTAGGGTGATATTGCAGGGCACTGACTGATGGTGCTAGTTAGCTCGTCATTAACATGGCTGGCTAAGCCATGAAACACTCGGTTAACTCACTGATGACTTTGGGAGATACGAACCAGTTTCAAAAGACACTATTGTGTTAAACAGTTTTTATGTACAGAGGAAGGAGACACGAACCCGCTTTCAGAATGTCTCTCTTAGACTGAAAAGCAGGCAGACCAACTTTCCAAATAGGGGAGACACTCAAACCCCACTAGTTCTTTCAAGGAAAATAACATGAAAAAGGCAAGTCAGAAGACACATCTAGTAAATGGTTTCACCCACTATTCTACCTACTACTCTGCCTGCAAACAGCGGGGTTCTTTGATTTTACATTGAGCATGGCGCAAGCGAGGATGGTGGAAACTCAACATTTTCACAAGCAAGGAAAGAGACAGGCTCGCGCCTCTTGGGAAAGAGTGCCAGATCCTTATGCATGCTCTCTGTTTTCACAGTCTTATGCACGCTCTCTGTTTTCACAGTCTTATGCACGCTCTCTGTTTTCACAGTCTTATGCACGCTCTCTGTTTTCACAGTCTTATGCACGCTCTCTGTTTTCACAGTCTTATGCACGCTCTCTGTTTTCACAGTCTTATGCACGCTCTCTGTTTTCACAGTCTTATGCACGCTCTCTGTTTTCACAGTCTTATGCACGCTCTCTGTTTTCACAGTCTTATGCACGCTCTCTGTTTTCACAGTCTTATGCACGCTCTCTGTTTTCACAGTCTTATGTACGCTCTCTGTTTTCACAGTCTTATGCACGCTCTCTGTTTTCACAGTCTTATGCACGCTCTCTGTTTTCACAGTCTTATCCACGCTCTCTGTTTTTTGCATTTTTTTGTCATGGAGAAGTGGTGTGACTATAAAGATTGTTCCTCCCAACTCTGTTTTCCATAGTCCAATGCTCCTTGGAGGATCTTTTGGATGGCGACCAGGTTATTCTTTGCCGCTTTCTTGGCCTGCCAAGGCCCCGACAGTGATTTAGTTTATCCTTAACTGTTGTGTAGTCTCTAAGAAGAGCACGTTGGATACGCCCAGTCTCTAAGCTTTTAGCTCATCCTGGGACATGTCTATTGTGATTAAAATTCTTTCACAGATGCTATCTTCCTCCTTTTTCTTTACTACTGCGCTTGGCGTCCCTAAGCGTATAGATGGACAGTGCTCTACCAGGTACTGTTCGCAGCTACTGTTCGCAGCCACAGTCTTTAATATACCTGGCCCGGGTCGACTTTTTTTTTTTTTACAGGCTGACTACACCGGTCACTGCTCGCGCGCGCCAACAAGCGTCTGCGTTGCCAAGGGTTAAAATAGAAGTCAGTTCTATTTGTGACGCAGATCGCGCTGCAAGTCCTGCCTCTCCCATCTCCTCATTGGTTTATAGAAGCAGGTACCCACATGTCATCTCCTCATTGGGTTATACCCACGTGGGTGACTGAAAGCCGAAATAGGACGATGGCAGTAATGCACCTAATTTCTAAAAGTTGCCAATCGCAATATAAAGTCAAGAGAAGAAAAAGCCTGGAAGGAGGAGAGATGACTAGAAACGATTCAGTTGACCGTTTTATGTGTGGATTAATTGGCGGAGTAGAGGACCTTGGGTATTTCAGGTAAAATAACAACTCAATGTTTATATCCCAGGACAAATTAGCTAGCAACAGCAAGCCAGCTAAATAGGACAAATTAGTTAGCAACAGCAAGCTAGCTAGCTATATTGCCATAAATGTTTAATGCTTTTCGACCTGTCCCCAAATTAATATAATTGGTTCAGAGTTTGTTTTGATATTTTAACCTGCTGTCGTGATCGTGTTTGGTGTGGGGGGACAAAATAAATGTATGCACGATGGAGCACGATGGCGCAAGCTTGCAGCCGGTTTGGGTTTGTGTAAGTCGCACCTTAGAGCCTATGGCTTTTCTCCTGTCAACTTTCCTGGAAAAGCGTCCCCGTTGTTGTCCAATATACACGGTTGCATCTACTTGGATTGTAGGAGAGCTCACAAGGGTGTCGAGCTCTTCACTTATTGGGCAACCACCTTTGGTAGAGGGTGGGCCCTTCTCTTTGAGACTTTATTCTCCCGGAACATGGGGACCATTAAATTGATTTACAATGGCGAGGGTGATAGCCTTTCGTAGGGGCCTGGAAGGACCCTTTCCTACTGAGGAGTTTACCTATTGGGCACTGTTTTCAGGACATAGCTCATCTTAAACTGAGATTCTGTGCGCCATGTATTGGGCTTCCCTTCACTTTGTTATGAGGTTTTTACCGATGGGTTGTCTCTGCACCTTCTCGGTGCATACTCACCGTAGTTTTGGAACCTCTGAGGGTTGCTGATGTTCAAACGACCCTGGCTTCAGAGAGCGTGTTTCTCAATTCGGGAGTTAGGCAAATCCTTAGTGATACATTGAAACAAGTATTTGAAAGAGAACTTAAGGTTGCTTGCGTAACCTCGGGTTCTCTGATAATATGAGTGAGATGTATCACTGCATACCCCTGCTCGCAAAAGCGTGAGGAAGAGAAGCATGCTTGAGAATAACCAGAGGGCAGGAGAGTGGCTCCTTTTATGGAAGTGAGGGTCTCACCTTATTTGCCACTCTTCATGTGTGTCTCCAACACTTTTAATAGGTACTTCCGAGAGTGTAGGAAACCTACTGAACTCCACATGTGATACATATAACTCATATTATCAGAGAACTGGGGTTACACAAGTAACCTTAAGTTTCCCATTGTTTCCCCCCCAAGTCATCTCTTTCTGAAGAAGAACACCCTCCGTCTGCAAACCTCACCTCCTCAGCCACCCAGGAATGAGGCACCGCTGTGCTGGAACATTCGCTCAGCCTCTCTCTGCCTTTCATTATTTAAAAAAAAAAAAATTATTTTATTTTTTTGCTTTCTGTATCAGTGGTTTTTGTGTTTTAGTGATTGATGATTCCCCGTGTTGCATATTCATAAATTCATAGTCTTTGGAGAAGGGGGGGATTATATTTTGTGTCTGACCGAAATGTGTGATTTAGATGTATTTTTTTACATTTCTTTGCTGTTGATCTGTACTGGCAGGTAAGTGAGAGTAGCCGTTGACAGAATATGTAAGCGCACGTTGTCTCCCACACACACACTCTCCCTTTTCTCCCCCACCCAGGTATTATTTATACACCTTTCAAACCAAGGCGTTTTGCTGCCAAAAACGGCAGTCTGCCTGCAGCAGCCTGGTCCAAATAGGAACATTACCTGCTCTATCTTTTTTCACAAAAAACCCATCAGTTTAAAAATGATTTTCTGAAATGTAAAACTGGCAAGTCAGGCAACTAAAAGCAACTTTCTAGAGAGTGTTTTGGTTTGTTGCTAGCTTGTTAGCTAACTTAGTTGTATAGCTAGCTGGCTAGCCAGCTCATATTATTACCAGAACATATCTGACAATGTTTTGAGTTTAACTGTAGCTAGCCATATTATTTACAAGTATGGGAGGGGGGGTGACCACCCCAGGGCTCACGCACCTAGGGGCCCTTAGATGTTTTAAAGAAAAGCATTAGTCTACGATGTACCAAAAAAACAAAGGAAAAACATATACATATATTATATACATATATTAGAATATAAAATCTAAGTCATGGTAAGCACAAATGAACATCAGAAATCACCCAGAAAAACAGTTACATTCATCCACAAATAATTCCCCAACAGTTTACATTTCCCAAATGGCACCAGAACATTAAGATTAAATGAATTTTGAATTTTGTTCCAGCAATACGGTGCATTAAAACTAAAAGCAGATTTACCTAACTCAGTAGAGACCCTCGGAACCTCTAGAGTTAACCAATCCTGTGAATGGGTTAGGTGTCACGACTTCGACCGAGGCAGGCTCTCCTTCCATTTTGGGTGGCGTTCGGCGGTCGTCGTCACCGGCCTATTAGCTGCCACTGATCCTTTTCTCCCCCTCCCTATGTGTTTATTGGGTGCACCTGTTTTGTATGAGGGTGTAATTAGTTGGGCTTATTTAGTCAGCCGGCCCGCACGTTTCTTTGTGCGGGATTGTTTGTATGTAAGTGTGGTGTTGGTTTTGTGCTTCACGTTATTCTGGACTGTGTTCATTTTCCCCCGTGTCTGGGGTAGTTTGTAGTGGACTCCCAGTGTGTTAGTAGGGTGGTCTATTTTGTTCCGTGTTCATTAAAGAACATTTGTATTTGCACCTGCTGCTCCTGCGCTTTTCCTTCACACTCCGACACCCAGGCCTTACAGAATCCCGCACCAGCAAATGGAGTCAGCAGGAGCAGCGGCCAACCCTCTCCCATCGATAGAGGAACGGGTACTCCATCATACCACCGTTCTCCACCGTATTGGATCGGCGATGGATTCGATGATGGAGCGAATGGACCGATGGGAGAGGAGTGGTCTCCTCTCTCCGCCTTCGGCTCCTCCAGCCCAGGACTCTCCATCCCTCGGCTCCAGCGCTCTCCGTCTGACACTCCCGAGGGATTATGATGGATCGGCGGCGGGGTGCCAGGGGTTCCTACTCCAACTGGAACTGTACCTTGCCGCCGTAAGACCCACTCCCTCGGGAGCGGAGAGGGTGAGTGTCCTCGTCTCCTGCCTCACGGGTCGTGCTCTGGAGTGGGCGAACGCAGTCTGGGATGGCCCAGACTCAGCGAAGGCGCATTACCCAGAGTTCACCCGCTGTTTTCGGGCCGTATTTGACCATCCTCCAGAGGGCCGAGCGGCGGGAGAACGACTGTTCCACCTTAGGCAGGAGAAGAGGAGCGCCCAGGATTACGCGCTGGAGTTCCGGACCCTGGCTGCAGGATCTGGGTGGAACGACAGGGCCCTTATTGATCACTACCGGTGTAGTCTCCGGGAGGACGTCCGCAGGGAGCTAGCATGTCGGGACACCGCTCTTTCCCTGGATGAGGTGATTGACATGTCCATCCGTCTGGACAATATGCTGGCTGCCCGCGGGCGTTCTGAGAGGGTCCTGTACGTTCCACCACCCAGCCCCTCCGCACCTATTCCGATGGAGTTGGGAGGGGCTCTGCCGAGGGGTACCGGAGGAGGAGGCTCTCCCTGCACCAGCTGTGGTCGGAGAGGACACACGGCCGATCGGTGCTGGGGGAATCCGTCTGGGAGTCGAGATGGCAGGCGGAACGCTTCTCGATCACCCCAGGTGAGTCAGCACCAAACTCCCCCAGAACCCCCTGTTAGTCACATGTTTGTCTTGATTTTTTTCCTTAAATTTTTCCCCTCTTCCCAGCATAGGGCGCTAGTCGATTCAGGCGCAGCTGGGAACTTTATGGATCGCGGACTCGCTCTTAGGTTAAGGGTTCCGCTTGTGCCGATAGATTCTCCCTTACCCGTGCACTCCCTAGATAGCCGGCCATTAGGGTCAGGGGTGGTCAGGGAGACCACGGTCCCCCTGGACATGGTGACGCAGGGGAATCATAAGGAGCGTATCAGCTTTTATATTATTGATTCGCCTGCGTTTCCAATGGTGCTAGGGCTTCCCTGGCTGGCCCGGCACAATCCTAAAATTTCGTGGAGACAGGGGGTTCTCCAGGGGTGGTCAAAGGAGTGTTCTGGAAGGTGTTTGGGAGTTTCCATCGGTGCCACGTCGGTGGAGAGTCCAGACCAGGGTTCCACGGTGTGCATTCCCCCCGAGTATGCCGATTTGGCAATCGCTTTCAGTAAAAAGGAAGCGACTAAATTACCACCTTATCGACCGGGAAGGGATTGTGCGATAGATCTCCAGGTAGACGCTGCGCTTCCCAAGAGTCACGTGTACCCATTGTCCCAAGAGGAGACGGTGGCTATGGAGACATATGTCACTGAGTCTCTGGGACAGGGGTACATTCGGTCCTCCAACTCACCCGCCTCCTCGAGTTTCTTTTTTGTGAAGAAAAAGAAGGGAGGTTTGCGTCCGTGTATTGATTATAGAGGTCTAAATGCCATCACCGTGGGGTTTAGTTACCCACTACCTCTCATTGCTACGGCAATGGAATCATTTCACGGAGCGCAGTTCTTCTCAAAATTGGATCTAAGGAGCGCGTATAGTCTGGTGCGTATTCGGAAAGGAGACAAGTGGAAAACCGCATTTAGTACCACATCGGGCCATTATGAGTACTGCGTCATGCCGTATGGGTTAAAGAATGCTCCAGCCGTTTTCCAATCCTTTGTAGACGATATTCTCAGGGACCTGCACGGGTAGGTAGTGGTTGTTTATATCGATGACATTCTGATCTACTCAGCCACTCACGCCTCGCATGTGTCTCTGGTACGCAAGGTGCTTGGTAGACTGCTGGAGCATGACTTATATGTCAAGGCTGAGAAGTGTGTATTCTCCAAACAAACCGTCTCTTTTCTGGGTTATCGCATTTCCACCTCGGGCGTGGTGGTAGGGAGTGACCGCATTAAGG
Organism: Salvelinus fontinalis; assembly: GCF_029448725.1. Lineage (NCBI taxonomy): Eukaryota > Metazoa > Chordata > Actinopteri > Salmoniformes > Salmonidae > Salvelinus > Salvelinus fontinalis. The sequence continues at coordinate 51,580,176 of NC_074673.1, forward strand.
CCGTGCGTAATTGGCCGACTCCGACCACGGTAAAAGAGGTGCAGCGGTTTTTGGGTTTTGCCAACTACTACCGGAGGTTTATCCGGGGTTTTGGTCAGGTAGCAGCTCCCATTACCTCACTGGTGAAGGGGGGTCCGGTGCGTTTGCAGTGGTCAGCAAAAGCGGACGGAGCTTTCAACAGGTTGAAGGCGCTATTCACGGATGCGCCCGTGTTGGCACATCCGGATCCCTCTCTAGGATTCATAGTGGAGGTGGACGCGTCCGAGGCTGGGGTAGGTGCCGTGCTATCACAGCGCTCTGGTACGCCACCAAAACTCCACCCCTGTGCTTTCTTCTCGAAGAAACTCAGCCCAGCGGAGCGTAACTATGATGTGGGGGACCAGGAGTTGTTAGCAGTGGTCAGTGCCCTGAAGGTGTGGAGACACTGGCTTGAGGGGGCTAAGCACCCTTTTCTCATCTGGACCGACCACCAGAATCTGGAGTATATTCGGGCAGCTAGGAGACTGAATCCACGTCAAGCAAGGTAGGCCATGTTCTTTACTCGATTCCAGTTTACATTAACGTATAGACCGGGCTCCCAGAGCGTAAAGGCGGATGCACAGTCCCGTTTTTACGACTCGGACGATCGGCCCACCGAACCCACTCCCATCCTTCCCGCCTCTAGGCTGATAGCACCAGTGGTGTGGGAAGTGGACTCGGACATCGAGCGGGCGTTACGGGCGGAACCCGCTCCTCCTCAGTGTCCGGTGGGGCGGAAGTACGTGCCGCTTGGTGTTCGGGACAAATTGATTCGGTGGGCTCACGTTCTACCCTCCTCGGGTCACCCTGGGGTGAAGAGGACAGTGGGGAGCCTTCGGGGGAGGTATTGGTGGCCTACCTTGGCGAGAGACGTTAGGGTTTATGTTTCCTCCTGTTCGGTATGCGCCCAGAGTAAGGCTCCTAGGCACCTTCCTAGAGGGAAGTTACAACCCCTCCCCGTTCCACAACGGCCTTGGTCGCACCTGTCCGTAAATTTTCTGACCGATTTCCCCCCGTCTCAGGGGAACACTACGGTACTGGTGATTGTGGATCGGTTCTCGAAGTCCTGTCGTCTCCTCCCGTTGCCCAGTATTCCTACAGCCCTACAGACTGCGGAGGCATTATTCACCCACGTCTTCCGGCACTACGGGGTGCCGGAGGACATCATTTCTGATCGGGGCCCCCAATTCACGTCCCGAGTATGGAGGGCGTTCATGGAGCGTTTGGGGGTCTCGGTCAGCCTGACCTCTGGTTATCACCCTGAGAGTAATGGGCAGGTGGAGAGAGTGAACCAGGAGGTGGGTAGATTTCTGCGGTCGTATTGCCAGGACCGGCCAGGGGAGTGGGCGAGATACATTCCCTGGGCCGAAATGGCCCAGAACTCACTACGCCACTCCTCTACTAACGTGTCCCCCTTTCAGTGTGTATTGGGGTACCAGCCGGTCCTGGCACCATGGCATCCGAGCCAGACCGAGGCTCCTGCGGTGGAGGAATGGGTGCAGCGTTCCAAGGAGACATGGAGGGCCATCCAGGAATCTCTCCAACAAGCTAGTGGACGGCAGAAGAGGAGCGCTGACCGCCACCGCAGTGAGGCCCCCGTGTTTGTACCGGGGGACAGGGTCTGGCTCTCGACCCGAAACCTGCCCCTCCGCTTGCCCTGCCGGAAGCTGGGTTCGCAGTGTGTAGGGCCCTTCAAAGTCCTGAGGAGAATAAACGAGGTGTGTTATCGATTACAACTCCCTTCCTATTATCGCATTAACCCCTCGTTTCATGTGTCTCTCCTCAGGCCGGTGGTAGCTGGTCCCCTGCAGGACGGTGAGGTGCCGTAGGTCTCTCCCCCCCCTCTGGATATTGAGGGGTCCCCGGCGTACAAGATACGGGCCATTCTGGACTCGAGACGCCGGGCGAGGGGCCTGCAGTACCTCGTGGACTGGGAGGGGTACGGTCCGGAGGAGAGGTGCTGGGTACCGGTGGGGGACATTTTGGATCCGTCTATGCTGAGGGATTTCCATCACCTCCATCCGGATCGCCCTGCACCTCGTCCTCCGGGTCGACCTCGAGGCCGGCGCGCTGCGGGAGCCGCACGTCAGAGGGGGGGTACTGTCACGACTTCGACCGAGGCAGGCTCTCCTTCCCGTTCGGGTGGCGTTCGGCGGTCGTCGTCACCGGCCTATTAGCTGCCACTGATCCTTTTCTCCCCCTCCCTATGTGTTTATTGGGTGCACCTGTTTTGTATGAGGGTGTAATTGGTTGGGCTTATTTAGTCAGCCGGCCCGCACGTTTCTTTGTGCGGGATTGTTTGTATGTAAGTGTGGTGTTGGTTTTTGTGCTTCACGTTATTCTGGACTGTGTTCATTTTCCCCCGTGTCTGGGGTAGTTTATAGTGTACTCCCAGTGTGTTAGTAGGGTGGCCTAGTTTGTTCCGTGTTCATTAAAGAACATTTGTATTATCACCTGCTGCTCCTGCGCTTTTCCTTCACACTCCGACACCCAGGCCTTACATTAGGCATCTCAGATGTCTATACTTCAACAGCAAAGTTAGATAAGACGGAGGTTTATGAAGTAGGGCCTTTTAAACAAAAAGGGAGTAATGTAGAGAGCAATGGGTCTTTAGTCCAGCCAACGTTTTGATACAGGATACAGTGATGCGTATCAACAAATCGAAGGGCACGATGGTAGATGGCTTCCAAAGGTTTAAGAATAGTAGCAGCTACACTTTGATAAATAATATCATCATAATCAAGAACAGATCAAAAGGTTGACTGAATAATCTGCTTCCTACTGCTTAGAGAAAGGCATGATCTGTTTCTGTAGAAAAAGACAACTTTAAATCTTAGCTTCTTTACCAGCTCAGCTTTATGTTTTTCAAACATCAAATCCATATCAATCCAAATGCCTCAGTATTCATATGCAGGAACACGTTGGATTGGAGAACGATCTAATGAGTGGAAATGTAGTTAATCTGAAACTTTCTTACAAGAGTTTAAAAACAAAATGTATTTAGTTTTGCCCATGTTAAGCACAAGTTTTAAATCAGCAAGGGAATCCTATCAAATCTGACTGTAGTTTTGACACAGCCAGATCAACAGTCGGGGCAATAGCATACATAACAGTATTATCCGCATATAGATGAAGTTTACCATTTTGAATAGATTGACCAATGGTGTTATATAAATAGTGAAGAGAGCAGGTCCCAAAATTGATCCCTGTGGTACACCTTTATGTACTTCAAGAAATTCAGACTTAACCCCATCCATCACGAGGGCCTGAGTTCTGTCACTAAGATAATCATGAAACCAAGAACAGGCGTCAGAGCTCAGGCCTATCAAGGACAACTTATTCTATGAAATAGCATGATCAACAGTATCAAAAGCTTTTGACAGGTCCACAAACAAAGCAGCACATTTCATTGTAGTGTCTAAAGCATCATCAACAACTAAAGTGGTTGCTGTAATAATACTATGCCCAGGCCTAAACTCTGATTTACATTCCAAATAAATTTCTCAGATAAAAAAGAGCAAAGTTGTACATTTACCAAGGATTCGAGAATCTCAGCTAGACAAGGAATCCTTGACGATAATTATTAAGATCACTACTATCCTTGCCCATGTGGAGTGGCAGCACTATAGTTATTTCCTGATAACAATGTGGGTCATTATACCAACAATGATGTGCGCTGCACACTTTAGCAGACCAGGATAAAATTTGTCGGCCTCTGTGGATTTCTTGCTGTCTATTGCTAGTAAAGATTTATTTTTCTGTAAATAACATAAAAAATCGTTACTTAAATTGAGCCATCAAGTCAAAGGGAGGAGCGAAAACCTGCCGACACTCGGCCCTCTGTGGAATGAGTTTGACACGTGTGGTTTTGATAAATCTCTGCTTTGGTGTTGCTGTCCATGGTTCTGACATCCTGCGGAGCTCTCCTGCCCGCTGTGCTTTGTAGAGCGACGTGCACTGTCCTTGGTGCTGAAACATTGTATTGATATTCGCGGCCGACTGGCAACCTGTTTTCTTTTTTTTGTGTCTTTCAAAACGCGTGTCTGTCAAAGTGATACACTTTATCTATCTGTATCAGTGGAGGCTGCTGAGTGAAGGACGGCTCATCACAACAGCTGGAACGAAGCTAATGGATTGGCTTCAAATGCATAGAAACTATGTGTTTGATACCATTCCACTGATTCCACTCCAGCCGTTACCACGAGCACGTCCTCCCCAATTAAGATGCCACCAAACTTCTGTGCCCTGAATTCTTTATTGGAAACAGTCTTCCATGGCTCAATATGATGATGCCTAATCAGCTATCCTTTTAAAAATGATTTGTGCTGATACCCTGGCAAATGAACCTGAAACATTTAGCAATGTTCAACTTCAATGCACTGGCACCAAACAAAATAGCTTAGCCATACTTATTGGTAGCCTAATCAATACTTGAATATACTTTTTGTTGAATTTACTAGGCATTGCAAGACATTGCGATAGGCTATAGATTTCCAAGATATAGGCTATGTGTATGGTACCAGAAATCATCTGCCTGCCCCTCCTCTCTCTCCCTTGCTGGTTTCTCTTCTCTAAGAAAGATGCGAGTTTGTTCAGTCTTCGATCTGTTGTTGTAGAATAGCTAAGCCTACTCATTGCAAGGCAATACATTGTGAGATACAGCATTGTGGTACACGCCTACAACTTTTGATTACCAATGGAAGGTTCTGACTCAGTCCCACCCATTGGGCGACCAGCCTACCTATACCTGGCTGTGCTCCTCCCTCGCTAGCTTGCTCTTTTTTTTGCTGTGAAAGATGCAAGAGTTTGTGTTCTCTGAAGTAGACTACGGCAATTACTTAGTCTCCTCCAAAGCAAAAATAGTGGGGAGACAATTTCTAGCGGAATCTAAGCTTGACATGGGTGTCCACAGCGGGAGTCGATGGGGAAGGAGTTGAGGAATTAATTATTTTGGAGTCGACTCCCCACCACTAATTGTCTCAAGTGTTTATTTGCGTCCCAAAGGGCACCCTATTTTGACAAAAGTAGTGCACTATGTAGGGAATAGGATGCCCTTTGGGACGCATCCCTGGATGATATGACTCATCTGTGGATTAATCAGAATGTAGGCAGCTTATTAAGAAAGTATCGATCCCATTTTACATGCAGTCTTAACAACCAAGAAGGAAAATAGAAAAACGATACAAAAACAACTTCCAATCTTGATACAATATTTTAGATTTCAATCATTCTTAATTCCTCACACTTATAGGCATAATGCATTTTGTGAGCTAGCTTCGAGCACACATTGTGGGGTTGGAGGGAGAGTGCTGAGAAGCAAAGGGAGTGGGTGTTTTACAGTTCTTCTGCTCCTAAGCCTCTTGGTATGAAGGGGGTGTGGGGTGGGAATGGTTCCCATGCCAGACTCATTCTGAACACAATCCTATTACAGACGACAATGCACACGAAAAAGAAAAAACTCACTCTAGCATTAGCTCCTTCAGCTTCCTCTCTGTGACTAAAGAACATGTCAAACTAACATCCGGGGTTCACTCGCCTCTTTCACCTTCAACTAGAACCTTTCAATTCCATTTTGACATAATTTCACCATCTCCCGTTTCTCATTGAAGTGGAAAAATGACCTTAATAAAAAGCAGACATATTGAGATGGTGATGTGGCTCCCGCAGGCTGGAAGCAGGAGGCCATGAAAGGATTTGAGAAGCCGAGTGCCTCTCGCTGGGTATTCACTCTGTCACACACACACACACACACACACACACACACACACACACACACACACACACACACACACACACACACACACACACACACACACACACACACAGGGGGCTACCCACCCTTTTACACAGGGGCTGGGCTGACATAAATCTTGGTGCCAGCTGCATTTGGCAGCTCTCCTTGTGGCTCCGGATAATGGAGAGTGAAGAGAGTTAGATAATGGAGAGTGAAGAGAGTTACGGCCCTTTTGATCAGCAGATCTCACTGAACTGAGAGGCTGCGTCCTAAATGGCACCCTGTTCCCTATATAGCCCACTACTTTTGACCAGGGCGCTGGTCAAAAAGTAGTGCACTGTGTAGGGAATAGGGTGCCATTTAGGACTCAGCCAGTGAGAGTGGAGAAATTCCACACCCGACCAACTGCGGGATTCAATCTGGAACTGCTCACAGATCAGTGTTATTTATAACCGGGTATAGCTTTTTGAGCTGGTTGAAATACAGGACAATCTTTTATATTCAGGGTGGGAAGAAAAGTATGAATACAATATAATAGATTAAAAGGCATTTTTTTCCCTATGAGAAAAATTAAAGCTACAATTTGAATTATTCTGTTCAGTTCGTTGGGTTCTGTTCTGTTCTATTATATTCGGATGGCTTGAGTCACAAATTTCCATTCTAGAGCCTTGATCAGACCACCGAGACTACTACTCTGCACCTATGTCCAGAATGTCACAGCACATTGGACACGTAGCACATACAGCATAGACAGGCCAGAAGTTGGTAGTGCCGTTGCTTTCTTAAGCTTTGCTTCCATTGGCATGTCCTTGCTAGATAGCCAAAGCTGCAAGCTCACCACAACTAGATAACTAGCTAGCAAGATGAAGAAATCATTTAATTCACACTCCTTTATACCACAGAGATATCTGTTATACCATACTGCCAGTTTTTTTGCTAGGTAAACATTTAGCATCGTCATTCGCTATGACAACCTTTCATTTGTGACTAGGTACTACACTGACTTTCGGCAGAATAGTCAGCTTGCTTCATGAAATTCATTGTGATTTAATCATGTTACTAACAACAGTGGCTAGATAGCTATAGGAGGAAGCATTTAGTATCCCATTCATTTCATATTTGGTGTGATGCTCAGCTAGTAAGCTAGCTAGCTAATAGACAATTTTCATTCACATTGTCACACTTAAGAAATATTGCTCCTTCAAACACAAAACTCATTTGCTAGAAAAGATGCAACTAATACTTGCTCTTTAAAAAAAGTCTAAATTAGTTGCATGTATTTTTTTGTTGTTAAAGTCCTACTCTAGTCTCCTTTTCAGATAATTTATCACCTGATTAATTTTACAAAAGGCACATCTCATTACTAGTAGGGAAGTCGAATGAATGGGCTGTCACTATGGGGAGCTTTATATACAGCGCCTGGTTAAATTGTGCATAAGAGCATTTTTTTTAATCTCTAAATGGTTAAACCAGTGAGACATATATGTGATTATTGAAAACAATCTGTGAGTTTGCTTAATTTACTATCCTAATTTAATATATTTAATTATTTTGCCATATCTAATTCATGTATATTACTCTACTTTCCAGGATGTGGGCAGAATGTGTTACTACGTTACACAAACGGACGTTTTGACAACATCGGATTGGGGGAAATTACACATCCTTTTTTACCTCCGATTGGTGATGTTAGTAAAACAGTTTAGAGTCAACACGATGACACAAGATCAATTGCTTAAAATGGGGGTCGCAGGACTTGAATACAGTTATCATTTTTCTTCTCAAATGACACGGATCATTCCAGGCGGTCTCTCTATAAAAGTCCCTGGCCACACACCAATACACTGATTTTAAGGTCAAACTACCACTTAAATAGCAGCCAGCCATTATCACTGTCGATATCCTGTGGTGGGTCGTGATACGTTGAAGTTAACTAACAGAAAATGTGGTTTGTTCCCTTTTCCTGTGATGGCAGCCTTCCAAAATCAACATCCACCATTCCAAAATGTAGATATAAGCCCTCTACAACTAACCAACCATGTATAGGTTATTCAAGTTTCCATGCGCCCTTTCAATAGTGTTAGTTAAAAAAGCGCTACACCCCAAAAGTTTCCCCCTGTTCTATTGATTTCACTCGGATATCGATGGAAGTGATTAACAAAAAAAGTGTTGCGTTACATGTACTGCGTTGACGAGCCACTTAATGGAAATGCAACAATTCAAAATGTAGCTAGCCGTCTTCTACAAATAGTCCTCTAACCAGTTATGTACACATTATTCCCAGATTCAGTGTGGTTTTTGAGCTGTGTTAGTTTTAACAGGATGTGCAACCTCCTCTACCACCTCTCGCGCAATTGATTTCAACGTGATAATCGGTGAGTGATTGACATTAAAGCGTTGCATTTCTCTTTCTGTTTTGGGGACCCCCGTGTCAAAATGCAACATTCCAAAATGTAGCTGACTGTGTTTTGCAGGTTGTCCTCAACCAGTGATGTGAAAAGATATCCAGTTTCCACGTGGTTTTTGAGTTGAGTGATTTATTGGCACTTGTCAAAACAACAGGGTTTTTGGTGAGTGTGAAATTTGTAAGGGTCTCGTAAAATAAATATACAAGTAATATGATTACTATTGTTGCACATGTATGTGTAGATAGTACATTTTATGTTAAGGTTTTCAATATATCACAAACTGTTTATGCATATTAGTTATTGATTTGGACACAAACTATCTTTTGACATTGGGCTATTTATCAATATGTCTTGTCAACAGGAAGCAGCAACAGCATAATTTTTAACTTCAGTTTTAGGAATAGAAATGGAAATACAGACACACAATGGTATTGTACAGATGTAAGATCTTAATTTGAGCCAGTTTGCTACCGCAGGAAAATAATCCTGCAGCAACTATCAAGGTTGTGCGCTACTGATACAAAGTCAGGTGCAGGAGAGCAGTGAGTTGTGATCAGGCGCACTTTTATTTGGCAAAAGCACAAAAGACAGACGCAACTGCGTCCAAAATCCTCCAGCCACAGGTAAAAGCCAATAAGCGCGAAAACACTCACAAATATACAAATTGAAGACAAATACATACAACAGGTCAAAATACGATACCCGGGGGGGGGGGGGGGGGGGGGGGGGGGGGGCGCGCATCACACTAAACACGTAACAAGACAATTTCACACAAAGACATGAGGGGGAACAGAGGAATAAATACATGCAGTGTGATTAGGGAATGTAAACCAGGTGTGCAGGGAACAAGACAAAACAAATGGAACAATGAGAAAATGGAGCGGCGATGGCTAGAAAGCCGGTGACGTCGACTGCCGAACGCCGCCCGAACAAGGAGAGGAGCCGACCTCGGCAGAAGTTGTGACAGCAACAAGAAATGTGAATTATTACGTGTATTATAACAAATGGACATTTTTGTAGGGGTGATACATTTTTGCAAGAAAAATCAAGTCTGAAATTTCAAAGTGAAAATTACAAACTTCAGAAGCCTTTACAAACCTAAAATACACTATGTGTATTTGACATGTACAACATACAAATGTTTACTTGCAACAGGGTGACTGTATCAGGTAAAAACTGATGAGTGAGTTAAAACATTTGCAAAAACATGCTGTGATCTATTTATTTTGATGATATACCAGATATCACAACTTTTTGGGGGGATATACCAGATATTGTCCCTGCCTAGGTGGTCCAGGTATCCTCATGACATGACACACTTGGGGGGGCTTGTTTTGTTCTCTATTGCTCCTCTATTGTTCCTCAAGCTAGGGGGGAATCCGATGACCACACAGATCCCCATCAATCCTTGAATGCCCTACTCCTTTAAGTTTGCAGTTGTGTCTAAAAAATAAAAAACACTATTTTGCTAAAGAATGAGTGCCTTTTGCATCCCTTTGACATTATATGTAGAAATTGTGCACAAATATTGCATTTTAAAAGCCGGTTATATTAAACGAAGTGCCCTGTAATATAGACCACATGGAAAATTCAATAAATCTAATTTAGTATATGAAGAAAGACTTGCTAAAGTACCAAAATTCTGTATTTTGACATGTCCCTCTATTCACCCTCTGTGACTTGTAGAAGATTTGAACAACTTAACCCCACCATTTCTCCAAGTTTTCGCCATCATTGTAAAGCCCTAGTTATTTTGTTGCTTTGACAAAATCATTTCTGAAGATTGTTATTTATTTAATGTGATTAGTGATTCCTTTTAATGTTAAAAAAACCTGTCCCTCATTTTAAGATCAAGCCTGTTACGTGAACTGAACACTCTTTTTAATATGGTCAAACGATTCCTTTTGAAATATTGTGGAACATAATTGGTGGAACGACCCAAGTAGTACTTTGGGTGAATATGGTTTGGCATATTGTAAACAGCCTAGATGCAAGCAGAGGTCATGAAGAGTAAGTCATTCATTATAAAGCCACTTGGGTGACATATAGATGTAAATGACTGGTCCCAGTGGTGGTGTGTCACTCTCGATTCCCTCAGCAGCTCTCTCTCTCTCTCTCTCTCTCTCTCTCTCTCTCTCTCTCTCTCTCTCTCTCTCTCTCTCTCTCTCTCACTTTGCAGCTGGTGACTCCACTCTCCTTTGCCTGCATGCGCACACAGACACACACATAGACGAGGGCACATACGCAGGCACACACGCACACACACACACCAGGGTTTCTGTTAGGAAAATGTGGCGCTGGACATTTAACTGGTAGCATTTTAATTTACTGGACATGTGAGAAATTTACTGGACCCATATGCATTGAGTGCATAATCTGATTAGGGCGTCCACCCACAGTGCTCAGAATGACATGAACCACATTTAGATTATGGTAATTCATATTAACAGAACATGCAAGTCCAGGATGCACCGATGCCCTTCTTATCCAATTCTGATGTGCACTTTGAAGCTGTTAGAATAACTGTCCACATTTACTTTTCCTCAGCCAACAAGACGAGAAACGAACAGCAAATATATTATCCCCCATGGTAAAAACTTTTACCTATTTTATTGGTCAGCTTGTCTTGAAAGAAATAGCCTGTTCCAAACAGACTCTGGGACAGTTGTGGGATGATAGATCCCAAATTCATACAACCAGTGGGCCTAGGTGTCACGCCCTGGCCATAGAGAGGCTTTTATTCGCTATTTTGGTTAGGCCAGGGTGTGACTAGGGTGGGCATTCTAGTTTCTTTATTTCTATGTTTTCTGTTTCTATGTTTTGGCCGGGTATGGTTCTCAATCAGGGACAGCTGTCTATCGTTGTCTCTGATTGGGAATCATACTTAGGTAGCCTGTTTTGCCACCTTAGTTGTGGGTAGTTGTCTGTGTTAGTGGCCTGTGTAGCCCTAGTCAGCTTCACGTTCGTTTCTGTTTCTTGTTGGAGACATTCATAATAAAAAGAAATGTACGCTCACCACGCTGCACCTTGGTCCGGTCATTTCCACCCTGACGATGTTCGTGACAGAACTACCCACCACAAATGGACCAAGCAGCGTGGTAAGGAGGACTGGACATAGGAGGATATCCTGAACGGGAAAGGATCCTGGACGTGGGAGGAGATCCTGGTGGGAAAGGATCGCCTGCCGTGGGAGCAGGTGGAAACAGCGAGGAAGGCCGAGGCAGCGAGTAAAAGGGCCAAGGATTACACAGGGTTACGGCTGGCACGAAAGACCGGGAGGTCACTCCCAAGCATTTTTTTTGGGGGGGGGGGGGGCACACGAGGAGATTGGCTGAGTCAGTTTGGAAACCTGAGCCAAATCCTCGTGCTTACCGTAGGGAGCGTGGTACTAGTCAGGCACCGTGTCTCAATTGCGCTTTCACAGCCCGGTGCCCTACATTCCAGCTCCCCGCATCGGCCGGGCTAGAGTGGGCATCCAGTCAGGACGGATGGTGCCGGCTCAGCGCATCTGGCCGCCAGTGCGTCTCTACGGCCCAGGATATCCTGCGCCGGCTCTGCGCACTGTGTCTCCGGTGCGTCTGCACAGCCCAGTGCGTCCTGTGCCAGCGCCCCGCCTTTGCCGGGGGAAGGTAACCATCCAGCCAGGACGGGTTGTGCAGGCTCTACGCTCGAGACCTCCGGTGCGCCTCCCTGGCCCAGTGTATCCGGTGCCTGCTCCAAGAACCAGGTCTCCAGTATGTCTCCCCAGCCTGGTGAGTCCTGTGCCTGCTCCCAGAACCAGGCCTCCTGTATGTCTCCCTAGCCTGGTAAGCCCTGTGGTAGCTCCACGCACCAGGCTGTCCATACGTCTCCTCACTCCAGAGATGATCCACGGCACAAAGCCTCAAGTGATTATCCACGGCACGAAGCCTACAGTGGTGATCCACGGCACAAAGCCTCCAGTGATGTTCCATGGCACGAAGCCTCCAGTGATGATCCATGGCACGAAGCCTCCAGTGATGATCCATGGCCCGGAGCCTGCAATGAGGATCCATGGCACGAAGCCTCCAGTAGTGTTCCGCAGTCCGGAGCCTGCAGTGACGGACTCCAGTCCGGAGCCTCCAACGACGGTCTCCAGTCCGGAGCCTCCAGCGACGGTCCCCAGTCCGGGGCCTCCAGCGACGGTCCCCAGTCCGGGGCCTGCAGCGAGGGGCCCCAGTCTGGGGCCTGCAGCGAGGGGCCCCAGTCCAGAGGCGCCACCAAAGTGGGGGGAGCCAGAGGTGGAGCGGGGTGTGTGAATTGGACCATTTTATGTCCTGCTTAGCATTCAAAATGTAACAAGTACTTTTGGGTGTCAGGGAAAATGTATGGAGTAAAAACTACATTATTTTATTTTGGAATGTTATGAAGTAAAAGTTGTCAAAAATATAAACAGTAATGTACAGATGACTTTAAAGTATTTTTTACTTAAGTCATTTTTTTAATGTACTACTTAAGTACTTTACAACACTGTGTACGCATGTGATAAATAAGATACATTACGAATATTTTGTACACGTGCCAATTCAATTCCACAAAAGTATGCAAATGCACCTATAAGCATGACCAGTCAAATGTATTTCCATCTACTGGTATTTCCATCAATGAATAGGCTAAAATGCATTATTTTATAAATGGGATATTTTCTTCTTCTAATGGACAATTGGCGGAGTCAGTTTTATTTATAGGCTTTTTATTTGATTTTTTATCGGCCAAAAGCCGACTATTACCAGCTAACGGAAACCCTGACACGCACACATACTGCCTTCTGCTTGTCAGTCCAGTCTGCCTACGCCATACTACCTCATGGGGGATGGAAGAATGAGAAAGAGAGAGCGAGGGAGGAATAGGGATAGAGGGAGGGAGGGATGGTGATAAAAAGCGGACCACTTTGAATGGACATGGTGACCTCATCATGGCTTGGGGTCAAGTGAGGGACGATGGGGGATGTCAGAAGACACGAGTCAGGCGGGAAAACGCCTGGAGGTGTGTGTGTGTGTGTGTGTGTGTGCGCACTTCTGTAAGTGTGTTTACATGGTGGACGAGGTCTTTAATAAGGTGCTATACTCAGGGTAAAACATGACCTTCAGCTCACCACAAGCCTGCACAGACAAAGAATACTCTAATCTTGGTTTTCTCTCTTCACCCAGGGGGATATCATATTGGTGCTTAAAGGGAGAGGGGGAGGATTGTCTACACACACACGCACACACACCACCAGGCTTCATGTCCACCACCGGCCGAGATGAGAAATAGAAGATTTAATGACAGCCTTCACTGTGGTTCTGACACCGCTGGGCACATTCAATTCAAGATCTGTCCAATAGCTCCTGCTTCTTGAAATATTTCGCACATGTGCCTGATTGCTTTGTGTGTGTGTGTGTGCATGCATGTGTGTGTACATTCCTGAGTGTGTACACACATTCTTCTCTTCCCCTGATCCACTTACCAGTACTTTCTGGAGAGGAGAATTTGTCAATGTGGCTAAATGAGATGGCTCATTGACTCAGACATAGGGGAGAGACCCCTCCAAGCTCTGCCTGCACTGAGCCATTTGTTCTTGTTCCACTGTAACGCTAAACAAATACACACTCTCTCCTATTTGACAACACCCTCTAAAAGCTAGCGCCACTAGCATGTTGTGCTAAATCAACACCTTTCTTGTGTAAATATGCTTCAACACAATTTTCTCTTTATTTAACTAGGCAAGTCAGTTAAGAACACATTCTTATTTTCAATGACAGCCTAGGAACAGTGGGTTCACTGCCTTGTTCAGGGGCAGAATGAAAGCTTTGTACCTTGTCAGCTCGGGGATTCGATGTTGCAACCTTTTGGTTACTAGTCCAACGCTCTAACCACTAGTCTACGCTGCTGCCCCAATGGTTTAGGGTGAGTGGAAACGTGTAAAGTATACACGAAGAGAGGTACTCGTAGTCTTTTTTCACTGTCTTTTATGTCAAAGCTAATTCCTGTGCCACTCCAAATACAATTAAATGTTAGAATTCTGAGTAGCCAATCTCTAGAGATTAAGATTAAAGCATGGAACACAGCGAGAATATGACTGCCGATAGGTAGTGATCACACTAGGAGGCCGTTCCTTCTCTTGTTTGAACAAAAGACGTACCGACCTGGTACCGAAGAAACCTGACGTTTTTACTTGTAGTATCGCAATGCTCGGCAGTGGCCGACAACTTGACTTTGAGCCAATTGAGAGAACAAACCTCCCCGTGGGGAAATAGCCGTGGGAAGTAGGGGTGTTGAAGGTGCTGCAGCACCCCCTGATAAAAATGTATGTACGAAAAATCAAATAATAGTGTAAATACAAATGATCACAAAATGAATGAACTAGGCATTTATTGCTCCTGTGTGAGCGGACAAAATTACTCCTCAGCAAGAGGCATTAGAAGAAGACAAAAGTTGGTGTGTCATCAAAGTGGTCTCTGACTTGTGTCAGGCTCGCTCAGTAGTAACAAACTTATATTTGCTCCTTCTTTCAATGCAGAATTTAATGTCATTTTTTACTGGTAACGTAACTGATTACAGTTAGTTATTTTGTAATCAGAGTACACATTCTCCAACCCTGTGTGTGTGTGTCAGTGCGTGCATGTGTTTGTGTGTGTGTGGGTATGTGCGATCGTGTGTTTGTGTTACCTGCTCAGATTGGTGTGAATTGTGACACCTTGTGTACGCTGCAGGGCAACACTGTGATGAGAACCCGCCTCGAATCTGATTGGTTGGCGTGAAGATCGTTCCGTCTGAGTGGCTGTGAGAGGCAGTGTGTTGTCTCTGTGTGTGAGAGAAGGAGATAGAGTTGTGTGTGTGTGTGTGTGTGTGTGTGTGTGTGTGTGTGTGTGTGTGTGTGTGTGTGTGTGTGTGTGTGTGTGTGTGTGTGTGTGTGTGTGTGTGTGTGTGTGTGTGTGTGTGTTTCGGGGAGGTTGGAATGTGTGTGAGGGAGAGGGGAGGGGAGAGAGAGTGAGAGAGAGCAGAGGGCCTGGCAAGCGTGTGAACTGTCAGTTAACACCCACGTTATTTGTCTACGGGATGGGAATTGTACTAGGCAAGTACAATGCAAGTACAAGGCTCTTTATGGTTCACAGTCACAGCCCTCAGCATATTTGAAGATGAACCACGATGCAAGCTGGAACAGATATTTCCACCCAACAGTGGTTGCATCCCATATGGCATCTTATTCCTTATGTAGAACCAAAAGTACTGCACTATAGGGAAGTTAGTATCTGGGGAAAAACAGTCTTTGAATGTATGTTTTGTCTAAGATGTTATTATTATTTTTCACAGATCCTCACTATAGCGCTTTCAGTGTGTACATACACTATATTACCAAATCTATGTGGACACCTGCTCATCGAACATCTCATTCTAAAATCATGGGCATTAATATGGAGTTGGTTCCCCCTTTGCTGCAGCCTCCACTCTTCTGGGAAGGCTTTCCACTAGATGTTGGAACATTGCTGCGGGGACTTGCTTCCATTCAGCCACAAGAGCATTCGTGAAGTTGGGCATTGATGTTGGCCAATTTAGGCCTGGCTCGTAGTCGGTGTTCCAATTCATCCCAAAGATGTTCGATGGGGTTGAGGTCAGGGCTCTGTGCAGGCCAGTCAAGTTCTTACACACAGATCTCAACAAACCATTTCTGTATGGACCTTGCTTTTTGCACAGGTGTATTGTCATGCTGAAACAGGAAAGGGCCTTCCCCAAACTGTTGCCACAAAGTTGGAAGCACAGAATCGTCTAGAATGTCATTGTATGCTGTAGTGGAAGCAATGTTAAGATTTCCCTTCACTGGAACTAAGGGGACTAGCTTGAACTATGAAAACAGACACATATCATTATTCCTCCTGCACCAAACTTTACAGTTGGCACAATGCATTCGGGCAGGTAGCATTCTCTTGGCATCCTCCAACCCAGATTAGTCCGTCGTTCTGCCAGATGGTAAAGCGTGATTCATCATTTTAGAGACTGTGTTTCCACTGCTCCAGAGTCCAGAGTCACTCCAGAGTCACTCCAGCCGATGCTTGGCATTGCGCATGGTGATTTTAGGCTTGTGTGTGGCTGCTCTGCGAACAGTTTTTGTGCTGACATTGCTTCCAGAGGCAGTTTGGAACTCGGTAGTGAGTGTTGCAACCGAGGACAGATGATTTTACGCGATTCAGCACTCGGTGGTCCCGTTCTGTCAGCTTGTGTGGCCTACCACTTCACGGCTGAGCCATTGTTGCTCATAGACGTTTCCACTTTGGCAGCTCTAGCAACGCAGAAATTTGACAAACTGACTTGATGGAAAGGTGGTATTCTATGACGGTGCCATGTTGAAAGTTAATGAGCTCCTCAGTAAGGCAATTCTACTGCCAATGTTTGTCTATGGAGATTGCATGGCGGTGTGCTCAATTACCAGGTGTGGCTGAAATAGCCGAATCCACTCATTTGAAGGGGTGTCCACATACTTTTGTATATATAGTGTAAATTATGTTGTCCTTGGGTGATTACATGTGGTATTGATCATTTGGAAAGCAGATAACAAAAAATGCGCAAGGAGGTTGGCACACAGAGCCCCTGCCAGGAATCTCATGTTGCTTTACCATTTATGTTAATGTCAGCTCTAGTGTTATTTTCTTCCATCAGTAGTGTGACACTTAAGACGTGGAGCGAGCAGAATCAACAACCTCTGCATCATTCAAGACTGTTGCTTTGTGAGAAGGTGTTAGAGTTCACAGTTAGCCATTGTTATGTAAATGGGAGCTGACAAGTACTCAGGGCCTTGCCTTGGCTCCAAGTCAGAGCAGGTCCACCGGAGCCCTGGCCCAGTGAGACACGGGTTCTGGCCTGCGTAGATGGAAGCAGAGAAGTCTGAACCTTTTGTGTGAAACACAGCGGTAAATCCTCATTGGAAATGCTGCACCAGAGCCCAGAGAGAGAGAGAGAAAAACTGGCTAATCTGGGCTCTCTCTCTCTGCCTGGCCATTTCTTTGTCTTTCTGTCTCTCTCTTTATATTTCTCTCTCTATGGGAAATACGGAAGCATTCCACACTCATACTGTCTCCCTCTGTCTCCCACCCCACTCCTACTCTCTTTTCCCTCCCTCTCTCCCTGATGCTTTTTATATCTCGGGCAGCGCTGCAGTGCTGTGGGCCTTGCTGCCATGCCTACGTGGTCAGTGGTTAGGGGAGATTGACTCATTAACAAGGGAGATGGGCCCCGCTCATTCTCTCATTAGTATTCTACTGCTGGCACGGCTCCACTGCTGCTGTGCTGCGCAGAGAGGAGAGGCACAGCGGGTCATGTGGTTATTTTCGGCTGTTCGAACACAATACATTTTTACTTGAGGCAAGCTGACGTTCAGTAGCCCGAAGTCTACGCCCCTTCCTAGGTGATTGGTCAACAGTAGGGATTCTTCAATGAAGTGGTTGTTGTCATTCAACAAGAGACAGACAAGTTTTTATGCAAATTGTCACTTGAGAAATACTACACCAAACATGTTAGTTAGATGTAAAATTGAGCGACTAAGACCTCCTCGGCAAAAACATCAACATGAATGACTGATTTCTTGATTTATCTTTTTGAGGAGGTGTTATGGCTATGTCTTGTATGGCGTCGTAAGAGGGACAAACAGTCAAATTGATACTTTGTTTTCGTCTCTCAAGGAAATGCTTTTTTAAGGGAGTATGCGAGGCACAGACGTTCTGCTAGGACCACTTACTACATTCATAAACACACGTGATACAGTGAGCTCCAAAACTATTGAGACAGTGACACATTTTTTGTTGTTTTGGCTCTGTACTCCAGCACTTTAGATTTGATACAATGACTATGAGGTTAAAGTGCAGACCGATCCATATCGGGTGAACCGTTTAGAAATTATAGTACTTTTTGTACATAGTCCCTTCATTTTAGGGGACCAAAAGTATTGGGACAAATTCACATATGTGTATTAAAGTAGTCAAAGGTTTAGTATTTTGTCCCATATTCCTAGCACGCAATGATTAAATAAAGCTTGTGTTAGATGCATTTGTGGTTTATCTGGGTTGTGTTTCAGATTATTTTGTGCCCAATAGAATTGTGCATTGTTTCATTTTGGAGTCACTTTCATTTTAAATAAGAGTAGAATATGTTTCTAAACATTTGGACGCTACCATGATTATGGATAGTCCTGAATGAATCGTAAATAATGATGAGTGAGAAAGTTACAGACGTACAAATATCATATCCCGAGACATGATAACCTCTCGCCATTACAATAACAGGGGAGGTTAGCATGTGGGAGTCGATATTTATCTCTGTCTAACTTTCTCACTCATCATTATTCACGACTCATTCAGGATTATCTATACATTACTATACACTATACACTATACATTATTTACCATTCATATCGAATGGGCAAAAACATTTTTGAAACACAATCAAAACAGCAAATGCATCCAACAAGTTTGTAGGAATATCGGACCAAATACTAAACTTTTGACTACTTTAATACACATATATGTGAATTTGTCCCAATATTTTTGGTCCCCTAAAATTGGGGGACTGTGTACAAAAAGTGTTGTGATTTCTAAACTGTTCACCTGATTTGGATCAAAATACCCTCAAATTAAAGCTGACAGTCTGCACTTTAACCTCATAGCCATTACATCATTTCAAATCCAAAGTGCTGGAGTACGAAGCCAAAATGTGTGTCCCAATACTTTCCGAGCTCACTGTATATAACAGAAATACTCACATGTGCAGAAACAGACAAGCATACACACTCTCCTTCGTCATCTCCTCCCTCACTCTCTTTATACCCCTCTGTCTCTTCTCCCCTCTCTATCTCTTCCCCCCCACCTCTCTCTCGCTCTCTCTCGCTCTCTCTCGCTCACTCTCTTTCAGGGCAGGAAATAGATAATGTCCCAGAGATAAAGTCCCAGGTTGTAGCGCTTGTCGGCTGTGTTTGCTATCTGTCTTATCACATTAAGACGCTGGAGGTATAAGCAGCACTCTCCCAGGCCCCTAGTTCTGAGCCCCTCTAGTCCTACTAGTCACACAAACATGCACATACGTGCGCGCCCACATGTATTTGTTATTTCACCTTTATTTTAACAGGGAGTCATATTGAGACCCGAGTCTCTTTTACAAATGAGCCCTGCAGTACATGTGCACATGGGTGTGGTGTCACGACGCGCCCTTTTTGGGTGAGGATCACAGTCCTCTCTCCCACTCGCTCTCCCACCACAGGTTTATGGCGGTCATAAATACCTAAAACTCTTTACCCCACTCGGCCAAAATTAAGGTTGAGAATCCCTTTGTTACCACAGAGAAAGACTTTGCAGTACGGTAACCTCAAAAGGTTGAATAATGTAACAATATTTCTGTATTCCAACCAGTTGAGGTTGTCTGTGGGTACTCAAAGAACAATCATGTCAAATTCCTTACTAATTTGTAATGTAACTACCACAGCTGAACAACATAACTGTTTCTCTCAATGTGTATATTTCCCAGTTACCAGATTTACATATGACTGTTGTATAAAACGAATGATCGAGTATATGACTACTTTTGAAAAGATGAAATGTGATGTTAGCCCTCTAAATGAGAGTATGGTTTTTCATGTAAAGTTTTAACTAGTCAGTGACCACATCCCGTGTGCACAGACATTTACATCGGCGTCATGGAACGTCCCCTTTTCTACTCCAGAATTAAAGGACTCGTGAAAAAAATGTACATTTTGTCAAGATAACGCCGGGACAGTGTCCCCACATTGAAACTACTCTCTAGAGATCAAAACATGCTGGTTTGTGAAGTGGTTTAAACTACAACTCTACTAAAGGACAAGACCAGATAAAGTGGAGATCATCCCCACGCTGAAATGGTGAAGACATCTACAAACTAAAGACCAATTATTCCGGCTGCAGCTGTTTAAATTCTTTAGTCTGGTAAACGCATCCGATCTAAGAACATTTCCGAATGGTACTCTGACGTATCCATAATAACAACCTCCAACTACGGAAGACCTTGATCTCTGGTGGATGCAACCAGTCTCTCTAACTATTATCCAGCAGACGACCGGCGATCACAGAGAGGGACAACAAAGGCATACACTCATAGATACGTAAATTGCTATTTATTTTCTAATGAGTGGCTGTTCATGTTCAAAGTATTAGCATTTACATGAAGGTAATTATGAACTATATTACAGTGGGTCCACTTGGAGTTTCCCCACTCTTCAGCTGTCCCCACCCCTTTCCTTTGTCTACCAAGCCGTCATATTGGTTTCGTTCACTAGGGACTTTTTGTTGTGTCATGTTAGTATCCAATGTATAACTAATGTGTTTATGCAATTCTGTGACTGATTAGTTACTTAGTAAATAAATAATTAAGCCAATTTGTATATCGCTGATTCATGATTTGATGCTAGGGTTCGTGCAGATATCCAAGGGTTTGCGACATTCAGGAAGGAGATTGATGAGGTAATAATACATTAATTGAAGACTGTAATCGATAAGATAATAAAATATTAAGAGTTATATTTGGGAAATTGCAACTCTAAACAACAGTTTCCTGTGGTGCCCCGACTTCCTAGTTAATTACTATTACGTGATTTGTTTAATCATTCGTTTATTCGTTTAATGATTACACATAGAGAATTGAGTTTATAAATATAAGTCTTCACATTTACTGATAGTCAACGCTACGACAGTGGACACACACCCTTAGCTAGCAGGAGTTCTCTCAGCCCCATAGTGTCAGCCCAAGACAGCACAGAACAACATTGCATTTAATAATAATGACTGTGTTTCCTGGAGCCAGTGCTCAAACACGACTATGCCAACAGTTGGAAAATAGCGCTCTCGAACGTGCGTCGTTGCCTAAAAGAACAAGGCAACACCGACAGATTTCTCATTAATGGGTATATTGAAAGAGCGAAGTGGGTCGGCAGGAGAGCAAAAACATATGTTTGTGGCCACAGCAACAAGCTGGCATTATTAGATCCATCACAGTGGGCTCTGATGAATAATGGGGGGAGCGCGTTGCCTGTGACCTAAAATGGCCACCAATTTGTCACTGCTGCTTACTGCCCTGGAACTCTTCACTCGACTACTGTCTTTGTGCCCTTGTGTGAGGTTCTGCGGGACCCGACAACAGGACAACATGGTCTAAAGAGGAAAAGGTCATACGTTATCCATGAGACGCAGGAAAAACAGCTGCAGAAAAAAATACAAAAAAGACTGAAAAATACATAAATTTACATGATTTTATAAGGTGACACTATCCCACTACATCTGATTTTGAATAAACAATGGAAACACTGGAAAAACAGCCCAATAAAATTACTGACACTATCATAACATCTACAGAGCCATCAGAAAGTATTCATACCCCTTGACTTATTCAACATTTTGTTGTGTTACAGCCTGAATTCAAAATTGATTGAAAAAAATAAATAATCCACCCATCTACAGTACTCACAATACCCCATAATGACAAAGGGATTTTTTGGTTGTTGACATTTTTGCTAATTTATTGAAAATGAAATACAGAAATATCTCATTTACATACGTATTCACACCCCTGAGTCAATACATATTAGAATCACCTTGGCAGCGATTACAGCTGTGAGTTTTTCTGTGCAAGTCTCTAAGACCTATATTTGCGCATTATTCTTACAAAACTTCTTCAAGCGCTGTCAAGTTGGTTGTTGGTCATTGCTAGACAGCCATTTACAAGTCTTGCCGCAGACTTTCAAACTGATTTAAGTCTTAACTGTAACTCGGCCACTCAGGAACAATCAATGTCGTCTTGGTAAGCAACTCCAGTGTATTTGGCCTTTTGTTTTAGGTTATTGTCCTGCTGACAGGTGAATTTGTTTCCAGTGTCTGTTGAAAAACAGACTGAACCAGGTTTTCCTCTAGGATTTTTCCTCTGCTTAGCTCTATTTCGGTTATTTTTCTCCTAAAAAACTCCATAGGTCTTACTGATGACCAGCATACCCATAACATGATGCATACTTGAAAATATAAAGAGTGAAACTCAGTGATGTGTTGGATTTACCCCAAACATAAAGCTTTGTAATCAAAATAAAGTAAAATTCTTTGCCATATTTTTTGCAGTTTTACTTTACTTACTTACTGCAAACAGGATGCATGTTTTGGAATATTTGTATTCTGTACAGGCCTCCTTCTTTTTACTCTGTCATTTAGGTTAGTATTGTGGAGTAACTACAATGTTGTTGATCCATCCTCAGTTCTCTCCTATCACAGCCATTCAACTCTGTAACTGTTTTAAAGTCATCATTGGACTGAGTGGTTTGCTTCCTCTCCAGAAACTGAGTTATGAAGGATGCCTGTATCATTGTAGTGACTAGGTGTAATTAATAACTTCACCATGCTCAAAGGGATATTCAATGTCTGCCTTTTTTACCCATCTACCAATAGGTACTCTTTTTTGCAAAACATTGGAAAAATTCCCTGGTCTTTGTTGTTGAATCTGTCTTTGAAATTCACTGCTCGACTGAAGGACCTTGTGATAATTGTATGTATGGGATACAGAGATGAGGTAGTCATTCAAAAATAATGTTAAACACTATTATTGCACACGGAGTGAGTCCATGCAACTTGTAAAGCACATTTTTTCTCCTGAACTTATTTAGGCTTGCAATAGCAAAGGTGTTGAATACTGATTGACTGAAGACATTTCAGCTTTTCATTTTTGATTAATTTGTAAAACTGTCTTAAAACATAATTCCACTTTGATATGATGGGGTATTGTGTGTCGGCCAGTGACACAAAATCTAAATGTTATCAATTTTAAATTTAGGCTGTAACACAACAAATGTGAAAAAAAAGTCAAGGGGTGTGAATACTTTCTGAAGGCACTATATATGAGATTGAAAGGGAACAATCTCTATAAGTGACTCAACAATTGTTTTACTGTCCATTCACTGGCTTACACTGTGTTTTCACTTCTTCACCAGAGAGGTTACGTTTACTTTCTCCTCTGACTGACCTTGAGTAAGTGGCTGCTCCACTTCCTGATAGCCTTGATGTGTTGAAAAATACCAGGGGCTACCGTGACCCTTGAGCCCAGCCACACAGAGGTGTGAATGATGGACAGCTGCCTCACACCCTGAGAGGAGTTAGAAAAATAACTAACATGGATTCACTCTAAACATTCCATCCCAGCAGGGTAGTGCCGCCGTGAACCCGACTCTGACCTGAAAGCAACCTCACCATATGCTGAGCAGATTCAGAGAACCGAGAGAGAGGGAGAGAGATGGTTGTTGATATACTGTATATATTATTATTGTTGCTCAAACATGTTTTTAATTTATATAATACTTCATACACATTGATTTGGCAGCAGTGGCAAGCATCCATTTATGCCAATGAAGCATTTATTGAATTTAATTGCGAGAAAGAGAGGGGGAGTAATGTGGTCTGTGCACTGAGAGCCCAATTTCCGTTTCTTCAACTCTGTATCTTCAACGAGGCAAGGTTTCAGCATGTTGTTTCAGCATGTTGCATTGGGGGCTGGGGGAAGTGATATCCCCGAACTGCAAAGGGATTAATGCATAGGAAAAATACCAAA
The DNA here is from genome assembly GCF_029448725.1 of Salvelinus fontinalis. Classification (NCBI taxonomy): domain Eukaryota; kingdom Metazoa; phylum Chordata; class Actinopteri; order Salmoniformes; family Salmonidae; genus Salvelinus; species Salvelinus fontinalis. The sequence goes on from NC_074673.1 coordinate 51,603,930, forward strand.
GTGTTGTTGGGGAACGTTTTGTGGGGGACTCACCCTTGCTAAAAAAATACCACATGATTTCACATGACATTTCCAGACGTTTTTGCACATGTGAAATCACGTGTAACCATGTGTTTCTGGAACACTTTGCGTGATGATATTTCACATGAAGCGTCACATGTGGATTTACATTTTTATATGTGGATTCACATGACTTTTCACATGTGGATTCGAATTTTTACGAGGTGATGCTCTGCAAAACAAAAATCAGTCATTATGCTGCACGCTCAATGCTTTTAACCGAGTGTTTTCAACTCACACATTTATACAGTAATTATTATTCAACATGTCCTTACATGGTATTTGAACTCCACAACCTCTTGGTTCAGCATTCCGATCTTCCTGCTACTCCACCATGTCTGTGTCAGTAATTGATTTAACCTGTATTCCTACACTTTGGACTTCAAAGTAAAGTTACCTTCAGAGGAACACATAAGAACTCACATGGTAATGGTCGGTACCTATTAGGGTACATGTGCGGATAACCTATTACAATTGTACATTTTTCTACGCAGCATATTAAATATAAAGCTGTGTTCATAATCATGTGGGAGGTGGGAATTTACCTGCTGTGAAGTCGTAAATACCAATTGGATACATTCACGTGCTTTGAAATCGTTGAGAAACACCAATTGTCTAATGGCCAAAAAGCTGCATCGATCATAAAACTAAAAGTACAGCTATCATGCTTGTAAACGAGTTCAAAAACCATATTGATTGATTTTTATAAATAATATTTTGTTGTTGCATTTAACTTTAAAAAATACTGTTATCAAGGTATTTTACTTAGTGGGGGACATCAGAGGTCAGCATGTGGGAGAAGTTGGAGCTCAGGGATGATAGATGCGTTTCCACAAGTAATTACCAGTTGGAGGGTGGTTCAAGTGGATTGTTCCCAGTCGTATGTGGTAAATTCCCACTTGGTTACGAATGCAGCATTAGGAAAACTCATTACTGCACTTTGAAATGGAGGTGGGGGCAATGTGCAGGTGTGGGCTCATTAACATATTTGGGGGCATGGTCTAAAATATGTTGTATTTGTGCCAACTGTCAGTGGAAATGTTGTACCAGTTTATGCGATTTTATCATTTGGTTGATGAAAACTTGGCACCTATTTTGACATTGTCAGTAGTGATGGGAAACTGAGGCGTTCTGAAGGCTTCTGCCAAATTGTGCCGGAATTTTTTTTGTTACTCTGTGCTTCATTATGTGTCTAAAATGCACATTAGTGACATTTGCTGGTCAGCAATAAATATCAGTGTGTGATAATCAGATAGGCATTTTTCATCAAAACTCTGTGACAGAGAGTTAAGTTGTTGGCTTTAGTAGCCTATAATCAGTTGGAATACCAGGTACATCATGCTTCCCCTTTTTGCCTTAAAGTTGACTATTTTTCAAAAACTGTAAGCAGGAATCAGGAGGATAGAATTATGGTCAGATTAGCCAAATGGAGGGAGAGCTATCTATGTGTCTCTGTGTGTGGAGTAAAGGTGGTCTAGTGTTTTTTCCCTCTGGTTGCACATGTGACATGCAAACCTTTGGTCATGTAGTGTGTGTATATATACAGTATATATATGCTTATACTTCTGGACTCCGCTATTACTCATACTAACATTTCAATATTTCTTAATTCCATTTTTTACTTTTAGATGTGTGTGTATTGTTGCGTATTGTAAGATATTACTGAACTGTTGGAGCTTGGTACACAAGCATTTCGCTACACCCGCAATAAAATCTGCTAAATGTGTGTATGTGACCAATACAATTTTATTCGGTTTAATAATAATTACAGTGCACGTTCCCATCAAAGTAAGGGCTTTATTACCTTATCATAATACAGTTTCTGTATATCGTTTTATGTCATTTCTACTGTAGCACACCGCATTTATGTATGGAGAATAATGTATTCTGTGTGTATTCCTATATAACCGCAGACACACAAAGTATTGATTCCACAACCTTTATGGTGTTATACTCAATTGTGCTTATGTAGTTACATTTTTCTATTAGTTCTGTAAAACAATGCCAATGCTAAAGAAATATTAGTTTGTGCTGTATACTTTAAAGCTGCCCTGCCTTATCATGACCATTGCATTGGCCTGTGTGTTCATTTGTTCTGTTTCGCATAGCTCTGCCTTGCCCTTGAGCCCTTGTGGAGTTCTTCAGTTACTGTTATTATTATGTTACTTCATTGTTACTTCATCCTGATATTTTATTGTAAATACTAATAATGTATCTTTATTCTGTACTTCCAGAAACCACACACACACACACACACACACACACACACACACACACACACACACACACACACACACACACACACACACACACACACACACACACACACACACACACACACACACACACACACACACACACACACACACACACACAGTATTGAACATAACTTGCCAACATCACGACTTGAACTGGACATATTTCTTGTCGAAGATTGAAGACAACTTTGTATGCTAGCAACATACTGTTTGGAGAGGGAGTAGGGAGGATGAGGGAGTGGAGAGGATGATGAGGGAGTAGGGAGGTGGGTGAGATATTGTCAATGTCATTGCATAATGAAACTGTACTTGATTTGTATGGGAACTTTAGGTGCTTCTACATCTGCATTGCTTGCTCTTTGGGGTTTTAGGCTGGGTTTCTGTGCAAGCACTTTGTGACATCTGCTGCCATATCAAGGGCTTTATAGTAATTGCTATTAGCTAATTCATATTATGGTTCCTATCAGCCGAGAGTTAGCTAAATAGGGTCACTTGCGTTAGCTCACTTTCCTCAGTTAGCGCTAGGACAAATGTAGCCGACATTTATGCTGTTGCTACTTATGTGAATGTCTGAACATTGCATCCAAAAATAAACTTCTCACATTGAGGACGTAACCTTTTCTCAATAGGGGGTGCTGTTTGCACTTTGTAATAATTTCGTTCCCAAATTAAACTGCCTCGTACTCAATTCTTGCTTGTACAATACGCATATTATTATTACTATTGGATAGAAAACACTCTCTAGTTTCTAAAACTGTTTGAATTATATCTGTGAGTAAAACAGAACTCGAGTTGGAGCAATTTTCCTATGAGGAAGTGAGAAATCTGAAATCTGCAGGCTGTTCTGAGGTCGGTTTATTAATTTGCATGTCTTCTATTGGTTGAGATGCACTGCATACGCCTTCCCCTGGATGTCAGCAAATAGTGAGAATTGAAATGGAGTTGCTAGGCAGATCTGAGGCTTTATAAATGGGCTGGCAACGTGGGGTCCTCTCTTTCTTTCCTTCGCCATGACGCAAGACAGACCTCAGGATGGCGTTTAAGAAAGCTCCCATTTATAGCCCTTAGATATATCCGGCTCTGATTTTATTCGATATAGGGTGTTAAAGACATCATAATGTTGTTATTTTAAACCAAGTTATATCAGTTTATATCAATATATTGCGATTTTCGGGTATTTATTTGTGCTGCGTTCTAGTGAGTTGGGCACGTCTGGCCCACATGGCTAATGTTTACTGCTAATTCCAAAGTTGAAGACGACAATCTACAACCGAGCAACGAGTCTTTTGGAAAAAGGACAACTTGCCCAAGATTCTGATGGGAGCTCATCAAAAAGTAAGAACTATTTATGATGTTAATTCGTTGTTCTGTTGAAAAATGTAAAACTCATATTCCGCCATTAATTTCGGTGCGGTCTCGCTTTAACGCACGCTGTATGTCGTAGTAACGTTAATTTTAAAAATCTAACAGAGCGGTTGCATTGAGAACTAATGTATCTTTCATTTGCTGTCCAACCTGTATTTTTTTGTCAAGTTTATGATTAGTTACTGATTAGATTAGGTGCCTCTCCCAAGATTGAGAATGAAAATGTGGGAAACATGGATGATTATGCTCGTAGCTAGTAACCTCGTCCCCAGTCTCGAATTGCTGGCGCATAGAGCCTGGCAACACTTTGCCTCAAAGTGGGACTTTAAAAAACGGGTTAAAATCTAGACGGGAGAGGGAGCAAGCCTGCTTGAGCTGTATTAGATGGGACTTTGAAAAATTGTGAAAATAGCCAATCAAAATATGTGTTCTATCAGAACGACCATATTAGTTCTTGGATGCACACTTTCCCGAACTCACTTCCTTGTTTCGCCCATTAACTGCGATTCTTGCACATTGAAATCCACAAGAAGTGGGAGGTGCTAGATGGTGAGATCAGCCAATTAAAACCGCCGGCTGTTTTTGTCGCTCCATTCAAGTCCCATTCTGAGGCACTCTGAAAGCAAACGTCTCGACAGAGAGAGGGCCGGCTGGTGGGTGAGATTACGTAGCTAGTCACTAGATCTAGCCAGATGTAGCGTGTTCATTGAGCCAACCAACAATGAATGCATGGATTACATCACATCACGATAAAACCTTAGTAGCTGTATTCATATTTTATTTTTATTTTTTATTTTTTATTTTTTTCTTTGGGGGGGTGGATCAGCTTAATATTGCGGAAAGAATGTTGCTTCCAATGTAATTGTCTGCATCATTTCCAATCCCCCATATTTTTTGGGGTAAATATATATATCCATTTCACGTATGCATACATATACACATATATACATACACATACCTACATAGACATACATACTTTTTTAAAGAGTATACCTTTATTATTATTCCCCGCAAACCCTACCACCGATCCCCCAATTGGAGTAAACTGATAAACATTTCTGTTTTTACCTTCAATTTATACATCTTATACACATTTTACAGACACAGTCTACTTTATAATAGTTCTCTCTTGTTTGTTCTTAGTCCTTCCTCTATTTCTGTTGTCCATCCAGTTTGATTTCCATTTGTAACTGTGCTATTTCACAATAGCTCCGCACCTATACACATTTCACAGATCCCGTATGCCCTACATTGTTTATCTTGTTATTAGTCCCACCCTTCAGCTCCACTCAACCTTTCCCATCTATCTTCCAACATCATCCATTTCGGATTTTTATTTGCCATATATTTTTCAACTGTGCTGTGATGCTTCACAAAAGATTTGAATCTTCCTATTCTCATAGCTTCCACGGATTGTAAATTAAAAATAAACATTTTTGCTAAAATAATTATTATATTATTGATTGATTGACTATGGATTTTCAAATCCCCCAGTATTGCTATCTGTAGCGTTAGTTCTACGCAAATGTTGCAATTCTTCAACCATTCCTGGACCTGTGACCAAAAACGAGCTACATGCGGACAATACCAAAATAAATGGTCTAATGACTCTGCCTCCTCACAGCAGAATCTACAGAGCTGGGAATATTGTATCCCCCATATATATAACATTCTATTAGTTGCAAGAATTTTGTACAATAATTTAAATTGAAAAATTCGAAGTTTTGAATCCGGCGTTGTTTTGCGTATCAATTCATAAACCATGTGCCATGGAATGGGTACCTCGAAAATCTCTTCCCAACTATTTTGCAATTTATATGGCACAGCTGTAAGTTTTTTGGTCCTTAAATGAAATTGGTATATGTTTTTATTTATCACATTTTTCTTTAACCATTTATGTTCTTTAATATAAGGCCGACATACAAGTTCCTTACTTTTATCCCCTTCCACCTGCCTCTTCCATTTTTGTGGTAATGCTGCAATTAATTGGTTGTAATTTTGGGTAGAGCAGACATTTCCATATGTCTGTGTTAGCTGCATGTGTGACATTACTCCACCAGTCCTATTTATGATATCATTCACAAAAATTATACCTTTTTTAAACATTTCTTCGATAAATACAGTTTTTTTATCAATTACTATATTTGAATTTAACCACAAGATTTGTTGTACTATTTGTTCCGTCCTTTCAGGTGGATTAAACTGAAATTGCAACCAACTTTTTAAGGCTTGTTTAAAAAATAAAGATATTTTGGAGATTATTTCCTTTTCAAGCAACCGAAAGTGAGCAGGTGTAATCTGAATAAAGGGAAAAAGGCCCTTCTTGAACATAGGATGAGACATTCGTACCAATCTACTAGAGAACCAGTTTGGATTTAAGTATAACTTTTGTATGACTGATGCCTTTAGTGAGAGGTCTAATGCTTTAATATTTAATAATTTCTGCCCTCCGAATTCATATTCGTTATATAAATAGGCCCTTTTAATTTTATCTGGCTTGCCGTTCCAAATAAAATTGAATATTTTTTGTTCATATAATTTAAAAAGCAGGTCACTAGGTGTAGGCAAAACCATAAGCAAATAGGTAAACTGTGATATGATTAAAGAGTTAATCAGGGTGATTTTCCCACAAATAGACAGGTATTTTCCTTTCCATGGTAGCAAGATCTTATCTATTTTTGCTAATTTTCTATAAAAATTTATTGGAGTGAGATCATTTCTTTCTTTTGGGATTTGTATACCGAGTATGTCCACATCACCGTCAGACCATTTAATTGGTAAACTACATGGCAATGTAAAATGTGTATTTTTAGTGATCCAATACGTAATATGGTACATTTATCATAATTTGGTTTTAATCCAGAGAGGATAGCAAATGTATCTAGATCCTCTAAGAGGCCGTGGAGAGATTCTAGTTGTGGTTTTAAAAGAAAACATGAATCATCAGCGTACAATGACACCTTAGTTTTTAGGCCCTGGATTTCTAATCCCTTAATATTAATGTTTGATCTAATTTTAACAGCTAACATTTCGATGGCAATAATAAATAGATATGCCGATAGTGGACAACCTTGTTTTACTCCTCTAGATAGTTTAAAACTTTCTGAGATTTACATTTACATTTACATTTAAGTCATTTAGCAGACGCTCTTATCCAGAGCGACTTACAAATTGGTGCATTCACCTTATGACATCCAGTGGAACAGCCACTTTACAATAGTGCATCAGATCTTTTAAGGGAGGGGGGGGGGGGGGGGGGGCAGAAGGATTGCTTTATCCTAGGTATTCCTTGAAGAGGTGGGGTTTCAGGTGTCTCCGGAAGGTGGTGATTGACTCCGCTGTCCTGGCGTCGTGAGGGAGTTTGTTCCACCATTGGGGGGCCAGAGCAGCGAACAGTTTTGACTGGGCTGAGCGGGAACTGTACTTCCTCAGTGGTAGGGAGGCGAGCAGGCCAGAGGTGGATGAACGCAGTGCCCTTGTTTGGGTGTAGGGCCTGATCAGAGCCTGAAGGTACTGAGGTGCCGTTCCCCTCACAGCTCCGTAGGCAAGCACCATGGTCTTGTAGCGGATGCGAGCTTCAACTGGAAGCCAGTGGAGAGAGCGGAGGAGCGGGGTGACGTGAGAGAACTTGGGAAGGTTGAACACCAGACGGGCTGCGGCGTTCTGGATGAGTTGTAGGGGTTTAATGGCACAGGCAGGGAGCCCAGCCAGCAGCGAGTTGCAGTAATCCAGACGGGAGATGACAAGTGCCTGGATTAGGACCTGCGCCGCTTCCTGTGTGAGGCAGGGTCGTACTCTGCGGATGTTGTAGAGCATGAACCTACAGGAACGGGCCACCGCCTTGATGTTGGTGGAGAACGACAGGGTGTTGTCCAGGATCACGCCAAGGTTCTTAGCGCTCTGGGAGGAGGACACAATGGAGTTGTCGACCGTGATGGCGAGATCATGGAACGGACAGTCCTTCCCCGGGAGGAAGAGCAGCTCCGTCTTGCCGAGGTTCAGCTTGAGGTGGTGATCCGTCATCCACACTGATATGTCTGCCAGACATGCAGAGATGCGATTCGCCACCTGGTCATCAGAAGGGGGAAAGGAGAAGATTAATTGTGTGTCGTCTGCATAGCAATGATAGGAGAGACCATGTGAGGTTATGACAGAGCCAAGTGACTTGGTGTATAGCGAGAATAGGAGAGGGCCTAGAACAGAGCCCTGGGGGACACCAGTGGTGAGAGCGCGTGGTGAGGAGACAGATTCTCGCCACGCCACCTGGTAGGAGCGACCTGTCAGGTAGGACGCAATCCAAGCGTGGGCCGTGCCGGAGATGCCCAACTCGGAGAGGGTGGAGAGGAGGATCTGATGGTTCACAGTATCGAAGGCAGCCGATAGGTCTAGAAGGATGAGAGCAGAGGAGAGAGAGTTAGCTTTAGCAGTGCGGAGCGCCTCCGTGATACAGAGAAGAGCAGTCTCAGTTGAGTGACTAGTCTTGAAACCTGACTGATTTGGATCAAGAAGGTCATTCTGAGAGAGATAGCAGGAGAGCTGGCCAAGGACGGCACGTTCAAGAGTTTTGGAGAGAAAAGAAAGAAGGGATACTGGTCTGTAGTTGTTGACATCGGAGGGATCGAGTGTAGGTTTTTTCAGAAGGGGTGCAACTCTCGCTCTCTTGAAGACGGAAGGGACGTAGCCAGCGGTCAAGGATGAGTTGATGAGCGAGGTGAGGTAAGGTAGAAGGTCTCCGGAAATGGTCTGGAGAAGAGAGGAGGGGATAGGGTCAAGCGGGCAGGTTGTTGGGCGGCCGGCCGTCACAAGACGCGAGATTTCATCTGGAGAGAGAGGGGAGAAAGAGGTCAAAGCACAGGGTTGGGCAGTGTGAGCAGAACCAGCGGTGTCGTTTGACTTAGCGAACGAGGATCGGATGTCGTCGACCTTCTTTTCAAAATGGTTGACGAAGTCGTCTGCAGAGAGGGAGGAGGGGGGGGGGGAGGGGGAGGAGGATTCAGGAGGGAGGAGAAGGTGGCAAAGAGCTTCCTAGGGTTAGAGGCAGATGCTTGGAATTTAGAGTGGTAGAAAGTGGCTTTAGCAGCAGAGACAGAAGAGGAAAATGTAGAGAGGAGGGAGTGAAAGGATGCCAGGTCCGCAGGGAGGCGAGTTTTCCTCCATTTCCGCTCGGCTGCCCGGAGCCCTGTTCTGTGAGCTCGCAATGAGTCGTCGAGCCACGGAGCGGGAGGGGAGGACCGAGCCGGCCTGGAGGATAGGGGACATAGAGAGTCAAAGGATGCAGAAAGGGAGGAGAGGAGGGTTGAGGAGGCAGAATCAGGAGATAGGTTGGAGAAGGTTTGGGCAGAGGGAAGAGATGATAGGATGGAAGAGGAGAGAGTAGCGGGGGAGAGAGAGCGGAGGTTGGGACGGCGCGATACCATCCGAGTAGGGGCAGTGTGGGAAGTGTTGGATGAGAGCGAGAGGGAGAAGGATACAAGGTAGTGGTCGGAGACTTGGAGGGGAGTTGCAATGAGGTTAGTGGAAGAACAGCATCTAGTAAAGATGAGGTCAAGCGTATTGCCTGCCTTGTGAGTAGGGGGGGAAGGTGAGAGGGTGAGGTCAAAAGAGGAGAGGAGTGGAAAGAAGGAGGCAGAGAGGAATGAGTCAAAGGTAGACATGGGGAGGTTAAAGTCACCCAGAACTGTGAGAGGTGAGCCGTCCTCAGGAAAGGAGCTTATCAAGGCATCAAGCTCATTGATGAACTCTCCAAGGGAACCTGGAGGGCGATAAATGATAAGGATGTTAAGCTTGAAAGGGCTGGTAACTGTGACAGCATGGAATTCAAAGGAGGCGATAGACAGATGGGTAAGGGGAGAAAGAGAGAATGACCACTTGGGAGAGATGAGGATCCCGGTGCCACCACCCCGCTGACCAGAAGGTCTCGGGGTGTGCGAGAACACGTGGGCAGACGAAGAGAGAGCAGTAGGAGTAGCAGTGTTATCTGTGGTGAGCCATGTTTCCGTCAGTGCCAGGAAGTCGAGGGACTGGAGGGACGCATAGGCTGAGATGAGCTCTGCCTTGTTGGCCGCAGATCGGCAGTTCCAGAGGCTACCGGAGACCTGGAACTCCACGTGGGTCGTGCGGGCTGGGACCACCAGGTTAGGGTGGGCGCGGCCACGCGGTGCGAAGCGTTTGTATGGTCTGTGCAGAGAGGAGAGAACAGGGATAGACAGACACATGGTTGACAGGCTACAGAAGAGGCTACGCTAATGCAAAGGAGATTAGAATGACAAGTGGGCTACACGTCTCGAATGTTCAGAAAGTTAAGCTTACGTTGCAAAAAATAAGAATAAAATACAAGATCTTATTGACTAAAATGATATAGTACTGCTGGCTGGTGAAGTAGCCTGGCTAGCAGTGGCTACGTTGTTGAAAGTGAAGCTGGCTAGGTAACCTCGACAATTTCACTAAATTTCTCTAAACTACACAATTATCATGGATACAAGGACAGGAAAGACAACTAGCTAACACTACGCTAATCAAGTCGTTCCTATTGTAATGTAAGTTTCTACAGTGCTGCTATTCGGTAGAAGTTGGCTAGCTAGCAGTGTTGGCTAGGTAGGAGGACGGCAGCGCGGGAGGCGAAAAATAGCTGGCTAGCTAACCGATAATTACTCAAAGCTACACAATTATCTTAGATAGAAAGATAGCAAAGAAAACTATGTAGCTAGCTAACACTACACAAGTCAAGTCGTTCCGTTGTAATGTAATCGTTTCTACAGTGCTGCTAATCGGTGGCTAGCTGGCTAGCTAGCAGGGTTGACTACGTTACGTTAGGGCGAGAATACCTGGCTAGCGAACCTCAGCGAACCTTGATAACTACACAATTATCACCGATACAAAGACGGCTATGTAGCCAGCTAAGTAGCTAGCTAAGATCGAACAAATACAAATCAAAGATAGCAAAGACAACTGTGTAGTCAGCCAACACTACACTGATCAAGTCGTTCCGTTGTAATGCACTCGTTTCTACAATGCTGCTATTCGGTGGCAAGCTGGCTAGCTAGCAGTGTTTGGCTACGTTGCGTTATGTTAGGGCGAAAATAGCTGGCTGGCGAACCTCAATAACTACACAATTATGTTTGATGCAAAGACGGCTATGTAGCTAGCTAAGATCAAACAAATCAAACCGTTGTACTGTAGTGAAAATGAAAATCAGACCGTTGTACTATAATGAAAAGTTTATACTACTATTCGGTAGACGGTGGACGTTTGCTAGCTACTGGGCAGATAGCAGTGTGGACTACGATAGACGACGGAATACGATAATTACGCAATTATCTTTTATACACAGACGGCTAAGTAGCTAGCTAAGAAGAAATTGCTAAGGTTAGACAAATTAAACCGTTGTACTATAATGAAATGTAATGAAAATGAAATGAAAATTTATACTACCTGCAGAGCGAATGCAAATGCGACCGCTCGCTCCAAACCGGAGCAAGAGATGTAGATGAGATGTAGCCATTATTTACTATTTTACACCTAGGGTTACTATACATAATTTTTACCCATTTTATAAGAGATTCCCCAAAATTGAAATATTCTAGGCATTTATATATAAACTCCAGTCGTACTTTATCAAAAGCCTTTTCAAAATCAGCTATGAAAACCAGGCCTGGTGACCCCGATATTTCATAGTATTCTATTGTTTCCAGTACTTGCCTTATATTATCTCCAATGTATCGTCCATGTAAAAAACCTGTCTGATTAGGATGAATAATATCTGACAAAACTTTTTTTATTCTATGCGCCAAGCATTTTGCTAGGATTTTTGCATCACAACACTGAAGTGTAAGAGGTCTCCAATTTTTTAAATGGACTGGATCTTTATATATACCACTTGGGTCCTGTTTCAGTAATAATGATATCACACCTTCTTGTTGCGTGTCTGATAATCTATCATTTATATAGGAGTGGTTAAAACAAGCTAATAATGGTCCTTTGAGTATATCAAAAGAATGTTTGTATACTTCCACTGGTATGCCATCCAGTCCTGGAGTTTTCCCATCCTTAAAGGCCCCAATTGAATCAAGTAGTTCCTCCTCTGTAATTAGGCCTTCACATGAGTCTTTCTGTACAGATGTTAATTTTACATTATTATTAGGGAAAAAATCCATACAATTAGTTTCAGTTAGTGGAGATGGAGGAGCCTGAAACGAAAATATATTCTTAAAGTACTTTACTTCCTCTTTCAAAATATCATTTGGTGAATCATGCGTGACTCCATTTTTTGTAACAAGTTTTAATACGTTTTTTTTGGTAGCATTTCTATATTGAAGATTGAAAAAGAATTTGGTGCATTTTTCCCCATATTCCATCCAGTTCGCTTTATTTTTGTAATATATTACACTGGATCTTTCTTGAATAAGTTCCTCCATTTCTTTTTGTTTTTCCTCTAACTTATTCTGTGCCTCTATGGTACCGTTTTTATTGTTATCTAACTGTACTGTTAGTCCTTCAATTTCCTTTGTTAATATGGACTCTTTTGATCGAAATTGCTTTTGTTTTATAGATGAGTACTGAATTGCATGGCCTCTAAAGGCGCACTTAAAAGTGTCCCATACAATATGGGGATCTGCTGTACCTATGTTATGTCTAAAAAAGTCAGTTATAAATTCTTCTGTCCTAGTTCTAAACAATTTATCATCTAGTAGGCTTTGATTAAATTTCCAATATCCTCGCCCACGTGGAAATTCTGTAAGAGTAATATATATGCCAATTATGTGATGGTCCGACCGCATTCTGTCCCCTATCAAACACTTTAACTTTTGGTGCCAGAGAGAATGATATAAGAAAGTAGTCAAGGCGACTAGCTTGATTAAGCCTCCGCCATGTATATCTCACTAGGTCAGGGTATTTAAGTCTCCATATATCCACTAATTCCAATATATCCATGACATTCCTGATTTCCTTAAGTGCCTGAGGGTGATAGTTTGTAGTGTGATTTCCTTTCCGGTCCATAGAGGTATTTGAGACCGTATTAAAATCTCCCACTATAATAATAGAGTCTAGTGTTGCTTGTAGAGTTGATACATTCTTATATATATTGTCAAAGAAGCTTGGATCATCAGTATTCGGACCGTATTGGTTAATAAGCCATATCTGTTTATTGTCCAATAACATATTTAAAATAATCCATCTGTTTGGACAAGTTGCACATTTGGATCAAAGTTATTATTAATTAAAACCATCACCCCTTTTGAATTTCTTTGCCCATGGGAGAAATATATTTTGCCCCCCCCAGTTCTTTTTCCACAAAACTTCATCTAAAACTGTCGAATGGGTGTCCTGTAAACATTAGATATTATAATCCTTCTCTTTTAGCCAGGTAAATACTGATCGTCTTTTCTTATTATCTGCTAAGCCATTACAATTGTAACTGGCTATACTTATTTCACCACTTACCATAATGAGACACACCTTTCAATTATTTTTATCAAAATATATGTTTGTAAACGTCCTATTAAAAAGTAACATAATGATTGAGTGTCTATATAGTTGTACCATGACATTTGCATCTCCACTAAGCAAACCTCCAATTGATCCCCACTATTCCACCCGCCAAAAGCCCCCATCTCGAGTTGGGTTGTCATCCCAATGCCCGGCAGACCACCCCCGCCCCCCCGCATCACACAGCCCCGGACCGACTGGGATCCATCCTTCGAAAAGTGCACACAGCACCATCCACCGAACCGAAGCAGATCCATTGCCAAATGCATTTCCATCGCCCTCACCTCGATTTTTATTACATATTGCTGTGAATCATCCTCTATAGTCCCTAACATCTTTTACTTCTTCCTTCGCAACAGTTGTGGGATACACACATTCACCCACACACATTCATATTTTTTAATTCAAAGGGTTGAGTTGAGGTTAACTGCTATGCAAGCTACTCTGCTTTCTTCACTGATGCACACACTGCACACCAATGACGAGCATTCATATGCGCTGCTGCATATAAGTGCTGGGAGATTCTGCAAAATATTCTAGTTATTTACGTGAAACTAATAAACTAGCTCGTTTTGTTGAGCCAGCTTTACAACATTAAGCTTTGGTTCAATAATTGCAATGCTAGCAACTGTGCTTTTTCGATGACGCTCACATTGCATAGTACACCATTATATGAAGAGCTTGCATATGCACAGCATTGAGAGATTCTGCAAAATATCAAATCAAATCAAAGTTGATTGGCCACATACACATGGTTAGCAGATGTTTGTAACGGTGGTCCTCCTCCTCTTCAACCGAAAAGGAGGAGTAGTGATGGAACCAAGGCGCAGCGGGTTGTGAATACATAATTTATTTAAAGAAAACACGAAAACACGAACTCGACTATAAACTAACAAAACAACAAACGGTGTAGACAGACCTGGACGACGAACTCACATAAACACGAAGAACGCACGAACAGGGAAAAATAGACTACACAAAATGATGATGTACAAAAGAAACCGAACAGTCCCGTATGGTGCGACAAACACTGACACAGGAGACAACCACCCACAACGAACACTGTGAAACAACCTACCTAAATATGACTCTCAATTAGAGGAACGACAAACACCTGCCTCTAATTAAGAGCCATACCAGGCAACCCTAAACCAACACAGAAACAGAAAACATAGAATGCCCACCCAAACTCACGTCCTGACCAACTAACACATACAACAAACTAACAGAAATAGGTCAGGAACGTGACAATGTTAAAAACTTCTTGCGAATATAGGGGGTGCTGTTTCGACTTAGCATAAATCGGTCTCCAGATTAAACGGCTTCCTACTCAATTCTTGCTCGTACAATATGCATATTATTATTATTATTGGATAGAAAACAGGTGAAGGGCAGCTCTCTAGTTTCTATAGCCGTTGGAATTTTGTCTCTGAGTGAAACAGAACTCCTTCTACAGCACTTTTCGCACCCTTGTGGGGCGGGGTCGAGACCTAGGGTTTCGAGCTTAATGACGAGTTTAGAGGGTACTATGGTGTTAAATGCTGAGCTGTAATCGATGAACAGCATTCTTACATAGGGATTCCTCTCGTCCAGATGGATTAGGGCAGTGTGCAGTGTGATTGCGATTGCGTCATCTGTGGACCTATTGGGGCGGTAAGCAAACTGAAGTGGGTCTAGGGTGTCAGGTAGGGTGGAGGTGATATGATCCTTGACTAGTGTCTTAAAGCACTTCATGGTGACGGAAGTGAGTGCTATGGGGCGATAATCGTTTAGCTCAGTTACCTTAGCTTTCCTGGGAACAGGAACAATGGTGGCTCTCTTGAAGCATGTGGGAACAGCAGACTGGGATAGGAATTTATTGAATATATCCATAAACACACCAGCCAGTTGGTCTGCGCATGCTCTGAGGACGTGGCTAGGGATGTCGTCTGGCTATCCTAGTTATCTTGGTGACATAATATACTTCAAAGCTGCAAAATGTAACTTTTTGTATTTTTTTATGTTTAAAACCTCCAATAAGTCGCTAGTGGTCATCCAATGTGATGCAACAGTAACAATACTGCGCCTCTAGCCTGCCCGAGAAACACTGTATTCATTGTTTTTCATTTCCTTGTCAGGTTGGATTTTTCCCACCAGATTATGTGGGCCGTGCAATAAGTGATGTGTTTGCCATCAGTAAGGAGGCGGTGTGATAGTTAGCTAGCTGAGCCCATAGCCAACACTTGGCTAGCGGAGATAGCTAGCTTACAAACATGGCATAAGGGGCAAACAACCTGACCAAGCAGCAACTACTCCATCTAAGCCAAAGATACAGAGAAATGTGGAGAGCAGACAGGCAAAAGGGGAGAATGATAGAGCCTGGGCCAAGATGAGAGTTATTAACCTCAGATTTGTGTTTACACAGTGGAGAGAACTAAGGTAGTTGAAGGGATTCATAACCGTCCCAGAGTTAGAATTTTTTTCTGCTGAAAAGGTAAGACATAGCTATCTAGATAATACACTGAGTATACCAAACATTATGAACACCGTCCTAATATCGAGTTGCACCCCCTCTTTTTCCCTCAGAACAGCCTCAATTCACCGGGCATGAACTCTACAAGGTGTTGAAAACATTCCACAGGGATTCTGGCCCATGTTGACTCCAATGCTTCCCACAGTTGTGTCAAGTTTGCTGGATGTCCTTTCGGGTGGTGGACCCTTCTTGATACACACGAGAAACTGTTGAGCGTGAAAAACCCAGCACTGTTCCAGTTTTTGACAGAAACCGGTGCGCTTGACACCTACTACAATACCCCGTTCAAAGTCACTTAAATATTTTGTCTTGTGCATTCACAATCTGAATGGCACACATACACAATCCATGTCTCAATTGTCTCAAGGCTTAAAAATCCTTCTTTAATGTTGTGTTATATTTCTGATGTCTGTGGTCTGAAAACCACTCTGATATTGGCTAGATGGCTAGCTAGCTACTTCAGTTCACACAAGTGTACTGGCACAGAATAGCCCCAAAGCCCAGTACATAAGATGAGATGCGACGCGACGGTTTGTTTGATCTGAATGATCTAGTTGTAGAACATCTCATGTTGTTGACTGGAGTATTCAAGATTCACCATGTCAAAACTTTAGCCAAAGTCTTGAGACGAGACGGCTCCATTTAGCCATTCAAAGAACAGTGCGCTAACATTCTGTGTTCAGCGAAGCGGAGAGCTAGCTGGCTAGCTAGCTATTTTGATGGACATTACTAGCCTGGCTTGCTGACATTTACAGTGCCTTTAGAAAGTATTCACACCCCTTGACTTTTAATGTCAAAGTGGAATTATGTTTTTCGAAATGTTTATAAATGAATAAAAAATGAAAATCTGAAATGTCTTGTCAAAAAGTATTCAACCTCTGTTATGTCAAGCCTAAATCATTTCAAGAGTAAAAATGGTCTTATTAACAAGTCATATATTAAGTGGCATGGAATCAATATGTGTGCATTAATAGTGTTTAACATGATTTTTGAACGACCTCATCTCTGCACCCCACACATACAGTTAGTTATCTGTAAGGTCTCTCAGTCGAACAGTGAATTTCAAATACAGATTCAACCACAAAGACCAGGGAGGTTTTCCAATGCTTCGCAAAGAAGGGCCCCTATTGCTGGATGGGTACATTGAATATCACTTTGAGCATGGTGAAATTATTAATTCAACTTTGGATGGTGTATCAATACACCCAGTCACTACAAAGATACCGGCGTCCTTCATAAATCAGTTGCCGGAGAGGAAGAAAACCACTCGGGGATTTAACCATGAGGCCAATGGTGACTTTAAACAGTTAGAGCATTATGGCTGTGATAGGAGAAAACTGAGGATGGATCAACAACATTGTAGTTACTCCACAATACTGACATAAATGACAGAGTGAAAAGAAGGAAGCCTGTATAGAATACAAATATTCCAAAACATGCATCCTGTTTGCAAAAGGGCACTAAAGTAAAAGTGCAAAAAATGTGGCAAAGAAATTAACTTCCTATCCTGAATGTCATCAGCAAGGACTAGGGAGTTTTTTTTTTGATAAAACATTACGGAATAGAGCTAAACACAGGCAAAATCCTAGGGGGAAACCTGGTTCAGTCTGCTTTGCAACAGACACTGTGTAACGGCTTTCTTCCTGGGGTGAAAGAGAGGACCAAAATGCAGCGTAGCCAGTGCTCAACATGTTTAATAAAATAACAAGTGAACACTACAAACAACAAACAAAATAACAAACCGTGAAAACCGAGACAGTCCTATCTGGTGCAGAACAAACACAGAGACAGGAAACAAACACCCACAAAATCCCAACACAAAGCAAGCCTCCTATATATGAGTCTCAATCAGAGACAACGACTACCATCTGTCTCTGATTGAGAACCCACACTAGGCTGACATAGAAACAGACAAACTAGACACACAACATAGAATTCCCACCCAGCTCACGTCCTGACCAACTAAACACATACAAAAAAAACAGAAAACAGGTCAGGAACGTGACACACTGGGAGACAAATTCACCTGTCAGCAGGACAATAACCTAAAACTCAAGACCAAATATACTCTAGAGTTGCTTACCAAGATGACATTAAATGTTCATGAGTGTCCTAGTTACAGCTTTGATTTAAATCGTCTTGAAAATGGCTGTCTAGCAATGCTCAACAACCAACTTGACAGAGCTAGAAGAATTAAAAGAAATAATATTGTACAAATATTGTACAATTCAGGTGTACAAAACTTTTAGAGTCTTACATCTAGTGGAAAGCCTTCCCAGAAGAGTGGAGGCTGTTATAGCAGCAAAGGGGGGACCAACTCCATATTGATGGCCATGGTTTTGGAATGAGATGTTCAACAACAAGGTGTCCACATACTTTTGGTAATTTAGTGTTTAATAGTTTAAGCTATAAAAACATGACATTACTGGATTTCATATATACTATTACTCTCAAAACATTCTGGTCCGTTGCATTTTCCATGTCTTGTCGGGTCATTCAGTTTTTCACTTTTTTAGGGTTACCTTTTTTGGTCCAGTAGCAATACACACCCTGGGGAAGAGGTCACGGTGTCTTTCAAATATATTCAAATAAACAATATGTCACGTTCCTGACCTATTTCTGTTAGTTTGTTATGTGTGTTAGTTGGTCAGGACGTGAGGTTGGGTGGGCATTCTATGTTTTCTGTTTCTGTGTTGGTTTTGGGTTGCCTGGTATGGCTCTTAATTAGAGGCAGGTGTTTGGCGTTCCTCTAATTAAGAGTCATATTTAGGTAGGCGTTGTCACAGTGTTCGTTGTGGGTGATTGTCTTCCGTGTCTGTGTCTTTACACCACGCGGGACTGTTTACGGTTTGTTCGGTTTGTGTAGCCTATGTTCCTATTCGTGCGTTTTCCTTGTTTTAAATAAGTACGTCGTCTAGGTCTGTCTACACTGTTTGTTGTTTTTGTTAGTTTAATAAAGTTCGTGTATCGTTAATAAAATATGTCTGTTCTCTACGCTGCGCCTTGGTTCCCTCTATACTCCTCCTCTTCCGAAGATGAAGAGGAGGAGGAATGCCGTTACAGAATCACCCACCAAAAATCCAGAACCAAGCAGCGGAGTAAACGGAGTAAGGGACAGGAAAAGAAGGAGGAATGGACTTGGGACATGTATTGGACGGAAAAGGTTGCTACACATGGGAGGAGATCCTGGCTGGTAGGGATCGCCTCCCATGGGAACAGCTGGAGGCACTGAGGAGAGCAGAGGCAACCGGAGAAGGGAACCGGAGTTATGAGGGGACACGTCTTGCACGGAAGCCCAAAAAGCCCGTGAGTAACACCCAAAAATTTATTGGGAGGGGGCTAAGAGGTAGTGGGCCAAGGGCAGGTAGGAGACCTGCGCCCACCTCCCAGGCTTACCGTGGAGAGCGGGAGTACGGGCAGGCGCCGTGTTACGCAGTAGAGCGCACGGTGTCTCCTGTACGAGTGCATAGCCCAGTGCGGGTTATTCCACCTCCCTGCACTGGTAGGGCTAGATTGGGCATTGAGCCAGGTGTCATGAGGCCGGCTCAACGCGTCTGGTCTCCAGTGCGTCTCCTCGGGCCGGCGTACATGGCACCTGCCTTACGCATGGTTTCCCCGGTTCGCCTACATAGCCCGGTGCGGGTTATTCCACCTCCCCGCACTGGTCGGGCGACCGGGAGCATTCAACCAGGTAAGGTTGGGCAGGCTCAATGCTCAAGAGAGCCAGTACGCCTGCACGGTCCGGTATTTCCGGCGCCACCTCCCCGCCCCAGCCTAGTACCTACAGTGCCTACACTACGCACTAGGCTACCAGTGCGTCTCCTGAGCCCTGTTCCTCCTCCACGCACTCTCCCTGTAGTGCGTGTATCCAGTTCGGTGCCTCCAGTTCCGGCACCACGCACTAAGCCTCCTGTGCGTCTCCAGAGCCCTGTACACACTGTTTCTTCTCCCCCTACTAATCCTGATGTGCTTGCCCTCAGCCCGGTGCCACCAGTGCCGGTACCACGCACCAGGTATAGAGTGGGCTTTGAGAGTCCAGTGTGCCCTGTCCCTGCTCCCCGCACTAGTATGAAGGTGCGTGTCCTTAGCCCGGTGCCTCCAGTTCCGGCACTACGCACCAGGTCTACAGTGCGCCTTATCCGGCCAGAGCCATCCGTCTCCCCAGCGCCATCTGAGCCATCCGTCTCCCCAGCGCCATCTGAGCCATCCGTCTCCCCAGCGCCATCTGAGCCATCCGTCTCCCCAGCGCCGTCTGAGCCATCCGTCTGCAATGAGCCTGCAAAGCCGCCCGTCTGCCATGAGCCTGCAAAGCCGCCCGTCTGCCATGAGCCTGCAAAGCCGCCCGCCAGACAGGAGCCGCTAGAGCCGCCCGCCAGACAGGAGCCGCTAGAGCCGTCCGTCAGACAGGATCTGCCAGAGCCGCCAACCAGACAGGATCTGCCAGAGCCGCCAACCAGACAGGATCTGCCAGAGCCGCCAACCAGACAGGATCTGCCAGAGCCGCCAACCAGACAGGATCTGCCAGAGCCGCCAGAGAGCCATGAGCGTCTAGAGCCGTCAGCCAGCCATGAGCGTCGAGAGCCGTCAGCCAGCCATGAGCGTCGAGAGCCGTCAGCCAGCCATGAGCGTCGAGAGCCGTCAGCCAGCCATGAGCGTCGAGAGCCGTCAGCCAGCCATGAGCGTCGAGAGCCGTCAGCCAGCCATGAGCGTCGAGAGCCGTCGGCCAGCCATGAGCGTCGAGAGCAGTCGGCCAGCCATGAGCGTCGAGAGCCGTCAGCCTGCCATGAGCGTCCAGATTCGTCAGTCAGCCATGAGCTGCCCTTCAGCCAGAAACGGTTATATACCCAGAACTGCCCCTCAGTCCAGAGCTGTCTCTCTGTCCGGAGCTGCCTTTCAGTCCGGAGTTGCCCCTCTATCATGATCTCCCTCTCTATCTTGATCTACCTCTTTATTCTGATCTATCCCTCTGTCTTGTGCTATCCCTCTGTCTTGATCTATCTCTCTGTCCCGGTGCTGTCCCTGTCATTGATGTTACTAAGGGGATTTTGTGGGGGTAAAATGAGGGTGGACATTCTTAGGGGGAATTGGAGGCTAGGATGGATTATGGTGGGGTGGGGACCTCGCCCGGAGCCTGAGCCACCACCGTGGTCAGATGCCCACCCAGACCCTCCCCTAGACTTTGTGCTGGTGCGCCCGGAGTTCGCACCTTATGGGGGGGGTTATGTCACGTTCCTGACCTATTTCTGTTAGTTTGTTATGTGTGTTAGTTGGTCAGGACGTGAGGTTGGGTGGGCATTCTATGTTTTCTGTTTCTGTGTTGGTTTTGGGTTGCCTGGTATGGCTCTTAATTAGAGGCAGGTGTTTGGCGGTCCTCTAATTAAGAGTCATATTTAGGTAGGCGTTGTCACAGTGTTTGTTGTGGGTGATTGTCTTCCGTGTCTGTGTCTTTACACCACACGGGACTGTTTACGGTTTGTTCGGTTTGTGTAGCCTATGTTCCTATTCGTGCGTTTTCCTTGTTTTAAATAAGTACGTCGTCTAGGTCTGTCTACACTGTTTGTTGTTTTTGTTAGTTTAATCAAGTTCGTGTATCGTTAATAAAATATGTCTGTTCTCTACGCTGCGCCTTGGTTCCCTCTATACTCCTCCTCTTCCGAAGATGAAGAGGAGGAGGAATGCCTTTACACAATATATACAGTACCAGTCAAAAGTTTGGACACACCTACTCATTCAAGGGTTATTCTTTATTTTTACTATTTTCTACATTGTAGAATAATAGCGATGACACCAAAACTATGAAATAACACATTTGGAATCATGTAGTAACCAAAAAAGTGTTAAACAAAACAAAATATGTTTTATATTTGAGATTCTTCAAAGTAGCCACCATTTGCCTTCAAGACAGCTTCTCACAATCTTGGCATTTTCTCAACCAGCTTCATGAGGTAGTCCCCTGGAATGCATTTCAATTAACAGGTGTCCCTTCATAAATGTTAATTTGTGGAATTCCTTTCCTCCTGCGTTTGAGCCAATCACTTGTGTTGTGACAAGGTAGGGGTGGTACACAGAACATAGCCCTATTTCCAATATATCTCTGATATTCGCAATTTCCTTAAGTGCATGAGTTTGATGGTTTGTAGTGTGATTTCCTTTACGGTCCGTTGAGGTATTTAAAACTGTTTTATAATCTCCCCATTATAATCTCCTACCAGCTCAGCCCTGTTAGTTATTTAGTCCAATCACAGTTGTTGTTGCTTTGTCTGTGTAAAATGTTTTTATTGTTTTCATCCTCCCTAGGGCCAAGAGTTTCTCCAGGATAAAAAAAACAATATGACCTGATTAGAAAAACAATCTGGTCCCATCATAACCCATACTGCGGGTGTCGTGCACTACCTCCAGAGATAGCGGTCAAGACGTAGCACGCACTGAAGTTTACATTCGAGCAATATATGTTGCCGACGGTATTTGTATGAAAAGCGTAGTAAGTGTGAAGAGGCTCTAATACCAGTCCTCTTCAGTTCAGCAGCATACTCTACTCCCACTTCTACTCACACTCCATTGGCCTCAGTGAGGAGGAATGGGGGAGGGTTGGATATCTGGGAGCTATACAGAGAGGCTGATGAATATTCTCAGAAGGGGAATGCGAAGTTGATTTGATTGAAAACGATAGAGGCCCCATGACCAAATGACATGACTAATAAGGCTGTGAAATGGAAACAGGAGCAGCTAGCTAGAAATACTCTTAAAGAGCTAAGCTATGGTTTCGAGATGTTTATTTTTTGCAACCATGACAATAATGATATGCGGTGCGATCCCTCTAGGCTTTCTGTGTTGTTTGGACACTGACTCAATGAGTAAATAAGAGAATATTGTGGTGGAATTGATTATCACGTGCAAAGCAGTGGTTGATTCAAATGAAAGGCTTGAGATGGTAATAGTCCTCTCAGCTGGTGGACAAGTGGGATGGTGCTCGGTCTCTATGGAGACTCATCATGGACGACACAGCTAGCCCTTGTTGCGAATTGCACAATGATTTTCCAGAATCATTTTTGACATAAACTGTAATCGGTTGGACATTTCGCAAGAGACCACACACAAAAACAGGCGAGGTCGCACATACAGACAAAGAGTGCGACGACCCAGGTCTGCAGAGACCTCATATACTCCCCACGGGACACAAACTGGTTAACTACATCGACGTCATTTCCACGTCATTTCAACAAAATGTTTTATTGTTTTTCCTTCCGGTGAGGTTGAATGAATGTGGACAATTTATTGGATTTGAAAGAAGTCATCAACATGAAGGAATGTCAGAGCTTTGAACCTAAATCTAATGACATGGTAAAAAAAAAAAAAAAAATCCATGTTAGTTGACAACTCAGTCAACTGTAAATCAAAACTAAATGTTGTAAATGTACTGTAAATACAGGTTAATCTCTTATAAACACTGTCCTACCAGGAACCTGGGATTACCATATCAGTGCAGTGTTGCTGGATGGGTGGAAAAGCGTCCGAACTGACAGCAAACGTGTGTGTGTGTGTGTGTGTGTGTGTGTGTGTGTGTGTGTGTGTGTGTGTGTGTGTGTGTGTGTGTGTGTGTGTGTGTGTGTGTGTGTGTGTGTGTGTGTGTGTGTGTGTGTGTGTGTGAGAGAGCGAGAGAGAAATGGGGGAAAGTGTGAAACTGACAGTCAGTGTTAATGGTGCTCTGTTCCTTCCTCTGCACGCCTCCACACAGAGCAGGTTTGAGGTCAGGCAATGTGAGCCTTTGTTGCCTGGAGGCACAGAGAGCCAGGGAGAAAGGAAGCGAGAGCTTGCTTAATGATCAGCCTAAATACAATGCTGCTCTCTGGGGAACAACAGAAGCCATGAGGCCCCTCTGCTGCAAAGACATGAGGAGATGTCTGCCCTTTGTGTGTGGAAGGGTGTGCATGTGTGTGTGTGTGTATGTGGGGGGGGGGGGGGGGGGGGGGGGTTGTGCACGTGTGTGTGGGGATCTTTTATTTCAGCTTATGAAACATGGGACCAACACTTTACATATAATTTATATTTTTTTCAGTGTATTTTTCATGACCCGTTATAGGTACCTAAAGTGCAGAGTATCGAAATGCTAAGACATTTGTAAATCTGTTTTTATAGGGGGGTGCAATCGTTGACAGAACCTTGTGGCTCTGGCCGTTTCAAACGTAAGTTTAAAGCGTGACTGAGTTCCGACCCGGCGAGCCCCACAGTTTTGGAACCACTGCCTTAGAACATGTTTAAGGCCCTTGGGAGAGGTGTTGCTGTTTTTGTCTTGTTCTATATCAGTCTGAAAACCTTCATGGAAGGGGTATTACAAAAAATTACACATTTTCCATATTTTATTGATAGTTTACTGCCTTTGGGTGTCAGAGACCAGAAAAATATATCAGTCTACTCATTCAGAGGTAAGCTTTAGCAATGTTGCTAGTTATCCATAGGATATAGTGTATTAAGGTTCTATCTGCAAACTGAAGCTACTCTGATGGCAAAAGGGGGGCGCAACTCAATATTAGGAAGGTGTTCCTACTGTTTTGTACACGCAGTGTATATATATATTTATATATATATATAAAGTATATAGGCCTAATTAAAATGTCAACAACATATGCCAAATAAATCTTCTTAAGTTAACCATGGATGTTTTGTGTCATTTTATGGATTATTATTATTATTGTTAAACATCATTCACGATAAGGGTTCAAAAATGAACCCATACTTCCAAAAAAAGGTTGCTCGAAAAACCTTTTCAAAACGGTTCCCCCACAGTGACAACTCAAAAAGGTCCCTTGAATATGGAAGAGGTCAGAGAACTGGCAGTGTTGTGCCAGGACAACAACCTCTCCATCAATGTGAGCAAGACAATGGAGCTGATCGTGGACTACAGGAAAAGGCGGGCTGAACAGGCCCCCATTAACATCGACAGGGCTGTAGTGGAGCGAGTCGAGAGTTTTAAGTTCCTTGGTGGGACCCAAGATTTGTCATGGGTCCCCAGATCCTCAAAAAGTTCTACAACTGCACCATTGAGAGTATCCTGACTGTGGAAAGGCTTCTCCATGGAACCCAAAAGGGCTTTGAAACATGCAACCAAAATGGGTTCTTCAAAGGGTTCTCCTATGCGAACAGCTGAAGAACCCTTTATGGTTCTCAATAGTACCTTCTTTTCTAAGAGTATATTCCTTACACAGTGCACTACTTTTGAAAAGCAGTGCACTATGTAAGGAACAGGGTGCCATTTGGGATAATACCCTAAATCACAACGTTACCTGTCTGTATTTAGACACTCCAGTGCCCCTGAGATCCATCCTGCTGAATACATTTAGCCCTTGCTGGCTGCATGAGTGTGTGTGTGTGTGTTTGTGTGTGTGTGCATCCGCTTGTATCCTTGTGTGTGTTGTGTGTGTGTATGTGCGTTTGTTTGTGTGTGTGTGTGTTAGGAATCTGTCTGATTTTATTTTCCCTGTCAGTGAGATCCCACTGGGCACAAACTGGTTGAATCAACATTGTTTCAATGTAATTTGTCAACATATTGTGACATAAAATCTATGGGGAAAATGCATTAGATATGAAATAAACTGTTGTTTTGAGGGTGAGTTTTTAACCACAGGATTATGTCATCATGGTAACCTATTTTCAACACAGACAAACCTTGTATGAAATATGTTGAATTTGTACCTTTGAAACAACATCAGATCTTCAACGTTATATCCACTATCAGAAGAACGAAAAACAATAGGCTGGACAGCACCTCATACTTGTCACGCCCTGACCATAGAGAGCCTTTTATTCTCTATGTTGGTTAGGTCGGGGTGTGACTAGGGTGGGTCATCTAGGTAATTATATGTCTATGTTGGCCTGGTATGGTTCCCAATCAGAGGCAGCTGTTAATCGTTGTCTCTGATTGGGGATCATATTTAGGCAGCCATTTCCCCTTTGTGCTTGGTGGGATCTTGACTATGTACACCTGTGCCTGTTAGCCCTAATCGTTTTGAGATTTATTGTTTTTGTTTTGCTGTCAGTTTCACCTAGAAATAAAAGATGTGGAACCCAGATCACGCTGCGCTTTGGTCCACTCATTACAACGATCGTGACAGAAGATCCCACCAACAAAGGACCAAGCAGCGTGCCCAGGAGGAAAGCCAGGAGTGGACATCCTGGACGTGGGAAGAGATAATGGCCGGAGACAGAAACCTGCCATGGAAGCAGGCGGAGGCAGTGAGGGAACAACAGCGACGACGCCAGGGTTCGCGGCCACGACACAAGACCAAAAGACAGCCCAAATGTCTTTTTGGGGGGGGGGAGGCACACGGAGTGGTCGGCGATGCTGAGGGGTGAGTCAGAGACCGGGGAGGAATTTTGGGACAGATTGAGCGAGGAGTGGGTGGCGAAAAGTTGAGGAAAGTGAACCAGAGCCAACTCCCCGTGGGGAGCGTGTGACCGGTCAGGCACCATAGCTTGCGGTGATACGCACTGTGTCTCCAGTGCGCATTCACAGCCCGGTGCGTTCTGTGCCAGCTCCTCGCACTTGTCGTGCTAAAGTGGGTATCTGTCCAGGACGGGTTGTGCCGGCTCAGGGCGCCTGGTCTCCAGTGCACCTCCTCGGTCCAGGATATCCTGCGTCGGCTCTACGCGCTGTATCCCCAGTGCGCATTCACAGTCCAGTACGTCTTGTGCCTCCTCCCCGCACTCGCCCTGAGGTGCGTGTCACCAGCCCGCTGCCACCTGTACCGGTACCACGCATCAGGCCTCCAGTGCGCCTCCACAGTCCAGTACGTCCTGTGCCTCCTCCCCGCACTCGCCCTGAGGTGCGTGTCACCAGCCCGCTGCCACCTGTACCGGTCCCACGCATCAGGCCTCCAGTGCGCCTCCACAGTCCAGTACGTCCTGTGCCTCCTCCCCGCACTCGCCCTGAGGTGCGTGTCACCAGCCCGCTGCCACCTGTACCGGTCCCACGCATCAGGCCTCCAGTGCGCCTCCACAGTCCAGTACGTCCTGTGCCTCCTCCCCGCACTTGCCCTGAGGTGCGTGTCACCAGCCCGGTACCACCAGTGCCGGGCCCACGTACCAAGCTTCCGGCGACAGTTCCCATTCCAGAGCTTCCGGCGACAGTTCCCAGTCCAGAGCTTCTGGCGATGGTCCACGGGCCAGAACCTCCTGAGACGGTCCGCGGTCCGGAACCTCCTGAGACGATCCGCGGTCCGGAACCTCCTGAGCAGTTCCACGGATCTTGACTATGTATAGTTGCCTGTTAGCTCTATTGATAGCTTCACGTTTCGTTTTCCCCACTAGCTGCAGTGCCTTTCCGAAAGTATTCATACCCCTTGACTTAATCCACATTTTGTTGTGTTACAGCCTGAATTCAAAATGGATTAAATAAATCTTACCAATCTACACACAATACCCCAAAGTGAAAACATGTTTTTAGAAATGTTGGCAAATTTATTCGAAAATTAAATAAATATATATCTCATTTACATAAGTATTCACACCCCTGAGTCAATCATTTGTACAATTACTTTTAGCAGTGATCACAGCTGTGAGTCTTGCCTGGACTGTACAATATTTGCACGTGATTATTTTTACAATTCTTTAAGCTCTGTCAAATTGGTTGTTGATCATTGTTAGACAGCCATTTTCAAGTGTTTCCATAGATTTTCAAGACGATTTAAGTTAAAACTAACTAGGCCACCCAGGAACATTCAATGTCGTCTTGGTAAGCAACTCCAGAGTATATTTGGCCTTGTGTTTTAGGATATTGTCCTGATGTAAGGTGAATTTTTCTCCCAGTGTCTGTTGGAAAGCAGACTGAACCAGGTTTTCCTCTTAGCTCTATTCCATTTCTTTATATCTTAAACTCCCTAGTCCCTAGGTACTCAGTGAGTGTTGTATTGGATTTTCCCATAACATAATGCTTTGTATTCAGGACGTAAAGTTAATTTCTTCGCCACATTTTTGCAGTTTTACATTAGTGCCTTATTGCAAACAGGATGCATTTCTTTTCACTCTGTCATTTAGGTTAGTAATTGAGGAGTAACTACAATGTTGTTGATCCATCCTCAGTTTTTTCCTATGATAGCCATTAAACTCTGTAACTGTTTTAAAGTCACCTTTAGCCTCATGGTGAAATCCCTGAGTGGTTTCCTTCCTCTCTGGCAACTGAGTTAGGAAGGACAACTGTATATGTGTAGTGACTGGGTTTATTGAGACACCATTCAAAGCGTGATTAATAATGTGACCTTTATATTCAATGTCTGATTTTTTCATTTTTACCCATCTACCAATAGGTGCATTTCTTTGCGAGTGTCACACCCTGATCGATTTCACCTGTCTTTTTGCTTGTCTCCACCTCCCTCCAGGTGTCCCCTGTCTTCCCCATTATCCCCTGAGCATTTTTACCTGTGTTCTCTGTTTGTCTGCTGCCAGTTCGTCTTGTCTTGTCAGGTCTTACCCGCGTACTTTCCAGTTTGTCCTGTTTCTCAAGTGCTTGTTTCCTAGTTTTCCAGGTTCTGACAATTCTGCCTGCCCAGACCACGAGCCTGCCTGCCATCCTGTACCTGCCTGACTCAGACCTGATTACGAACCTCTGCCTGTCCTCAACCTGCCCTTTGCCCCGCGCTATAATAAATGATCGAGAACTGTACTATTGTCACGACTTCAACCGAGGCAGGCTCTCTTTCCCGTTCGGGTGGCGCTCGGCGGTCGTCGTCACCGGCCTACTAGCTGCCACTGACTCTTTTTCCTCCCCCTCCCTTATGTGTTAATTTGTATCACCTGTGTTCAGGTAGTTGGGAATTAGTGTGGCTTTATTAGTCAGCCAGCCCGTACGCTTCTTTGTGCGGGATTGTTCATTTGTAGCTTTGGATTTCGGGAGTGGACATATGTATTGTGTACTGGGTTTGTCTCCCGTGTTTTGGGACAGTTGTGTATGACACCCAGTAAGTCCGTGTTGGACATTTTGTTTGCTAGTTGGGCATTAAAGAAACAACATATTGAAGCTCTGCTGTTCCTGCGTCTGATTTCACACCCCCCGACGCCCAGGGCGTTACAGAATCCCGCACCACTATAATGGAGTCAGCAGGAGCAGCAGCCAACCCTCTCCCATTGATGGAGGAACGGGTTCTCCACCACACCACCGTCCTCCATCGGATCGGATCAGCCATGGACCAAATGATGGAGAGAATGGAGCGATGGGAGAGGAGTGGGCTCTCTCCACCTTCGGCCCCCCCCCCCCTCAGGACTCTCCATCCCCCGGCTCCAGCGCGCTCCGTCTTACGCTCCCGAGGGATTATGATGGAGCGGCGGCAGGGTGTCAGGGGTTCTTACTCCAATTGGAGCTATACCTGGCCACTGTTCGCCCAACTCCCTCCGGAGCGCAGAGGGTGAGTGTCCTCGTCTCCTGCCTAACGGGTCGTGCTCTGGAGTGGGCCAACGCAGTCTGGAATGGCCCGGACTCAGCGAAGGAGCGCACAGGATTTCGCGCTGGAGTTCCGGAGCTTGGCCGCGGGATCAGGGTGGAACGACAGGGCCCTTATTGACCACTACCGGTGTAGTCTCCGGGAGGACGTCCGCAGGGAGCTAGCGTGTCGGGACATCGCTCTTTCTCTGGATGAGCTTATCGACATGTCCATCCGACTGGATAATCTGCTGGCTGCCCGCGGGCGTTCGGAGAGGGTCCTGTGCGTTCCACCACCCAGCGCCCCGGCTCCCATCCCGATGGAGTTGGGAGGGGCCGTGCCTAGGGGTATCGGAGGAGGAGGCTCCCCCTGCACCAGCTGTGGTCGGAGAGGACACACGGCCGATCGGTGCTGGGGGGGGTCTGTCTGGGAGTCGAGATGTCAGGCGGAACGCTTCTCGTTCACCCCAGGTGAGTCTGCACCAAACTCTCTCAGAACCCCCTGTTGGTCACATGTTTGTCTCAATTTTTTTCCTTTATTTTTCCCCCTCTTCTCAGCATAGGGCACTAGTCGATTCAGGTGCAGCTGGGAACTTTATGGATCGCGGACTCGCCCATAAGTTGGGCGTTCCGCTTGTGCCGATAGATTCTCCCTTTCCCGTGCACTCCCTAGATAGCCGGCCATTAGGGTCAGGGGTGGTCAGGGAGGCCACAGTTCCCCTGGACATGGTGACGCAGGGGAATCATAGGGAACGTATCAGTCTCTATATTATTGATTCGCCTGCGTTTCCAGTGGTGCTGGGTATTCCCTGGTTGGCCCGGCACAATCCCACAATTCGTGGAGACAGGGGGTTCTCCAGGGGTGGTCCGAGGAGTGTTCTGGAAGGTGTCTGGGAGTTTCCATTGGTGCCACATCGGTGGAGAGTCCAGACCAGGGTTCCACGGTGCACATTCCCCCCGAGTATGCCGATTTGGCAATCGCTTTCTGTAAAAAGAAAGCGACGAAATTACCACCACATCGACCGGGCAGGGATTGTGCGATAGATCTCCAGGTTAACGCTGCGCTTCCCAAGAGTCATGTGTACCCTTTGTCCCAAGAGGAGACGTTGGCTATGGAGACATATGTCGTGGAGTCTCTGGGACAGGGGTACATTCGGCCCTCCATCTCACCCGTCTCCTCGAGTTTCTTTTTTGTGAAGAAAAAGGAGGGAGGTTTGCGTCCGTGTATTGATTATAGAGGTCTAAATGCCATCACAGTGGGGTTTAGTTACCCACTACCTCTCATCGCTTCGGCGGTGGAATCATTTCACGGAGCGCAGTTCTTCACAAAACTGGACCTCAGGAGCACGTACAGTCTGGTGCGTATTCGGAAAGGAGACGAGTGGAAAACCGCATTTAGTACCACATCGGGCCACTATGAGTACTGCGTCATGCCGTATGGGTTAAAGAATGCTCCAGCCGTTTTCCAATCCTTTGTAGACGAGATTCTCAGGGACCTGCATGTGCAGGGGTAGTTGTGTATATCGATGACATTCTGATCTACTCAACTACTCACGCCGCGCATGTATCTCTGGTACGCAAAGTGCTTGGCAGACTGCTGGAGCATGACTTATACGTCAAGGCTGAGAAGTGTGTGTTCTCCAAACAAGCCGTCTCATTCCTGGGTTATCGCATTTCCACCTCGGGGGTGGTGGTGGAGAGTGACCACATAAAGGCCGTGCGTAATTGGCCGACTCCGACCACGGTAAAAGAGGTGCAGCGGTTTTTGGGTTTTGCCAACTACTACCGGAGATTTATCCGGGGTTTTGGCCAGGTAGCGGCTCCCATTACCTCACTGCTAAAGGCGGGCCCGGTGCGGTTGCGGTGGTCAGCGGCGGCGGACGGAGCTTTCAACAGGTTGAAGGCTCTGTTCACGGATGCTCCCGTGTTGGCGCATCCGGATCCCTCTTTAGCATTCATAGTGGAGGTGGACGCGTCCGAGGCTGGGGTGGGTGCCGTGCTATCACAGCGCTCGGGTAATCCACCAAAACTCCGCCCCTGCGCTTTCTTCTCTAGTAAGCTTAGTTCAGCGGAGCGTAACTATGATGTGGGGGATCGGGAGTTGTTAGCGGTGGTCAGGGCTCTGAAGGTGTGGAGACACTGGCTTGAGGGGGCTAAGCACCCCTTTCTCATCTGGACCGACCACCAGAATCTGGAGTATATTCGGGCAGCTCGGAGACTGAACCCACGTCAGGCAAGGTGGGCCATGTTTTTCACCCGGTTTCGGTTCACGTTTTCCAATAGACGCGGCTCTCAAAACGTAAAGGCTGACGCACTGTCCCGCCTTTACGACACGGAGGATAGGACCACCGAACCCACTCCCATCATCCCCGCCTCGAGGCTGATAGCGCCGGTGGTATGGGAGGTGGACTCGGGCATCGAGCGGGCACTACGAGCGGAACCTGCGCCTCCTCAGTGTCTAGCGGGCCGTAAGTACGTATCGCTTGGTGTTCGGGACCGACTGATTCGGTGGGCTCATGTTCTACCCTCCTCGGGTCACCCTGGGGTGACGAGGACAGTGGGGAGCCTTCGGGGGAGGTATTGGTGGCCTACCTTAGCTCGGGACGTTAGGGTTTATGTCTCCTCCTGTTCGGTATGCGCTCAGAGTAAGGCTCCTAGGCACCTTCCTAGAGGGAAGTTGCAACCCCTCCCCGTTCCACAACGGCCATGGTCTCATCTGTCCGTGGACTTCCTGACCGATCTCCCCCTTTCTCAGGGAAACACTACGGTTCTGGTAATTGTGGATCGGTTTTCTAAGTCCTGCCGTCTCCTCCCGTTGCCCGGTATCCCTACTGCCCTACAGACTGCGGAGGCCTTATTCACCCACGTTTTCCAGCACTACGGGGTGCCGGAAGACATCGTTTCTGATCGGGGCCCTCCCGAGTATGGTGGGCGTTCATGGAGCGCCTGGGGGTCACGGTCAGCTTGACTTCCGGTTATCACCCCGAGAGTAATGGGCAGGTGGAGAGAGCGAACCAGGAGGTGGGTAGGTTTCTGCGGTCGTATTGCCAGGACCGGCCAGGGGAGTGGGCGAGATACATTCCCTGGGTCGAGATGGCCCAGAACTCACTACGCCACTCCTACTAATGTGGCCCCCTTTCAGTGTGTGTTGGGGTACCAGCCGGTCCTGGCACCATGGCATCCGAGCCAGACCGAGGCTCCTGCGGTGGAGGAGTGGGTACAGCGCTCCAAGGAGACCTGGAGGGCCGTCCAGGAGTCCCTCCAACAAGCTACTAGTAGGCAGAAGAGGAGTGCTGACCGCCACCGCAGTGAGGCCCCCGTGTTTGTACCGGGGGAAAGGGTCTGGCTCTCGACCCGAAACCTACCCCTCCGCTTGCCCTGCCGGAAGCTGGGGCCGCAGTGTGTAGGGCCCTTCAAAGTCCTGAGGAGAATAAACGAGGTGTGTTATCGATTAAAACTCCCTTCCTATTATCGTATTAACCCCTCGTTTCATGTGTCTCTCCTCAGGCCGGTGGTAGCTGGTCCCCTGCAGGACGGTGAGGTGCCGGAAGTCCCCCCCCCCCCTCTGGACATCGAGGGGTCCCCGGCGTACACGATACGGGCCATTCTGGACTCGAGACGCAGGGTGAGGGGCCTGCAGTACCTCGTGGACTGGGAGGGGTACGGTCCGGAGGAGAGGTGCTGGGTACCGGTGGAGGACATTTTGGATACATCTATGTTAAGGGATTTCCATCGCCTCCATCCGGATCGCCCTGCGCCTCGTCCTCCGGGTCGACCTCGAGGCCGGTGTCGCCGCGCTGCGGGAGCCGCGCGTCAGAGGGGGGGTACTGTCACGACTTCAACCAAGGCAGGCTCTCCTTCCCGTTCGGGTGGCGCTCGGCGGTCGTCGTCACCGGCCTACTAGCTGCCACTGACTCTTTTTCTTCCCCCTCCCTTATGTGTTAATTTGTATCACCTGTGTTCAGGTAGTTGGGAATTAGTGTGGCTTTATTAGTCAGCCAGCCCGTACGCTTCTTTGTGCAGGATTGTTCATTTGTAGCTTTGGATTTCGGGAGTGGACATGTGTATTGTGGACTGGGTTTGTCTCCCGTGTTTTGCGACAGTTGTGTATGACACCCAGTAAGTCCGTGTTGGACATTTTGTTTGCCAGTTGGGCATTAAAGAAACAACATATTGAAGCTCTGCTGTTCCTGCGTCTGATTTCACACCCCCCCGACGCCCAGGGCGTTACAACTATCCACCACCTGTGTCTGCATCTGCTTCATATCCTATGTCGTGGTAGCGAGGCATTGGAAAACCTCACTGGTCTTTGTAGTTGAACCTGTGTTTGAAATTCACTGCTCGACTGGGGGACCTTACAGATAATTGTATGTGTGTGGTACAGAGAAAAGAATGCTAAACACTATTATTGCACACAGAGTGATTCCATGCAACTTAGTATATGACTTGTTATGCGACTTGTTACTCCTGGACTTATTTAGGCTTGCTATAACAAAGCGGTTGAATACTGAATCATTTTTC
The DNA here is from genome assembly GCF_029448725.1 of Salvelinus fontinalis. Classification (NCBI taxonomy): domain Eukaryota; kingdom Metazoa; phylum Chordata; class Actinopteri; order Salmoniformes; family Salmonidae; genus Salvelinus; species Salvelinus fontinalis. The sequence continues at coordinate 51,637,540 of NC_074673.1, forward strand.
ATTCATTTCAAAACACTTATAACAACATAATTCCACTTTGACATTATGGGGTATTGTGTGGAGGCCAGTGACAGAAAATGTCAATTTAATCCATTTTAAATTCAGGCTGTAACACAACAAAATGTGGAAAGAGTCAAGGGGTTTGAATACTTCATTGAATGTGCTTTCAAGTCATTGAATGTGCTTTCAAGTCATTGAATGTGCTTTCAAGTCATTGAATGTGCTTTTGTACTGAGAGCCGAGAGCCAGCTGAAAGAACAAAACTCTTTGTGTCTTAGACTAGCCTTTGAAACAGCCACTCTGCAATCTTTAATCAAAGGGTAAAACAGACCTCAATTACGCCCAGCTCTTGACCTCTGACTCTTCGCCCTGATTGGCCCACGTCTCTGCCATCGATTCCCCAAGGCTTCTGAATCATCAGTTGAAATGAAGATCTTCTTCTGTCATGCAACTTCATGAAATGCTAATTGATTGGCCCCTCCAGATTGTGTTGTCTCTCTTCAAACAGGCCAGAATGCCCACCAATCAATAGGAATCATCCATCCGCTTCGACAATCTACTTTTTATCCCTATCATCCAAGGCCGTCTGCTAAATTGCTTCACGGATTAGTATGCCAACGAGGAGCCACTTAATTGCTCTCTCTCGCTCTGTGTCGTGTCTATTGACATTACTCATAAATTAGGTCTTTAACGGAAATCCAATGGCTGGTGGGACTCACCGCAGTGAGTGATTTTGTTTACCTATGCAGCTCGGCGGGTAGCAACAAATTGTGTTAATATCTCCTGGAGACTACTCAACAATATATTGGAAATTAGCTGCCAAGTTGGTTGCATGATGCTACCTTTTTGGTAGTAGGTAGTGTCAAGAACTGCAATTTTTCACTCTCAACAGTTTCCTGGTACACCACCCAAAGGGGGGGTGCTATTCGATATTAGGAAGGTGTTCTTAATGTTTTGTCCACTCAGTGTATGATAGTGATCAGATTGGACAGCATAAGAACTGTTACCAAGGAAATGGAAAAGATCCACATCTCGGCTAACTCCTCTAACAACCTACATAATCTTCTCCACTTGAGTATGAATTCCCGACTTATCAAGGGAATGCAAACAGAGACAGTGAGGATGTTGGAGGGAAACGATGACAGTGTGTAATTGGCCGGGAATGAGAGTGAGTGTGCCGCTGATCCATTAAACACCAGTGATGAGAACACCCCCCGACTGAGCGGAGCTGGTTGGCATGCCGACGCCGTAGGCAGAGTGACATTGATCTGTCTGCCCACCTCCATCTGTCGCTCTGACAGAAGGAGCTCGATTGTTCATAAAACATTTAATTGAGCAGCAGCTCGTTCCTCTGACGCGCGGCATGAAACCAGAGCAAAACAGGGCTATCAGAATTCAGTTATGTTTATCTAACACAACCCTGGCTGCAGGATAAAGAGCTAAAAAAAGACCCTTAACCTTAGACATATAATTACTAATGCAGTAGGCCTACTTCGTAATTATACAGTTGAAGTCGGAAGTTTACATACACCTTAGCCAAAGAAATTTAAACTCAGTTTTTCACAATTCCTGACATTTAATCCTAGTAAAAATTCCCTGTCTTAGGTCAGTTAGGATCACCACTTTATTATAAGAATGTGAAATGTCAGAATAATAAAAGAGAATGATTTATTTCAGCTTCTATTTCCTTCATCACATTCCCAGTGAGTCAGAAGTTTACAAACACTCAAGTAGTATTTGGTAGCATTGCCTTTAAATTGTTTAACTTGGGTCAAACATTTCGGGTAGCCTTCCACAAGCTTCTCACAATAGGTTGGGTGAATTTTGGCCCATTACTCCAGAGCTGGTGTAACTGAGTCAGGTATGTAGGCCTCCTTGCTCGCACACACTTTTTTCAGTTCTGCCCAAACATTTTCTATAGGATTGAGGTCAGGGCTTGTGATTGCCACTCCAATACCTTGACTTTGTTGTCCTTAAGCCATTTTGCCACAACGTTGGAAGTATGCTTGGGGTCTTTGTCCATTTGGAAGACCCATTTGCGACCAAGGTTTAACTTCCTGACGGATGTCTTGTTGCTTCAATATATCCACCTAATTATCCTGCCTCATGATGCCATCTATTTTGTGAAGTGCACCAGTCCCTCCTGTAGCAACGCTGGGGCGGCAGGTAGCCTAGTGGTTAAAGCGTTGGACTTGTCACCGAAAGGTTGCAAGATCAAATCCCCGAGCTGACAAGGTAAAAATCTGTCGTTCTGCCCCTGAACAAGGCAGTTAACCTGATGAGGACAGGGGGTGCTGTTGTCACTTTTTCTGGAAAACGTGTCCAATTTAAACGGCTTCCTACTCAATTCTTGCTCGTACAATATGCATATTATTATTATTATTGGATAGAAAACACTCTCTAGTTTCTATAACCGTTGGAATTATGTCTCTGAGTGAAACAGAACTCATTCTACAGCACTTTCCCTGACATGGAGTGAGATTTCAGAAATCTTGGCCCCTGTTCCCAGGTCAGTTGTAATGTCCCTGTAAATGCTATGAGGATACAAACACTGCCTACGTCTTCCTCTAGATGTCAGTAAGTGGTGACACTTTGAATGGAGTCGATTGCGCAATCAGGGCCTGTATAAAACACCAAAAACCGGAAGTACATGTCTTTTCTTCTCTGCGCCTGGCGCGCGATGGACGTCGGACTGGCCTCTTTCCAAGCTTTCGTTTAGCCAGTAATATATCGCCGGTCATGTTTCTACTCGTTATAGGTGTTAAAAACATCATAAGGTAGTTAATTTAAACCGTTTTATAGCAATTTATATCCGTTTAGTGCGATTTTATGGCATTTCTGTGTGACGCACCTCGAGGAGCTGGGCACTTTTCGAGTGCATGGTGAACGTTAGTGGCCATTTCGACGGGACAAGAGGACATCTTTCGACCAAAAGACGATTAGACCGGAGAAAGGATTCATTGCCCAAGATTCTGATGGCAGTTCAGCTAATAGTAAGAACTATTTATGATGATAAATCGTGTTTCTGTCGAAAAATGTTAAACGCTTATGCCGGCATTTTCTTTGGGGTAGCTTCGCTTTGGCGCAACCTGTATTGAAAAGTAAGGATAATTTAAAAAATGTAATTCAGCGATTGCATTAAGAACTAAATTGTCTATCAATCGCTGTCCACTCTGTATTTTTTAGTCAAGTTTATGAGTATTTATGTATAAGACTAGATCACTGTCCAATATGGCGCCCGACATTTTCTGACCAGCTTGGCTACTTTTCTCATTGTATAACCACGATTTTGGTGGCTAAATATGCACATTTTCGAACAAACTCTATATGTATGTTGTAATATGATGTTACAGGAGTGTCATCTGAAGAATTCTGAGAAGGTTAGTGAAAAAATTAATACATTTTGGTGGTGATAATGCTATCGCTCTTTTTGCCGTGAATCAATGCTGGGGTAATGTTTGCACATGTGGTATGCTAATATAACGATTTATTGTGTTTTCTCTGTAAGACACTTAGAAAATCTGAAATATTGTCTGGATTCACAGGATCTGTGTCTTTCAATTAGTGTACGCTGTGTATTTTTAAGAAATGTTTTATGATTAGTAATTAGGTAATACACGTTGCTCTCTGTATTTATTCTAGTCGAGTTGTGATGGTGGGTGCAATTGTAAACTATGATTTATACCTGCAATATGCAAATTTTTCTAACAAAACCTATCCTATACAATAAATATGTTATCAGACTGTCATCTGATGAGGTTTTTTCTTGGTTAGTGGCTATCAATATCTTTATTTGGCCGAATTGGTGATAGCTACTGGTGTAGAGAAAAAATGGTGGACAAAGAAAAATGGTGTCTTTTGCTAACATGGTTAGCTAATAGATTTACATATTGTGTCTTCCCTGTAAAACATTTAAAAAATCGGACATGTTGGCTGGATTCACACGATCTGTTACTTTCATTAGCTGTATTGGACTTGTTAATGTGTGAAAGTTAAATATTTCTAAAAAATATTTTTTTTGAATTTCGCCTTTTCAGTGGAATGTGGGAGGTAGCGGAACCCCAGTCCCAGACAGGTTTAACCCACTGTTCCTAGGCTGTCATTGAAAATAAGAATTTGTTCTTAACTGACTTGCCTAGTTAAATAAAAAAGGTATAAAAATATATATATAAATACTGTATGTAACTAGTATTGAAATATGATGTAACTACACTGAAATATGTAAGAAAGTGAAAAGCTGTGAAAATCTCAATGCATTCCAATTTGTAAGTCGCTCTGGATAAGAGCGTCTGCTAAATGACTTAAATGTAAATGTAAGTTATTTGGATTTTTACGAATTATCTTTGAAAGACAGAGTCCTGAAAAAGTGAAGATAATTTCTTTGCTGAGTTTATATGACTTATAAAGTATAGCTACAATTTATTTGCTCTTTTAAGCCTACACTTTGGAATGACTTCGATAGTAACAGTGAATCTATTTAGTTATTAAGATATCTCTCAAAAATTATTCTCACGATAGCACATTGGTAGTAGTCAGAGACAAATATCAACGCTAAGAAGGGTTTGGCTGTAAAGCGTCTGTGTGTAGCTGGTGAGATGAGTCAGGCGCAGGACAGCAGATGTAAGTAATGAAAGCAATTTTACTCAAATATATCACAATACATGTCGTAATAAATATAAGGCCACAAATATGGACCGCAATACAATAAACAATTACTCACAAACAAACATGGGGGAACAGAGGGTTAAATAATGAACAAGTAATTGGAGGATTGAAACCAGGTGTGTAAGACAAAGACAAAACAAATGGAAAATGAAAAGTGGATCGGCGATGGCTAGAAGGCCGGTGACGTCGATCGCCGAACGCCGCCCGAACAAGGAGAGGTACCGACTTTGGTGGAAGTCGTGACATTGGCTAAAACCTTAGATGGGAAACCAAATGGATAGGTGTTGACAGTTGATAGGAGTAGGAGGAGGTGATGCCCAGCCTATTGTTTTTTTCCTATAGTGGATATAACATTGAAGATCTAACGTTGTTTCAAAGGTAAAAATTCAACATATACTGTACAAGGTTTATCTATGCTGAAAATTGGTTTCCGTGATGACATAATCCTGTGGTTTCCGTTGATGACTTTTTTCAAATCCATTGTATTTTCTACGTAGATTTCACGTCACAGTACATTGACAAATTACGTTTAAACAAATTTGATTCAACCAGTTTGTTGCCATTGATGTGCATGCCGAGGAACTTGAAGCTTTTGACCCTCCTCTCCACTGCCGCCTCGTAGCTGTGGATGGGTGTGTGCTCTCATTGCTGTCTCATGTAATCCACGATCAGCTCCCTTTTGTTGACGTTGAGGGAGAGGTTATTTGCCTGGCACCACTCCGGCAGGGCTTTCACCTCCTCCCTGTAGGCTGTCTCGTCATTGTTGGTAATCAGGCCAATCACTGTTGTGCTGTCAGCAAACTTGATGATTTAGCTGGAGACGTTGTGGCCATGCAGTCATGATTGAACAGGGAGTACAGGGAGTATATATATATACCTGTTATTTTATAGCCTGTACTCATATGCCTGTGTTTGTGACCTGCTCTCTTCAGCCTGTGCTCTCTGTAATGAAATGCTGCTCCACAGCCACCATCAAAGGTGAGAATGGCAAAGGTAAGCAGTTTGACTCCCACAAGCCATTCTTCCAGAAAGCCACTCGATACTTAATCAATTATCCCCACCCGGCCGCCTATCTCTCAATCCCTGGCAACAATGGAGACCAATGAGCCATCAGCCCACATTGATTACCCCACTTTCCACACACACACACACACACACACACACACACACACACACACACACACACACACACACACACACACACACACACACACACACACACACACACACACACACACACACACACACACACACACACACACACACACACACACACACACACACACACACAATGTTCCTACCGTTGTTGGCATGGGCATTAATGTAGAGAGCTGTGTCATTATGGAGAAATTCACAAGAGATTCTCTCTGTCCTGCATTATTTCTGAACAGGCACTCTTCCCTTCCCCCCTACTTAGAGATGGACTCAGGCAAAGCCCACAGGCTTCTAAGTGATGGAGCTCGTGGATGGAACGTAGATTGTTTTCTTTCAGTTAAAGAGCTACAGTAAATGGGTTAGTTGATTCAGTGCATTGCAAAGTGAATGTGTTTAACACTGCTATGGCCCTCAGCAAATGAAAGCAGTGTCTAATACACGATGACGCATTCACGTAGATGTTGATCATGTAATTAGTTAACAAACGCTAAGAAAACTGGACCCAGCGCTCTTTGTGCGAAGTCAGAAAACATCTGTTAAACCGAGCAGATATTTTTCTGCAGTTGTTTCTCACGTGTTATAGGTAGCAGCATCGGTTTACAACACAGCAGCTTGTGAAGACTCACTGTTCATCCCCAAAAATGTCCATTAAATCAAATCCTCCTCAGATGCCCTAACCTGTCAACAGAGCAGAGAGAAAAGACCTCATGAAAGACGCTTAAGGGAATACGTGGGTGAATATTCTCTTGTTCTAATCTCTTAGTGCTTAGCTAGCCAGCCTTCAACTCCCCCCCCATACACACATGCTTCCCTCCCCCATCTCCATCCCAAAAATATTCACCAGAGTAGGATGAGGTTACTCATAGACACTGATCTATGATCAGTTTTGTATATCCTCACAAAATGGATATAGTTAGGGTTGGAGGAGGGCAAGTTGGTCCTGTATCATGTGCCAGACAACATCTACCCAGAGCCTATCTTCCTAAGTATGTCCACCACCCACTACCTGTCTCTACTAGTCCTTCCATCCAGCCATGGGGGATGAGCCCTGAGCAGGGCACGGGTGGTGGAGGCCAGACTTGGGGGGATTATCCTGCCCAGGGCCCTGATCCACACAGACCCAACACCCAGCCTAAACAACACCACTGTTTATCACAGCACAGCCTGAGGGTCTGCTATAGCCTTGATAGGGGAGTGGATTTAGAGAATACACACGAGTGTGTGCACACAGACACACTTACACGCACGCACGCACGCAGGCATACACACACACACACACACACACACACACACACACACACACACACACACACACACACACACACACACACACACACACACACACACACACACACACACACACACACACACACACACACACACACACACACACTGTTTTTCTGTGAACTCCCAGGTCTTCTGATAAAACTACTCTCTTAAAGGTTCCAAAAGGGTTGTGCAGTAGTCCCCATAGGAGAAACCTTTTTTGTTCCAGATAGCACCTTTTATTCTAAGAGTGTAGTCCTGTGCGAATCGAAATCCCTGTGTTTTTGAGGGGAATTACCAAATACGGCAGGTATTGCACGCAATTTGTGACACGACTTCTGCCGAAGTTGGTCCCTCTCCTTGTTCGGGCGACGTTCGGCGGTCGAAGTCGCCGACCTTCTAGCCATCGCTGATCCTCTTTTCATTTTCCTTTGGTTTTGTCTTGTCTTGTATCACACTTGGTTCCAATTACATTCGTTACATGTTGTGTATTTAACCCTCTATTCCCCCTCATTGTCCTTGTCGGTGATTGTTTGTTTGTAAGCTATGCGCAAGATATGTTCTGGTGTGCGACGGGTTTTGTACCCACGTGTATTATTTTGTATATTTTGGTTTTCGGAGTTTTTGAGCACTTATTAAACTGCTCCGTTTATACCAAGTTCGATCTCCTGCGCCTGACTTCCTGCCACCAGCACACACCCTTACAATTTGAGCAAGAAACAGGAACGAATTGATGCATAAACCAAGGTGCTGTGATCGTGTTACATGAATGACACATTTATCAACTTTTCCAGTTCCTACTTTTGTTGTAAAACAAGATTTGCTGGATATTGTGCCAATGAATTGACAAATAGCCAAATGCATCAGTTTTTTTCAATTGCTAACTTGAATTTGGTAAAAACTGAAGTCCCATTGTCAAAATCTTCAACTGTGAATCATTTTTCATTGCTTTCACACAAAATGCATTCAATGACCACATTCTCTGAAATCCATCAACTCTGTTCTCCTTCATACTCCACCACCTGCAAAACTATATATTTGCAGCACGTTTTCAAACGCTGACACACTGTTTCCATAACGGTAAAACACACATTCAAAACAGAATGATGGCAAATGTCGTGCATTTCTGCAGTAACCAGAATTAAACATATAGAAAATCTCTGCAGAATATTTAAATCATTCCAAACACAGCTGATTTGAATTTCAGTTGAAAGCCTACCCAAGTGTCCTGTTTTTAGTCTCGTTACCGAACAGACAAAATAGGACGGCTTCGGAATGATTTAGTTTGGAAACGTGGATCAAGGAAGACAGGTTGGTGGGGAAAGAAGAGTGGCAGGGAGAGGGAGAATGCGTGGAGGACAACGGAGAGGAAGACAGGTTGGTGGGGAAAGAAGAGTGGCAGGGAGAGGGAGAATGCGTGGAGGACAACGGAGAGGAAGACAGGTTAGTGGGGAAAGAAGAGTGGCAGGGAGAGGGAGAATGAGTGGAGGACAACAGAGAGGAAGGCAGGTTGGTGGGGAAAGAAGAGTGGCAGGGAGAGGGAGAATGCGTGGAGGACAACGGAGAGGAAGGCAGGTTGGTGGGGAAAGAAGAGTGGCAGGGAGAGGGAGAATGCGTGGAGGACAAAGGAGAGGAAGACAGGTTGGTGGGGAAAGAAGAGTGGCAGGGAGAGGGAGAATGCGTGGAGGACAACGGAGAGGAAGACAGGTTGGTGGGGAGAGAAGAGTGGCAGGGAGAGGGAGAATGTGTAGAGGACAACGGAGAGGAAGACAGGTTGGTGGGGAGAGAAGAGTGACAGGGAGAGGGAGAATACGTGGAGGACAAAGGAGAGGAAGACCAAGAGCAGTGGTCACACAAGGGCCACAATTATTGCCCATGTTGTAAACCATGGTCTGTCTTTGAGAGAGGCCGGTTTAAGGGTGCAACCAAATCTGCAGTGTTCAGCAGTTGCATCGATAGTACGACTTTTGCAGCAAAACAACAGGTGAGCTGTGCATCCTTCAATGATAATTGAACTACATATTACAGTACAATAAAGTATGTTCACATTTTTACACGTACTGACATTTTGAAATCTATTGATTGTTTTGTGTTTTTCAGTAGGATCCAAAGGTTGCCTCCAACAGGAGGGAGGGGCAGAATATTATCAGATGCGCAGGAAAATACCATTGTTGACATGGTAGTTGGCAACAATACAATAAAACTGCGGGAAATTCGGGACAGAGTGCTGGCAGACAATATCACTTGTGGGAATGTGAATACGGTCAGCACAACGACATTTGCCAGAGTCCCAGAGAAACATAAAATAAGGATGAAGCCGTTGTACACTTTGAGTGAAACGGTGAACGTGTGAAAGAACTCCGGTGTCAATATGTCCAGGTAAGATGTCTGTTCAATAACCAAACAGGGTACATCCACAACTATACATAATGTAAAGTACTGTAAAACTGTGGATTTACTGTATTTTAGAGAGTAATGGAGATGGATGCCAGGCAAACTGCACATACATTTATCTTTGTGGATGAAGCTGGATTCAACCTGGCAAAAACACGCCGCAGGGGAAGAAATGTGATTGGACAGAGACCAACCGTGGATGTCCCAGGCCAGAGAGGAGCTAACATCACAATGTGTGCAGCACTGTCCAATGATGGTTTGCTGTGACACAAACCATTCATTGGCCCCTACATTACAGAGAGACTCATATAATTTCTGGATGACCTGCATAATCGACTTGTGCCAGCGGAGGAGAGAGGGGCAATAAACTCCCCTACCTTCGTTGTTCTGTGGGATAATGTGGCATTCCACCACTCTGCTGCTGTCACGGACTGGTTTGCTGCACATCCCAGGATGTCAGTATTATTCCTGCCTCCATACTCCCCCTTCCTAAACCCCATAGAGGAGTTTTTCTCTGCGTGGAGGTGGAAGGTTTATGACCAACATTCACATGACCAGATGTCCCTAATGGATGCTATGAATGCGGGGTGTGGAGACACTTCTCCTGAAGACTGCCAGGGTGTGGAGACACTTCTCCTGAAGACTGCCAGGGTGTGGAGACACTTCTCCTGAAGACTGCCAGGGTGTGGAGACACTTCTCCTGAAGACTGCCAGGGTGTAGAGACACTTCTCCTGAAGACTGCCAGGGTGTGGAGACACTTCTCCTGAAGACTGCCAGGGTGTGGAGACACTTCTCCTGAAGACTGCCAGGGTGTAGAGACACTTCTCCTGAAGACTGCCAGGGTGTAGAGACACTTCTCCTGAAGACTGCCAGGGTGTGGAGACACTTCTCCTGAAGACTGCCAGGGTGTAGAGACACTTCTCCTGAAGACTGCCAGGGTGTGGAGACACTTCTCCTGAAGACTGCCAGGGTGTGGAGACACTTCTCCTGAAGACTGCCAGGGTGTGGAGACACTTCTCCTGAAGACTGCCAGGGTGTGGAGACACTTCTCCTGAAGACTGCCAGGGTGTGGAGACACTTCTCCTGAAGACTGCCAGGGTGTGGAGACACTTCTCCTGAAGACTGCCAGGGTGTGGAGACACTTCTCCTGAAGACTGCCAGGGTGTGGAGACACTTCTCCTGAAGACTGCCAGGGTGTGGAGACACTTCTCCTGAAGACTGCCAGGGTGTAGAGACACTTCTCCTGAAGACTGCCAGGGTGTGGAGACACTTCTCCTGAAGACTGCCAGGGTGTAGAGACACTTCTCCTGAAGACTGCCAGGGTGTAGAGACACTTCTCCTGAAGACTGCCAGGGTGTAGAGACACTTCTCCTGAAGACTGCCAGCGTGTAGAGACACTTCTCCTGAAGACTGCCAGCGTGTAGAGACACTTCTCCTGAAGACTGCCAGGGTGTGGAGACACTTCTCCTGAAGACTGCCAGGGTGTAGAGACACTTCTCCTGAAGACTGCCAGGGTGTAGAGACACTTCTCCTGAAGACTGCCAGCGTGTAGAGACACTTCTCCTGAAGACTGCCAGGGTTGGATTAGACATTCCAGAAGATACTTTCCAAGCATTTCGCTACACTCGCATTAACATCTGCTAACCATGTGTATGTGACAAATTAAATTTGATTTGATTTGAAGATGCATCGCCAGAGAAGACGTAAGATGTGATGTTGATGAGAACTAGTGGCTAAATGTAGGAAAGAGGGAAAACTAGAACCTACACAGTACTGTACAGTATGAGTGATTATTCTATACATGTTGATGATAACTAGAACCCTCACAATACTGTACAGTATGAGTGATTATTCTATACATGTTGATGATAACTAGAACCCTCACAGTACTGTACAGTATGAGTGATTATTCTATACATGTTGTTGATTATTTATTTTTTAAATTATTATTGCAGCCCTGGAATTTTAGGAATGTGTTTTTTGTTCGAACTTTTTATTTTTCACACTAAATTACTATATGCAAAGATATAGAAAAAATAAAGGCTATTGAAGCAAATTGCTGCATTTCTGATGAATTCTTGTTACATATACTTCCGTACAGTCAATAAAGTGAAAAGGTGTTATTCTTATTCTATAATGACATACTGATTTGTGTGAAAAATCATTCAAACTTCAAAGAGAAAAGTTCATTTATGTAATGCTCCCTGTTAGTGTGTTTTTGATGTCAGTGTGTTATGAGTGACAATGTATGTTTTCCCGAGTGAGAATTGTTGCCAGGGTTATGGTCGAACGAGCTTATTTTGAGACATGTATGAAGTGTTTAGGTGGTTTGAGAGAGTTTTGGAGGTGAGATTAACTGTTTAGCCAAGATGCATGTTGGTAATGCAGACTGTGTGAAGACTTTTGAAAAAGTGGCTTCAGTATTGACCGAAGCTTGTTAGCAATTGAAAAAAAACTGCAAATGTCTGCATACAGTTCATGCTTCTTTTGTTGAAGTGCATTATTATTTAGACTTTCTCCGAACTAAAGACCAATTGGGCTATCCCTAGATAAGTTGAACTATTGTCATGCCTTGAATCCTCCAGGCTTCCGTCATAACAGTCAATTCTGTAATAATTACAGGGGGCAGTTTGGTCAAACTAATCCCGTCTGAATGGTCTTCTGGAATAACAGACATGCTGGGGTAATAATTACATAACCAACGTTCTCTAGTAATACTAGTCCCGTCCAAATAGTGCTATAGTGTCATAGTAGTCATGCAAATATTGACAAGTGGAAGGCATTTATTTCCGATGGTGAATGTGCACACAGCTGGTGGGGTATGGCGCCTATGCTTGTGTGTAATTACAGAGTTTAATGACAGGCCCACACATTTCAGGGGCTTAGCAGATGTGCTAATGCCACCATGCTTATCTTCTCTCAGCACTTTACATTGAATAAATTGTGATTTGGAGTATGATTTCAATAAGTGGGAGGAAAAAACGCACTTTTTGGCAGATACATAAAATCAGCTTATAGCAAACAGGAGGATAGCCTGTCAGTGAACAGAAGCCCCCCCCAGAAGCCCCCCGATTCCCCCCCCCCCCCCAAATCGAATTAAAATGTATTTGAATAAAAACAACACCAACATCAATGGTACAAAGTAGGACTGCTTTTAATTACGGAGAAGTCCTGGAGCTTGAAACTATATCAGGCTGCTTGTGATAAACTATGTTTATTGTACAAAAATGTGAAATCAAGCTTAAGTAACAAAAGAAAGTACATCGATACGTCACAAATGTCACCCTATTCCCTATATAGTACACTACTTTTGACACCAGCTGGTCAAAAGTAGTGTACTATATAGGGAATAGCGTTCCATTTGGGACTCATCGTTGTAGTGGAGGGCAGTGAGCTACAACACCACCGTAGAGCTCTTTGGCTCAGCTTGAAGTGTGGGCCAAGAGTGACACTATATTAGGATCTGTGAGGTCTAGGATTCAAGCGAGAGAGAACCAGTCTCACAGTGCCAGTAGGCCTGGGGTATAGGGTGTGTGTGTGTGTGTGTGTGTGTGTGTGTGTGTGTGTGTGTGTGTGTGTGTGTGTGTGTGTGTGTGTGTGTGTGTGTGTGTGTGTGTGTGTGTAGTGGTGGAAGAGGACTCGAGACATGCATGTCAGCCCAGACCGAGTTGTTCAGGTCTACAGCAGGGGTCATGGCTGCTCTCCAGGCCTGTGGTTTTGGCTGCTTTCCAGGCCTGCTATCACAGTGGAGGTGCCCAGTCGAAGGTGTGTGTGTGTGTGTGTGTGAGCGTGCATGAATGCGTGTATGTGTGTACATCAATGCATGCCTGTGTGTGTGTGTGTGTGACATAGCAAAGAGCATGGCAGCCCCTCAGCAATACCCCCCACAAGCAGAATCCCCCACCCCCTTCACTGTGCTGTGGATTTAGGGGGTTTAGAATGGTGTCCAATTATCCTCCCTGCCACAGTGGTGGTGGTGATTGAATGGACCTGTGTGCTCCTGGGGAGTTTAATTGTATTGATATCAACAGAGAGTTAGAACAGAGCAGCTGGACCCACTCCAAATACGCCCAGAGGTCTCGGTATGGGGGCTGGGGAGGGAAGTTGTAAACTGAGTGAGGAGTACACGAGTGGAGTTAGTCAAAACTCTTTAAAAGAAGATGCTATCTAGAACCAAAAGGTGTTCTTCGGCTGTCCCCAAAGGATAACCATTTGAAGAACCCCTTTTAGTTCCAGGTAGAACCCTGTTCTACTCTATTCTATTCCTATTTCACTGTATTTCACTGACTAGTGAATGCCGGGAACGTGGTTGGACAAGTGAAATCAAGGATTCCACAAAGGTTCACAAATCAACCATCAAATGGAGGAAGGATGGGAGTACAGTAAGTACACTGTGAATAACTGTACTTTGTTCTCCCACATTAGCCCTATTTGCACGGGACTTGTATTACTATAGAATGTCGGTTATGTAATTATTACCCCAGCATGTCCGTTTTTCCATTGTGACGAGTTGGATGAGATATACCAAAACAGACCCCTCTAAATTATGTTTTTCTCTCTTTCAAAATGTAACGTTATGACAGAAACCTGGAGGCTGTTCTAGGCATGAAGATATTTCAAGTCGTCTTAGAAAAAAAGATGCTATCTAGAACCTAAAAGATTTCTTCGGCTGTCTCCATAGGATAACACTTTAAAGAACCCTTTTTGGTTCCAGTTAGAACATCGTTGGGTTCCATATAGAAACCTTTCCCTAAAAGATTCTACATAGAACCCAAAAGAGCTCTACCTGAAACCAAAAAATATTCTATCTGCAACCAAAACGGGTTCTCCTACTCGGTCAGCCGAAGAACCCTTTTGGAACCCTTTTTTTCTGGTTTTCAGTCCAGAGAAAGTCCAAATAATATCAATGAGAACCATAAACTGTAGGCAATACAAACTGTGCAGTAACTGCATCAATATCCATACATACTCTGTACATGCTCAACAGTCTAATACATGGTGAATGACACGTTCTGAACGAGGGTGCAAACTGTAAATGGATGAACATGTAATGAACTCTTGGTTACATTATTTGTTGTCCTATCCTAGTTGATTAATGGGCATTTATGTAAGTGGACAAAAATCCACCTCAAGCCAGATATTTCTCATCGAAATTCAGAAGAAGCAACCTATATCAATCTGTATCCAAACCCGCTCGCTGTGTTTGTCTTTGAAATTCAATTTGCTACCAGCAAGACACAGTTGGTCTCTGGATCAATTTGCTGCGAACACAATTTTCTCTGCACAGTTTAGGGCTGATATTGGCTGTGAAGGGCCTAAAATACTGTAGCATGAACAACGAAATGGCTTGCCTCAAACTGTATCACTCGCCTGGTGCCTTTCCTTCTCTCTCAATTCAATTCACATAATGTGGAGCGTCTGTGTAGAATGTAGCCATGGCCCTAGTGTATTAGAGTCCTCTCAAAGGAAACAAGACTTTCAATAAATGCCCTGTCTCACAACAGATAAGGCTTGGCGGGACAGGTCTCTCAGCCAGCCAATATTGGGTGAAGGGCTTCTTTCCTTTAATTCACACTCTCTCCCACTCTTTCTCGGAGTGTTCCTCCATCCTCCCATCATATACCACGCCTCGCTTTCTCTCATTACCTTTCCTCAGTTCTCTCCTTTTCTTTTACCCCCCCCCCCCCCACACACACACATCTCCCCCTCACCTCTCTCCAATTCTCCCTCTCTGGAGGCACTCTGGTGTGTTTGATTACCCCTCTCTGGTGGTCTCCCACCAGGGTCCTGTGGAAAAGTGGCTGGGTCACGGTCCGCCACGGTCCAGTGGAGACCATGACCATCTACGGACCACGTTCCCAGACATGCCACGCATGGCTTACACTGGCTGCCCTGTTCCCTACATAGGGCTCTGGTCCAAAATAGTGCACTATGGGCCCTGGTCAAAAGTAGTGCACTACATAGGGAATAGGATGCCATTTGAGATACACATGCTGCTTATTTATCTGTTTCCTCTGTGTGGACTTGGAGCTGTTAGGACCAGCTGTGGTTCCACTGTGAGAAACATGGTCCTGGTTTAAGTCAGTCATCTCTGTTAATGACAAACAAAACATTCTAGAGCCTTTGATTTTTGAGATGTGGGGTTGATGAGTGTGTGTGTATACAGCCAGACAAAGAGAAGGGCTGGATGTTGATACTCTCTTCAGACATGGTCAGTGCACTTCGAGTAAACTGTGCTGGGCGGCAGGAGGGAGACAAATGGGCAAACGGTGAGTAAAAGAAAAGGGATAGTAATATTTGATTAAAGGAATACTACACGTGATGACGTTGACCTGAGAGGGCGGTTGGCAACCAGTCTGCCGCACCCGTCACTATCAAACGTGTTTTTTACCACTTCAAACTGAGCAAACTTCACTTATATTGGCACTAAGTTACTCCTAAATATGTCTGACAAAGAACAGCCCATTGATTTCACTGAAGAGGCGAGAACTCGGAGTGAGAAATGACGACTACAGATGGCAGGCATGGCTAGCGAGACTAGCACGCGAGATGGCGATGCTGTTGTAACAGCAGAGAATATCTACTCTCGTGCATGAAATAACCAGAAACGATGCCTCTGTGTTCGAAGAAAAGCGGACTAAATTGTCTGACACCCTGGAATCTATTACTACGAGAACTGAGAACAACACAACGCACGTTGGTGAGGCTCGCATCTCCTTCGTCAAGGACACAATCTCTGACCGGCGAAGAAACGCCATGATCTTACCGGGAAGACGACCCAATATGCATGGACGCAGCCGTAGAAACAATATCAAGATCTTCTGCTTAAAAGAAGGAGTGGAGGGAAGGCAAGCTACCCAGTTTTTAGAATCCTGGCTGCTGTCCATTTTTGGGACTGGAGACCAAGAAGGGCACCATTAAACTTGACAGAGCGCATCAGGCTTACGGCCGACAGAGAGCGGACATTTCTCATGAAGTGCTTCACCCAGGGAAACAAGGACCTGTCGTCTCATTCAGGCGAGGACGACTGCCAGCTATGTGAGTTGAGTGGCCTGTCAAGTGTATAGTGATGTGAGTGAGAACCTCAAAATTGGGACAATGCCAAATACAAGTTGAAGTTGACATAGAATTGTTTACCATATCTATTACTTTGACTAGCTGATTATAACCACGTTTTCATTATGTGACAGGCCTGTGACAGGCTTTTGACTAGCTGATTATTACCTACCTTTCGTTAGTTTTATATGATAAATGTTTAACGGTAGTCTGATTTACATAGACTCTTATTTTATAAAGCTTATAATTTGCAGCCTGTTATATTTGGATAAGGAGCATGTAATAACCATGCAGATAGTGTTTTTAGTGGGCATGTCTGTTACACTGTAGCTTGGAATAGCGGTAGGCTATTACATACATGGGAGGTTGGTAGAGGGGCTTTTTTGGGGGGGGGGGGGGGCGGTATTTTTGCATTCTTCTAAGGACTTCTCTCTTTGTTATGCTTTCAGCAACACATGCCTTCTCTCAACCCAAAGGGTGATTGTGTTTTCTCTTTTAGGAGTTACATTTTTCTGCTCCAAGGAGACAGAGATGTTTACGTTGTTTTCAAGATTGTTTTTCCTTTTCTTCTTCTTTTCCTCATGCGGTTTCGTTTCTGATGGCTGACAAAAGCCCAGACACAGCCCAGATGTATTACACACTGTCACGCCTGTTCCTGCTAGTCTCCCCTGGCACTCCAGGGCACCAGGCTCCCCAGCATTACGCACTCCTGCCACCATCATTACGCACACCTGCCTTCCCCCGTCACGCGCATCAGCAATTATTGGACTCACCTGGACTCAATCACATCTGTCGTTACCTCCCCTATATCTGTCTGTTCCCCCGCTCTGTTCCCAGGTTTCGGCATTGATTGTCATATGTCCTTGTATACCGATTAAATGTTTGACTCCCCGTACCTGCTTCTCTACTCCAGCGTCAGTCCTTACAGAATGCTGAAGCCACCGTCGGATCTGGGGACCGCCACCGATGGAACCGGGGTGCCTTAGCCAGCTCGTCGAGCTGTCACGCCCTAGCTGGCTCGAGGTTTTTTGCCCCGGTTGGCTCAGAAGGCGCCCATCCCACGTCAGGCCTCAGCCGGATCATCAGCATTTTACGACCAACTGGCTCGACAGGCTGCTACGCCTCCGCCGGATCATTGGGCTCCCACGCCTCAGCGGGATCGACAGGTCTTCATGCCTCAGCCGGCTCGCCAGGCTCTCACGCCTCTGCCGGTTCGTCAGGATTTCACACCCAGCCAGCTTGTCCAGGTGGCGCCCCTAGAGGTGGGGGTATGGTCATTCCTGCTCCCGCTCCCCAGCATTACGCACTCCTGTCACCATCATTACGCTCACCTGCCTTCCCCCGGTCACGCGCATCAGCGACTATTGGACTCACCTGGACTCAATCACCTCTGTCATTACCTCCCCTATATCTGTCTGTTCCCCCGCTCTGTTCCCAGGTTTCGGCATTGATTGTCATATGTCCTTGTATACCCGTGTGCTGACTCTGTTCCTGTCTTGTTCCATGTCTGTTTCGATGAAATGTTTGACTCCCCGTACCTGCTTCTCTACTCCAGCGTTGGACCTTACACACACACCTTAAAGTTGACATGGTCATACACGATGTTAATATACAAACTTTCCTTAAGCACTGAGATCATTTCATTAAATGTATGTGGAAAAGAAAATAGAGGACAGGTATAGTACAAGAGATCCCCCTGACCGACCCCAAACATGAGAAGCTTAGGAGACAGTGGGAAGGCCATGTGTTTTACACCTCTTTCTCCTCAAACAGGAGAGGGGTTGCAATACTTATCAGTAAAAGCATGCCATTCACCCTAGGCAAATGTGTTAAAGATGCAGATGGTCGTTATGTGCTGAAAACTGGGTTTTGATATGGAGAACACTTTCCGATTGGTTGTGTTTATGCTCCCAATATTAATCAAAATGTTTGTCAGACATGTCTTCCGTTCAAATTTAGCAGGTGATTTCAACTATGTGTTGGATACTGAGGCTGCCCATAATGTCACGTTCTGACCATATTTCTTGTGTGTTTTACTTGTTTTAGTGTTGGTCAGGACGTGAGCTGGGTGGGCATTCTATGTTGTGTGTCTAGTTTGTCTGTTTCTATGTTTGGCCTAATATGGTTCTCAATCAGAGGCAGGTGTTTTGTGTTGTCTCTGATTGGGAATCATATTTAGGTGGCTTGTTTTGTGTTGGGGTTTGTGGGTGGTTGTCTTCTGTCTTTGTGTTCTGCACCAGATAGGACTGTCTCGGTTTTCACGTTTGTTATTTTGTATTTTGTATAGTGTTCACGTTATCGTCTCTTTGTTTATTAAACATGTTGAACACTAGCCGCGCTGCATCTTGGTCCTCTCCTTCACCAACGGAAGAAAGCCGTTACACATAACCCAGCAGTCAGGGCAACGCCTCTACAGTCCCTCACCACTAAAGAGTTGTCTACAAAGATTATTAGAGTAAATAAAAAATAAAATAAAAACTTTTTAGTAAACAAATAAAATTTTGAAAAACATTTGAAAAACAAAAACTACACAAACAATTCTTTGACAACAAAACTAAAATAGATTTTAAAAAACATCAAATTGTTTAGTTATATTTATTTTGTATTCCTCTCTGTATTGTAGTGTCAGAAAATGGCAGCCTGTGTGGAACAGAGATAAAAGGTTAAAACCCAATCAACCTCAAAGTTCATCTGAACAGCACTCACAAAGAACTTCAGGATGAAGACAAGGTAAGACTAATATTATTTTATTTTAGGAATTGGGTCAGGATTTGACACCTGGTATCACATTAAACGTGGAAAATGTGTATAATTGCAATAAATTAGATCTAAAACTGCTAAATTCTCTCTTTGCACAATGGCATAATGTGTATAATTGCTTTAAAACTACTAACTTTTCTTTCTGCCAACAAAAAGGGTGTGAACAGTTTGGGGTTGCAAGGTGGGGGTTTGCTACTACGCAGATGACAATATCCATCCGGAGCTTTGCCACCTAGGAAATTTGTGTGACCAGACCATCTCAAACACAACACATACATTGTCACGCCCTGACCATAGTAAGCTGTTTTTTCTCTGTGTCGGTTGGGACGTGATAGTGACTAGGGTGGGTCATCTAGGTTTTTGTATGTCTAAGTTGGCCTGATATGGTTCCCAATCAGAGACAGCTGTTTATCGTTGTCTCTGATTGGGGATCATATTTAGGTAGCCATTTTCCCCATTGTTAGTTGCCTGTCTGCACTATTTTGTATAGTTCACGTTTTTGTTTGTGTTGTTTTGTTCAGTGATTTTCAGTTTAAAATTGTGTCGAACTCTAAGCACGCTGCACCTTAGTCTACTCTTTTCAACAATCGTGACATATATTTTTCCTAGAGTCCCATGTGTGAGGCTACTTTCTGTTCCTAAAACGAAATAATATAAAAACGAAATATATAGATTACCGGTCAAAAGTTTTAGGACACCTACTCATTCCGTGTCCTTTAGTAGTGGTTTATTTGCAGCAATTCCACCATGAAGGCCTGATTCACTCCTCTCAACAGTTGATGTTGAGATGTGTCTGTTACTTGAACTATGTGAAGCATTTATTTGGGCTGCAATTTCTGAGGCTGGTAACTCGAACTTATCCTCTGCAGCAGAGGTAACTCTGGGTCTTCCATTCCTGTGGCGGTCCTCTAGAGAGCCAGTTTCATCATAGCGCTTAAAGGTTTTTGTGACTGCACTTGAAGAAACTTTCAAGTTCTTGAAATGTTCCTTATTGACTGACCTTCATGTCTTAAAGTAATGGACTGTAATTTATCTTTGCTGATTTGAGCTGTTCTTGCCATAATATGGACTTGGTCTTTTACCAAATAGGGCTATCTTCTGTATACCACCCCTACCTTGTCACAAGACAAGTGATTGGCTCAAACGCAAGGAAAGAAATTCCACAAATGAACTTAAAATGGCACACCTGTTAATTGAAATGACCTCATGAAGCTGGTTGAAAGAATGCCAAGAGTTTGCAAAGCTGTCATCAAGGCAAAGGGTGGCTATTTGATGAATCTCAAATATAACATATTTTGATTTGTTTAACTGTTTAACACCTTCAGAGGAAGGCCCTAAAAATTGTCAAAGACCCCAACCACCCCAATCATAAACTGTTCTCTCTACTACCGCATGGCAAGCGGTACCGGAGTGCCAAGTCTAGGACCAAAAGGCTTCTCAACAGTTTTTACCCCAAGCCATAAGACTCCTGAACAGGTAATCAAATGGCTACCCGGACTATTTGCATAGTCCCTCCCAACCCCTCTTTTACGCTGCTGCTATTCTCTGTTTATCATATACGCACAGTCACTTTAACTATACATCCATGTACATACTCCCTCAATTAGCCTGGCCAACCGGTGCCCCTGCACATTGGCTACCGGGACTATCTGCATTGTGTCCCGCCACCCGCCAACCCCTCTTCACGCTACTGCTACTCTCTGTTTATCATACAGTATATGCATAGTCACTTTAACCATACCTACATGTACATACTACCTGAATCAGCCCGACTAACCAGTGCCTGTATATAGCCTCGCTACTGTATATAGCCTCGCTACTGTATATAGCCTCGCTACTGTATATAGCCTCGCTACTGTTATTTTTCACTCTTTTTTGCTGTTGTTTTAATTTCTTTACTTATCTATTGTTCACCTAATAGCTTTTTTTAACTTAGAAATTGCACTGTTGTTTAGAGCCTGTAAGTAAGCATTTCACTGTAAGGTCTACACCTGTTGTATTCGGCACACGTGACAAAAAACTTTGATTTGATTGAGTAGGTGTTCTGAAACTTTTGACCGGTAGTGTATCTTTTTTTATCAAACTGAAACGGAATAAAAACTAGTAAATCACGTCTGAAACCTAACTGAAACTAAACAGAATTTCAAATCAAATCGATAAACGAATAGAAATAAAAATGTACAAAAAAATCCCAAAACTACAATAACATTGTTGTGTTCTGACTTAGAATTGTTTGATGCCTGGAGCATACTTCACCCTAAAGATAGAGATTTTTCATTTTCCTCCCACTCCCACTCCCACCAGAGTTTCTCGTGCATGGATTATTTATTTACCTCTAGGGGCATTTTGGATTAGCCTCATACGAACCATCCTGATCTCGCAAGCTTACATTCTGTATCGCTACATGGATACAGTCTGGACACAACCATATTCAAACCATTTGAGCCCCTACCTCTCCTACCACCGTATGGTCGGACCAATCAGCATCTTCTGATAATCTGTGATGTGGTTAAATTGATGACGATAATGAGAAGTGCCTGTACTGGGTTTGAAATGAAAAATCCTAACACCGATGGCTGCTCTTGGTTGGCAGCAGTTATATCAGAACTGGAGGGCATAACTTAACTGAAAGCACAGCAAGTAACTGCATGGAAGGTTTTTCCTCGGTGGAGAAGATGTTTTCGCTCTTCTCGCTACTGGATTCGGCAAGAGCTGGATTTAACGGGCAGATCAAGAAAGCAAATTGTGTTGAAAACACCACGTGTAAGTCTTAACCATTTATTAGAAAATATAACAATGCATGATTTGGCATTAGGCCTCTGCTCCTTCAGGGTAGCTCGCTGCCAGAACGAAGAGCCATAAGAAGATGATAATATAACTGACAGTGAATGAGCACAACATGCTATGTCAAATCCACTAAAACAGCAGAACCACAGCCAGCCGATTAATTATGTGCACAGCAGAAAGCACAGTATAAGAGCTCTCAATAGACCTGTGAAGGTCATTCTACTATACGTGACTGACTACTACGCCTATCTGTAAATACTAACTATGTGTAGCATGAGCTATTGCATCCATATGACTATTTCACATGATGCACCGACGGGTACCCTTGATAAGGCAAGATGAGCGTTCATCTTGGTACATGGGAAAACATACTACTTATCTAACTAGGCAACCGTAAGTAGTATGAACCCGCCTGCCATAGTGACACCTTGCCAGGTGCCCTCGCTGAGGCAAGATGAGCAGTCATCTTTGATCATGAGGATATTCTACCTATAAGCCCAACCAACCACCTGCAAAATAGATGCACCGCCGGGTGCTAGCCACCCACCTGAGCTAAAAGTGTTATATACTGCATCGGTTGCGATGCAGTACGAAAGCAACATAGTTACTGGACCATAGAGCCAACGCAATCATATTAGCAATTACTGCCGGAACTCATGTAGGCTCCACACTCTGAGTGAAACGTTGTAGATAGTAGAGGATTATGGCCCATAATCTTGAGGGTCAAGCCGTGACCGACTAGAAGCAGTCCATAAAACAATATCATTTGATACATCACGCAAGATTAAAGGGATGGAACATGTAGCGCATTTCAGACTGAAGAACGCATAAAAACATCAGACAGCCTCTAGCATAGGTTCATGTAAACCCAACACCCTCACCTTAAGTGAGGCTTAACTTGTGCTGCTGAGAGAGTAGAGATACTCCTAACAGGCATGTTGGTTGATTTCCGTAGGCCATAAAGAGTAGGCGACAGATGGATTCCTGAGCGAAGAACACGCTGAAGGGTCCTGACAGTTGAGATGAATGGAATCCCTGCGTGCTATCAGACCACGGCGAGAAAGGCTACTTTTGCCTACCTGAAAGTTGGAATAGAAAATGAATACATGGTTATAAAACAGAAGACTTCATACAGAGAGAAGAACAGACAATGATTGCTGCCGAGCGTACAGCTCAGCCATGACATACCATCACACAGCATAACAGCAGAGTACTAACAACCCACCAAAACTGCAACTAAAACCCAAACCACCTGTACTTTCCAAAGCCTAATGCCACAAGTGTGTCTGAAATAAGGCCTCTAACTTTCCCATAGAGCAATGAACGCTTGATCGCCAACAGCAGATCGCCATGTGGGTGTTTAGCAAGTCCACGCATGCTAGGTAAAGCTAGCATCACCAGCCAATCCGACGCGGCTGGAAGATGTATCGAGCCGTGATTGGTCATCGCACCGCAATACAACGTCAGCTCACCCACTAAGGTCCAAGGCGATAACTTGAAATCTGAGGGGGAAAAAAGGTTAGGGTTAGGGTTAGCAGTAGCAATGAAATAAAATGAGCTGAACTTCTGTGACTATATGCTTAATGATGCAAAGACCCAGTTATGTTAAGCAAGTGACAGACTGACGCCATCCCTGTTGCACAAGATATGTCGATGCTCAACTGCTGGACAACGCATGTAGCACCCCCCCAGCATATGGGCCAGCACAATGGTGGAAGATATGAGTCACGCTGCATCAGGGTATTAGATGCTTGCAGATGCACTAAGTTCAAGCATGCATGATAACACGAGTAGACTTGCTTACTACTATCCTAATATGGTATACTCCTAAAATATGCCTAACCTGATGTTTCATGATCACAACGGCAAACAAATGAACATCTGTAAGAATGCATGTTTGTCCTGTAAAGGGGCGATCTGCCGAGACGATAATCTCACCCCTATTAGAAACCAGCTGGGGAGAAGCCGGAGAAGTGACCACTTAGTGTAAAAGACAGCTATGGATGACAGCACACGATAAGCATGTTATAATATAAAATAGTACTATTAATCCCCCAGTGGAATTTGATTGCACTAGCTGATAATACATCACAATAAATAATACCCACCAACACTAAAGCAGCACATCGTCATGAAAGTAAACTTGGTGCCATGTAAAGCCTCATTGCGAAACAACCTGTTTGCACCTGGGTAAAATAATCTGTCTGCCATCCTACTGCAATGCTGTGGCAGATGCTGTGGAAGGAGTGGCAAGCGTTGGCCTCTATGTCACCACGACCTCAACGTTGTCTTGTGCAGCTGACACAGGACATAACAGCCAATGCATGAATTAGCACAAGCATTGCCTCATCAAGGTGATGAATACAGAGCCTAAACATGCACATGCCCCAATAGAAGCAATAGCATAATGTAATACTGTGTGCAGATAATGAAGCAAAGACGTCAGATGAATGTGCGAGCATTCACTACAGCATTAAAGGTTGCAACCTGAGACACATGAAGAACTAGTATGTAAGACAAGATTTAAAAAAATATGCAACTAGAAGAATAATTAATAACAGCTAAAACATGACTAGAATGAAGAGATAGCTACAATAGCATTCAATATGTTAGAATAGATAGTCTATGCTGTCACTAGAAAGCAAGATAGACCGACAAGGAGGGACTACCTATGCCGGAGAGACTACCTATGCAGTTAAATAAAGGTTAAATACAAATAAATTAAATCAAAAATGGTGGAAAAAGAACCCAAATGTCATACTTGAGTAAAAGTAAAGATACCTTAATAAAAAATTACTCAAGTAAAAGTTCAAGACACCCAGTAAAATACTACTTCAGTAAAAGTCTAAAAGTATTTGTTTTGAAATAAAGTTAAGTATTAAAAGTAAATGTAATTGCTAAAATGTACCTCTACAGGATCGGTGTGTGATTAGCAACAAGAACAAGAACAAACAACAAGAACATTTCCCAGGACAGAGACATATCTGATATGAGCAGAAAGCTTAAATGCTTGTTAATCTAACTGTACTGTCCAATTTACAGTAGCTGTTACAGTGAAATAATACCATGCTGATGTTTGAGGAGAGTGCACAGTTATGTACTTGAAAATGTATCAATAAACCAATTAGACACATTTGGGCAGACTTGGGACAACATTTTTAACAGTAATGCAATGGTTCATTGGATCAGTCTAACACGTTGCACATGACACTGCTGCCATCTCGTGGCAAAAGTTGAAATTGTGCCTAAACTGGAGTAATACATTGTGGCCTTTCTCTTGCATTTCAAAGATGATGGAACCACTTTTTTTTTTAAACAAGCAAGTTTTTTTCTTTGTATTACATTTTACCAGGTCTATTGTGTTATATTCTCCTACATTCCTTTCACATTTCATATGCATATCCTTGCTTCAGGTCCTGAGCTACAGGCAGTTAGATTTGAGTATGTCATTTTAGGCGAAAATTGAAAAAAGGTTGTGATCCTAAAAGGTATGAACATTTTCTAATTCCTTATGTTAAGCAAACCAGATGGCACAAAAAAAAAAAAATGTACCTATAGCCAGGGGCACACTCAAACACTCAGACATAATTTACAAACTAAGCACGTGTGTTTTGTGAGTTCACCAGATCAAAGGCAGTAGGGATGACCAGCAATGCTCTCTTGATAAGTGCGTGAATTGGACCATTTTCCTGTCCTGCTAAGCATTCAAAATGTAACGAGTACTTTTGTGTGCCAAGGAAAATGTATAGTAGTAGAAAGTACATAATTGGCTTCAGGAATGTAGTGAAGTAAAAGTGAAAGTAGTCAAACATATAAATAGTAAAGTAAAGTACACATACACCAAAAAACAACTTAAGTAGTACTTTAAAGTATTTGTACTTAAGTACTTTATACCACTGTACCTATGTCAAATACATGATGCATGATAGAAAAATGGCTAATAATCAGTCTAACCTACTGCGGCAGATAATGATGAAGTAAATATAACAACCGTAAAAGGCATGTAAATAGGGTGACTCATTGCAACAGTAAGCTTGCAATACTCTAGTAGCTCACAGCAGAAGCAGAAAGGTGTAGCTATACAAGCACACTAATCCAGACTAGTCAGCACATAAGTGAATGCATTTATAGCTTAAACTGTGTAAGAATAGGGTTCCAGACAATGACCAGTCAGATGATTTGTACAAAATGTTAAGTGTGACTGCCGACACAATGTGACTGAGATGCCACCATAAAATGTATTGCTGATAGTGTGCCTTGCCTGTCTTGTGAGCTGTGTGACAAGCAGTAATAACTACTATTGATAGACTGCTGCACTAACAAATTACCAGATGCATAGAGACCGAAATCGTATAGAATCACCGTGATGAGCACCATCTCCTTGCTCATGTCATCAAGAAAACATTGCTTCCCAATGTATGTTGAGCAACATGGTTGATCTTCGTAATTAATGACATCCCTGCAGCAGCCAACATTGCAACATAAGCATATTGAATGAGGCAAGCGAGGTTCAACAGAGCTGGTGAACATTCGCAAAGAAAGTTCATAACAGAAACAGCAAGCATAGAGTGTAACAGCTAGTTACAACAGCACTGCAACAGCGACACCATCGCATGTGAGCATGTGACATCCGACATTGGGGAAGCATGTGTAGAACTGGTCAACCAAATAGACCGCATGTAATTACAGTGTGAATCCAATTGGTGCATTATCCGCTGATGCAATCACACTCGTGTTTCCCTTCTGAACTGGCTATCATTAATTTGATAAAGTAGTTAAAGAACTGCTTGACACAATCCAGGTTTCCATTCATTGGCAAAAGATTGGCATGCAAATATTCTACAATCCGTATTAGAAACAACATATTTTTTTACCCACCAGAGATGTGTTTCCATAAAATTGACTTGCTGCAGATAAAAGGCTGTGCGTGATGACATAGTGCACATAAAAATACTTTGAGGTTTGAGGTTAAATTCCATGTACCGAATAAAAAATACAAGTTAAATGGGTTTCCATCGCATTTTGCCTCCCTTTCTATCTGTCTTGACTTGATTTTATTGCTAGTGAAGTGCAACATTGGTTGCATTTCAAACTCGTAAAAGACACACCCTCCTCCACTTACCCTCACCTTACGCCCTTGTGGGAATCCCCGTGGCCATCTTTGTCATCGGTCCAAATGATTAACCAAGCAAGGGGAGTTTGCAACGTAAGCCCCTCAGCCTTTGCGCAGGATGTGGCTCATGTTCATTATGTGCCCAAACTAAATCCCCCCTGCATGCTCCAGCAGGGAAACTCCTTACCGTGCCTAGTCACATGTCCATTGATTTGGTCACGATCTCCCTCCCTGACGGTTTCACCGTGGACAGATTCTCAAAATAATGCCAGTTTATTCTTCTCTCTGGTATCCAGCAGGTCTTCCTGCACTATGACCTTCCGGAGGACATCGTCTCCGACCGTGGCCCCCAATAATGTCACGGGTTTGGAGGGCTTCATAGAGAAACTGGGGGTCATGGTTAGACCTCATTTCCGGGTACTGGCCTCAGTCCAATGGAGGATGAACCAGGAGCTGGGGAGGTTCCAGAGGAGTCACTGCCAGGACCGGTAGGGGGAGTGGGTCCGATTCCTTCCCTGGGCGGACAACTCCTCCACCAGGCTGACTGTCTTCCATGTGTCCTGGGTTATCAGCCAGCCCTGGCTCAGGGGACTCCGACCCAAACCGAAGCCCCTGCGGTGGACGAATGGTTCTGGCGTGTAGAGGAAGTTTGGAGTGATGCTCACGTGAGGCTCCAGGGCGCCGTCCATCGCCAGAAGGAGCAGGCGGATCGCCACCGCAGTGAACCACCCGTGTTTGATCCTGGTGATCGAGTCTGGCTCTCCAACAGAAACTTCCCACTCCGCCTGCCCTGCAAGAAGCAGAGACCCCAGTTTGTCAGGCCGTGCAAGGTTCTCTGGAGGGTCAACGAGGTGACTTATAGGTTACAGCTTCCCACTAACTACCGGCTCTCACCTTTCATGTTTCTCTCCTCAGGCCGCTGGTTCCTGGTCCCCTGGATGAGGCAGTCCCCCACGACACCCCTCCGCCTCCTCTGGACATCAAAGGAGGTCACACCTGTGCTGTCAGATCCCTTCTGGACTCGTCGTGGGGTTCAGCTCCAGTACCTGGTGGACTGGGAGGGGTACTGACACGAAGGATATATTGAGTCTGACACGAAGGATATAATGTTGCTCCCATACTAGGTCCAAATCCCTGTCATTGGCATGAAGAAAAGAAGGAAACACAGAGGGCGTAGATCAGGGTGCCTTGTGAGAACTAGTCGGCGGGTGGGTAACCCGCCTTTACCATTTTTCTATTGGCTCAATGTTTAATCACTGGAGAATAAACTGGATGAGCTCTGTTAGAGACTATCCTACCAACGGGACATTAAAAACTGTAATATCTTATGTTTCACAGAGTTGTGGCTGAACGACGAGACATAATATACAGTTGGCTGGGTTTCCGTGCATCAGCAGGACAGAATAGCTACGTCCGGTAAGACAAGAGGTGGGGTTGTGTGTCTATTTATCAATAAAATCTGGTGTGTGTTGTCTAATATTAAGGTAGTCTCGTGGTTTTGCTTGCCTGAGGTAGAGTACCTCATGTTAACCTGTCTAGGCTGAGGGTGCCGCTAGCGGCACTCCCCCCCCACCCCCACTGAAAAGGCAGAGCCGCGAAATTCAAAAAAAATATATTTTTTAAAATATTTAACTTTCACACATTAAAGTCCAATACAGCTAATGAAAGACACAGATCTTGTGAATCCAGCCAACATGTCCGATTTTTAAAATGTTTTACAGGGAAGACACAATATGTAAAGATGTAAATCTATTACCTAAAAACACATTAGCATAATCCACCATCTTTTATTTGTCCACCAACACCAGTAGCTATCACCAATTCAGCTAAACTAAGATATTTATAGCCCCTAACCAAGAAAAAAACTCATCAGATGACAGTCTGATAACATATTTATGGTATGGGATAGGTTTTGTTAGAAAAATGTGCATATTTCAGGTAGATGGCATAGGTTACAATTGCACCCACCGTCACAAATGGACTAGAATAATTACAATGAGCAACGTGTTTACCTAACTACTAATCATCAAACATTTCGTAAAAATACACAGCATACACTAATCGAAAGACACAGATCCTGTGAATACAGACAATATTTCAGATTTTCTAAGTGTCTTACAGCGAAAACACAATAAATCGTTATATTAGCATAGCACATAGCACATAGCAGCCCAGCATTGATTCTAGCCAAAGTGAGCGATAACGTCAACATCGCCAAAATATATTATTTTTTTCACTAACCTTCTCAGAATTCTTCAGATGACACCCCTGTAACATCACATTACAACATACATATACAGTTTGTTCGAAAATGTGCATATTTAGCCACCAAAATCATGGTTAGACAATGTGAAATGTAGCCCAGCTGGTGAGAAAATGTCCGTGCGCCATATTAGACAGTGATCTACTCTTATACATAAATACTCATAAACGTGACTAAAAAATATAGGGTGGACATCGATTGATAGACAATCTAATTCTTAATACAATCACGGAATTACATTTTTTTAATTATCCTTACTTTTCAATACAGTTTGCGCCAAGCGAAGCTACGTCAAAAAACATGGCGTCCTAAGCCACTAACATTTTTCGACAGAAACACGATTTATCATAATAAAAATGTCCTACTTTGAGCTGTTCTTCCATCAGTATCTTGGGCAAAGGATCCTTTCTTGGGTCTAATCGTCTTTTGGTGGAAAGCTGTCCTCTTGCCATGTGGAAATGCCAACTGCGTTCAGCATGAACTGGAAGCGTGCCCAGCGATTCACAGCGTTTCAGAAATAAATGTCCCAAAATTGCACTAAACGGATATAAATTGCTATAAAACGCTTTAAATTAACTACCTTATGATGTTTTTAACTCCTATAACGAGTCTTAACATGACCGGAGAAAGATTACTCCCAACACTAATGCTTGGAACAGGTGCGGGTCGGTGTCCTCCACGCGCATAACGCAGCTCCAAAAGACTTACTAGCTACAGGGTTTTTTAATTTATAGTGCCTGTGAACGCGCAATCGACCCCATTCAAATCGTCATCACGTAAAGGCATCCAGGGGAAGACGTAAGCAGTGTCCGTATACTCATAGCAATAACTGTGGCCTTTTAACTGACTCCAGATCAGGGGCCAACATTTCTGAAATCTGACTCCATGTCAGGGAAATTGCTGTAGAATGGGTTCTGTTCCACTTAGAGACAAAATTTAAACTCCTATAGAAACTATAGACTGTTTTCTATCCAATAATAATAATAATATGCATATTGTACGATCAAGAATTTTGTGGGAAGCCGTTTCAAAAATTACACGATTAGCATAAATAGTGACAACAGCGCCCCCAGCCTCAACAGGTTAAACTGTAGACCACACTATCTACCAAGAGGGTGTTCATCTATATTTTTCGTAGCCGACTATTTATCACCACAAACCCGATGCTGGCACTAAGGCCACACTCAACGAGCTCTATAAGTCCAAAAGCAAACAAGAAAATGCTCATCCAGAAGCTGCGCTCCTAGTGGCCGGGGACTTTCATGCAGGCAAACTTAAATCCTTTTGACCTAACTTCGACCAGCATGTCACATGTGAAAAAAAGAGGAAAAATAACTCTCGACCACCTTTACTCTACACACAGAGACGTGTACAAAGCTCTCCCTCGCCCTCCAGTTGCAAATCTGACCATAATTCTATCCTTCTGATTCCTGCTTACAAGCAAAAACTAAAGCAGGAAGTACCAGTGACTCACTCAGTACGGAACTGGTCAGATGATGCTACACTACAGGACTGTTTTGCTAGCACAGACTGGAATATGCTCTGTGAATCATCCAAGGGCATTGAGGAGTATATCTCCTCAGTCACCGGCTTCATCAATAAGTGCATCGATGACGTTGTCCCCACAATGACCACACGTACAGTATATATTAGGCGGTGTCAGAGGAAGGCACAAACATTTTTCTAAGAATCCAGTCACTCAAGTCGTAGACTGTTCTCTCTGCTCCTGCATTGCAAGCGATACCGGAGCGCCAAGTCTAGGTCCAAAGGCTAAGTGAAAGTATAAATAATTTCACATTCCTTATATCAAGCAAAGGAGGAGACAGACGCATCCAATGCAAAAAAAAAACATATCATTAGCTTAAACAGATTTTTATTGGGATAATGTTTTATTATGCTAATTAGAATTCAGTGGGGGTGCGGACATCGACCTTACACTAACAAACCCTGTCAGTATCCTAAATAGCACCCTATTCCTTATAGGAACGGTTAATGAAAATAAGATGTCATACACTCTCCAATGGCTACCCTCAACATTCATCTGTCTTCATCAGAAGAAATGGCCGGAAAATTGCCATAATTTAAAAAAAAATCTAAATCCGCCCAGAAAGACCACTGAGTTAGTTGGGGGTATTTCTATCATTACGGGGTTCTTTTCTGCTCATGCATTCTCATTTTGTCGCCAAACCCACCACTGATGTGCGTAGCCAAAGAGCTCTCTTTTCATGTCATCCAAGAAATGTAAACGCCTGGAGTTGGCTTAACAGCATCGGCACTTGGATTGGAACTGGTGCTTTGGTCAGATGGTAGAAAATAGTGCCACCATTGGTGGGTTTTGCATTGAAATGAGAATGCATGAGCAGAAAAGAACCCCAAACCTACTGTAAATTATGGTGGTGGATACAGTAACTGATGTTATAGGGCAATTTTGCTTCCACTGGTCCTTGGGCCCTTGTTGAGGTCAACGGCATCATGAACTTTACCCAGTACCTGGACATTTTTGAAAGAACCTGGTTGCCTTTGCCAGGAGGCTGCAACTTGGCCGCAAGTGGATCTGCCAGCAAGACGGTAACCCAAAGCACACATCAAAATACACAAAGAAATTGTTAATTGGCCACAAAATCTATAGTACATTTTGAAATAGCCATCTCAGTCTCCGGACAAACCTGTGGTTTGAATTGAAGAGGGCAGTCCACAAGTGCAGATGAAGGATATCAAGGACCGGGAAGGATTCTGTATGGAGGAATGGTCTAAGATCCCTCCCAATGTGTTCTCCAACGAAACATTTTTAAAGGCTTAGTGCTGTGTATCCTCGAAAGGTGAGGTATTGAAAACAGGGGTGTCAATTTTGACCCCCACCATTGATAAAATATATATTACTAATCTCTTTCTCTGAGTAATTGTATTAGTACAGTATATACACTACCGTTCAACAGTTTGGAGTCACTTAGAAATGTCCTTGTTTTTGAAAGAAAAGCACATTTTTGGTCCATTAAAATAACATCAAATTGATCAGAAATACAGTGTAGACATTGTTAATGTTGTAAATGACTATTGTAGCTGGAAACGGCAGATTTGTTTATGGAATATCTACATATGCGTACAGAGGCCCATTATCAGCAACCATCACTCCTGCGTTCCAATGGCAATCTGTTAGCTAATCCAAGTTTATCATTTTAAAAGGCTAAGTGATCATTAGAAAACCCTTTTGCAATTATGCTAAAAGACAGCTGAAAACGGTTGTTCTGATTAAAGAAGCAATAAAACTGGCCTTCTTTAGACTAGTTGAGTATCAGCATTTGTGGGTTTGATTACAGGCTCAAAATGGCCAGAAACAAATAACTTTCTTCTGAAACTCATCAGTCTATTCTTGTTCTGAGAAATTAAGAATATTCCATGTGAGAAATTGCCCAGAAACTGAAGATCTCGTACAACACTGTGTACTACTCCCTTCACAGAACAGCGCAAACTGGCTCTAACCAGCAATGGGAGGCCCCGGTGCACAACTGAGCAAGAGGACAAGTTCATTAGAGTGTCCAGTTTGAGAAACAGATGCTTCACAAGTCCTCAACTGGAAGCTTCATTAAATAGTTTGCGCAAAACACCAGTCTCAACATCAACAGTGAAGAGGCGACTCCGGGATGCTGGCCTTTTAAGGCAGAGTTGCAAAGATAAAGCCATATCTCCGACTGGCAAGTAAAAATAAAAGATTAAGATGGGCAACGACACTGGACAGAGTGACCCCAAACTTCTGAACTGTAGTGTATTTCTTGGATCTTTTATTTCAGCTCAAGAAACATGGGACCAACATGTTAGTAGTTGATGTTACGCTTCAATAACACAGACCACAAAGCAAATCAGGGGGAGGAAAATAGTTTTATTCAAAGAGAACAAATCATGCGGGGAGGTAGATGTTCATTCTCCCCTGTCCTCAGTGATTCTCTCCAGTGATTCTCTCCTGTGATTCTCTCCCCAGAACAAAGGGACTGGATGTACTTAATAACCCAGCTTTAGCCTGTGGTTGACCAATTAGAATTCCTTGCAATAAAACTGGGCCAATGGCCAAATAACAAGTATCATATTTCAGGTTCAATATATAAACAATTTGGACCAATGAGAACCTGCCATGTAGCTAAGAGTCCCGGACTGAAATTCCTCCCATGTCTCTGACCCATTGATCATTAATCCCGTATTCCAGAAAAAACACTATTTCCATTGATCGATAGTACTCTATTGACTTTTAGTCCTCTTGACCTTTAGTACTCTATTGACTTTTAGTCCTCTTGCCCTTTAGTACTCTATTGACTTTTAGTCCTCTTGACCTTTAGTACTCTATTGACTTTTAGTCCTCTTGCCCTTTAGTACTCTATTGACTTTTAATCCTCTTGACCTTTAGTACTCTATTGACTTTTAGTCCTCTTGACCTTTAGTACTCTATTGACTTTTAGTCCTCTTGACCTTTAGTACTCTATTGACTTTTAGTCCTCTTGACCTTTAGTACTCTATTGACTTTTAGTCCTCTTGACCTTTAGTACTCTATTGACTTTTAGTCCTCTTGACCTTTAGTACTTTATTGACTTTTAGTCCTCTTGACCTTTAGTACTCTATTGACTTTTAGTCCTCTTGACCTTTAGTACTTTATTGACTTTTAGTCCTCTTGACCTTTAGTACTCTATTGACTTTTAGTCCTCTTGACCTTTAGTACTTTATTGACTTTTAGTCCTCTTGACCTTTAGTACTTTATTGACTTTTAGTCCTCTTGACCTTTAGTACTTTATTGACTTTTAGTCCTCTTGACCTTTAGTACTCTATTGACTTTTAGTCCTCTTGACCTTTAGTACTCTATTGACTTTTAGTCCTCTTGACCTTTAGTACTCTATTGACTTTTAGTCCTCTTGACCTTTAGTACTCTATTAACTTTTAGTCCTCTTGACCTTTAGTACTTTATTGACTTTTAGTCCTCTTGACCTTTAGTACTCTATTGACTTTTAGTCCTCTTGACCTTTAGTACTTTATTGACTTTTAGTCCTCTTGACCTTTAGTACTCTATTGACTTTTAGTCCTCTTGACCTTTAGTACTTTATTGACTTTTAGTCCTCTTGACCTTTAGTACTTTATTGACTTTTAGTCCTCTTGACCTTTAGTACTTTATTGACTTTTAGTCCTCTTGACCTTTAGTACTCTATTGACTTTTAGTCCTCTTGACCTTTAGTACTTTATTGACTTTTAGTCCTCTTGACCTTTAGTACTTTATTGACTTTTAGTCCTCTTGACCTTTAGTACTTTATTGACTTTTAGTCCTCTTGACCTTTAGTACTCTATTGACTTTTAGTCCTCTTGACCTTTAGTACTCTATTGACTTTTAATCCTCTTGACCTTTAGTACTTTATTGACTTTTAGTCCTCTTGACCTTTAGTACTCTATTGACTTTTAGTCCTCTTGACCTTTAGTACTTTATTGACTTTTAGTCCTTTTGACCTTTAGTACTCTATTGACTTTTAATCCTCTTGACCTTTAGTACTTTATTGACTTTTAGTCCTCTTGACCTTTAGTACTTTATTGACTTTTAGTCCTCTTGACCTTTAGTACTTTATTGACTTTTAGTCCTCTTGACCTTTAGTACTCTATTGACTTTTAGTCCTCTTGACCTTTAGTACTCTATTGACTTTTAATCCTCTTGACCTTTAGTACTTTATTGACTTTTAGTCCTCTTGACCTTTAGTACTCTATTGACTTTTAGTCCTCTTGACCTTTAGTACTTTATTGACTTTTAGTCCTTTTGACCTTTAGTACTCTATTGACTTTTAGTCCTCTTGACCTTTAGTACTTTATTGACTTTTAGTCCTTTTGACCTTTAGTACTCTATTGACTTTTAGTCCTCTTGACCTTTAGTACTCTATTGACTTTTAGTCCTCTTGACCTTTAGTACTCTATTGACTTTTAGTCCTCTTGACCTTTAGTACTCTATTGACTTTTAGTCCTCTTGACCTTTAGTACTTTATTGACTTTTAGTCCTCTTGACCTTTAGTACTCTATTGACTTTTAGTCCTCTTGACCTTTAGTACTTTATTGACTTTTAGTCCTCTTGACCTTTAGTACTCTATTGACTTTTAGTCCTCTTGACCTTTAGTACTTTATTGACTTTTAGTCCTCTTGACCTTTAGTACTTTATTGACTTTTAGTCCTCTTGACCTTTAGTACTTTATTGACTTTTAGTCCTCTTGACCTTTAGTACTCTATTGACTTTTAGTCCTCTTGACCTTTAGTACTTTATTGACTTTTAGTCCTCTTGACCTTTAGTACTTTATTGACTTTTAGTCCTCTTGACCTTTAGTACTTTATTGACTTTTAGTCCTCTTGACCTTTAGTACTCTATTGACTTTTAGTCCTCTTGACCTTTAGTACTCTATTGACTTTTAATCCTCTTGACCTTTAGTACTTTATTGACTTTTAGTCCTCTTGACCTTTAGTACTCTATTGACTTTTAGTCCTCTTGACCTTTAGTACTTTATTGACTTTTAGTCCTTTTGACCTTTAGTACTCTATTGACTTTTAATCCTCTTGACCTTTAGTACTTTATTGACTTTTAGTCCTTTTGACCTTTAGTACTTTATTGACTTTTAGTCCTCTTGACCTTTAGTACTTTATTGACTTTTAGTCCTCTTGACCTTTAGTACTCTATTGACTTTTAGTCCTCTTGACCTTTAGTACTTTATTGACTTTTAATCCTCTTGACCTTTAGTACTCTATTGACTTTTAGTCCTCTTGACCTTTAGTACTCTATTGACTTTTAGTCCTCTTGACCTTTAGTACTTTATTGACTTTTAGTCCTCTTGACCTTTAGTACTTTATTGACTTTTAGTCCTTTTGACCTTTAGTACTCTATTTACCAATCATCCTCCGCATTGTGTATTTCTATTCTAGATATTCTTACAAACAATTTACATGTTGCATTTATATTTTTGTTCAGCATAATTCCCTTTTCTCAGTGTTGGAGATTGTGAGGAGGAAATTGAATGGGTCAAGACACCCGTTCCCCTGACAGATTAACAAGATGGCCCCCTTTGTCATCAAGCTGTCACTCAGATTCACCTGCACCCTTAATCAATTAGACGGGGGGCAGAGGGCCCCTTTTCTCTGTGGCACTCTCTCACTCTATCCGTTTATCTGTCAGGGGGGTTTGATTTAGGGTTGGGCGATATTACAATAGTATCATCTATCGACAAAGATTGATTATTTAACCAGGAAAAAAAACACATTGAGATAAAGTCTATTTTGCAAGGGAGACCTGGCCAAGAATGCAGCTGTAGGCAATACATTACAAAATGTTAAACATACAACCCAAACAGAACAGTAACATGCCACCAGGAGCAGATCCGGCCTACAGGAAACAATTACAATCCACCTGAACAGAGTTCTAAAGTCACTAACAGGTACTAGTTCATCTAGGTGAAGCACATTTTGCAGACTATGCCATGCCTCTGGTGCCAAATGGGAAAAGGCAGTTTTGCCTTGCTCGGTAATGTCCCTGGGGGCTGTAAGTAGCAACCACCTAGTAGAACGTGTCTGCTAACTCCTAGTGGTGAAGGAGAGCAGGCTACATGTGTAGAGAGGGAGTTTAGCCAGAAGGGTTTTGTAGATGAACACATAACGTTGCCGTCTACGCATTTGAAGCCAGGTCCAGCCCACCATTTGATACAAGGTGCAATGATGGGTGAGTGACTTAGCATTTATAGCAAAACGCAAAGATGCATGAAACTGAGTCTAGTCTCTTTTTCTTTGACCAAGTTTTTATTTTCTTTGTTGGGGGATTTACAGGTACAATATTCATGTTCATTTACAAACTTTGATTATACCACATGTACCCGTAGCCTGCCACACTAAAGTGGAAAAAAAAAATACATACAGAGAAAGGATCATATTGATCACACAGGATTTTGTAATAATAAAATTGGTATGTAAAGAAAAATAAACAAAATTAGCTGGGCCCACACCCCCAACCCCCCATCCCATTCCCCCTTTGTCAAATGAGTTGCTGATCATTGCGAGAATACTATCTTCAGGCCTTGCAATAGATTTTCAAGTAGATTTAAGTCAAAACTGTATCTAGGCCACTCAGGAACATTCACTATCTTCTTGGTAAGCAACTCCAGTGTAGATTTGGCCTTGTGTTTTAGGCTATTGCCCTGATAAAAAGTGAATGAATCTCCTAGTGTCTGGTGGAAAGCAGACACTAGCAGACACTTTTCCTCTAGCCCCAACCAGATATTGGTTTGGCAACAATGTGCTACAAGGGTACTGAAACACCAAGGTTTTCTATAGTACATATGATAAGGAAAAGGAAAACAAGTAATATATGCATTACACAAAGTTATATTTTGACAAACATCAACCACAAATGGTTCCAACCAATCACAATTGGAAGCTTTAAAGTCAAAACATCAAATAAACAAACTACTACTAATTACAACTAACACTTCATGTGTAAATGTTTCTCACATTTCATATAAACATATAAACCAACATCCAAATGGCTGTCTGTGTGTGTGTGTGTGGAGGGGTTAGCCTGTGTGTGCGGGTGTATGTGTGATTGTGTGTGTGTTTCAGTGTGTTTGTGTGGGTTCTTGTTTGAATCAGTGCTTCTCTTTTTGACAAAGCACACTCTGATTTCCTATTGTGTGTGGAACCTCAGGAAGCAGTTGCTGGTGGATGTGAAACAGAGGTGGACATCACATTTCCGGCACTTGGCTTTTGGTGTACCTGTGCACTCCTCTTCTTTTCAGCCATAATCATCCAGTGGCATCCAGGCGCACGTCAGGGACTGGAATTGGAGCAGCGGGTCCTTTTCTCTTCTTCTCCTCATACTCACCAGCAATTGTGGAACTGGGACGACCTTTCTTGCGCTCCATAGGCCTTCAGCGATGTATGACTTGAAGGTATACAGCTTCCCTTTGTTCCTTCTTTCTCATGCCAGTGCCCTTACAATCTCTTCAGTTGAGCAGCCAGGTGGTCACGATGATCATATCCAGGAAGTGGAACACCAGCCGGTGGTACCACTTCTTTGATCTGATTTTGTTCCGGTACAGTGCAATCAGTGAGTCAAGCAGATCCACCCCACCCATATTCTCGTTGTATTCTTTCACCATAGCAGGGCAGGGGACTTCGGTGATCATCCTTC
Organism: Salvelinus fontinalis; assembly: GCF_029448725.1. Lineage (NCBI taxonomy): Eukaryota > Metazoa > Chordata > Actinopteri > Salmoniformes > Salmonidae > Salvelinus > Salvelinus fontinalis. The sequence continues at coordinate 51,676,178 of NC_074673.1, forward strand.
GCTTGCGATGCCACTTGTCAACCTCGGTGACTGGGTGGGCTCCAGTGTAATAACTTAGAAGGGTCACTGAGCGGTTATCGTACCACTTCACAACGTGCAAGGTGGTTTCTCCAACCATGGCCATCTTCTGTTCAAAAGATCCACGTCCTGCTCTCTTCAGCTCAGCATCGCACATCAAGTTGACACCTGGTAGTTTGTTGCCACAAACAGTACCAGTGCAGTGAATTCCCTGCTGAGCCAGTGTGAGCACAAGAGGGACACTCGTAAACCAGTTGTTGAAGAAGAGCTTGTAGTTCTCTTGCTTGGGTATAGGCTGGGCCAGACGGAGGACAACATTGTCACTTGCTCCCACATCTGCTAGCTCGGGGTTGTACAACTCTCCCTGTGTGGATTTCTAAGTTGTGCGGGACACCATCCGAACCAGCCAAGACGAGTATCTTGTAGCCCCATTTCTTTGGTTTTGATGGCAGGTATTGCTTCAATCTATTTCTTCCCTTGAATGGGACCGTCTGCTCATCAACAGCCAGCTTCTCACCCATTGGGATTGACGTCAGTTTTGAGGTTAGATAAGTGACCAGTGGTCGGATCTTGTGGAGTGGATCATCACTTTCCTCCTGTCTCTCTTCATTGTTACTGAAGTGCAGAAATTTTGACGGCCTCCCATCAGTATCATGGTGTCAGCCACTTGGGACACTCGGGACACTCGGGCACATGATATCATCAGATCTTGAAAGCAGGCCCTGCCATTCTGGGTTGGCATTGAAGTAATCATTGTGGGGTGTTCTTCACCGGGGTAGGCGTGGAACATCAACCTCTGCTACATCTTCATCTTCATCCTCAGACTAAGTCTCATTGTCAACAGACAGGCATTCTCCTTTAATAAAGAAAGCAGGAAGCTCAAATTTGAATGTGCCATATACCCTTGTTCATCCACTGACACGCATGCAAACACACACACACACACACACACACACACACACACACACACACACACACACACACACACACACACACACACACACACACACACACACACACACACACACACACACACACACACACACACACACACACACACACTCTCCTCAAGCCCACTGTCCTCACTGTCAGAGGGAATGACTCTAACTGCTCGATCATGTTCCTTCCGCCCATAAAATGTTATTGTGTCCATTTCCTGTAAGTATCAGTAGATAGTAAAGTAAAAACATTGACTCTGGTCATAATTATGCATTCAAGCACATCACACTTTAGCATGATATTGCCCGAACAAATGTGGTCTAAATGCACAATGTTGCCCTGAGGCAACAAACCAAAAAACACAGTTTTAGTATTTTAAATAAAACAAAATAAGCATTTAAACATTCAAACATAATTCTTTACATACTCATGTACATATTTTTTTATATCAAGTAATTTCAAATTTAATCATGTTAAAAAGTGATTTTATCTTAACAATTGGTGGCACAGTGTCCCATGTGGCTTTGCTTCCTGAAAGGACTTCTCCACCCCCAGACAAAAGGCCAGACCCACTTCAGCCCCTCATTTCATTGGACACAGACATGTCAGGTGATATTATATATTTTTTCTCATTCAAAATTAAAGGGGCGGAGTGAGATTCAAAAAGGTAGTTTGTTGCCTAAGGGCAACACAATGCCAAAGAGGGCTAGGATTTTGCCTGTGCTTAGCTCCATTCCATTTTGTTTTTATCCTGAAAAATCCCCAGTCCTTAACGATTACAAGCATATCCATAGATTGATGCATCCACCACCATGCTTGAAAAAATGGAGAGTGGTACTCACTAATACGTATGTTGTATTTGCCCCAAACATTACACTTTGTATTCAGGACAAAAAGTAAATAGCTTTGCCACATTTTTTGCAATGTTACTTTAGTGCCTTGTTGCAAACAGGATGCATGTTTTGGAATATTTTTTATTCTAGAAAGGCTTCCTTCTTTTCACTTTATCTAGTTGGTTAGCATTGTGGAGTAACTACAATGTTTTTGATCCATCCTCAGTTTTCTCCTATCACAGACATTAAACTTAAACTGTTTTAAAGTCACCATTGGCCTCATGGTGAAATCTGGTGAAATCCCTGAGCAGTTTAATTCCTTTCCGGCAACTGAGGTATGAAGGACGCCTGTATCTTTGTAGTGACTGGGTGCATTGATACACCATCCAAAGTGTAATTAATAACTTCACCATGCTCAAATGGATATTCAATGTCTGCTTTTCTATTTTTACCCATCTACCAATACCCTTCTTTGCGAGGCTTTGGAAAACCTCCCTGGTCTTTGTGGTTAAATCTGTTAAACACAAAGTGAGTCCATGCAATTTATGTGAATTGTTAAGCACATTTTTACTCCTGAACTTATTTAGGCTTCCCATAACAAAGGGTCGTATACTTAGACTGAAAACATTTAAGCTCTAAAAATGTATTACATTTGTAAAAATGTCCAATAACACAATTCCAGTCGGGTATTGTGGTAGTAGGGACAACATCTCTATTTTAAATTCAGGCTGTAACACAAAATGTGCAAAAAGTCAAGGGGGTTGAATACTTTCTGAAGGCACTGAATGTGTGTTGGGCTTTAGCTGAGATGATTCTTTACAGAGTCAAGTATATTTGTCCAGGCCTCAATTGTTGCTTGACTAGCACCATTTCATTCTCATTGTCGATAGTTCTAATTTGATCATTTCTAATAGTAACTGATAAAATGGTAAAGAGTGGGGTGCTTGCCATCTAAGAGCCAACTTCTTTTTTGAGGCAGTGCTGCCTGCCAGCAGTAATCGTCTCTGAGAGATTCACGGAGCTGTCATCTTTAAGTAACACAGTAGATTAATTTTGTAACTTTGTCCCAGAAGCATTTAACTGCAGGGCACTCACACATCATACTGTATGAATGAATGTGCCTACCTGGTTTAGGGAACACAGTGAACAGTTGGGAGTTGTGGCCAATTTCATTGCAAAATGTTTCATTGGTGTTAAACGCAGTCTGTGAACACACTTAAAATGTATTAATTGATGGTTCGGATTACGGGGTGCCAAGGTCATATTTTACCATATTCTGTTCCAGTTAAAGAGTTGTTCAGATTCACTTAGATCGGTGAACCATACTTTTTTAATGGCTAGCTCAGAATATGAGTTATACTTTATAGAGATAAGTCCTTTTGGGAGCCAAGATCATTTATTTGTGAATCCCATCATTGAATTTTTTATTTTATTTTTTATTTCACCTTTATTTAACCAGGTAGGCTAGTTGAGAACAAGTTCTCATTTGCAACTGCGACCTGGCCAAGATAAAGCATAGCAGTGTGAACAGACAACAACACAGAGTTACACATGGAGTAAACAATAGACAAGTCAATAACATGGTAGAAAAAAGAGAATCTATATACAATGTGTGCAAAAGGCATGAGGTAGGCAGTAAATCGAATAATTACAATTTAGCAGATTAACACTGGAGTGATAAATCATCAGATGATCATGTGCAAGAAGAGATACTGGTGTGCAAAAGTGCAGAAAAGTAAAATAAATAAAAGCAGTATGGGGGTGAGGTAGGTAAATTGGGTGGGTAGTTTACAGATGGACTATGTACAGCTGCAGCGATCGGTTAGCTGCTCGGATAGCAGATTTTTAAAGTTGTTGAGGGAGATAAAAGTCTCCAACTTCAGAGATTTTTGCAATTCGTTCCAGTCGCAGGCAGCAGAGAACTGGAAGGAAAGGCGTCCAAATGAGGTTTTGGCTTTAGGGATGATCAGTGAGATACACCTGCTGGAGCGCGTGCTACGGGTGGGTGTAGCCATCGTGACCAGTGAACTGAGATAATGCGGCACTTTGCCTAGCATAGCCTTGTAGATGACCTGGAGCCAGTGGGTCTGACGACGAACATGTAGGGAGGGCCAGCCGACTAGGGCATACAGGTCGCAGTGGTGGGTCGTATAAGGTGCTTTAGTAACAAAACGGATGGCACTGTGATAAACTGCATCCAGTTTGCTGAGTAGAGTATTGGAGGCTATTTTGTAGATGACATCGCCGAAGTCGAGGATCGGTAGGATAGTCAGTTTTACTAGGGTAAGTTTGGCGGCGTGAGTGAAGGAGGCTTTGTTCCGGAATAGAAAGCCGACTCTAGATTTGATTTTGGATTGGAGATGTTTGATATGAGTCTGGAAGGAGAGTTTGCAGTCTAGCCAGACACCTAGGTACTTATAGATGTCCACATATTCTAGGTCGGAACCGTCCAGGGTGGTGATGCTAGTCGGGCGTGCGGGTGCAGGCAGCGAACGGTTGAAAAGCATGCATTTGGTTTTACTAGCGTTTAAGAGCAGTTGGAGGCCACGGAAGGAGTGTTGTATGGCATTGAAGCTCGTTTGGAGGTTAGATAGCACAGTGTCCAGGGAAGGGCCGGAAGTATACAGAATGGTGTCGTCTGCGTAGAGGTGGATCAGGGAATCGCCCGCAGCAAGAGCAACATCATTGATGTATACAGAGAAAGGAGTCGGCCCGAGAATTGAACCCTGTGGTACCCCCATAGAGACTGCCAGAGGACCGGACAACATGCCCTCCGATTTGACACACTGAACTCTGTCTGCAAAGTAGTTGGTGAACCAGGCAAGGCAGTCATTAGAAAAACCGAGGCTATTGAGTCTGCCGATAAGAATATGGTGATTGACAGAGTCGAAAGCCTTGGCCAGGTCGATGAAGACGGCTGCACATGAATGTCTTTTATCGATGGCGGTTATGATATCGTTTAGTACCTTGAGCGTGGCTGAGGTGCACCCGTGACCGGCTCGGAAACCGGATTGCACAGCGGAGAAGGTACGGTGGGATTCGAGATGGTCAGTGATCTGTTTGTTGACTTGGCTTTCGAAGACCTTAGCTAGGCAGGGCAGGATGGATATAGGTCTGTAACAGTTTGGGTCCAGGGTGTCTCCCCCTTTGAAGAGGGGGATGACAGCGGCAGCTTTCCAATCCTTGGGGATCTCAGATGATACGAAGGAGAGGTTGAACAGGCTGGTAATAGGGGGATGGTTCGGTAGTTGGGTATCCCAAGGGACTCCATAGGCCAGCGTAGAATGGGCTTGGAAAGTACTAAAACCATTGCTGTCCGTGATATTAGCAAGGGTATGGATTCCACATTTGGACCATTGGGAGGATGCAAAGGCCACCCTCCAGATCGCAAGGTATAATTGGGAAATAATGGAGTATGGGCATGCCATTTTGATTCCCGGTTACATCGTTTTTCAGTTTTGCTCTAAATAGAAATTGTTAGATCGATAATAAGACAAAAACATAGTTTACATTTGTTTAAGGGATATTACAGTGAAGACCACCTCTTCCAGGGCAAAAGGAGACACCATATGTCTCTCTATACTCAGCCAGGGGTGGAAGAATAATGTCTAAACCAATTTAGGATGGGGTGAAAGGCTTGTGCCTGGAAATGCAATTTAAAGTTTGTTACAGATAGTTATCCTGGGTCAATCTGACAAAACAAAACAATTCTCAAGTGTAATTTTTCACAACATTTTCTCTTGAATCACTGAGACCAGGATCTGTACTTATCTATTTCATAATCATTATTATGTATTTTGATAATATATGATGCATTTTACCAGCATTATCACAATATTTTCAATACCGTAAGACTTTTGAGTCCAAAAAAGTTACAAATCAATATTTCCATTTTTACATTGCTTCCTAATGAAAAGGCCTGAGTTAAACATAACCCTGAAAATGCTAATTATACAATTATAAAAATACAAAAATCAGACTTTTTCTAATTTTTTGCTCTTTAGCATTTCGGTAATTTCGGTAATAAGGTAATGAGAGATGGCCAAGTGGGGTAAAGGGGGTGTTTGAGAATAAGAACCTCATTCTGAAGACTCCTTGAGATTATGCATCATGGGTGAATAAAACTTGACTTAAAAACTGATGGGAGTTTCTACATGAACTTAAAAAGTGTTAAGGTAATGAGACATGTCCATAGACACTGTTTGTATGTAATAAATATAGTTCTAGTAAACCATTTTTATGATTTATGGACAAACTACAGCAACATGCATTTTATTCAAATAAGTTAAGTAAAAGAAAAAGATATACAGTGCCTTCGGAAAATGTATTCAGACCCCTTCCCTTTTTCCACATTTTGTTACGTTACAGCATTATTCTAAAATGTATTAAACCGTTTTTTTTCCTCATCAATCTTCTTAGAAATTTTCAACGAGCTACACACAATACCCCATAATGACAAGGCGGAAACAAGTTTAGAATTTCTTGCAAAATCTATTACAAATAAAAAACACATACCTTATTCACATAAGTATTTAGACCCTTTGCTATGAGACTCAAAAATGTGCTCAGGTGCATCCTGTTTCCATTGATCATCCTTGAGATGTTTCTACAACTTGATTGGAGTCCACCTGTGGTAAATTCAAGTGATTGGACATGATTTAGAAAGGCACGCACCTGTCTATATAAGGTCCCACAGTTAACAATGTACGTCAAAGCAAAAACCAAGCCATGAGGTTGAAGGAATTGTCCGTAGAGCTCCGAGACAGGATTGTGGAGGCACAGATCTGACGAAGGGTACCAAAACATTTCTGCAGCATTGAAGATCCCCATGAACACAGTGGCCTCCATCATTCTTAAATGGAAGAAGTTTGGAACCACCAAGACTCTTCCTAGAGCTGGCCGCCCCAGCCAAACTGAGCAATCGAGGGAGAAGGGCCTTGGTCAGGGAGGTGACCAAGAACCCGATGGTCACTCTGACAGAGCTCCAGAGTTCCTCTGTGGAGATGGGAGAACCTTCCAGAAGGACAACCATCTCTGCAGCAGTCCACCAAGCAGGCCTTTATGGTAGAGTGGCCAGACGGAAGCCACTCCTCAGTAAAAGGCATGACAGCCCGCTTGGAGTATGCCAAAAGGCACCCAAAGACTCTCAAGCCATGAGAAACAAGATTCTCTGGTCTGATGAACCCAAGATTGAACTCTTTGGACTGAATTTCAAGCGTCACGTCTGTAGGAAACCTGGCACTATCCCTACGGGGACGCATGGTGGTGGCTGCATTATGCTGTGGGGATGTTTTTCAGCGTCAGGGACTGGGAAACTAGTCAGGATTGAGGGAAAGATGAACGGAGGAAAGTACAGAGAGATCCTAGATGAAAACCTGCTCCAGAGCGCTCAGTACCTCAGACTGGGGTGAAGGTTCACCTTCCAACAGAACAATGACCCTAAGCACACAGCCAAGACAACGCAGGAGTGGCTTCGGGACAAGTCTCTGAATGTCCTTGAGTTGCCCAGCCAGAGCCCAGACTTGAACCCGATCTAACATCTCTGGAGACCTGAAAATAGCTGTGGAGCGACACTCTCCATCCAACCTGACAGAGCTTGAGAGGATCTGCAGAGAAGAATGGAGGGTGTTTTGCCTTTGTCTGACACTTCAGCAAGTGGTTACAGTGTTTTAATACAAGGCGTGGAGATGAGTTGCATGGAAGTTCCTTTGTGTAATGTGGAACTCGAGTCTAATCTTATTTCTGGTTCCGTTGTCATTGGAGTGAGGCCTAGCCTACCGGTGAAAGGAACCCAGAGTAGAGGAACCTGATGGGTTATCAGAAAAGTACCCTAGAGTGTTCCCAACATGTGCCGTTACATGTACTATGTCTAAGAACGTTGCCAGCAGCAAGTCTAGTGTCGAGGATGTTAGCAATCCCACCATGGTCAGTTGGTCTGAGATGTTTATGATTTTGGTTAGCCTCCTGACCTCCCTTTTGAAAACCCCAAAGCTGAGGGAGTTTGTAGGACTGCTGAAGGAAGACAGGTTTCCTATAGTTGACACTTCGATGTTTATGAAGCAGCCTGATATACTACCCACCACTGCGATCTGTACGCTCTCGTTGGCTGGTCCTCGCTTCATACTCGTCGCCAAAACCACTGGCTCTAGGTCATCTACAAGACCCTGCTAGGTAAAGTACCCCCTTATCTCAGCTTGATGGTCACCATAGCAGCACCCACCTGTAGCACGCACTCCAGCAGGTATATCTCTCTGGTCACCCCCAAAACCAACTCCTCCTTTGGCCGCCTCTCCTTCCAGTTCTCTGCTGCCAATGACTGGAACACTGGAACGAACTACAAAAATCTCTGAAACTGGAAACACTTATCTCCCTCACTAGCTTTAGGCAACAGCTGTCAGAGCAGCTCACAGATTACTGCTGCTGTACATAGCCCATCTATAATTTAGCCTAAACAACTACCTCTTCCCCTACTGTATTAATTTATTTATTTATTTTGCTCCTTTGCACCCCATTATTTCTATTTCTACTTTGAACATTCTTCCACTGCAAATCTACCATTCCAGTGTTTTACTTGCTATATTGTATTTACCTCGCCACCATGGCCTTTTCTTTCCTTTACCTCCCTTATCTCACCTCATTTGCTCACATTGTATATAGACATATTCTTCTACTGCATTATTGACTGTATGTTTGTTTTACTCCATGTGTAACTCTGTGTTGTTGTATGTGTCGAACTGCTTTGCTATATCTTGGCCAGGTCGCAATTGTAAATGAGTACTTGTTCTCAACTTGCCTACCTGGTTAAATAAAGGTGAAATAAAAAAATAAAAAATAAAAAACTTGTCGACAATTTACAAGGCTATTTATTGTCTGATATTGAAGTGATATTGAACTGTGTTTGGTTATGTATTATCTGCTTGGATAGTTCCATCTGTGCCACTTAGTCTGGCTTTTAAATGCAAAACATTTTGGGACTGTATCAACAATGGACTAATGAAACAAATACCAATAAACAGTTTGCCTAAAAATAAAAAATGACATGTTGGATTCAAATCTCCAACTCAAGCAAAAATCTAAGTTAAAGAATAGGACTAAATACAATCAAACTTTAAGTGTACTTCAAATAATGTTTGATTTGATTTACTCCTATTCTTTAACTTTGATATTTGATTGAGATGGCGACGTGAATTCAACATGTCAATGATTAATTTGTAGAGAAACTGGAATTAAAACCAGACTAATTAGTGGCACATATGGAACTATCCAAGTACAAGATACATCTCCTTCAAATGGTGATATTTGGTTGCGTTGACAACCAAACACAATTCATTGAAACTAAATAGCATTACATTTGAAATCAACCAGAGCTGGAAAACGCAGGCCCTTAGTATTGTCTATTTTTAGTTGAATTCTGGAATGATTTTAAATAATTGCTGTTGATGACTTTGCAAATGCTATAGGCCGAAATAGCATCATTGATGATATATGAGTGATAAAGTATGGGTCACATTTAATTTGTTCTGATAAACATACCCTTTGGAATGACTTCGATAGCAACAGTGAAACTAATTCGTTTTCAGTGGAGATCTCTCAAAAACCATTCTCACGACAGCACATTGGCAATAGTCAATTACAAATATCATACATTACATGAACAAAAGTATGTGGACACCTGCTTGTCGAACATCTAATTCCAAATCATGAGCATTAATATGGAGTTGGACTCACCTTTGCCGCTATAACAGCCTCCACTCTTCTGGGAAGGCTTTCCACTAAATGTTGGAACATTGCTTTGGGGACTTCCTTCCATTTAGCCACAAGAGCATTAGTGAGGTTGGGCACTGATGTTGGGTGATTAGGCCTGGCTCGCAGTCGGTGTTCCAATTCATCCCAAAGGTGTTCGATGGGGTTCAGGTCAGGGCACTCTCAGGCCAGTCAAGTTCTTCCTCACCGATCTTGACAAACCAGTTCTGTATGGACCTCACTTTGTGCATGGGGGCATTATAATGCTGAAACCGGAAAGGGCCTTCCCCAAACTGTTGCCGCAAAGTTGGAAGCACAGAATCGTATCTAGAATGTCATTGTATGCTATAGCGTTAAGCTTTCCATTCACTTGAACTAAGGGGCCTACTGTAGCCCAAACAATGAAATACAGCCCCAGACTATTATTTCTCCTCCACCAACTTTGCAGTTGGCACTATGCATTCAGGCAGGTAGCGTTCACCTGGCATCCGCCAAACACAGATTTGTTCGTCGGACTGCCAGATGGTGAAGCGTGATTCATCACCAGAGAACATGTTTCCCCTGCTCCAGAGTCCAATGGCGGCAACCTTTTAAACTACTCCAGCTGAGTCTTGGCTTTGCGCATGGTGATGTTAGGCTTATGTGCAGCCTCCCGACAAACTGTTATTGTGCTGACGTTGCTTCCAGAGGCAGATTGCTACTCGGTAGTGAGTGTTGCAACCAAAGACAGACGATTTTTACACAATGCGCGCTACTGCATTGGAGGTCCTGTTCTATAAGCTTGTGTGTCCTACCACTTCGCGACTGAGTCGTTGTTGCTCCTAGATATTTCCACTTCACAACAGCACTTACAGTTGACCGGGGCAGCTCTAGCATTGCATAAACGTGACAAACTGACTTATTGGAATGGTGGCATCCTATGACAGTGCCACGTTGAGTGGCCATTATACTGCCAATGTCTGTCTATGGAGATTGCATGGCTCTGTGCTGGATTTTATACACCTGTCTGCAACGGGTGTGGCTGAAATAGCCGAATCCACTAATTTAAAGGGGTGTCCACATACTTTGGTATATGTAATGTATCTAAGCAGGGCTTGGTTAACATTAGAAGGCGAAACCAAAGGGTAGCTGTAGATAGGCCAATTCTCCAATAGGAGGTGCTGTCCAGCCTATAATTTTTTTTCTGAAACTGGATATAACGTTGAAAATCGGAAGTTGTTTTAAAGGTACAAATTCAAGATATTTTATAAAAGGTGTGTCTATTTTGAGATTTTGTTACCATCATGACATAATCCTGCGTTTTTTCAAATCCAATGTATTTTCCACGTAGATTCCACGTCTCAATACGCTGACAAATTACTTTGAAACTATTTTGATTCAACCAGTTTGTGCCCAATACCTCTGCCCACGTTTTAAACAACATTATCCTTCGTCATGATTCGTATAGTTGTAGCATCTCACACTATATCCCAACGGTGGTTATAGCAGGTTATCCTGTCTGGGAACGGGGTTCCTTCTGCTAGCGTAAAATTAGTAAAATTCAATCAACAGAAATCTCATAATTCAAATTTCTCAAACATACAAGTATTAGACACCATTTTAAAGATACAATTCTCGTTAATCCAACCACAGTGTCCGATTTCAAAAAGGCTTTTCGGCGAAAGCAGAACATATCAATATGTTAGGTCAGCAACTAGTCACAGAAAGCATACAGCGATTTTCCAACCAAAGAGAGGAGTCACAAAAAGCAGAAATAGAGATAAAATGAATCACTAACCTTTGATATTCTTCATCAGATAACACTCCCGGGACAACATGTTACACAATATATGTATGTTTTGTTCGATCAAGTTCATATTTATATCCAAAAACCTCAGTTTACATTTGGCATTGCCTCCAAAACATCCCGTGAATTTGCACAGAGCAACATCAATTTACAGAAATACTCATAATAAACATTGATAAAAGATACAAGTGTTATTCACAGAATTAAAGATATACTTCTACTTAATGCAACCGCTGTGTCAGATTTCAAAAAAACTTTACGGAAAAAGCAAACCATGCAATAATCTGAGAACGGCGCTCAGAGACCAAAACAACACAAACAGATATCCGCCATGTTGGAGTCAACAGAAGTCAGAAATAGCATTATAAATATTCACTTACCTTTGATAATCTTCATCAGAATGCACTCCCAGGAATCCCAGTTCCACAATAAATGTTTGATTTGTTCGATAAAGTTCATAATTTATGTCCAAATACCTCCTTTTTGTTAGCACGTTTATCCCAGTATTCCAAATTCATGACGCGCAATCACTAGGAGCAGACGAAAAGTCAAAAGTTCCGTTACACTCCGTAGAAACATGTCAAACGAAGTATAGAATGAATCTTTATGATGTTTTTAACATAAATCTTCAATAATGTTCCAACCGGAGAATTCCTGTCTTCAGAAATGCAATGAAACTCAAGCTAACTCTCACGTGAACGTGCATGGTCAGCTCTTGGCACTCTGGGAGAGACCTTACTCAATCCCCTCTCATTCGCCTCCACCTCACAGTAGAAGCATCAAACAAGGTTCTAAAGACTGTTGACATCTAGTGGAAGCCTTAGGAAGTGCAACATGACCCCATAGACACTGTGTATTCGATAGGCCAAGAGTTGAAAAACTACAAACCTCAGATTTCCCACTTCCGGGTTGGATTTTTCTCAGTTGTTCGCCTGCCATATGAGTTCTGTTATACTCACAGACATCATTCAAACAGTTCTAGAAAATTCAGAGTGTTTTCTATCCAAATCTACTAATAATATGCATATATTAGCAACTGGGACTGAGTAGGAGGCAGTTTACTCTGGGCACGCTTTTCATCCAAACGTGAAAATGCTGCCCCCTAGCCCAAACAGGTTATTGGTAATTTCTCTACCATAAGCCTCCTCCAACATTGTTTTAGAACATTTGGCCTCACAACCGCAGACCACGTGTATGGCATTGTGTGGGCGAGACGTTTGTAGATGTCAATGTTGTGAACAGAAAGCCCCATCCTGGAGGTGGGGTTATGGTATGGGCAGGCATAAACTACGGACAATGAACCCAATTGCATTTTATTTATGGCAATTTTAATGCACAAAGATACCATGACTAGATCATGAGGGCCATTATCGTGCCATTCATCCACCGCCATCACCTCATGCCCCATGTCACAAGGATCTGTACACAATTCCTGAAAATGTCCCAGTTCTTCTGGCTCTGGCGTTCTGGCTTTCTTCCTCACCAGACATGTCACCCATTGAGCATGTTTGGGATGCTCTGGACAGATGTGTATGACAGCATGTTTCTAGTTCCAGCCAATATCCTGCAACTTCGCACAGCCATTGAAGAGGAGTGGGACAACATTCCACAGGCCACAATCAACAGCCTGATCAACTCTATGCAAATTCATGAGAGAAATGGTGGTCCCACCAGAAACTGAATGGTGTTCTGATGCACGCCCCTACCTTGTTTTTAAAGGTATCTGTGATCAACAGATGCATATCTTTATTCCCAGTCATGTGAAATCCATAGATTAGGGCCTAATGAATTCATTTCAATTGACTGATTTCCTTATATGAACTGTAACTCAGTAAAATCATTGAAATAGTTACATGTTGCGTTTATATTTTTGTTCATTATATTTTTTGGGGGGGTTAGCGAACAGGGGGAAATACTATCGTATACCACAATGTTTTATGAGTATATAATCTGACATCGCCTAACCCTAGTTCTATTGTGTGAGGCCTGCGAGGAGATGAGGGTGTGTGTGTGTGTGTTTTGTTCTATAGACCTGAAAGTGAAACCACTCAGCAGAGACGAGAGCCACCAGTTCTACACACCCGTCCTCCCTGCCATTGTAATTTCTCAATTCTACAGCTTAGTCTTCAGGTGACTAAGTGTGTTACTGAAATGCTTTCAAGCTTGTTCATCCTCACTTTCTCAACAATCACACACTTGCTGATACGTCTTTCCTAACCCACACACACACATACAAACACACACACAGCCACACAACCACCCCCCCCCCACAAACAAACACACACACACTCAAACATATTTCGATTCCGTCTTGCTTCCTCCCTCCCTCTCTGAGAGAGACCCATTATCAGAGACAGAGCCTGTAGTGCTGTCAGTGTGCTCTGGGGAGAGCAGGGCTCTGAGTAGAACGTGTAATCCCATCGCTCCCCGGTGTGGAGCTGTCTGTGTTCCAATGCCCTTCCATCGCTCAGATTATTCACCGCTTCTTGTGTCCCGGGTCAATTTCAGCAGCTCAGTCGGCGTAGGGGTCATATTCAGGATGTACCTGTATCTCCTTTGTTAGAAAATACGTTTTGGATGAAATGTCCTTGAAAATCTGCCGTGGAAATGATTGGTATAATGTAGTATTTGTTTGTGTTTTTACATTGAAGAAAAATGTGAAAATCCTAAAATAAACTTTGATTGCTGCTCCCGCGATTGATTTATAATTGATCTTTAATTGGCACAAACAGTGAGCAGACATGGCTTATTATTTTATGCCCTATGAGCCCTGGTAAAAATAGTGCACTAAACAGGGAATAGGCTGCCATTTGGGGTGTATCCTCTCTTCATAGCGTGAGACGATGTGGCATCACTCTGGGGAGGTGATGGAGCCTAGGGAGAGGCAATACGTTCTAATTACCAACGCTAGATCTGGTTATTAATCATCTAAATTATCCTCGGAGCGACACGGCACAATCAATAGGCGCCAAGCTGTAATGATGAAATGGAGAGGAAATCATTAGGAGGCTTCTATTCTCGTTCTTTAGAGACACACACACACACAAGAACACACACAGAACAGACCCTTACAGTAAGCAAAAGTCCTTCAAATACAATTTCACATTTGAAGGGGTTCCTTGAGGATTGCTCTATTATTCCACTACTTGTGCAAGTTCATAAGAGAGACATCACTTGACCAATGACAACATGTAATTCTCCATTGTAAACAGTTTGCTGGTTCATTACGGTTACAATATACTGTATACTGGACAATCTTATTCTGTCTGACACCCTGTTGAGTGAGAACTATATCTCCCTCCTCTCTCTGTCCTGTGTGTGATAGGCTGGCACTGTGTGTGTGTGTGCATCTGACAGCAGCATGGTGAGATAGGCTGCCATTGACAGGACACAGTGCTGGCTGCCACTCAACAGACGCAGTTCCATCAGAGGAGCCAGCGTGTGTGTGTGTGTTTCAGGGCACACATCAGGTGATTGGGTTGGTCCAAACAAAACAGACATACTGTACTTCTGAGAACCATATTTAACATATATAGTGTGTTCGGAAAGTATTCAGACCCCTTGACATTTTCCACATTTTGTTACGTCACAGCCTTATTCTAAAATGGATTAAATTAGACTTTTTTCTCATCAATCTACACACAATAGCCCATAACAACAAAGTGAAAACATGTTTTTAGACATGTTGGCCTATTAGAAATATACACTGCTCAAAAAAATTAAGGGAACACTTAAACAACACAATGTAACTCCAAGTCAATCACACTTCTGTGAAATCAAACTGTCCACTTAGGAAGCAACACTGATTGACAATAAATTTCACATGCTGTTATGCAAATGGAATAGACAAAAGGTGGAAATTATAGGCATTTAGCAAGACACCCCCAAAAAAGGAGTGATTCTGCAGGTGGTGACCACAGACCACTTCTCAGTTCCTATGCTTCCTGGCTGATGTTTTGGTCAATTTTGAATGCTGGCGGTGCTCTCACTCTAGTGGTAGCATGAGACGGAGTCTACAACCCACACAAGTGGCTCAGGTAGTGCAGTTCATCCAGGAAGGCACATCAATGCAAGCTGTGGCAAGAAGGTTTGCTGTGTCTGTCAGCGTAGTGTCCAGAGCATGGAGGCGCTACCAGGAGACAGGCCAGTACATCAGGAGACGTGGAGGAGGCCGTAGGAGGGCAACAACCCAGCAGCAGGACCGCTACCTCCGCCTTTGTGCAAGGAGGTGCACTGCCAGAGCCCTGCAAAATGCAGTCAAAAGTTTGGACACACCTACTCATTCCAGGGTTTTTCTTTATCTTTAATATTTTCTACATTGTAGAATAATAGTGAAGACATCAAAACTATGAAATAACACATATGGAATCATGTAGTAACCAAACAAATATAAATATATTTTATATTTGAGATTCTTGATATTTCAAAAAAACTGTTTTTGCTTTGTCATTATGGGGTATTGTGTGTAGATTTATGAGGGGGGGGAAACTATTTAATCAAATTTAGAATAAGGCTGTAATGTAACAAAATGTGGAAAAAGTCAAAAGGTCAAAACACTTTCGGAATGTGCAGTAGTTATAGCACCAATAGCCTTTGATATCAAGACAGACAGAAGTGAACTGGCACACATATTTTATAATAAAGTATAACAAAGCATGGAGCATTCAAAATGATTGTGTGACAATTTGTTTTTGTGTTATGGGAAAATGGCGATTCCCTAATTCCACACTGGAATCCCTTTGATGGTGGGTGAGTGACAGTGTTATTATTTTTCTCTCCTTGTCCCTGTGTTCAGGGGTATGTTCGAGCTTTGGGGTTGGCTAGGGGCGAGGTTTAGGAGCCCTGACCCTTCTACTGGAGCCAAAGACAACAGAGAGGCAGGGGTGCACGGGGGCAGGGAGGGGAGAACGAAAGTGACCAAAAGGCTAAGTTAAAATGTGAGGGCCAGCAGGCCACTGTTTTCTGTGTGCAGCTCAGCAGGACTGTTCTCCTGTGTGCTACAATAAACACATAGCATCTCTCTCTCTCGCTCTCTCTCTAATTCAATGGGCTTTATTGGCATGGGAAACATATGTTTACATTGCCAAAGCAAGTGAAATAGACAATGAACAAAAGTGAAATAAACAAATCAATGAGACCCATGTCGTCCAAAAAGTGATACTTTTATCTCATCTGTCCGTAGAACACTCTTCCACGAGTCTTGAAGATCATCCAGGTGCTTTTGGCAAACTTGAGTCAACTTTTTGGATGAGAAGGGTCCTATTATGTCTGGTGAAAACAGAAACATTGCATTCCACAGTAAGAACCTCATACCAACGGTCAAGCATGGTGGTGGTAGTTTGATGGTTTGGGGATGCTTACTGCATCAGGACCTGGACGACTTACCTTAATTGAAGGGACCATGAATCCTGTTCTGTATCAGAGAATTCTACAGGAGAATGACAGGCCATCCATCTGTGAGTTAGAGCTGGAGCTGGAGCTGAAGCTGAAGCATAGCTGGGTCATGCAAATCCAAAGCACACAATCAACTCTACATGAAAATGGTTAACAAGCAACAAATTTGATTTCTGGAATGGCCTAGTTAAAGTCTAGACATAATCATAATTGAGATGTTGTGGCAGGACTTGAAACGAGTTAAAGCAGTTATGCATGCAAGAGTGGGCCAACATTCCTCCACAGCGATGTGAGAGACTGATCAACAACTACAGGAATTATTTGGTTGCAGTCATTGCAGTTAAAGGTGGCACAAACAGTCATTGAGTGTAAGGGGGCAATTACTTTTACACACAGGGGAATTGGGTGTTGCATAACTTTGTTAATTAAATAAATAAAATTAGTAGCAATTATTATTTGGTTTCTATAATCTCAGGTTACCTTTATCTAACATTAGGTTTTGGTTGAAGATCTGATAATTCAGTATCAAAAAGAGGGAAAAATAGAGAAAATCAGAAAGGGGGCAAATCCTTTTTCACGGCACTGGTGTCCAGATGGAATTTGTATTTGTAGTCGGGGCAACTGGACCTTTTTTGGAACACCATTAGTTTGTCTGACTGAGATTTAATGTCGAGGCCCAGGTCTGAAGATCTAGGTGCTGCTGTTGAACCTCCTTGGTTGGGGACAGAAGCACCATATCATCAGCAAACATTAGACATTTGACTTCAGATTCTAGTCGGGTGAGGCAGTGTGCTGCAGACTCTTCTACTGCCCTCGCCAATTCGTTGACATTCACAGTATGTTGAAAAGGGTTGGGCTAAAGCTGCATACCTGTCTCATGGCACTGTGTGAAGAAATTAGTATGTTTTTTGCCAATTTTGTTTGTGTACAGGGATTTATAATGTTTTTAGTGATTTTAATGTTTTTTAATGATTTTAAATTGAGTCAAAAGTTTTTTTGAAATCAAAAAAGCATGAGAAGACTTTTCCTTTGTTTTGGTTTGTTTGCTTGTCAATAAGGTGTGCAGGGTGAATACATGGTCTGTCACGTTCCTGACCGGTTTTCTGTTATTTTGTATGTGTTTGACGGTCAGGGCGTGAGTTTGGGTGGGTAGTCTATATTATGTGTTTCTATGTTTGTTAAAGGGTGACCTGATATGGCTCTCAATTAGAGGCAGGTGGTTTTCATTTCCTCTGATTGAGAGCCATATTAAGGTAGGTGTTTTCACTTTGATTGTTGTGGGTGGTTGTCTCCTGTGTCTGTGTTTGTCGCGCCACACGGGACTGTCTCGGTTTGTTTGTACATTCGTTCTTTTGTGTAGTCTGTTTTTCCGGTTCGTGCGTTCTTCGTTACATGTAAGTTCTTACGTTCAGGTCAGTCTACATTCGTTTTGTTATTTTGTATTTATCAAGTGTATTTCGTGTCTGTCTTCGTCTTGCAATAAATCATTATGTCTAACTACCACGCTGCATATTGGTCATCTGATCCGTCTCGCCTCTCCTCGTCTGAGGAGGAGGAAGACGAAGTAGACAATCGTTACAGAACCACCCACCGAACCAGGACCAAGCAGCGTGAGTTCGAGCAGTGGAATACTAAACAGGAATGGACATGGGAGGACGTGTTAAACGGCAAGGGTTGCTACACATGGGAGGAGATCCTGGCTGGAAGGGATCGCCTCCCATGGGAACAGCTGGAGGCACTGAGGAGAGCAGAGGCAACCGGAGAGAGGAACCGAAGATATGAAGGTACGCGGCTAGCACGGAAGCCCGTGAAGAAACCCCAAACATTTCTTGGGGGGGAGGCTAAGAGGTAGTGGGCCGAGGGCAGATAGGAGACCTGCGCCCACTTCCCAGGCTAACCGTGGAGAGCGGGAGTACGGGCAGACACCGTGTTACGCAGTAGAGCGCACGGTGTCTCCTGTACGTGTTCATAGCCCGGTGCGGGTTATTCCACCTCCCAGCACTGATAGGGCTAGATTGAGTATTGAGCCGGATGTCATGAGGTTTACATGGCACCAGCCTTACGCATGGTGTCCCCGGTTCACCTACATAGCCCGGTGAGGGTTATTCCACCTCCCCGCACTGGACGGGCTACGGGGAGCATGCAACCAGGTAAGGTTGGGCAGGCTCAGTGCTCAAGGGAGCCAGTACGCCTACACGGTCCGGTATTTCCGGCGCTACCTCCTCGCCCAAGCCCAGCACCACCAGTGCCTACACCACGCACCAGGCTTCCAGTGCGTTTTAAGAGCCCTGTTCCTCCTCCACGCACTCTCCCTATGGTGCGTGTCTCCAGCCCAGTGCCTCCAGTTCCGGCACCACGCACTAAGCCATCTGTGCGTCTCCAGAGCCCTGTACGCACTGTTCCTTCTCCCCGCACTCGCCCTGAGGTGCGTGCCCTCAGCCCGGTACCTCCAGTTCCGGTACCACGCACCAGGCCTATAGTGCGCTTCGAGAGGTCAGTGTGCCCTGTTCCTGCTCCCCGCACTAGCCTTGAGGTGCGTGCCGTCATCCCGGTACCTCCAGTTCCGGCACCACGCACCAGGCCTACTGTGCGCCTCAGCAGGGCAGAGTCGGCCGTCTGCCCAACGCCTTCTGCACTGCCTGTCTGCCCAGCGCCGTCTGAGCCATCTGTCTGTCCAGCGCCGTCTGAGCCATCTGTCTGCCCAGGGCCGTCTGAGCCATCTATCTGCCTAGCGCTGTCTGAGCCATCTGTCTGCCCAGCGCCGTCTGAGCCATCTGTCTGCCCATAGCCGTCTGAGCCATCTGTCTGCCCAGCGCCGTCTGAGCCATCTGTCTGCCCAGCGCCGTCTGAGCCATCTGTCTGCCCAGCGCCGTCTGAGCCATCTGTCTGCCCAGCGCCGTCTGAGCCATCTGTCTGCCCAGCGCCGTCTGAGCCATCTGTCTGCCCAGCGCCGTCTGAGCCATCCGTCTGCCCAGCGCCTTCTGAGCCATCCGTCTGCACAGCGCCTTCTGAGCCATCCGTCTGCCACGAGCCATTAGAGCCGCCCGTCTGTCCCGAGCCATTAGAGCCGTCCGTCAGTCAGGAGCCGCCAGAGCCGTCCGTCAGTCAGGAGCTGCCAGAGCCGCCAGCCAGTCAGGAGCTGCCAGAGCCGCCAGCCAGTCAGGAGCTGCCAGAGCCGCCAGCCAGTCAGGAGCTGCCAGAGCCGCCAGCCAGTCAGGAGCTGCCAGAGCCGCCAGCCAGTCAGGAGTTGCCAGAGCCGCCAGCCAGTCAGGAGCTGCCAGAGCCGCCAGCCAGTCAGGAGCCGCCAGCCAGTCAGGAGCTGCCCTACAGTCAGGAGCTGCCCTACAGTCAGGAGCTGCCCTACAGTCATGAGCTGCCCTACAGTCATGAGCTGCCCTACAGTCATGAGCTGCCCTACAGTCATGAGCTGCCCTACAGTCATGAGCTGCCCTACAGTCATGAGCTGCCCCACAGTCAGGAGCTGTCCCTCAGCCCGGACCTGCCAGAGTCCCTCAGCCCGGACCTGCCAGAGTCCCTCAGCCCGGACCTGCCAGAGTCCCTCAGCCCGGACCTGCCAGAGTCCCTCAGCCAGGACCTGCCAGAGTCCCTCAGCCAGGACCTGCCAGAGTCCCTCAGCCAGGACCTGCCAGAGTCCCTCAGCCAGGACCTGCCGCCCCTTATCCCGGTGCTGCCCCTTATCCCGGTGCTGCCCCTTATCCCGGTGCTGCCCCTTCATTTAGGTGGTTTTAGTTGGAGGGTGGTCATTGGGAGGGGAATACAGAAGCAGGGAGTGACTATGGTGGTGTGGGGACAGCGTCCGGAGCCTGAGCCACCACCGTGGTCAGATGCCCACCCAGACCCTCCCCTGGACTTTGTGCTGGTGCGCCCGGCGTTCGCACCTTGAGGGGGGGGTTCTGTCACGTTCCTGACCTGTTTTCTGTTGTTTTGTTGTGTGTGATGGTCAGGGCGTGAGTTTTGGGTGGGCAGTCTATGTTTTCTGTTTCTATGTTGGTTTTGGGTTGCCTGGTATGGCTCTTAATTAGAGGCAGGTGTTTTGCGTTTTCCTCTAATTGAGAGTCATATTAAGGTGGGGTGTTCTCACTGTTTGTTTGTGGGTGATTGTCTCCTGGGTCCTTGTCGGTGTACCACACGGGACTGTAGCGTTTGTTCAGTATTTGTGTAGTCTGTTTTCCCTGTCCGTGCGTTCTTCGTGTTTTATGTAAGTACTCTCGTTCAGGTCTGTCTTCTTCGTTTTGTAAAATATTCAAGTGTTCTTCGTGTGTTTAGTTTTGTCTTGTAAATAAAGTTTCATGATGTATTCACAACCCGCTGCACGTTGGTCAAATCCATGCTACTCCTCTTCTGATGAGGAGAAGGAGGAAGCGCGTTACAGAATCACCCACCAAACCCAGATCAAGCAGCGGGTTAATGGACAGCAACGACAGCGCACGAAGCAGGATTTATGGTCTTGGGAGGAGATCATGGAAGGAAAGGGACCATGGGCTAAAGTGGAGGTGAATCACCGCCCATGGGAACAGCGGGAGGCAGCTCGGAGAGCGGAGGTGACCGGAGAGAGGAACCGGCATTATGAGGGGGCACGTCTAGCACGGAAGCCCGAAAAGCCCGTGAGTACTACCCAAAAATTTCTTGGGGGGGGCTAAGAGGTAGTGGGCCAAGGGCAGGTAGGAGACCTGCGCCCACTTCCCAGGCTAACCGTGGAGAGCGGGAGTACGGGCAGACACCGTGTTACGCAGTAGAGCGCACGGTGTCTCCTGTACGTGTACATAGCCCGGTGCGGGTTATTCCACCTCCCCGCACTGGTAGAGCTAGTTTGAGCATTGAGCCAAGTGCCATGAAGCCGGCTCTACATATCTGGCCACCAGTACGTCTCCTTGGGCCGGCTTACATGGCACCAGCCTTACGCATGGTGTCCCCGGTTCGACTACATAGCCCGGTGCGGGTTATTCCACCACCCCGCACTGGACGGGCTACGGGGAGCATGCAACCAGGTAAGGTTGGGCAGGCTCAGTGCTCAAGGGAGCCAGTACGCCTACACGGTCCGGTATTTCCGGCGCTACCTCCTCGCCCAAGCCCAGCACCACCAGTGCCTACACCACGCACCAGGCTTCCAGTGCGTTTTAAGAGCCCTGTTCCTCCTCCACGCACTCTCCCTATGGTGCGTGTCTCCAGCCCAGTGCCTCCAGTTCCGGCACCACGCACTAAGCCATCTGTGCGTCTCCAGAGCCCTGTACGCACTGTTCCTTCTCCCCGCACTCGCCCTGAGGTGCGTGCCCTCAGCCCGGTACCTCCAGTTCCGGTACCACGCACCAGGCCTATAGTGCGCTTCGAGAGGTCAGTGTGCCCTGTTCCTGCTCCCCGCACTAGCCTTGAGGTGCGTGCCGTCATCCCGGTACCTCCAGTTCCGGCACCACGCACCAGGCCTACTGTGCGCCTCAGCAGGGCAGAGTCGGCCGTCTGCCCAACGCCTTCTGAGCCATCTGTCTGCCCAGCGCCGTCTGAGCCATCTGTCTGCCCAGCGCCGTCTGAGCCATCTGTCTGCCCAGCGCCGTCTGAGCCATCTGTCTGCCCAGCGCCGTCTGAGCCATCTGTCTGCCCAGCGCCGTCTGAGCCATCCGTCTGCCCAGCGCCTTCTGAGCCATCCGTCTGCCCAGCGCCTTCTGAGCCATCCGTCTGCACAGCGCCTTCTGAGCCATCCGTCTGCCACGAGCCATTAGAGCCGCCCGTCTGTCCCGAGCCATTAGAGCCGTCCGTCAGTCAGGAGCCGCCAGAGCCGTCCGTCAGTCAGGAGCTGCCAGAGCCGCCAGCCAGTCAGGAGCTGCCAGAGCCGCCAGCCAGTCAGGAGCTGCCAGAGCCGCCAGCCAGTCAGGAGCTGCCAGAGCCGCCAGCCAGTCAGGAGCCGCCAGCCAGTCAGGAGCCGCCAGCCAGTCAGGAGCTGCCCTACAGTCAGGAGCTGCCCTACAGTCAGGAGCTGCCCTACAGTCATGAGCTGCCCTACAGTCATGAGCTGCCCTACAGTCATGAGCTGCCCTACAGTCATGAGCTGCCCTACAGTCATGAGCTGCCCTACAGTCATGAGCTGCCCCACAGTCAGGAGCTGTCCCTCAGCCCGGACCTGCCAGAGTCCCTCAGCCCGGACCTGCCAGAGTCCCTCAGCCCGGACCTGCCAGAGTCCCTCAGCCCGGACCTGCCAGAGTCCCTCAGCCAGGACCTGCCAGAGTCCCTCAGCCAGGACCTGCCAGAGTCCCTCAGCCAGGACCTGCCAGAGTCCCTCAGCCAGGACCTGCCAGAGTCCCTCAGCCAGGACCTGCCAGAGTCCCTCAGCCAGGACCTGCCGCCCCTTATCCCGGTGCTGCCCCTTATCCCGGTGCTGCCCCTAATCCCGGTGCTGCCCCTTCATTTAGGTGGTTTTAGTTGGAGGGTGGTCATTGGGAGGGGAATACAGAAGCAGGGAGTGACTATGGTGGTGTGGGGACAGCGTCCGGAGCCTGAGCCACCACCGTGGTCAGATGCCCACCCAGACCCTCCCCTGGACTTTGTGCTGGTGCGCCCGGCGTTCGCACCTTGAGGGGGGGGTTCTGTCACGTTCCTGACCTGTTTTCTGTTGTTTTGTTGTGTGTGATGGTCAGGGCGTGAGTTTTGGGTGGGCAGTCTATGTTTTCTGTTTCTATGTTGGTTTTGGGTTGCCTGGTATGGCTCTTAATTAGAGGCAGGTGTTTTGCGTTTTCCTCTAATTGAGAGTCATATTAAGGTGGGGTGTTCTCACTGTTTGTTTGTGGGTGATTGTCTCCTGGGTCCTTGTCGGTGTACCACACGGGACTGTAGCGTTTGTTCGGTATTTGTGTAGTCTGTTTTCCCTGTCCGTGCGTTCTTCGTGTTTTATGTAAGTACTCTCGTTCAGGTCTGTCTTCTTCATTTTGTTGTTTTGTAAAATATTCAAGTGTTCTTCGTGTGTTTAGTTTTGTCTTGTAAATAAAGTTTCATGATGTATTCACAACCCGCTGCACGTTGGTCAAATCCATGCTACTCCTCTTCTGATGAGGAGAAGGAGGAAGCGCGTTACAGTTCTTTGATTTTGAGAGACAAGAGATTAGAGAAGTGGTTTATCCATACATCTCTGTTTTGGATAGATAACTCTTTGTGTTGTTGTTTGTTTAGTGTGTTCCAATTTTTCCAGAAGTGGTTAGATTACATGGATTCTTCAATTACATTGAGCTGATTTCTGACATGCTGTTCCTTCTTTTTCCGTAGTGTATTTCTGTATTGTTATAGTGATTCTCCATAGTGAAGGCTCCGGTTTTCTGTGTCTCTATGTTTTTGGTTGGATAGGTTTCTCAATGTCTTTCTTAGGTTTGAGCATTTTTCATCAAAACATTTGTCATTGTTGATCATTTTCATAGGTTGTCTGCTTGAAATGTTTAGATTTGATAGGGAAGCTGAAAGGTCAAATATACTGTTTAGGCTTTCTACTGCCAAGTTTACACCTTCACTATTACAGTGAAATGTGTTGTCCAGGAAGTTGTCTAAAATATATTGAATTTGGTGTTGCCTAATTGGTTTTTGGTAGGTTTCTATACTACTTTACTTCCATCTATAGCATTTCTTAATATTATGCAGTTCCCTTGGATATGATGCCTCTTTTCAAGTATACTTTGATTTTGCTGTGATCTGATAGGGGACTGACTATGAGCACTCTGAGAGACTCTGGGTTGAGGTCAGTGATAAAGTAATCTACAGTACTACTGCCAATGGATGAGCTGTAGGTGTACCTATCATAGGAGTCCCCTCGAAGCCTAACATTGACTATGTACAGACCCAGAGTGCGACAGAGCTGCAGGAGTTGTGACCCGTTTTTGTTGGTTGTTTTGTCATAGTTGTGTGTAAGGTGGCATATTTGGGAGGGAATGCTGTCAGGTTCTTGTCCAGTTCTGACATGTAGATCATCACATACTAGTACATGTCCCTGGGACTGGAAATGGTTGATCTTCCCCTCTAGGATGTAGAAGCTGTCATCGTTATAGTATGGGGATAAAATTGGGGGATATACAGTACCAGTCAAAAGTTTGGACACACCTACTCATTCCAGGGTTTTTCTTTATTTTCACTATTTACTACATTGCAGAATTATTGTGAAGGTATCAAACCTATGAAAAAAACACATATGGAATCATGTAGTAACCATAAAAGTGTTAAACAAATCAAAATATATTTTATATTTGAGATGCTTCGAAGTAGTCACCCTTTGCGTTGATGACAGCTTTGCACACTCTTGGCATTCTCTCAGCCAGCTTCACCTGGAATGCTTTTCCAACAGTCTTGAAGGAGTTCCCACATATGCTGAGCACTTGTTGGCTGCTTTTCCTTCACTCTGCAGTCCAACTCATCCCAAACGATCTCAATTGGGTTGAGTTCGGGTGATTGTGGAGGCCAGGTCATCTGATGCAGCACTCCATTGGTCAAATAGCCCTTACACAGCTTGCAGGTGTGATAGTACCATTAAGGGCAAACCAGATGGGATGGCGTATTGCTGCAGAATTCTGTGGTAGCCATGCTGGCTAAGTGTACCTTAAATTCTACATAAATCACTGACAGTGTCACCAGCAAAGCACCCCCACACATCACACCTCCTCCATGCTTCACGGTGGGAACCACACATGCAGAGCTCATACTTTCCCCTATTCTGCATCTCACAAAGACACAGCGGTTGGAACCAAAAATGTCCACCGGTCTAATGTCCATTGCTCGTGTTTCTTGGCCCAAGCAAGTCTCTTCTTCTTATTGGTGTCCTTTAGTACTGGTTTCTTTGCAGCAATTCCACCATGAAGGCCTAATTCACGCAGTCTCCTCTGAACAGTTGATGTTGAGATGGGTCTGTTACTTGAACTCTGTGAAGATTTTATTTGGCCTGCAATTTCTGAGGTTGGTAACTCTAATGAATATCTCTGCAGCAGAGGTAACTCTGGGTCTTCCTTTCCTTTGGCGGTCCTCATGAGAGCCAGTTTCATCATAGCACTTGATGTTTTTTTCGACTGCACTTGAAGAAACGTTCAAAGATCTTGAAATTTTCCGCATTGACTAATCTTCATGTCTTAAAGTTATGATGGACTGTCGTTTCTCTTTCGATATTTGAGCTGTTCTTGCCATATTATAAACTTGATCTTTTACCAAATAGGGCTATCTTCTATATACCACCCTTACCCTGTCACGCCACTACTGATTGGCTAAAAAGCATTAAGATGTCACGTTTCTGACCTGTTTTCCCTTGTTTTGTATTTATTTAGTATGGTCAGGGCGTGAGTTGGGTGGGTTGTCTATGTGTGATTTTTATGTTGGGATTTTGTGTTCGGCCTGGTATGATCCTCAATCAGAGGCAGCTGTCAATCGTTGTCCCTGATTGAGAATCATACTTAGGCAGCCTGGGTTTCACGTGTGTTTTGTGGGTGTTTGTCTACCGTGTTAGTGTTTTCACCACACGGTACTGTTTCGGTTTTCTGCACTTCGTTTATTGTTTTGTATTTCAGTGTTCAGTTTCGGTTTTAATAAATCATCATGAGCACGAACCATTCTGCATATTGGTCCGATCCTTCTCGCCTCTCCTCGTCCGATGAGGAGGACGAAATAGACAATCGTTACAGAAACACCCACCAACAAAGGACCAAGCAGAGTGGAAAAGGGCAGCGACAGCAGCAGCAGCGGCGGAGAAAAACCCAGGACTCATGGATGTGGGAGGAGATTCTGGACGGCAAGGGACCCTGGGCTCAGCCAGGGGAATATCGCCATCCTAAAGCCGAGTTGGAGGCAGCGAAGGCAGAGAGGCGCTGGTATGAGGAGGCAGCGCGGCAACGCGGTTTGGAGCCCGAGAGTCAGACCCAAAAATTTATTGGGGGGGACACGCGGAGTGTGGCAAAGCTGGGTAGGAGACCTGAGCAAACTCCCGTGCTTACCGTGGAGTGAGAGGGCGTCGTACTGGTCAGACACCGTGTTATGCGGTGGAGCACACGGTGTCCCCAGTACGCGTGCTTAGCCCAGAGCGGGCTATTCCACCTCGCCGCACTTATAGGGCTAGGTTGGGCATCGAGCCGGGTGTCATGAAGCCGGCCCAACGCATCTGGTCTCCAGTGCGTCTCCTCGGGCCGGCGTACATGGCACCAGCCTTACAAATGGTGTCCCCGGTTCGCCAGCATAGCCCAGTGCGGGCTATTCCACCTCGCCGCACTGGCAGGGCTACGGGGACCATTCAACCAGGTAAGGTTGGGCAGGCTCGGTGCTCAAGAGCTTGTGTACTCCTTCATGGTCCGGTATGTCCGGTGCCATCTCTACGTACCAGTCCTCCGGTGGCAGCCCCCCGCACCAGGCTGTCTTTTCATCTCCTCCCTACAGGTGTACCCGTCTGCCCAGCGCTGTCTGAGCTGCCTGCCTGCCCAGCGCTTTCTGAGCTGCCTGCCTGCCAAGCGCTTTCTGAGCTGCCTGCCTGCCCAGCGCTGCCTGAGCTGCCTGCCTGCCCAGCGCTGCCTGAGCTGCCTGCCTGCCCAGCGCTGCCTGAGCTGCCTGCCTGCCCAGCGCTGCCTGAGCTGCCTGCCTGCCCAGCGCTGCCTGAGCTGCCTGCCTGCCCAGCGCTGCCTGAGCTGCCTGCCTGCCCAGCGCTGCCTGAGCTGCCTGCCTGCCCAGTGCTGCCTGAGCTGCCTGCCTGCCCAGCGCTGCCTGCCTGCCCAGCGCTGCCTGAGCTGCCTGCCTGCCCAGCGCTGCCTGCCTGCCCAGCGCTGCCTGAGCTGCCTGCCTGCCCAGCGCTGCCTGAGCTGCCTGCCTGCCCAGCGCTGCCTGAGCTGCCTGCCTGCCCAGCGCTGCCTGAGCTGCCTGCCTGCCCAGCGCTGCCTGAGCTGCCTGCCTGCCCAGAGCCAGTAGAGCCGTCCGTCTGTCCCGAGCCAGTAGAGCCGTCCGTCAGTCAGGAGCCGCTAGAGCCGCCCGTCTGTCCCGAGCCGTCAGAGCCGCCCGTCTGTCCCGAGCCGTCAGAGCCGCCCGTCTGTCCCGAGCCGCTAGAGCCGTCCGCCAGACAGGAGCAGCCAGAGCCGTCCGCCAGACAGGAGCAGCCAGAGCCGTCCGCCATACAGGAGCAGCCAGAGCCGTCCGCCAGACAGGAGCAGCCAGAGCCGCCCGCCAGACAGGAGCAGCCAGAGCCGCCCGCCAGACAGGAGCAGCCAGAGCCGCCCGCCAGACAGGAGCAGCCAGAGCCGCCCGCCAGACAGGAGCAGCCAGAGCCGTCCGCCAGACAGGAGCAGCCAGAGCCGTCCGCCAGACAGGAGCAGCCAGAGCCGTCCGCCAGCCATGACCAGCCAGAGCCGTCAGCCAGCCATGACCAGCCAGAGCCGTCAGCCAGCCATGACCAGCCAGAACCGTCAGCCAGCCATGACCAGCCAGAGCCAGCCAGCCAGGAGCTGCCAGAGCCAGCCAGCCAGGATCCGCCAGAGCCTGCAGTCAGCCAGGATCCGCCAGAGCCAAAATCGCTCTTTACTCTGGAGCTGCCGGAGGCGTCCTTCACTCCAGGGCTGCCGGAGTCTCCCGCCTGCCCGGCGCTGCCAGAATTCCCCGTGCATTTGGGACCCATGGCTAGGGTCCCCAGGCCAAGGTCGGCGGCGAGGATCGCCGCTCATAAAAGGCCACGGGGGTGATTAAGAAGTCGGACAAAAACATTGTTTAAGTGGGGAGCGCCCACCTAAAACTCCCCTAGAGTTTTAGGTGGTGCGCCCGGAGTTCGCACCTTAAGGGGGGGGGGGGGGGTTCTGTCACCTTCCTGACCTGTTTTCCCTTGTTTTGTATTTATTTAGTATGGTCAGGGCGTGAGTTGGGTGGGTTGTCTATGTGTGATTTTTATGTTGGGATTTTGTGTTCGGCCTGGTATGATTCTCAGAGGCAGCTGTCAATCGTTGTCCCTGATTGAGAATCATACTTAGGCAGCCTGGGTTTCACGTGTGTTTTGTGGGTGTTTGTCTACCGTGTTAGTGTTTTCACCACACGGTACTGTTTCGGTTTTCTGCACTTCGTTTATTGTTTTGTATTTCAGTGTTCAGTTTCGGTTTTAATAAATCATCATGAGCACGAACCATTCTGCATATTGGTCCGATCCTTCTCACCTCTCCTCGTCCGATGAGGAGGAGGAAGTAGACAATCGTTACATAAGAAGGAAAGTAATTCGACATTAACTTTTTACAAGGCACACCTGTTAATTCCAGGTGACTACCTCATGAAGCTGGTTGAGAGAATACCATCAAGGAAAAGGGTTGCTACTTTAAGGAATCTCAAATAGAAAATATATAATTATTTTTAACACTTTTTTGCTTACTACATGATTCCATATGTGTTATTTCGTAGTTTTGATGTCTTCACTATTATTCTACAATGTGGAAAATAGTAAAAATAAAGAAAAACCCTTGAATGAGTAGGTGTGTCCAAACTTTTGACTGGTACTGTACCTTTAAAAAATGGTAGGGACATGGATCAGAAAACCAGTCAGTATCTGGTGGGACCACCATTTACCTCATGCAGCACGACACAACTCCATTGCATAGATTTGATCAGGCTGTTGATTGTGGCCTGTGGATTGTTGTCCCACTCCTCTTCAATGGCTGTGTGAAGATGCAGGATATTGGCTGGAACTGGAACACGCTGTTGTATACATCGATCCAGAGCATCCCAACGCTTGCTCAATGGGTGATATATCTGGTGAGTATGAAGGCCATGGAAGAACTGGGACATTTTCAGCTTCCAGGAATTGTGTACAGATCCTTGCAATATGTTGCTGTTTATCGATAAAATGCAATTGCGTTCATTGTCCGTAGTTTATGCCTGCCCATACCATAACCCCATCGCTACCATGGGGCACTCTGTTCACAATGTTAACATCAGCAAACCGCTCGCTCATACAATGCCACAACGTCTGCCATCAGCCCGGTACAGTTGAAACCAGGATTCATCCATGAAGAGGACACTTCTACAGCGTGCCAGTGGTCATTGAAGTTGAGCATTTGCCAACTGAAGTAAGTTACAACGCCAATCTGCAGTCAAGTTAAGACCCTGGTGAGGAAGACGAGCACACAGATGAGCTTTGCAGAGATGGTTTCTGACAGGTTGTGCAGAAATTCTTCGGTTGTGCACCCCCACAGTTTCTTCAGCTGTAGGGGTGCTGGTGTCAGATGATCCCACAGGTGAAGAAGCCGGATGTGGAGGTCCTGGGCTGACGTGGTTACACATGGTCTGTGGTTGTGAGGCTGGGTGGACGTACTGCTAAGTTCTCTAAAGAAACATTAGAGTGGATTATGGTAGAGAAATTAACAGTAAATTCTCTGGCAACAGCTCCGGTGGACATTCAGGCAGTCAGCATGCCAATTGCACGCTCCCTCAAAACTTCAGACATGTGTGGCATTGTGTTGTGTGACAAAACGGCACATTTTAGAGTGACCTTATATTGTCCCCAGCACAAGGTGTGTAATGATCATGCTGTTTAATCAGCTTCTTGATGTGCCACACCTGTCAGGTGGATGGATTCTCTTGGCAAAGGAGAAATGGTCACTAACAGGGATGTAAACACATGTATATCAAACATTTCTGGTATCTTATTTCAGCTCATGAAACATGAGCCCAACATGAGACCAACAATTTACATTTTGCGTTTATATTTCTGTTCAGTATAAAATTTGACATGGAAAAAAACTAAATAATGACAATAGGTGTCACGTCCTGACCATAGTGCTTATGTGTTTTGCTTGTTTTAGTGTTGGTCAGAACGTGAGCTGGGTGGGCATTCTATGTTGTGTGTCTAGTTTGTCTGTTTCTGTGTTCAGCCTAATATGGTTCTCAATCAGAGGCAGCTGTCATTTGTTATCCCTGATTGAGAATCATATATAGGTGGCTTGTTTTGTGTGGGGATTTTGTGGGTGGTTGTTTCCTGTGTCAGTGTTTGTGCCACACAGTACTGTGACGGTTAGTACGTTTGTTGTTTTGTATTTTGTCTAGTTTTCTTGTTATTAAATCATGGAAACTTACCACGCTGTACATTGGTCCTCCGATCCTTCTCGCCTCTCCTCGTCTGAGGAGGACGACGACTTAGACTGCCGTTACAATAGGAAAAAGAAAAAGAATACTCGTGATCTACAGCAATCCTTTAAGTGGACCACAAAAAAGATCAAGTACTTAGGGTTTCTAATAAGTGACAACAAACAACAAATATGTATATAAAGAAAAGTGTGTTCCATTACTTAACAATATGAAAGCAGATCTAATTAAATGGAACAATATTCCCATAAATCTTACAGGTAGAATAAACCTCTTCAGAATGGCATGGCTACGAAAGGTTTTATATTTATTCTTGGTAATACCAATTAGCCAACCAAAGACATTCATTAAAGAAGTATACTCGTTCAGAACAGACTTTATATGGGCAAATAAAACTCATAGAATAAAAAGGAAAGTTTTACATCTTCCTAAGTCTGAGGGGGGTTTTAACCTTCCAGATTTGGAATTGTATCAACTCACCACCCATGGCTTTTACTTGTGACATATAGTTAAATGCACTTAAGAGGAACAAAGGGTACATACTGAATATGTGCATGCTCATCCCCAGAATATTTTCACATGTCTATTTTCAAAGGATAAAGCTAAGAACATTGACAACTTCATAGTTAAGAACACTTTAACAATATGGAAGAAAATGAAACGTATTCTGCAATAACCAATATCACTCTCTAAAAACACATCCCTATAGAACAGTCCTTGGATAGCTTTTCATAATTCATCAATAAATGACTTGGTCATTGGAAATACATTTCCATGACAGAATTAAAAAGCAATTCTGGACTGACCAATGTAGATCTTTTCAAATACATGCAACTTAAAAGTTTATCACAAAATGTTGATTTGAAGTATTTTGGACATAGAGCAATCTTGAGGGAATCCTATTTGAGTCAGAAAAGGATATTCATATGGTGACCTTGCAGAGAGCCTATCCAACTGACAATCTCTTGGAAAAAAATATGAACTATTGGAATTAAGACATAAAAATAACTGATATTGGCACAAGATGGAGGGAATGTTGGAACATAACTAATGAAATTAAAGTTAGCAAAAATGTACGCTCAATCCAGTATAAACTAATCTATAGAATTCATTACACGAGACAAAATTCTAATTCTACAGCACAACGACAGAGTCATGTCTTAAATGTAAAACTAACAATGACTTAATAAAGCATGCCTTCTGGGAATGTTATAAAGTTCAAAAGTTATGGGCGGAGCTAGAAAATTGGCTGTCAGAAGTATTCAAATGTAAATGTCCATTTAATCCATCTGTCTGGATATTTCAAGACACGGCATTTGAGGGTGCAGTGAGATACACGTTGTGTTGGATGGTGTAAAGTACTTAAGTACTACTTAAGTAGTTTTTGGGGGTATCTGTACTTTACTAGTTATATTCCTAAGGAAAATATGTACTTTTTACTCGCATAAAAGGTTCATTGACTCCCCAAAGTACTCGTTACATTTTAAATGCTCAGGCAGGACAGCAATTTGGTCCAATTCACGCACCTATCAATAAAAGGCATTGTCATCCCTACTGCCTCTAATCAGGTGGACTCAGTAAACACATACTGTGTTTGTAAATGATGTCGAAGTGTTGGAGTGTGCCCCTGTCTGTCGGTACATTTTAAAATAAGAAAATCATGCTGTCTGGTTTGCATAATATAAGGATTTTGATATGTAGCATTTACTTTTATTTAAGTATGACAATTGAGTACTTTTTCCACCACTGTACTTAAGTAAACCAGATAAAACCAGATACTTTTAGTAGTATTTTACTCCTTGACTTTCACTTTTACTTGAGTTATTTTCACTTTACTCAAGTATGACAACTTAGTACTTTTTCCACCACTGGTTGGACAACATTTTTCTCGTCAATAAAGGTAAAATGCTTTATTAGATAAATGTTCAAAGTGCGTGGGCGACGGAGAGAAACAAAATGGTGCCGTTTGACACAATGTGGCAGAGTGATGTGGGTGCTGTAGATGCGGGGTCTGGGCAGGTGTGATGTCGTTGATGTTTGTGTGCCGTCATTTGTACGTTTATGTTTTTTTTTTTTTTAAAGAGAAGAAAGCCGAATACACGAATGGGTGCACCCTGGCTGCTCTCCAGGACACCTACAACACCCGGTGTCACAGGAAGGCCACCATAAGGCAGCTAGCTACCTGTCTCCCTCCTGCCCCCTGGACTTCCTAACACCCCTAGTGCATGTGACTAATAAACTCAACTAATCTAAAGACAGAGCCATTTACTCCCGATCAGTAATTTAGCTAATAGCTATGATAGAGCAGGCAATGATACACAGCCTCCTCTCCAAGCTCATTCATCAGTAAATTGATTAGGATCCAATGCATGCATACAGTAGATACGACAGATCGAAGGAGAAAATCGTGTGTTATGACAGGGCTCAGCTTCAGTACTATTGATTTCAGTCTTTATCCTCCAAAGCTGGGTCCTTTCCATTTCTCAGACTCCATTATGGCTCTTCCCTGAGCCAGATGGAGATCAATTTCATGTTTATTCACCACCAGTGGCTGGGTGCTGGGGAAACTGACTCGGAGATGATTGTGATGGGGATTTTCAGCTCTGGTGGCTTGTTTTACAATGGCAGTGACAGAGAGAAACCGTTTTTTATTAGCGGCAGAGGGGAGTCTAAGTGACAGTTTCATTTAATGGCTTAATGCTCTGTGGGAGCGTTGTGTGATGGACGCGTTAGAATAAGGACATCAGCAAGATGGGATTGCTATTGTGTGTAAGAGCTTTTCATTATTGGTTGAATTATGTCCATGAAAGAGTAAGTCACTTTGTGTATGTGCAGTACAAGTGTGTGGGTTGCTTAGATTTTGTGTGTGCATTTTCGGTACATTTACTAATGCCTGCTTACTTGTATTTGTGTGTGTGTGTGTGTGTGTGTGTGTGTGTGTGTGTGTGTGTGTGTGTGTGTGTGTGTGTGTGTGTGTGTGTGTGTGTGTGTGTGTGTGTGTGTGTGTGTGTGTGTGTGTGTGTGTGTGTGTGTGTGTGAGAGAATGTTGACAGTGAATGTTGCTTACCAAGAAGATAGTTCTGACTTAAATCTGCTTGAAAATCTATGGCAATACTTGAAAATGGTTGTCCAGCAATGATCAACAACCAATTTGACAGTGCTTGAAGAGTTTAGAAAATAGTAACGGGCAACTATTGTACAATCCAGATGTGAAAAGCTCTTAGAGACTTACACAGAAAGACTCACAGCTGTAATCGCTTTCAAAAGTGATTCCAAAATGTATTGACTCATGGGTGTGAATACTAAAAACATGCTTTCACTTTGTCATTATGGGGTATTGTGTGAAGATGGTTGAGAAAAAAATAAATGTAATCCATTTTGAATTCAGTGTGTAACAACATGTTGAATAAATCAAGGGGTATGAATACTTTCTGAAGGCACTGTATATAAGGTTCCACATAAATTATACCATGAAGTCCAAGCAACTGTTCGTAGATCTCAGAGATATAATTGTGTCATACCTGTCCTGTGAGGATCCAAATAGGTCAGATCAGCTTTGCAATAAATAACTTCAACCAGACCCCCTCTCACCCGCAGAAGAGGGGAGGAAGGAACTGATGACCTACTATTAAGATTATCCTACCAACGGGACATTAAAAACTGTAACATCTTATGTTTCACCGAGACGTGGCTGAATGGAGATACGGACAACATAGAGCTAGCAGGATTTTCCATGCACCGGCAGAACAGAGACGCTACCTCTGGTAAGACGAGGGGTGGCAATCTCAATCACACTCCACACTGCCCTTTCTCACCTGGACAAAAGGAACACCTATGTGAGAACGCTGTTCATTGACTAAAAGCTCAGTGTTCAACACCATAGTGCCCACAAAGCTCATCACTAAGCTAAGTACTCTGGGACTAAACACCTCCCTCTGCAACTGGATCCTGGACTTACTGACGGGCCGCCCCCAGTTGGTAAGAGTAGGCAACTACATGTCTGCCATGCTAATCCTTAACACTGGGGCCCCTCAGGGGTGTGTACTTAGTCCCCTCCTGTATTCCCTGTTCACCCACGACTGTGTGGCCAAACACGACTCCAACACCATCATTAAGTTTGCTGACGACACTACAGTGGTAGGCCTGATCACCTACAACGATGAGACGACCTATAGGGAGGAGGTCAGAGAACTGGCAGTGTGGTGCCAGGACAACAACCTCTCCCTCAATGTGAGCAAGACAAAGGAGCTGATCGTGGACTACAAGAAAAGGTTGGCCGAACAGGCCCCCATTAACCTTCCACGAGCCTCTACCCCGGGTCCGGGAGCACCCCCCACCCCCCCCCCCCCACACTGATTAGCATCGCTAGCATAGCGTCACAATTAAATAGTAGCATTTAAATATCATTAAATCACAAGTCCAAGACACCTAATGAAAGATACAGATCCTGTGAATAAAGCCACCATTTCAGATTTTTAAAATGTTTTACAGGGAAGACACAATATGTAAATCTATTAGCTAAACACGTTAGCAAAAATCACCATTTTTCTTTGTCCACCATTTTCTCTCAACACCAGTAGCTATCACCAATTCGGCTAAACTGAGATATTGATAGCCACTAACCAAGAAAAAACCTCATCAGATGACAGTCTGATAACATATTTATGGTATAGGATAGGTTTTGTTAGAAAAATGTGCATATTTCAGGTAGAAATCATAGTTTACAATTGCACCCACCGTCACAACTAGACTAGAATAAATACATAGAGCAACGTGTATTACCTAATTACTAATCATCAAACATTTCGTAAAAATACACAGCATACACTAATCGAAAGACACAGATCCTGTGAATACAGACAATATTTATTTCAGATTTTCTAAGTGTCTTACAGCGAAAACACAATAAATCGTTATATTAGCATACCACATGTGCTAACATTACCAGAGCATTGATTCTAGCCAAAGAGAGCGATAACGTAATCATCTCCAAAATATATTAATTTTTTCACTAACCTTCTCAGAATTCTTCAGATGACACTCCTGTAACATCACATTACAACATACATAGAGAGTTTGTTCAAAAATGTGCATATTTAGCCACCAAAATCATGGTTAGACAATGACAAAAGTAGCTCAGCTGGTCAGAAAATGTCCTGCACCATATTAGACAGTGATCTAGTCTTATACATAAATACTCATAAACTTGACAAAAAAATACAGGGTGGACAGCGATTGATAGACAATTTAATTCTTAATACAATCGCGGAATTACATTTTTTTAATTATCCTTACTTTTCAATACAGGTTGCGCCAAGTGAAGCTATAGCAAACAAGATGGCGGCATAAACGTTTAACATTTATCGACAGAAACACGATTTATCATCATAAATTGTTCTTACTATGAGCTGTTCTCCCATCAGAATCTTGGACAATGAATCCTTTCTTGGGTCTAATCTTCTTTTGGTCGAAAGATGTCCACTTGTCCGTCGAAATGCCCACTAATGTACGACCGGGACCCCGAAACGTGCCCGGAGCTTCAAAGTCTATTACAAAGCAATGCCTCAAAATCGCACTAAACGGATATAAATTGCTATGAAACGGTTTAAATTAACTACATTATGATGTTTCTAACACCTATAACAAGTAAAAAGATGACCGACGCTATATTACTGGCTAAACCAATGCTTGGAAAAAGGCCAGTCAGATATCCTTCTTGCGTTGAGCGCAGTGTCCAAAGGAAGGCTACTTCCGGTATTTTGTCATTTATAGAGCCAATGATTGCGCAATCAACTCCATTCAAATTGTCACCACTTACTGACATCTAGAGGAAGGCGTGGGCAGTGTTTGTATCTCATAGGATTAACAGAGACTTTTAAAACTGATCTGGAACCAGAGGCCAAGATGTCTAAATCTCACACACTGGGAGCAAAAGTGCTGTAGAATGAGTTCTGTTTCACTCAGAGACATAATTCAAACGGCTATAGAAACTAGAGAGTGTTTTCTATCCAATAATAACAATAATATGCATATTGTACGAGCAAGAATTGAGTACTAGGCAGTTTAATCTGTAGAGACAATAATGCTAATTTGAAACAGCACCCCCTATAGTTGCAAGAAGTTAACATCGACGGGGCTGTAGTGCAGTGGGTTCTAGAGTTTTAAGTTCTTTGGTGTCCACATCACCAACAAACTATTATGGTCCAAATATACCAAGACAGTCGTGAAGAGGGCAGGACAAAAGCTTTTCCCCCTCAGGAGACTGAAAAGATTTGCCATGGCCCCCCAGATCCTTAACAGGTTCTACAGCTGTACCATCGAGAGCATCCTGACCGGTTGCATCACCGCCTGATATGGCAACTGCCCAGCATCTGACCGTACGGCTCTACAGAGGGTTGTGCGAATGGCCCTGTACATCACTGGGGCCAAGCTTCCTGCCATCCAGGACCAATATAATAGGCGGTATCAGAGGAAAGCCCATAAAATTGTCAGAGACTCAAGTCACCCAAGTTGTAGAATGTTTTCTCTGCTACCGCACAGCAAGCGGTACCGGAGCGCCAAGTCTAGGACCAAAAGGCTCCTCAACAGCTTCTACCCCCAAGCCATTAGACTGCTGAACAATTCATAAAAATTGATAGAAGATAGCATTTGATTAACGTTTACCTGCAGCTAGGTGTGCAAGCTGTCTGACTGGTTTATCCCCCATTATCAGCTGATCTGGTAGCATCTACCATTTTTGAGAGGTCTTAAATTCCCTGTGTCATTAATGCCCATATAGAGTTTGAGTTGCTCTTTAACAACGCTTATAAAATGGGGGCTGCTCAGAAGGGATGAATTTAGACAGCACTGACAAGAATACGGGGCCTGATATGGCGGTGAGATGGTGATATGAAGGGGAGCATGGTCAGACACTATGCGGATGCCAATCCCACAATCATCTATTCTTTTCAACATTAGCCTCGTACAAACAATCCTGATCTCTCAAGCTTACATTCGGTTTCGCTACACAGATGCAGTCTGCCCTCGACCAGATTCAAACCGTTTCAGCCCCTCCGTCTCCTTCTACCATATGGCTGGGCCAATTAGTGTCCTCTGATAAACTGTGGGGGTGGTTTAGTTGATGACGATAACGAGAAGAACCTGTACTGGGTGCTGAAGTTGAAAATCATAACAACAATGGCTGCTCTTGAGGAGGTTGGCAGCAGTTATATCAGAACTGGATGGCATAACTAAATGGAAAGAACAGTAAATAACTGCATTGAAGGCTTTTCTCAGGGGAGAAGATGTTTTCCTCTTCTCCCAACTGGTTTCGGCTAGAGCTTGATTTTCCAGCTAGCTACGCTGGAACGGATCGAGAACCCAATTCTTGCCGTTGGACAACCAGTTTAGAGAGGCTGCGAAGCTGGGGATCACTGCTATGCAGCTCGGTGTAAATAATGACACAGACATCCTTCATGGACATTGCCAGATTGTTTTCATTAGTCCAGAGTCTTGGTTGCTGAAGTTGCGGAAAATATGCTGGAATCAACAGCGTAATGTTCTCGAGAAAAACCTAATTAGGGATTGTTGTGGATGACGTTCATATGACATACAAATGGTAAATGTAACTATATAATTTCATATCAAATGAGTCAGGGCTGTGGTGGTCATGAAAGTTTGTCAGCCAGTGACTGTCAAGCAAATAACTGCCGGTCTCACGTAGTTGACCGTTAATTAACAAACACATTTAGCATCTCCCTGCTTCCACGAATAGCCTACAAGCCACTGATGCAAACCTTTGGAACATCTACACTTTTAAAAAGTCTAATAAATCCATGTAATATAGCCTACACCTTCACAATAAATCCATTATTTATTTTATATGCACTACCGTTCAAAAGTTTGTGGTCACTTAGAAATGTCCTTGTTTTTGAAAGAAAAGCAAAAAATGTTGGCCATTAAAATAACATCAAATTGATCAGAAATACAGTGTAGACATTGTTAATGTTGTAAATGACTATTGTAGTTGGAAACGGCAGATTTTTTTATGGAATATCTACATAAGTGTACAGAGGCCCATTATCAGCAACCATCACTCGGAGATGGGAGAACCTTCTAGAAGGAGGCGTTTATGGTAGGGTGGACAGACGGAAGCCACTCATCAGTAAAAGGCACATGACAGCCCGCTTGGAGTTTGCCAAAAGGCACCTATAGTACTCTGACCATGAGAAGCAAGATTCTCTGGTCTGATGAAACCAAGATTGAACTCTTTGGCCTGAATGCTAAGCATCACGTCTGGAGGAAACCTGGCCCCATCCCTACGGTGAAGCATGGTGGTGGCGCACAGAGGATGTTATCCAGCGGCAGGGACTGAGAGACTAGTCAGGATCGAGGGAAAGATGGACAGCGCAAAGTACAGAGAGATCCTTGAAGAAAATCTGCTCCAGAGCGCTCAGGACCTCAGACTTGGTCGACGGTTCACCTTCCAACAGGACAACGACCATAAGCACACAGCCAAGACAACAAAGGAGTGGTTTCGGGACAAGTCTCTGAACGTCCTTGAGTGGCCCAGCCAGAGCCCGGACTTTAACCTGATCTAACATCTCTGGAGAGACCTGGAAATAGCTGTGCAGCGATGCTCCCCATCCAACCTGACAGAGCTTGAGAGGATCTGCAAAGAATGGGAGAAACTCCCCAAATACAGGTGTGCCAAGCTTGTAGTGTCATACCCAAGAAGATTTGAGACAAAGCACTGAGTAAAGGGTCTGAATACTTATGTAAATGTGATATTTATTATGAGATTTTCAAAAATTTCGAAGAAGATTGATGAGGAGAAAAACGATTGAATCAATTTAAGAATAATGTTGTAACGTAACAATGTGGGAAAAGTAAAGGGGTCTGAATACTTTCCGAATGCATTGTAAATATTTCAAACATCAGTGGCGATATAAGCATATAAATCTTGGTGGAGCAAACGCATTTTTTTTAAATGCATGCCAGCAAAGCCACTACACAACACTAAACAATACATGAATTGCACTATAAGGGTGACAAACTGTACCCACAAACTGTTAGGGCCTAGATAAAGCTGTCCCAATAGCAGAACTTTCTTCTCAGCACCATGCAGTGAATCCTCAACACTGCTACACCTGGCCATCCTCAGAGCCTTGTCTGGGAGCAAAACAGTTCATTCAGCATCATTTACTGCTTTAAAAAAAAACGGAGCTGATATGGCTGACTTGCTATAACAAATGTGATTTCTACTCACAATTGAGATGTAAAAGCTATCGCATAAGGGAACGATGAGCGGATAAGAAGCAATACGTCATTTAGCATTGGCCTCATGGTGAAATCCCTGAGAGGTTTCCTTTTACTTTCCGGCAACTGAGTTAGGAAGGACGCCTTTGTAGTGACTGGGTGTATTGATACACCATCCAAAGTGTAATTAATAACTCAAAGCTCAAAGGAATGTTCAATGTCTGTTTTTTTGTTTTGTTTCATCTACCAATAGGTGCCCTCCCTGGTCTTTGTGGTCAAATCTGTGTTTGAAATTCACTGCTCAACTGAGGGAGCTTACAGATAATTGTATGTGTGGGGTACAGATTTGAGGTAGTAATTCAAAAATTACGTCAAACACTTATTGCACACAGAGTGAGTCCATGCAACTTATTATGTGGTACAACTTATTTAGGCTTGCCATATCAAAGGGGTTGAATACTTATTGAGTCAAGACTTTCTAAAACATAATTCCACTCTGACGTTATGGGTTGTGTGTAGGCAAGTAACGAAACATCTCAATTGAATCCATTTTAAATTCAGACTGTAACACAACAAAATGTGAGAAAAGACAAGGGGTGTGAATACTTTCTGAAGGCACTGTATCTCTTTACATAGGTTAATGGCATGATGTTGAAACAGTGAACATGATTCAAACACCATTTTACCAGCAACATTGAAACAAGGTCAAATAAGTAAGAATATGCAAAAATGTTTACATCTAAAATGTGACGTGGATCTGATGTTGCACGTTTGAATTTGTATTTATTAGGGATCCCCAATAGCTGCTGCCAAGGCATGTGTGTGTGTGTGTGTGTGTGTGTGTCTGTGTGTGTGTGTGCCTGTGTGTGTGTGTGTGTGTGTGTGTGTCTCTTCACACTCCCTGTATTCCACAAGGTGTATTTTTATCTGTTTTTTAAAACGTTGATTCAACCAGTTTGTGCCCAATGGGAAATGACTGGGGGAGAGAGAGAAAGAGGGAGAGGGGTCTTTATACCTATAAGGGGAAATCCATTGCGGCTGATAGTTATCTGTGGAATGGGTGGGCGGACTACTGGGCCTCATCTTTCTACTATCAGTGGACCAAACACTCTGGTGAGGGACTAGCTTTTACAGGCTGCAAAAACACAGGCTTTAAAAATGAATAAATGGCCTCTCGGAGGCAACCCCTCTACTCTTTTTAAAAAGCATCCCCCAAAGACAAAAGCTTTAGCTTAGAGTAGCTAGACCATCTCTTTCTAACCTGTCCCCAGTGCCCTCCACCCTCCATTTGGCAATTTCAGCTGCTTAATCTCCCTCTCTCCCTCCTCCCTTTTCCTCCCCCCACGGTTAATCAACCGACTATGCGACATCATTGACACAGGGCCATAGATCAAGCCCTGAATGTGGCGAGAAAGCACATTCACTCGCTGCTCTCATTAGCACAGTTGGCACTGCTCTCAGCGGTAACCAGTCACCACAGAAACTGTATCCTCTTTTATTCGGTTGCATTGCCTGTTGAGGGCAGAAATAGAGAGGGGTAGAAATCCCTGTGAATCAAAATAAACATTGTGGTTGAATTGAGTTTGTTATCCCTCCTCAGAGGGCAGTGTAAAGCCAGGATGGTTGGTTGCAGTGCAGTGTTTTCTTTAGACGTCCTAAATGGCACCCTATTCCATTTATAGTGCACTACTTTTGACCAGGACCCATATTAGTGCACTACAAAGGGAATAGGGTGCCATTTAGGACACGTACTTAGTGTGTCTACAGAAAACACTGCAACCAACCATCCTGGCTCCTTGTTCAGAGGGCATTAAGCCTGGTAAAGCAGTGCTTGAGGAAGTGAAGTTTTCCAGATAGACCCACTCAAGGCTTATTAAATTCTCCACCAGCTCTCTCTCTCTCGCTCTGCAATATGAGCACTCTGAAAGAGGGGCACATGCTCTCAGGTTTCTAACAGAGCTGTAGGACTAGAGAGAGTACACTAAACACATTTTCATGCACAGGAAATTGCACACACATACACGCAGACAAACAAACACACACAGAGAGAGACACAATGCTCTATGTACACACTCATTCCCATACAGCAACAAAGTCATCCCATGAAATAAAGGAATATATATATGTACACACACAGTACAAGTCAAAAGTTTGGACACACCTACCCAAAGTACTGTGTGTATATATATATATATATATAAGGTAGACACACTGGGCTCCAGACAAGCAGGAAGACCATAAGTGGCTCATTCTTCTCAATTTGCAGGGATATTGCCAGTGTGACAAGGCAATCACTCCTGTAATATGAAATCCACATTGAACATCCACCCTGAAACAAGAGCCGCAACAGTGGAGAAGCAAAAGAGACCAAACGAGAGGGAGAGAGGAAGGGGGGCGAGAGGGAGTGAGTGAGTGAAAGAAGGAAAAGGAGAGTAAAAACAGAGAAATTAGGGATCAGACAAATAGATCCACTCTGCTTCACTGATTCTTGTAGTAGCCAATCCCTATCCCCTGTCCAATCCCTGTCCAGTCTAATCTAGCCTAGTCCGTTCCAGTCCAGTTGAGCAGGGCTTGCCTAGTCCAGTCCATTCCAATCTAGACCAGTCTAGTCCATTCCATCCAGTTCAGTCCAGTCTGTCCCTTTTATTTCTGGCCACAGCCTCCCCACAAGCCCTCAGCCGCTGTGGACAATTAGAGGGCCCAGACAGGCAATCTCCCGTGCTGCGGTGGAGTCGTAATGGGGCCGCATGGCCCGCCCGCCTGGCTGCACTCAATCTCAGCCAAATAAAAGGACCTCATTGGCAACTGGCCTCCCGGTTCACAGGATAGCCCTTGTAAAAAATGAAAGGGAATATAAAAAGGGCGAGGAAATAAAGGGCCTCTGTCAGCTCGGAGAGGGGGAGTGAATGGGGAGTGAATGGGGAGTGAATGGGGAGTGAATGGGGAGTGAATGGGGAGTGAATGGGGAGTGAATGGGGAGTGAATGGGGAGTGAATGGCAAACATGCACAAGTGCAAATGCCCTCCCGCTGGTGGAAGAAAAGAGAGAGGGAGGAAGGGAGAGAGACGGAGGGGGGATTCTTTGGTAGGGTGGTTTTCTTTGCCAGGAAGTGGGACTCTGGGGTCAAATC
Organism: Salvelinus fontinalis; assembly: GCF_029448725.1. NCBI lineage: Eukaryota > Metazoa > Chordata > Actinopteri > Salmoniformes > Salmonidae > Salvelinus > Salvelinus fontinalis. Next base: position 51,719,322 of record NC_074673.1, read on the forward strand.
GAGGGAGGGAGCTTAATAACATCGATTTCACTCCTTTTCTATGTGAGATGAATGTACACGCTGGAGAGGAGAGAATTACCATGGGATGAATAACGACCTTGCCTGCCCTGCTCGCTGCCTCTCTCTTTCTCTCTCTCTCTCTGTTTCCCGCTCCCTTTCTTTCTCACAGGAAAGCATACATACACACATGCATGGACATTGCGCACACACATGCTCATTCACACGCTGTGCCAGATTCCTAATGCACCACATGGTCTGTCTCTATAAGATGGCTCTCATACTGTAAATCGACAATCTCTCTCTCCCACTATCCCTTTCGAACATGGGCAGCCCACATTCCACTCTCCATCACGTCCGGAGGTCATTAATATTTCAACTGCTCCCCGTCACGCATAATATCAACCAGTGTCAAAAGTGAGTGCAGCGTATCCATGGCACGGTGCAGTTTTTAAGAGGCTCACGTACATGCCTGTACATAATTAATGGTCACAGCGCAGGGAAATACAAGACAAGTTGATTAGTGAGGCGAGGCGCGTGCCAGCGGCTTTGTAAAGCTGCGATCCCTTTATTCAACAGCCTCTATGATTAATCTTCATGATGTTTTCACAGAAAGCAAACACACTGGAGAGACAAGCTAAACTCAAGTCAACATCTGAAGCTGCCCAGCAACCTGACCGAACTGGTTTAAAATGACGTTGTTGCAACCAGATAACTGTTACCTGGTTGTAAACTGGTTGTGATGACGTCATTTCGACGAGTTTCGCCCGTTGGAAAAAACCCTCATCTGAAAGTGCCCAGCAACCCAGCAGACAAAACGGGTTGGGAGGGGTTGTTACAACCAGATATCAACCAGTTTTGGTTGTAAACTGGTTGAGACAACATCATTTCAACCAGTTTTTCCCACTGGAAAACACTTATCTGGAACTGCCTCAAGAAAAGACACAATGACTTATTCCCCTCCATCTGGGCAACGACACAAAATGGAGGAGCTATTAGTCATTTGTATCTGCGTCTGATGGAAGAAGGGAGATGGTACTGTATGTGGAAGAGGAGGTGAATTGTAGTGTATTATTGAGGCTGTAGACCCACTATCTCATTTAGTCAGGAGATAGATAGATATAGATGCTGTTGGATAGTGATGGGGAGGGAGGATATAAAAAAGTTTGTCTGCCTTTCTGAATGTCCAGCGAATGGAGACATTTCAGCTTCTGGTATTATTTCCTCAAAGGAATGCTTTTACTGTAACACATCACCAGCAGCACACACAGAGGCACCCGGGGAGAGCAAAAAAATGCAGAGACATTTAAATACACATTGGCACAAAGACACATGGATCATTCTCCCAAAACTGACATTTGAACAAACAATTCTCAAGCGTAATTCTTCCTGAAATTTCCTCTTGGATCACTGTGATTAGGATCTGTACATATCTATTTCATAATAATAATTATTATGTTTTTTATTCAAATGTTTTTTAACCTTTATTTACCTAGGCAAGTCAGTTAAGAACAAATTCTTATTTACAATGACAACCTACACCGGCCAAACCCTGACGACACTGGGCCAATTGTGCACCGGTTGTGATACAGCCTGGAATCAAACCAGTGATGCCTCAAGCACTGAGATGCAGTGCCTTAGACCACTGCGCCACTCGGGAGCCCAATCAGATATTATGCATTTCACCACCATTTCTACAACTACCTTTGCAAAAATGATTACCGCAACAGTTCTTTAAGTTCAAAAAAGTTATAAAAAAATAGATGTATAATGTTTTTGTACATTGCTCCCCTAATGAAAAGGCCTGAGTTAAACATGACACTGAACATTTAAATATTTAAATTCAAATTATTAAAATGTATTTCATAATTTATCTCATTGCTGTAATACATAACTGTTTTTTTCTTTGTCATAATCACTTGTGTATGTAAACGTAATTTTTTTATTTGATTTATGTGGACATATTTGGACAAAGATCAAAAGTGACACTTTCAGATTCACCAAAATTGCTAAAACATATGTTTTATTTCCCCCAATATTTCCTAAATATTGGTGCATTACGGTAATGATGAGCAGGTTTCGGAGATGACATTGCATTTTTCGGTAATGAGTGTGCATAGTTTGCCATTAAAAACTGTATTGATCTCTATCAGCGATTCAGTAATGCAACATATCATCAAAGTGTGTCATTTGTTAATCCCAAATGATTTGCATAATACTAAAATCACAGATTTTAATGCAATTCACTAAAATAACACTTATTTCAGTTTATACAACAGGTGGGTCTAATCCTGAATGCTGATTGGTTAAAACCACATTCCAGTTGGTGTCTATTCCATAAATTACCACCGGCTAAATCTATGATGTTAAAATGCCTATTTACTCTGTTCCATCTGACATCGCAATCCACTGTCTCAATCAGCCCAGCCAGGCAATTTATGAACTTGATCTCCACTATAAAAAGCATCTGGACATTATCTAAAAAATGTTTTAGACTAACATTTAGTTTTCAACAGCGGGGGGGCGGGACAAGAAAGACAGGCAGGCAGCATTTCTCAGCCAGTCGAAATCAAGAATCAGCTGGCATAATATTTATGGATATAAACATTTTTTTTTTCTAAATGTAAATCGAAACGAAGTGCAGCTAGTTTGCAGTCTTTGCAGCTTCAGTTTGAAGTGATTGTGTTAGCTGTGTTGTTGGCTAGCTCCTCTGAACAACAGTGTCCTGACGAGTGAGCACATTTTCTATGCCAGGGGAAATCACGCCTCATTAGCTTGTTGTTATGGATGCCTTCAAATGAATGTCACTAGAAAACAACTTAAACAAATGCAGCTACTTTGCTGTTATTCTGGCTGTTATTCTTTTGACATTACTAAGTTAGCTGTAGTTGGCTAGCTAGCAAGCAAGGGATAAGAATGTTGCCAGCCAGTATGGCAATGGAACATTTAGAACGAACGTCTGGGTCACGTCCATAGATACAGAACAAAAAGACTGAACGACTGGGTCGCGTCTCTGGCAACCGAACCGATAGAACGAACGAACGAACGACCAGTCGGCTTGGGTAGCAACCCTAGATTTTTGTCGGGACTATATCTTGTGGAAGCATGAAATAGTATGAATAAATTCATCAAAATATATTTTTTAATGAAAATATGTCGAACATTATTTGAATATGTTGGTAACCCCCAAGTGATAATGCCCTCAAAGCCGGTGTTTGGAGGATATATTGGCATGGCCTCAGGCCTAACAACACCCACGCCAATATATCCTCCAAACACCGGCTTCTTGGGCATTAACCCTTCAAATAAATACTGTAGTTACATAGTGGGGAGAACAAGTATTTGAAACACTGCAGATTTTGCAGGTTTTCCTACTTACAAAGCATGTAGAGGTCTGTAATGTTTTATCATAGGTACACTTCAACTGTGAAAGACGGAATCTAAAACAAAAATCCAGAAAATCACATTGTATGATTTTTAAGTAATTCATTTGCATTTTATCTTGAAGTATGTGGGGACAGTAGACTGGGATATGGGGAGATCACATATATATCCTTCACACTAGCCAGCTGGTCTGTGCATGCTCTGAGGACGTGGCTAGGGATGCCGTCTGGGCCGGCAGCCTAGCGAGGGTTAACGCGCTTAAAATGTCTTACTCACGTCGGCCACGGCGAACGAGAGCCCACAGCCCTTGGGAGCGGGCCGTATCAGTGGCACTGTGTTATCCTCAAAGCAGGCGAAGAAGGTGTTTTGCTTGTCCGGGAGCAAGCCGTCGGTGTCCGCGACGTGGCTGGTTTTCCCTTTGTAACACGTGATTGTCTGTAGACCCTGCCACATACGTCTCGTGTCTGAGCCGTTGAATTGCGACTCCACTTTGTGTCTGTACTGGCGTTTTGGCTGTTTGATTGCCTTACGGAGGGAATAACTACTGTCACGGCCCCTCCTCTGCATTGCAGGGGCGGTTCCTCCTGCAGGCAGAGAAGGGTCGTTAGTGGTTGGAGCCACCTGGGCTCAGGGTATTTAAGCTGCTTCACTAACCACTTTTGTCTCTCTCTGCTCCTCCGGGTATGATCCTGTTTTGATTGTTCCTTTGTAGTTTTACATAGTTTTCACTCAGTCATATTCACACACACAGATTCACGCATCCCTGCACTTTACATACACCCTACATTATGATACTTTCACACCTCATTCCTTTTTCTTGTGTTGAAAGTTAATAGTTTTTGGTTTATAATAAAGAACCTTTTTGATTGGCCTATACCTGTTGTTCGTGTCCTCTCATTTTTGCTACAGGCTATGAGCCGTCCTGTGACACTACACTGTTTGTATTCGGCCATATTCCCATTCACTTTGCCATGGTTAAATGTGGTGGTTCGCACTTTTAGTTTTGTTGGAATGCTGCCATCTATACACGGTTTCTGGTTTGGGTAGATTGGAATAGTTATGGTCGGAACAACCTTTCCCTATACACTTCCTTATTAACTCAGTCACCGTATCCGTGTATACGTCAATGTTATTCGTAGAGGCTACCCGGAACATATCCCAGTCCCCGTGATCCAAAAATCTTGAAGCATGGATTCCGATTGGTCAGACCAGCATTGAATAGACCTTAGCACGGGTACTTCCTGTTTGAGTTTCTGCCTATAGGAAGGGAGGAGAAAAATGGATTTGTGATCTGATTTTCCAAAGGGAGGGTGGGGGAGGGCCTTGTAGTCATCCCAGAAGGGGGAGTAGCAGTGGTCGAGTGTTTTTCCAGCACGAGTTCTACAGTCAATGTGTTCATAGAACTTCGGTAGGATTTTCCTCAAATTTGCTTTATTAAAATCCCCAGCTACAATAAATGTCGCCTTAGGGTATGTGGTTTCCAGTTTGCATAAAGTCCAGTGTAGTTCTTTGAGGGCTGCCATGGTACTGGCTTGCGGGGGAATATACACGGCTGTGACTATAACCAAAGAGAATTATCTTGGGAGGTAATACGGTCGGCATTTGATTGAGGTATTCTAGGTCAGGTGAACAAAAGGACTTGAGTTTCTGTATGTTATCACAATCACACCATGAGCTAATCATGAAACATACACCACCGCCTTTCTTCTTCCCGGAGAGTTCTTTACACCTGTCTGCACGATGTACTGAGAACCCAGCTGGCTGTATGGACGGGGACAGTATATCTGGAGAGAGACATGTTTCTGTGAAACAGAGTATGTTACAGTCCCTGATGTATCTCTGGAAAGAGCTCCTTGCACAGAGATCGTCTATTTTATTGTCTAGAGACTGAACATTAGCGAGTAATATACTCGGAAGCAGTGCATTGTGTGCATGCCTCCTGAGTTGAACTAGAAGTCCACTGTCCGCCGGATGCGTCTTGGAGCAACTTATGTAATAAGTGCAATTGCCCTGGAGGGAAAAACAAAGGATCCAAATTGGAATGTCGTATTCCTGGTCGTAATGCAGGTGAGATACCGTCGCTCTGATATCCAAAAGTTATTACCGGTTGTATGTAATAACACCAACAAAAAAAAACATTCTGGGCTAATAATGTAAGAAATAACGCACAAAAAATCTAAAATCTGCAAGTTGCTTAGGAGCTAGAAGCAGAGCTGCCATGTCTGTCGGCGCCATCTTCTTAATCAAATAAGTGTTGTTTTTGAAGATCCGTACAATAGGTTTAAAGAGTGGTCCTAGTAAACAAATAAAGTTACCAGCACAGCACACCCCTTTACTATACATTAGAATTAGCTTATTATCATTACCAAAGTTAAGGTTCTTATTACCGAAATGGACATAAGTGCTCAATCTGCAAATAATAGGAAACAGATTATTGAGTCAGCAAACAATTTACCACATCACTAAAACTATATTCATTCATGTTGGTTAAAGTAATGGTTCTCAGCCTTCTTCCCAATTTTAGATTTCTTGCCTTCCGGTATTGAGAAGGCCAAGTGGGGTAAAGGGGTTATTTGAGAATAAGAACCTTATTCTGAAGGCAAATAAGCAAATAAGTTAACTTAACTTGTGCTCATCTAAAGACTACTCCTCTAGATGATGCATCATGGATGAATAAAACTTATTTGATAACTGATTGGAGTTTTTACAGAAACTTGAAAAAGTGTTACGTAAAAAGACATGTCCACAGACATAAATATTACGTAACAAATATTATAGTTTAATATAAACGTCAACTAGTATACCATTTTTATGATTTATGGGAAAACTAAAGCAACATATTTAGTGTTTTCTTCAAAAATGTTTTTCTACAATATAATGACCCAAGAATTTAATCCGGATGCATTTCGGTAATGAGAATTTGGGGTAAAAATGTAGCAAATTCTGGTGAAAATGTAACGTTAATTAAAAGTAGACACACAAAAACTAGACATCTTAGTTTTCAGAAAGATAGTTGATTTTTGCAGATGCATCATGGTTTTGGAACTCAATTTGCTACAGACATGTTTAAAACAGGTTTTTATCAGAAACACCCACATACTTTTACTCAAATTTACCACCAAATGGGCGCAGAAAGCCTGATGGGAAAGATAAAATCAACTAACGGGTCATGCTCGAAGAGTATCATTCTGCTTGCTTGTGAAAGCTTTTGCCCATGGCAAACCTCCCAAAACCTTATGGCAACCTTCCCAAAACCTTTCAGTGCTGGCCTGAGCTCCACCATCTGGAGTCTGCAGACAATTAGAAAGCATATCTGGACCTAGATGAGCCCTTTCAGCAGTAAGTTATATCAAGCTAAAGAGGAGCTCGCCGAGAATTCACATTCTTCTTTTTAAGCCATCAGGTCGAATTCATTTGAAAGCAGACTTGAGGAGGAAATTGCTCCCTCTATCTTTCTCTTTTCCTGTCTCTTTCAATCTCTCTCTGCTGCAGCGAATGGCAAACCGCCACATGCCTTCCACCACAGAGAATCAGGACACGCTGTGTTTCTTGGCAAGAGAAGATTGTGTGGAAGTCAAACAAGTACTCTATTTCACAGTTCATTGTTGCCTTATAAAGTGTTCCACAAGTCCAATTGCTGTTCTGCACCATCAGTACCTTGTTCAACGACTTCAATAGTCTGTAGGTAGTGAGTATAATAATATAACTCTCCGATAGAGGCCACAGGGCCAGAACACGGAGGGGATGTTGATTTATTACCCTTGGATATTATACTTGTTGGAATTACATGGGGTGCCATTTGGGATGCATCCAAATGGCACCCTATTTCCTATTTAGACTTTTGAACAGGCCCTTTGGGACGCAGACAGACAACTGAGTTCCTTGTGGTATATCTCTTCGCCCTTTAAAATGTCCAACAACTTCAGCACTGTTGCATAAAATAATCATTGTCTCCAACAACGTCAATTAGGATTTCAAAGAGCACCTGTAACATGTCAAGATTATTGTGTGAGGCAAACTCCTGCCTAGAATGTGTGTTTCGGATGGTTTACAGTTAAGTTTCAAGTTTTAATGTCACATGCACAAGTACATTGACATGCCTTTCTTGTAAGCTCTTCAATTATATTGAACCAAGTTAACGGTTTTATTGGGGTTTTACTGGACCAGTGGTCCATTACATCTGCCCATGGGTGAAGTTTTCCTGAGGTAAAGATCTAGAATCAGGTCCCATCCCCCAATCCTAACCTTAACCATTAGCGGGGGAAATGCAAAACTGAACCAAGATCAGTGTATAGGGGCAACTTCACCCTACACCGTTACATCTGGCATTGTCAGCAGGACAAAATCTTGTCCCCTTGCAGATTCCATATCCTATTCCACTTTACAAATGTAGTTACATTGCAGTTACAGACATTTACACTACTGTTACCAAACACATTAACATAACATGTTCATCCATATTTGGGTAACAAAATGTGGCTCCCATATTATTTGAATGCAGTAAACCATGCACTCTGCATGCCTGAATATGGTCTAGTGGGTAACACTGGAGCATGCAGCACACATACCTCACCTCAACGGGAGTACGAATAAAATACTTATATATATTTACAGTGCCTTATTACAGTGCCTTATTAAAAGAAAGTATTCAGACCCCTTGACTTTTTCCACATTTTGTTATATTACAGCCTTATTCTAAAATGGATTAAATAGTTTTTTTAAATAATCATCTACACACAAAACACCATAATGACAAAACAAAAATATATTATTAGAAATGTTTGAAATGTATTAAAAATAGAAAACAGAAAAACCTTGTTTACATAAGTATTCAGACACTTTGCTATGAGACTCGAAGTTGAGCTCAGGTGCATCCTTTACCTGCGGTAAATTCAATTGATTGGACATGATTTGGAACGGCACACACCTGTCTATATAAGGTCCCACAGTTGACAGTGCATGTCAGACCAAGCCATGAGGTCGAAGGAATAGTTCGTAGAGCTCCAATGCAGGACTGTGTCGAGGCACAGATCTGGGGAAGGGTACAAAAAGAAATCAGCATTAACGGTCCCCAGGAACACAGTGGCCTCCATCATTCTTAAAATGGAAGAAGTTTGGAACCAGCAAAACTCTTCCTAGAGCTGACCGCCCAGCCAAACTGAGCAATCGGGGGAGAAGGGCTTTGGTCAGGGACGTGACCAAGAACTCGATGGTCACTCTGACAGAGCTCTAGAGTTCCTCTGTGGAGATAGGAGAACCTTCCAGAAGGACAACAATCTCTGCAGCACTCCACCAATTAGACCTTTATGGTAGAGTGGCCAGACAGAAACCACTCTTCGGTAAAAGGGACATGATAGCTTGCTGGATTTTGCCAAAAGGCACCTAAAGATTCTCAGATCATGAGAAACAGATTCTCTGGTCTGATGAAACCAAGATTGAACTCTTTGGCCTGAATGCCAAGCATCCCGTCTGGAGGAAACCTGGCACCTTCCCTGCGATGAAGCATGGTGGTGGCAGCATCATGCTGTGGGGATGTTTTTCAGCGTCAGAGACTGGTAGACTAGTCAGGATCGAGGGAAAGATGAACGGAGCAAAGCACAGAGAGATTCCAGATGAAAACCTGCTCCAGAGCACTCATGACCTCAGACTGGGGCGAAGGTTCACCTTCCAACAGGACAATTACCTTAAGCACAGCCAAGACAACGAAGGAGTGGCTTCGGGACAGTCTCTGAATGTCGTTGAGTGGCCCAGCCAGAGCCCGGACTTGAACCCGATCAAACATCTCTGGAGAGACCTGAAAATAGCTGTGCAGCGACACTTCCCATCCAACCTGACAGAGCTTGAGAGGATCTTCAGAGAAGAATGGGAGAAACTCCCCAAATACAGGGGTGCCAAGCTTGTAGCGTCATACCCAAGAAGACTCAAGGCTGTAATCACTGCCAAAGGTGCTTCAACAAAGTGCTGGGGAAAGGGTCTGAATACTTATGTAAATGTGATTTCAGTTTTTGATGGTAGATGGATTAAATTGTACTTTATTTCATAAATTTTAGAATAAGGCTGTAACGTAACAAAATATGGAAAAAGTCAAGGGTTGTGAAATCTTTTCCGAAGGCAAAAAATATACTTTGATCTCTGTCTCCAATGGCTGCTAGCTGTTCTTGTTAAGACCTCAGAGGCTGAGTTGTGGCCATCAATAACCATCCAGCCACACAGTCAGTCCCTCAGTGGACCCCTGCTGACACCAGTGGAGAGATGGAGAGAACAATGCAGAGGAAAACACTTCCAGTCATCTGTCACAGAGGGAGAAGGGAGGGCTGAATCTGACTGGGTGTCCCCTCTGTCTATACAATGCAGAGGAAAACACTTCCAGTCATCCGTCACAGAGGGAGAAGGGAGGGTCGAATCTGACTGGCTCTGTCTATACGAAAAACAAGATGGGGTTACAGTTTTGTCATCTCTAACCCTCGCCGTGGCTTGCGTCCCAAATGGTGCCCTAATCTCTAAATAGTGCACTACTTTTGATCAGAGCCACATGGGCCTGTCATGCCAAATAGTGTCCCCCTCTACGTCACAATGGAATTTGATGAGTTCTAGCTTCTGTTGCTATGCTTTGGATTATGAACCAAAGCGTCCATTGCTATGCTGGTTGCTTGGTTCTATTTTACCACATAGCGGTCGCAAAGGAAGGAAGATGAGGACAGTTCTAGTTCTATTTCACCGCATAAATGCTCGCTCAGCCCGAGCAAAATGATTACCTCAGAACAATGTTTTTGACGGGGACAACCTGCTGCTTCAAAGGACCGAAAAGACTGGAAAGAGAACCCTTTCTTTACCATGTATTTGTCTTTATATAAGTACATATTGTTAAATTGGAATACATAATTTAAGCTGTTTTTAGATTGATATTGCTAGCTACTGTACTTATATACCTCAGCCTGCCTAGTCAGCTAGCCAGCTAGCTTGCCAGACAGCTAAATAAAACTAACATTAGCTAGTTAGCAAGCAAGCTACTGTAACTGTTATTGCAGCTTTCTGTTTGTATGTAGCTTGCATTTCAATGGCATCCCTTGAGGAGAGGTTCTTTTATCTTTCCAACCAGACAAAGTTCTATGAAGACACCACTGATCTCGACAAGAGGCCCAACATTCAGAGAAATTCACAATTCAGGGTAACGTTAAGCAGTTAACTTCAGTTAGATAACTGGACGAATTTAGCTAAGTACAACCATTTTCCCAAAAACATTGTCCATCAAACGTTAGCTAGTTACTAGCTGTACATATAGTTATCCCAGCTAGCAATGAGGAATCGGACCAGAAGCAGCCCTCTTCCGAGGGGCAGGAACTGATTGAATCGGCCCGGAATCAAAATGAATGACTGCCCAGAACAGGCCAAGTACATCGGGCCGTTTCCGTCTACCGGAATTCAGCCGACTTTCCCGGCATCTTACCAGAATCCCCCCAGAAGCGGCCAGATGCAAATTTAAATTAAATGTATACAAAATTCCTCTATTTAGTCATTTTAAATATTACTATTATACATTTTATACATACAAATTATACCCATCCACAAAAAAACATTTTGTGTCAGAGGAAACACCATACACCTGGTGGCCGTGTCAGCGTGCATGCGCCTGGCCCGCCACAGGAGTCGCTACAGTGCGATGGGACAAGGACATCCAGGCCGGCCAAACCCTCCCCTAACTCGGACGACGCTGGGCCAATTGTGCGTCGCTTCATGGGTCTCCTGGGCACGGCCGGCGCAGGTCTCGAATCAGCATCTGTAGCAACGCAGTTTGCGCTGCGATGCAGTGTCTTAGACCGCGCTACTCGGGAGGCTCCTTCCACAAAGTTTTTAATGCTTATCAATTGGCTTGCACAAAGTATCAAAATACTACACAGGACTCTTAAAGTATTTCATTTAAATGTTAATTGTATTGTTTTAATCACAGAAACAATGAGAAAATATGGAGAGAAAAAAATTATGAAATGTTAATTATATAAAGCAGCCTGTGTAATCATCTGCCAGAGAGTAGCCCCTATCGGCCCGAGCCCCAAGTAAAACATTTGGGCCAGATAACTCTCACCGGAATCGGCCCAGATTCACTGTGCTAGCTGGGATATGTCTGTCATATTGAGGAGTCTAGCTATAAGTTATACCTGATCAATCAAATTGATAGGTGTAAGCAATCATGGTAATTCCAAACGGCCTTAACTAGGTGACTTGGACTTGAGTATTTCAACAACTCTTCTCTTCCAACTTGTTAAGCAATCATATCTAACTACGGGGGAAGGATGGCCCACCACACAGGAGTGTGATTTTTAATAAGGAGGTCATCTTGAGTGACCGAGGTCATGAACGCTGGAACAAGGTATAACGTACTTTCCGATCACTGAAACCTCACCTGATGTGCTGGAGGTTGTCGAACAAGATCAGAACGCCTTTGAGTACTACCTTCAGGCACGGACTAAGATGTGGAGTTTTTTGACCAGGTAAAAATGATTGTCAGTTGTTAATTTATTTTGTGGCCCTCCAAGAGATATGTAAGAAATGTATTTGCAATATGATCTATAATTGCATGCATTCCTGTCATCAATCAAGGTGAGACTGAACATGGACAAGGCTCAGGAGAAACAGAAGGAGAGCTACCGGAGCAGAATCAAGAAGGGGAACAAGTGCTACGATATCCGGACGAATTACCTGGTTTGGAAGAAGGGTGAAAGGAAGGCGAAACCTGGGAAACCTCGCTGCTCTTTCACTCCTAGGTGGGGTCACCATCTGTTAAAGCGAATATTTAAAAAATTCTTTGTCTTCCTAGGGTTACCTCAGTGGAAGCCAACAATCTTCTACAGTTGGAGCAGTTGGACGGTCGACCACTGGAAGCACTGATGCCCTACACTTCAGTGAAGCCCAATAGACAAAGTATGTTAAGCTTTGGTTGACATTTGAGAAAGCAAGAAAATGGTAGTTATGCTGAGCTTATAAAAACGTACCTCTTCAATTTACCTCTCTAAATGACTTTAGGACCATCGACTGTCCAAGCCCCCAGGAGGTATCCCATCCACCAGAACCAGTGAGTTCGGATCAGTCTGATTCGCTGTGTTCTGAGTCGGAAGGGTCTCTCCTATCATTGCTATGCAGACGACACACAATTAACCTTCTCCTTTTCCCCTTCTGATAACCAGATGGCGAATCGCATCTCTGCATGTCTGGCAGACATATCAGTGTGGATGACGGATCACCACCTCAAGCTGAACCTCGGCAAGACGGAGCTGCTCTTCCTCCCGGGGAAGGACTGCCCGTTCCATGATCTCGCCATCACGGTTGACAACTCCATTGTGTCCTCCTCCCAGAGCGCTAAGAACCTTGGCGTGAACCTGGACAACACCCTGTCGTTCTCAACTAACATCAAGGCGGTGGCCCGTTCCTGTAGGTTCATGCTCTACAACATCCGCAGAGTATGACCCTGCCTCACACAGGAAGCGGCGCAGGTCCTAATCCAGGCACTTGTCATCTCCCGTCTGGATTACTGCAACTCGCTGTTGGCTGGGCTCCCTGCCTGTGCAATTAAACCCCTACAACTCATCCAGAACGCCGCAGCCCGTCTGGTGTTCAACCTTCCCAAGTTCTCTCACCTCACCCCGCTCCTCCGCTCTCTCCACTGGCTTCCAGTTGAAACTCGCATCCGCTACAAGACCATGGTGCTTGCCTACGGAGCTGTGAGGGGAACGGCACCTCAGTACCTTCAGGCTCTGATCAGGCCCTACACCCAAACAAGGGCACTGCGTTCATCCACCTCTGGCCTGCTCGCCTCCCTACCACTGAGGAAGTACAGTTCCCGCTCAGCCCAGTCAAAACTGTTCGCTGCTCTGGCACCCCAATGGTGGAACAAACTCCCTCACGACGCCAGGACAGCGGAGTCAATCACCACCTTCCGGAGACACCTGAAACCCCACCTCTTTAAGGAATACCTAGGATAGGATAAAGTAATCCTTCTTTAGTTTATCAAATCCCATTGTAACGTAGAGTGGGACACTATTTGGCCGGGGGACATTATTTGGCATGACAGGCCCTGGTTGATAGTAGCGCACTATAATAGGGTGCAATTTGGGACACAGTATACAACTTTGTACTCTGAGAGGAGAAAGAGAGGAGAAAGAAATGGTGGACAGCGTATTAGAGAAATGAGCTACTTAAAGTTGATGGATTTATGTTGCTATATGCAGTCTACGTTAACTATTATTCAGTGTTGCACTGTTTCAGATTTTGTGTTCCAAATGGCACTCTACATAATGCACTACATAGGGACCTGGTCAAAAGTAGTGCACTACTAGGGAATATGGTGCCATTTGGGACAAGCCTAAGCTGGCAGTAAAGACCCCTCCTCACTAACTAATCGCTTGGCAGAACCACATGCTCAATTAATTATCTGCACATAGGTTAATCACAAATGGCACACTACACTCTACATAGTGCACTAATTTTGACCAATGCCCTATAGGCCCTCGTCAAAAGTGCTGCATTATAATAGGGAATAGGATGGCATTTGGGACAATAGGGCACACACACACACACACACCTTTCCCTTACACTAAAACCAGTGTGTCCCCGGAACCACAGCTACTAAAGACAATGAAGCCTGTGAAACAAGGACATGAGAATTTACAACAGGGGCCATGGCCGTTTCATAAAACGGCAGTTACTGTAGATTCTAGGGGGCTGCATGAAAGAAGGGATTGAGTCATTGGTAGTGGCAGATAGGCTCTCTATCTCCTTATTTCACGCTCTATGAGTCTGCAGTTGGGCTCAGCCTGTCCCTCCCCCTCTCCAGCCTGCAGCCCTGGAGCCTTGGAGCTCTGCAGACACGGCTCACTGTACCCTCCCCTGTGCTGCAGTCACAAGCTGGGTGACCTCTCCTTGATGGCAGGATGCCTGGCATGGAAAAAAACGATGGAGGGAAGGAGAAGGAGGGGGTTTGCTGCTGCACACAGCAGATAATGAAGCCAACCGAAGGGGAAATCAATTCCTCTGAAAATGGCATCTGGGCCGCACAGCACTGGAACGGCAGGAGGAGAAACACTAGGCAGGTTTCCATTGCCCCGGGTTTATTCGACAAAAGTAATGTTGAAACAAAAATCTTTGTGACATGTGTAATGGAAACAGCAGATATAGGAGACAGACAACATTTTTATCCGTTCGACTGGGATGGATTTTCCTTTTGTCCAACTTTCTTTATTGCGAATGATGATGGAAACGTAATTTTTTCAAATAAATGATGACTATTGCTTTGCCTTGCTTTTCTGGTTGGCTGGATGAAAGTATCACCATCCAATTATTTCAGGTCTACATGAGTGCAAGTCGTCTTGATTACTTTCTTACGTCATTCTCTCTGGCACCAAAAGTTTAACAAGTGTTGATAGGGGACAGAATTCCGTCGGACCATCACATAATTGGCATATATATTACTCTTACAGAATTTCCACGTGGGAGAGGATATTGGAAATGTAATCAAAGCCTACTTGATGATAACTTGTTTTTAACTAGGACAGAATCATTTATAACTGACTTTTTCAGACATAACATAGGTACAGCAGATCCCCTTATTGTATGGGACACTTTTAAATGTGCCTTTAGAGGCTTTGCAATTCAGTACTCATCTATAAAACAAAAGCAATTTAGGTCAAAAGAGTCCATATTAAGAAAGGTAATTGAAGAAGGAATAACAGTACAGATTGATAGCAATAAAAACTGTACCATAGAAGCTCAGAGTAAGTTAGAGGAAAAACAAAAAGAAATGGAGAAACGTATTCTAGAAAGATCCAGTGTAATATATTGTAAAAAATAAAGCGAACTGGATGGAACATGGGGAAAAATGCACCAAAGCTGTCACGATCGTAAAAGGGTGTGAAAAGAATCAGATGCAGAGAGAGAGCCGCTTGGGAAAAAGTATTCTTTTTACTGCTTAACAAAAATATGAAGCCCGAACATACAGGGCGCAGAAAAACACTTGCAACAACCCAACATACAACGCACGTAACAAAAAACAATCCCGCACAAAACAAGGGCGGGTCAAACTCCTAAATATAGGGAAGCTCATTACGTAACAAAAAAAACACAGGTGCAAATAATCAGAAAACACAAACAGATAAACGAAAAAGGGATCGGTGGCGGCTAGTAGGACGGTGACGACGACCGCCGAGCACCGCCCGAACAGGCAGGGGAGTCAACTTCGGCAGAAGTCGTGACAAAGCCCAATTTATTAATGTGCATTTTGCCTAAATGGGTAATGGAAACACTTCAAGTTCATTTTTAGTCGACACTGCAGGTTTTTGCGAAATAAAGTATTTTTTTTTAGGTGTGACTTCATTACATCCAGCTGTTTTATCAACACTAGATAGTTCAATGGAAACACATTGTAGCAGGCAATTGTCACATCTGTTTTTATGTGAACTTTCTAAAATGTCCCCCCCCAAAATTGCTGGAAAAGTTCATGGAAACCTAGATAATGTCTACGAGAGAGAGGAGAGGAGAGAAGGATGAAGCAATGCCGGGGGATAGAGGAAAGGCAAGAGGAACGGGAGAGAAAGGGAGTGGGAGGAAACAGCATAGTCTGTGGCCTCAAACCTGTAAATGCAGTAGCCTCTCTCTCTCTCTCTCTCTCTCTCACTGTACCTCTCTCTCTCGATGGTGGATATCTTCTCTACATATAAATACCCACATTACCACATAAGGAAATAGCAGACTCATCAGCAAGAGACGATGACTACCAGACCCTTCACAAAAATAGATGGTGTGTGTGTACTGTATGTGTGTGTGTGTGTGTGTGTGCGTGCGTGCGTGTGTGCGTGCTCAGCAGAATAACATCACACCTGGATTAGACTCCTCCGCCCCAGGATCTCTCAGGTAACAGATCACAGGGAGGACTCTACTTTTTCAGTGTGTGTGTCTTGTGCTACAGAGATACGTACATACCATTGGCATCTAATTTGAACTGTTTGTCACAATCTCTACCGATGCCTCAAAACTGTGTCAGTATCAATGGCATAGTGCACCACACAACAGGCAGCTAATATTATGCAAAAGGTGACTAGTTAGTGGTGTCAAAAACATCCTCACAGGTCGTTCTGTAGATCAGTGTTTCCGAAACCTCCCCTGGAGTACCCCCACATTCCACGTATTTGCTGTGTTCCAGTGCTAGCATACCTGATTTCAACAAATGAAGAGCTTGGTGTTTAGTTGATCAATTTAATGAGGTGTGCTAGAACCGGAATACACTGAAATAAGTGGAATAGCTGGATGTATTCAAGGAGAGGTTTGGGAATCCCTGCCTTAGTTTGAGAAGGCTGTGATGCCGGGTTCATGTTAGGGAACAAAATGGCAAATGTTTAAAAACAGAAAAAAAAAATGAAAAAAAAATGTATTGGACATTTTTTTTTATTTATTTATTTATTTAACCTTTATTTAACCAGGTAGGCAAATTGAGAACACGTTCTCATTTACAATTGCGACCTGGCCAAGATAAAGCAAAGCAGTTCGACACATACAACAACACATAGTTACACATGGAGTAAAAACAAACATATAGTCAATAATACAGTGAAAAAAAATAAGTCTATATACAATGTGAGCAAGTGAGGTGAGATAAGGGAGGTGAAGGCAAACAGATATATGTATAAATAAATAAAATATAAAAAGGCCATGGAGGCGAAGTGAGTACAACACAGCAAGTAAAATAAAAACTAAAAAAACACTGGAATGGTTGGTTTGCATTGGAAGAAAGTGCAAAGTAGAGACAGAAATAATGGGGTGCAAAGGAGCAAAATAAATTAATAAATAAATACAGTAGGTAAAGAGGTAGTTGTTTGGGCTAAATTGTAGATGGGTTATGTACAGGTGCAGTAATCTATGAGCTGCTCTGACAGCAGGAAGTCCCTTTCTGTTTCAGCTTTTTTCTTCCGTTTTGTGTAAAAAAAGCCCTGCCGTAGCATGATCCCGCACTGACACCAAACTGCTGAGAGAGGTAGACTACATATCACCTTCTCAAATCCTTATCACATAATAACAGTGACCTGCCGTCCGCAGGGTCAAACTGTTTACCCGAGGAAAGGGGACTTTCATGTTTATAAATGAACAACATCCAGCAGTAAACGGCCGGAAAGAGCCTCTATAACTTCTCACCATCGACAAGGGCTTTTCAAAAATAACAGATTGCCTCCCTAAGGTCCTCGTCGGACAGATGGAGAATCATCAGTGTCCCCCTCCCCACTGCCACTGCCACCCACCACCCAAACCCCCCCTACACACAAACACATTCACCCTCAGCCTGTTTCCTATTCCTATCCCACTTATACTCCCCCTTCCACCCCTTCTGACCACCACGACAAATTGCCTGAAGGAAGGCACTGATTGGTTTTCAATATCGGCAGAGGTATGGCGGAGTTCGGTGGCTTGGGGGGTGGGGGTGATATGACATTTGAATCCTGGGTCTGCACACGTGGGGGGATAACCTGCCCATCATTAGTCTCTCTCTGCTGATCAACACAGGGACAGCACACTGAGAGGGAGAGGGAGAGGAGGTTCCCCGCTTTGTCTGCAGCATATGCCTCCAACTCTGTGAAAACAATGACCAGAGAGAGAGGGTTGGTGTGTAGGTCACAAATACAGGGAGTGTTGAAACCTTATCCAACTGAATTACCTGAAAACACGTTGATTGGTAAATCAAAATCTTAAAAAAATATATTTCTCATGCACAAATAGTATATCATATTTGTCTGTATTTGATCCAACTGGCCCTAATTGTCAATAACCTTTAGTATTAACCTCACTGTTAATGGTCCAAATATGTGTTTCTGAGTGGTTGTTCACATGTGGCTGACGACAGGTGAGAATATTAAGCTAATTAGGTTTCTAGCATTAAAACCTGCCCATATAAGGTAATAATGCAGATATCCCAATAGTCTATATGTTTTACTTGCTACCAACAATTACATATTAGTTTCCTCTTATTGTTTTTTCAACATTACATTTTCAATTCATTGAATTAGACTAATCTTTAATGATCTTTGGTGAAAAGAGAGAGAGAGAGAGAGACAGACAGACATAAAGAGAAAGACACAGAGAGAGAGAGACGGAAAGAGAACGAGAGACAGAGCAATAGAGGCACATGAGCATTCTCCCAGCTGTAGAGGGTGACATAGCCTTGTGTGCAGCCTTCTGTGAGACTGTGAGGGAATATCAGTTCTCTTGTAACTCTCAGGGGCATTGGCCTGCATTCAGCCTTGCTTGGATCAATGTAAGCCTCCCACTGCAACAGACTGCATGCGTGTGTGTGTTGGAGTACCTCAAATGTATAGAGAATATACAGCATACACAAATGTGCACACACTTATGCATGTATATTCTCTATACATCTGATGTAGCCTATTCCAACAAACACACACTGAAACAAACATACATTACAGTAGCTGGAGAAGCCATCCTCTCTCCCAGAACTCAAATATATTTATTCCCCCCCATAATTATTCGTGTTAATTATCAGTTGCCGCACAGTGTGCCGGAGCTATGGGCTATAATTACATTTTTCTTTATCGTGGAGAAAGTCATTATGAATGAAACTCCAGTACTGCAATAAGAGGCCAAATGGAAATGGCTGCGACTTTGTCATGTTCTTCACTGTGGGTGAGCTGTGTACAATGTGCAGGGAAACATGGAGATGGTGATTGGGACTGAATGGTTAGTAGAGAGGGGTGATCTGGATTCCTACTGTTAAAACTGATCCAAGATCAGTGATTCTCCCTGTTTAGGAAGCCTACTGTTGTTAAAGGGCGACTGCGCTTCCTGATTTGGACTCGTTTTAGATTTGGTTCATTAAGAAACGCTAGCGGCCATGACTGAATTCAAACATAAGTAGTGTGATCTGGATACAATTCCTAAAACTGATTTGAGATCAGTGATTTTCCCAATGTAAGATCTCAGCTCTTAATCTATGCTGGTCCCACAGTGAGGTCTGGGAATGATATACGTTTTCTTCTCTGATCTCTGTCATTTGCCTAATTTATCTCTTTTCTCATGCCTCTTTTAATTTGTCCTCTCCTATCTACTATCCCTTCTCTCTTTCTAGTTGCTTTTTTAAATTTAACACCCTCTTTGCTCTCCAACTCTATCTTGGTTAAGTATCTTATCTTCATCTGTGATGTGGTGTGTGTGTATGTGTGTGTGTGTAATGGGCCCTTTCTCATTAATCTGCTGGTGCAGGGTATTTGGATCGATAACTCGGCAGGCCATGTGAGTAGCGGGATTGTTCAATTCACCAAAAACAGATGGGGGATCTCTCTCTCTCCCTCTCTTTCTCATTTCAAAAAGGGGCTTTATTGGCATGGGAGACGTGTTTACATTGCCAAAGCAAGTGAGAAAAAAACAAGATAACCAAACATGTTTAACAAAACAAAAACAATTAAAAGGTTTTAAGGGAGATTTCATCCTGGCACTGCTATATTAACATAACGTTTTTGTCATAAACATCAGAATTATCCAAATCACAAGCTAGAACGAGCGCATTTTCATTTCACCGGTAGAAATCGGGAAGTTTCGACTTCCTGTGTATTAGTCTGCTCACAGTCAACCACAAAGTCCAGAATTCACAGTGAATGCAGATACCGCCCCGTTAGGTAGATGGGGTGTGCCCACAAACTTGATAACGTTGTTTACTTGGAACAACCAACACAAAGTAATCTCAAAACTTCTACAGGCAAGATTTATTTGAAAACATTTGTTTTTCCATTAACATTCGTCATCATGCCCGTGTGGTGTTCTGTGAAGGCTGTGCTAATTACAAACAAGCACGAAAATGAGTTCTTTAACCATTCTACCTACCAGAGATTCCCCCCGATGCTGCCAGTGGCTTGTGGCTATCAAGAATGATGCTTACGCTGACCAAAGCTTCTTAGGGCTAGGCCCCTTTTTTCTCCACTTCCTGTCTGAATGATGTGCCAAAAGTAAACTGCTTGTAGCTCAGGCCCTGAAGCCAGGATATGCGTATAATTGGTACCATTGGAAAGAAAACAATTTGAAGTTTGTAGAACTGGTAAAATAATGTAGTAGAATATAACACAATAGATATGGTAGGAGAAAATCCAAAGAAAAACCAACCAGAAGGTTTTTTTGAGAGACCATCCTCTTAGAAATGCAAGAGAAAGGTCATATTGAAAATTAGCTTTCTGGATACAATTCCTATGGCTTCCACAGGGTGTCAGCAGTCTATGTTCAAGGTTCCAGGCTTGTAACTTCAAAAACGAATAACAAATATCAGTTTTAGTAGAGGGACACAGTATTGGAAATTTGTGTTGATGAAGACATTACGCACCTGCTAAAATCGGTTTCCTATTGAACATGGGGCGGCAGCGTAGCCTAGTGGTTAGAGCATTGGACTAGTAACTCTAAGGTTGCAAGATCAAATCCCCGAGCTGACATGGTACAAATCTGTCGTTCTGCCCCTGAACAAGGCAGTTAACCCACTGTTCCTAGGCTGTCATTGAAAATAAGAATTTGACTTGCCTAGTTATGATTATTTCACCGGACACCTAGCCCAAAGAAGGATTTCCAGACTAATGGTGAATCCATTTAGATGACAGCTGAGAAGTAATGCGATACCATCGGTTTAACTTCACAACATAAAACTTTACAGTTGGCACTATACATTCGGGCAGGTAGCGCTCTCCTGGCATCCTCCAAGCTCAGATTTTGACTGCTATATGGTATAAGCGTGATTCATCACTCCAGAGAAGACGTTTCCACTGCTCCAGAGTCTAGTGGTGGTGAACTTTACACCGCTCCAGCCGATGCTTGGCATTTCACATGGTGATTTTAGGCTGCTTGGCAATGGAAACCCAATTCATGAAGATCGCGACAAACAATTCTTGCCCTGACTTTGCTTGCAGAGACAGTTTGGAACTTGGTAGTGAGTGTTGCAACCGAGGACAGACAAATTTTACACGCAACGCGCTTCAGCACTCGGTGGTTCCATTCTGTGAGCTTGTGAGGCCTACCACTTCGCAGCTGAGCCATTGTTGCGCCTAGACATTTCCACTTCACAACAACAGCACTTACAGTTGACCGGGACAGCTCTTGTAGGGCAGAAATTTTACGAACTGACTTGTTTGAAAGGTGACGTCCTAAGACAGTGCCACGTTGAAAGTCACTGAGCTCTTCAGTAAGGCCATTCTGCTGCCAATGTTTGTCTATGGAGATTGCATGGCTGTGTGCTGGATATTATACACCTGTCAGCAATGGGTGTGGCTGCAATAGCCATATCCACAAACTTTTATATACAGTGCATTCAGAAAGTATTGAGCCCCCTTGACTTTTTCCACGTTTTGTTACGTTACAGCCTTATTCTAAAATGGATTACATTATTTTACACACAATACCCCATAATGACAAATCCAACACAGGTTTTTGGAAATTTTTGCAAATTTACTGAAAATGAAAACAGATAAAACCTTATTTATATAAGATAGACACTTTGCTATGAAACTCAAAATTGCATCCTGTTTCCATTGATCATCCTTGAGATGTTTCTACAACTTGATTGGAGTCCACCTGTGGTCAATTCAATTGATTGGACATGATTTGGAAAGGCACACATCCGTCTATATAAGGTCCCGGAGTTAACAGTGCATGTTAGAGCAAAACCAAGCCATGAGGTCGAAAGAATTGTCCGTAGAGCTCCGAGACAGAATTGTGTCGAGGCACAGATCTGGGGAAGGGTACCAAAACAATTATGCAGCATTGAAGGTCCCCAAGAATACAGTGGCCTCATTCTTAAATGGAAGAAGTTTGGAACCACTAAGACTCTTGCTAGAGCTGGCTGCATGGCCAAACTGAACAATCGAGGGAGAAGGGCATTGGTCAGGGAGGTGACCAAGAACCCAATTGCCAATCTGACAGAGCTCCAGAGTTCCTCTGTGGAGATGGGAGAACCTTCCAGAAGGACAACCATCTCTGCAGCACTCCACCAATCAGGCCTTTATGGTAGAGTGGCCAGACGGAAGCCACTCCTCAGTAAAAGGGACATGACAGTCTGCTTGGAGTATGCAAAAAGCCACCTAAAGGACTCAGACCATGAAAATCTGATGAAACCAAAATTTGGCCTGAATGCCAAGCGTCATGTCTGGAGGAAACCTGGCACCTTCCCTACGGTGAAGCATGGTGGTGGAAGCATCATGCTGTGGGATGTTTTTCAGCAGGCAGTGACTGTGAGACTAGCTGTAATCGCTGCCAAAGGTGCTTCAACAAAGTACTGAGTAAAGGGTCTGAATAATTATGTAAATGTGATCTTTCATTAATTTCTTAAAACCTGTTCTTGCTTTGTCATTATTGGGTATTGTGTGTAATTGTGTTTAATCAATTTTAGAAAAAGTCTGTAACATAACAAAATGTGTAAAAAGTGAAGGGGTCTGAATACTTTCCGAAGGAACTGTATAACCACAGTTTTGTAGGTACAAAACGGAACTACTCACTCTGCATGCGCCTGGTTTAATTGACCCTGGTCAGTCAGTCGACAGCTCTTCCCTCTCCCAGCCTCCAGTTGGCTCGAACTAACTAGCCAACTTCTAGTGAATCTTTGTTCTCATTTCAAAAATCTTGTAGCTCTACAGACAATTCCTTAGACCTCATGGCTTGGTTTTTGCTCTGACATGCACTATCAACTGTGGGACCTTATATAGACAGGTGTGTGTTTTTCCAAATCATGTCCAATCAATTGAATTTACCACAGGTGGACTCCAATCAAGTTGTAGAAACATCTCAGGTCAATTTTGAGTCTCATAGCAAAGTGTCTGAATACTTATGTAAATAAGGTATCTTTTTTATTTTCAATACATTTGCAAAAATATCTTAACCTGTTTTCGCTTTGTCATTATAGGTAGATTGAGGGGAAAAAATGATTTAATGAAATTTAGAATAAGGCTAACGTGACAAAATGTGGAATAATTCAAGGGGTCTGAATATTTTCCGAATGCACTGTAACAAAGGGTGTCACACAGGGATTGATTGTTGGTCCGGTTCTTTTTACTATTTACATGAGCAATATTGGTTTATCTGTCAAAAAATAATAAAATGCCCCTGTATGCAGATGACACTTGTATGATGACACTTGCCCCTGTCTGATCAGGCCATTTTGGAGCCTTGCAGAAAGCCTTTGTTGAACTTGAATTAGTACTTAATGCAGGTTAAACCAAATATATTATTATCTAAATCTTGTAAAAATATATCTGAAGATTTTATTCATACATACATTGGATGGTACATTGGATGGTACAACCTCAGGAGGCTGAAGAAATTTGGCAGTAAACAGTAAATGTTATATTCCTTTTCTTTTAGCCATGTAAAGACTGATCTTCTTTTTTTATAATCTGCTAAACCGCTACAATTATAAATGGCTATACTTATTTCACCCTTACCATAACTTGTCACCTAAAACACTCACAAACTTTTACAGACACACAATCGAGAGCATCCTGTCGGGGTGTATCACCGCCTGGTACGGCAACTGCACCGCCCTCAACCGCAAGACTCTCCAGAGGGTAGTGCGGTCTGCACAAAGCTTCACAGAGGGCAAACTACCTGCCCTCCAGGACTCCTACAGCACCCGATGTAACAGGAAGAGCAAAAAGATCATCAAGACAACAACCACCCGAGCCACTGCCTGTTCACCCCGCTATCATTCAGAAGGCGAGGTCAGTACAGGTGCATCAAAGCTGGGACCGAGAGACTGAAAAACAGCTTCTATCTCAAGGCCATCAGACTGTTAAACAGCCATCACTAACATAGAGAGGCTGCTGTCAACATACAGACTCAAATCTCTGGCAACTTACATAAATCGACTTAAGGTATCACTAGTCATTTTAAATAAAGGCACTTTAATAATGTTTACATATCCTACATTACTCATCTCATATGTATTATGTATCGTATTCTATACCATCTACTGCACCTTGCCTATGCCGCATGGCCATCGCTCATCCATATATTTATATGCACATATTCTTATTCATCCCTTTACATTTGTGTGTATAAGGTAGTTGTTGTGAATTTGTTAGATTACTTGACGGTTTTAGACTATGACAATATCATGTACATACATGAATGCATCTGCCTCTGGATGCAGTTTGTCATGGTGCATTACACTTTATTTCGGGTGATTGTTTCGGCACACATCACTGTGTCCGAAAGTAGGCTAGTTCTCTTTGACATCTCATCGAACAATGCATTCCATGATTTTTGTATATATAAAGCCCTCTTACAAAAACTACCACTCACTCACTTCTCTGTTAACCTACAGAAATACAAGCTATCAGACACAATCTCAGGAATGGCTCATTCGAAAGTTCCCTTTGACCTCGACAGATTTCGTTAAATCTGCCTTTAGCTATTTTGCACCTTGCTTGTGGAATGGTGCACAGAATTTTTTTACTTTTTGTATTTAACCTTTATTTAACTAGACAAGTCAGAATGAGCTGAAGCTGAATGGATGGGTGCCTCCTAAGCAGTTCAGACAGCTATGTTAGGTCCTTTTTAGGGAATATTGTTTTTGTTTTTAGGATTCTATGATTGATCTATTTTTGAAATTTTCTTTGTGTGTTTGTGTTTTTTGATTGCTAATATTTTTGTATGTTAACTATATTTTGTAATTTTCCCCAGGCCGTTGCTGTAAATGAGAATGTATTCTCAGTCAGTTCACCTGGTTAAATAAATATAAAAAAGGAAAAAAAATACAAATTTGTGCTTGTACTTTGGAGCAGCCATGTGCATATTGAATACACACTTATACACATTGAAAGCATGGCCAGAAAGCCCATTCAAATACTCTAAGTCCGGCCACAATCAACACATACTGTAGGCTACCAAAATGATAAAAAATAGGCATGATACAATGAAAAACCAAGAACATGAAAGCGATCACGTATGTAACGCGCTCACGTGCACATGCGCGCACACAATCACACACGCACACACACAATAATAGAACAGCTGGAGTTACATCTGAACAATTGATTTTATGCCTGTGAATAAAAAAACACAACCATTCTTGTTGCTAAAAAGACATTAACAAAACATCGTTAAATAATCAGTATCAATGTGACCATGGTGTCATACAAGACGTCATAAGGATGTTGCATGCAGTTTTGCCTGATGGGCAGTAACTATGTATGAGCGGCGTTATGCTAGCTTGAGAGAGCGAGATGTCTTTCCACCCTCTGAATCATTGTGGCCGCTATGTAAAGAAGAGTAATTACACTGAAACAGGACCTATTTACCCCAGGCAGAATATCACTGTGCAGTATTTAAATACCTTAGTCTGGGTCAATATGTAGAGAGCGAGAGCTAGAGAGAGAGAAACTCAACCATGCAACCACAAGTCACAAAATTCGAACAAATAGAAATCTCGAACCAATATACAGTTGAAGTCGGAAGTTTACATACACTTAGGTTGAAGTCATTAAAACTCGTTTTCCAACCACTCCACAAATTTCTTGTTAAGTTCTTTGATATAGGGGGCAGCATTTTCACTTTTGGATGAATTGCGTGCCCATAGTGAACTGCCTCCTACTCTGTCGCAAATGCTAATATATGCATAGTATTATTACTATTGGATAGAAAACACTCTGAAGTTTCTAAAACTAGATGTCATAAGGTGAATGCACCAATTTGTAAGTCGCTCTGGATAAGAGCGTCTGCTAAATGACTTAAATGTAAAATGTAAATGTAAAACTGTTTGAATGATGTCTGTGAGTATAACAGAACTCATATGGCAGGCAAAAACCTGAGAAGAAATCCAAACAGGAAGTGCGAATTCTGAGAGTGGTCGATGTTGAAGTCATCGCCTATTCAATTCCTTGTAATATATGGATCTGTTTGCACTTCCTACGCCTTCCACTAGATGTCAACAGTCAGTAGAACGTGGAATGAAGCTTATAACCATGCTTTGGCATCAGCAATATGTCTACTTTGACCCCTGTGCTTAAATTACCATTCGACTTAAGCTACATTTGGTCAAATTATGCTAGTAGCATCACATGATGTGGAATGGGTTCTAGTTCATTTTAGAATTATTTTTGTTGTATTAATGCTATTTAATCTCTCCTCAGACTAATATTATTCTGTTTGTCCTGTGCGTACATTTGCCACTGTTCCACCCCTTGTGTATTGCGCTGTCAATACACAAGGGACCGGATGGGAGGTGTTTGAGTCAGTGGTCTGGCAGAGTGCCAGTTCTTGGTCACGCACTTTCCTCATGATATCGTCATGCGTTCCATTACTTATAGAAACTGAAAAGAATGCTCCGGTAGGAACATTATTGGATATAGATGATAACAACATCCTGAAGATTGATTCTCT
The DNA here is from genome assembly GCF_029448725.1 of Salvelinus fontinalis. Classification (NCBI taxonomy): domain Eukaryota; kingdom Metazoa; phylum Chordata; class Actinopteri; order Salmoniformes; family Salmonidae; genus Salvelinus; species Salvelinus fontinalis. Next base: position 51,746,097 of record NC_074673.1, read on the forward strand.
ACTAAGTTTGACCAGTTTATTCAACTTATAATATAACTTTTTGAAGTTTTCGTCCGATGTTTGCCTGCATCTGCGCGAGTGTTTGGACATGTGTACTACACATGCTAGCAAAAGCTACTTGGACATAAGTAATGGACATTATCGAACAAAACAACGATTTATTGTGGAACTAAGATTCCTGGCACTGCATTCTGATGAAGATAATCAAAGGTAAGGAAATATTTATGATGTAATTTCATATTTCTGTTGACTCCAACATGGCGGAGAAATGTTGTTAAATCTGAGCGCCGTCTCAGATTATTGCATGGTGTGCTTTTTACGTAAAGATTTTAAAAATCTGACACAGCGGTTGCATTAAGAACAAGTGTATCTTTAATTATATGTAAAACATGTATCTTTCATCAAAGTTTATGATGAGTATTTCTGTTATTTGACGTGGCTCTCTGTAATTACTCCGGATATTTTTGAGGCATTTCTGAACATGTGCCTCCCGGGTGGCGCAGTGGTCTAGAGCACTGCATCGCAGTGCTAGCTGCGCCACCAGAGTCTCTGGGTTCGTGCCCAGGCTGGGCTGGGTTCGTGCCCAGGCTCTGTCGCAGCCGGCCGCAACTGGGAGGTCCGTGGGGCGACGCACAATTGGCATAGCGTCGTCCGGGTTAGGGAGGGTTTGGCCGGTAGGGATATCCTTGTCTCAGTAATAAAAATGTATGCACTCTACTGTAAGTTGCTCTGGATAAGAGCGTCTGCTAAATGAATAAAATGTAAATGTAAATGTAAATGGCGCCAATGTAAACCGAGATTTGTGGATATAAATATGCACATTATCGAACAAAACATAAATGTATTGTGTAACATGATGTCATATGAGTGTCATCTGATGAAGATGTTCAAAGGTTAGTGATTAATTTGATCTCTATTTCTGCTTTTTGTTACTACTATATTTTGCTGGGAAAATGGCTGTGATTTTCTGTGGCTATGTACTGAGCTAACATAATTGTTTGGTGCGCTTTCCCCGTAAATCCTTTTTGAAATCAGACATGTTGGCTGGATTCACAACATGTGTAGCTTTAATTTTGTGTCTTTCATGTGTGATTTCATGAAATATAGATTTTTATAGTAATATATTTGAATTTGGTGCGCTACATTTTTGGGGGATTTTGGCCAAGTGGGACGTTAGCGTCCCACATATCCTAGAGAAGTTAACAAACTATAGTTTTGGCAAGTCGGTGAGGACATCTACTTTGTGCATGACACAAGTCATTTTTCCAACAGTTGTTTGAAGACAGATTATTTCACTTATAATTCACTGTATCACAATTCCAGTGGGTCAGAAGTTTACATACACTAAATTGACTGTGCCTTTAAACAGCTTGGAAAATTCCAGAAAATGATGTCATGGCTTTAGAAGCTTCTGATAGGCTAATTGACATAATGTGAGTCAATTGGAGGTGTACCTGTGGATGTATTTCAAGGCCTACCTTCAAACTCACTGCCTCTTTGCTTGACATCATGGGGAAATCAAAAGAAATTAGCCAAGACCTCAGAAAAAAATTGTAGACCTCCACAAGTTTGGTTCATCTTTGGGAGCAATTTCCAAATGCCTGAAGGTACCACGTTCATCTGTACAAACAACAGTACGCAAGTATAAACACCATGGGACCACACAGCCGTCATACTGCTCAGGAAGGAGACGCGTTCTGTCTCCTAGAGATGAACATACTTTGGTGCGAAAAGTGCAAATCAATCCCAGAACAACAGCAAAGAACCTTGTGAAGATGCTGGAGGAAACAGGTACAAGTATCAATGTACACAGTAAAACGAGTCCTATATCGAAATAACCTGAAAGGCCGCTCAGCAAGGAAGAAGCCACTGCTCCAAAACTACCATAAAAACGCCAGACTACGGTTTGCAAATGCACATGGGGACAAAGATTGTATGTTTTGGAGAAATGTCCTCTGGTCTGATGAAAAACAGAGCTGTTTGACCATCATGACCATCATTATGTTTGGAGGAAAAAGGGGGATGCATGCAAGCTGAAGAACACCATCCCAACCGTGAAGCACGGGGGTGGCAGCACGATGCTGTGGGGGTGTTTTGCTGCAGGAAGGACTGATGCACTTCACAAAATAGATGGCATCATGAGGCAGGAAAATGATGTGGATATATTAAAGCAACATCTCAAGATATCAGTCAAGAAGTTACAGCTTGGTCGCAAATGGGTCTTCCAAATGTACAATGACCCCAAGCATACTTCCAAAGTTGTGGCAAAATGGCTTAAGGACAACAAAGTCAAGGTATTGGAGTGGCCATCACAAAGCCCTGACCTCAATTCCATAGAAAATTTGTGGGCAGAACTGAAACAGCGTGTGTGAGCAAGGAGGCCTACAATCCTGACTCAGTTACACCAGCTCTGTCAGGAGGAATGAGCCAAAATTCCCCCAACTTATTGTGGGAGGCTTGTGGAAGGCTACCCGAAACGTTTGACCCAAGTTAAACAATTTAAAGGCAATGCTACCAAATACTAATTGAGTGTATGTAAACTTCTGACCCACTGGGAATGTGACGAAAGAAATAAGAGCTGAAATAAATCATTCTCTTAACCATTATTCTGACATTTCACATTCTTAAAATAAAGTGGTGATCCTAACTGACCTAAGACAGGGAATTTTTACTAGGATTAAATATCAGGAATTTGTATTTGGCTAAGGTGTATGTAAACTTCCGACTTCAACTGTATATACCCTAAATATTGCCGAAATGAAATTCTATTTAATCAAACTTCAATGTTACCAATTTCTAAATAGAGATTAGCAGAACACCTTGTCAAAATCACAGAATTCAAACAAAGGAAGACATTAACAATGTACAGACTCAGTCACCATAGCCTGGCAATGGAGACAGGACGCCATAGAAAAACATGAAAGGCCAGAGAACAAAGACTATCTAAGCACTGTGGGTCGGTTGAAGTCGAGAATGAGCATCCCTTCCTATTCCCCTGCTCCAAATGCGACTCAATAACCACGCCTTCATGCGCAAATATTGATACAATAACGATCATATTGAAGTAAACTTGGAGTCAGCGATGACATGTTGTGTGGTCCTCCCACTACGACTTGAGAAACCATGCAGTTTTTTAGGCTACAGATGAAATCAATGATGATGAACTTCACAGGATGGTGAATGTGCTAGTTAATGAGCTTCATGCACCTTTCCATTAAATATCGAGGGTCTTATTCTGGTGACATGATGATCAATGCTTGGCTGCCTTTGACAAATACAAATAAATCTCTTATCCATAATAATCTCATCATGTAGATAGCCTACCTGCACTGTATCTGTGAGCTGTTGGCTAGAGAGCACGTGCCTAGACCAGAGTGGGCAAATTATCAATATAAAGCAACAGTTTTTGTGACAAAACCATCAGTAGAGTTGAAAACGCAATGGAAACCCATTTAACATGTATTTTTCATCTGTTACATGGGATTTTAACAGCAAAAGTTATTTGTATGTGTACTATGTGATCACGCACAGCCTGTTGTTGGCAAAAAGTCAGTTTGATGGAGACATCTCTGCTGGGAAAACGGGCATATTGTTTTGGGCAGATATGCGAATATTCGCATGAAAATCTGTTGTAAATTGGATGGCAACCTAGCTAATCAGAGGTATTTAGGATTTGTAGGATTTCGTGTTGTGGAGAAAATTAGCATTTTCAGACTGTAGATCTTGCTGCAGATTATGTCCTGGCTTGTCGTAATATAAGAGAGACAATAGCTTAATATTGTTGGTCAAACATATTGTTCCTTTAAGTAATTCTTCATATATACTGAGTGGACAAAACATTTTCTTTCCATGACATAGACTGACCAGGTGAAAGCTATGATTTGTTATTGAGGTCAACTGTTCTATCCACTCAAATCAATGTAGATGAACAGGAGGAGACAGGTTAAAAAAAATGATTTTTAAGCCTTGAGACAATTGAGACATGTATTTGTTATGTGTCCTATTCATAGGGTGAATGGGTTAGACAAAAATATTTATGTGCCTTTGAACTGGGATATGGTAGTAGATGCCAAGCACACCGGTTTTATTCAAGAACTGCAGTGCTGCACAGTTTCTGCGTATCAAGAATGGTCCACCACCCAAAAGGACATCCAGCCAACTTGACACAGCTGTGGGAAGCATTGGCGCCAGCATCCCTGTGGAATGCTTTTGAAACCTTGTATAGTCCATATCCCGACGAATTGAGGCTGTTCCGAGGGCAAAAAGTGGTGCAACTCAATATTAGGAAGGTGTTCCTAATGTTTTGTGCACTCAGTGTACATTGCTTTGGCAACAGTGGCAACCACTTATTCATGCTAATAAAGCATTTATTTTATTTTATTTATTGAGAGAGTGAAGTGATGGAGAGGTAGCGAGACAGACAGAGAGAGGGTAGGCGAAAAGAGAGCTGTAGGGAAAGAGCAAAATATGCAGGGAGAGGATGTGGGTGGCTTGGGGATGGGCAGGGTTTTATGTGGTTGTAGCAGATGTCTGAACTGTCATGATGACCACATTTTCTCCTCTCTCTTTTTCAAAGCAAACCGAGAAGGAAATGAGACAGGAAATGAGCCAATAAAACATTCATCCTTATTAAAGATTTATGACTTATTGGAGGTGTACAGTAGCTGTATGAGATATGTTGGGAAAAGCTTTTGTGTATGTGCAGGTTTTCTATAGCAGAAAGAACCAAACACAGATCGAAGCCACAGGGAGCTTAACCACAATGATTAATAAGGAATCAAGGACCGACATCAGTGCTCTCGCTCTGTCTCTTTCTCTCTCTCAGATGCTATGGTTTTGCCTTGCTCTTTTATCCGCTAAGTCCAGAATAACATAAGTAGATAACTAGAGACAAGACAAGTCTAGAGAGATAAACCTTAAGGAACAGAAGCAGCACCAGATCGTTGAGTGATAGTTTGTTAGTGTTGTTTAGTGGTTGGTTTGCGCTGGGAGAATCTGCCAAAGGCTTACCTATTCACTCAGCTGCAAAACATGGCTGCCTTGTGCTTCAACTGAAAGTGATGGTGGAGTACACCCTCTATGGGCCATGAAAGGAATTGCAAGAGGTGTACTGTAATGTGCCCACAATTAGGAATATGGATGTTGATTGACTTAAGGTTCCTTTGTGAAATGTCCGAACTATAATTACTTTAACAGGTATGTTGATTATGCCAAAATTACACATAAGATGGCCTCTCGATCTCCGTGGTCAACTTGAGTAAGATTTACAAGCGTGTTAAAGGGGAATAATGGCAAATTTGGAAAATGTGTCTGTTCCCCTCTGACTCGCTGTTGGCCTGTCTGTCAAAGTCCGCACCTCTCTCACTCAGAGAGACTAGAGCGGGAGCTACGTCACAGAGTTATACAGCCCCCAACTCACTGCAGCGCTAGATAGATCTTTGTGGAATAACACAAACCTACGAAAAATGTAGACTTCTGTAACAGTGAAAATACTACATTTGGGAAGTCCAATCTTGATCTGATTAGATTTATTGGGATCCCCATTAGCCGACACCAATGGCAACAGCTAGTCTTACTGGGGTCCGACACATAGCGAAAAATACAGTACAGACAAAATACTTACATACAGTACCAGTCAAAAGTTTGGACACACCTACTCATTCAAGGGTATTTCTTTATTTTGACTATTTTCTACATTGTAGAACAATAGTGAAGACATCAAGGCATTGAAAGATGGTGTCGACAGAGATAATCGCCTCGCGAGTCCTTAGGAAACTATGCAGTATTTTCATTTTTTTAATGTATTATTTCTTACATTGTTACCCCAGGAAGTCTTATTACATACAGCCGGGAAGAACTATTGGATATAAGAGCGACCTCAACTTACCAACATTACGACCAGGAATACGACTTTCCCGAAGTGGATCCTCTGTTTGGACCACCACCCAACCCAGGACAATGGATCTAATCCCAGAAGCCGACACAAGACAATGGCGCCGCAATAGGGGCAGATGGAGCGGCCTCCTGAGCAGGCTCTGTAGACTTGCACATCGCCTACCGCTCCCGAGTATACTACTCGCCAATGTCTAGTCTCTTGACAAAATGGTAGACGAAATTCGAGCAAGGGTTGCCTTCCAGAGAGACATCAGAGAATGTAACATCATGGCTCTCTCGGGATATGTTGTCGGAATCGGTTCAACCACCGGGCTTCTCCATGCATCACGCTGACAGAGATAAACACCTCTCTGGGAAGAGGAAGGGCGGGGGGGTATGCTTCATGATTAACGACTCATGGTGTTTGTTATGATTACAGGAACTCAAGTCCTTCTGCTCACCCGACCTAGAATTCCTCACAATCAAATGCCGGCCATATTACCTTCCAAGACAATTGTCGTCATTTATCATCACAGCTGTGAACATTCCCCCTCAAGCAGACACCAAGATGGCCCTAAAGGAACTTCACTGGATTCTATGTAAACTGGAAACCATATATCCTGAGGCGGCATTTATTGTAGCTGGGGATTTTAACAAAGCAAATTTGATAACAAGGCTACCTAAATTCTAGCAGCATATTGATTGCACTATGCACGGGGGTATTACAATCGACCACTGCTACTCTAACTTCCGCGATGCATATAAAGCCCTCCTCTGCCCTCTCTTCGGCAAATCCGACCACGACGCCATCTTGCTTTGATGATAATACAGTGCCTCCGTCGCGGCCCGCTAACAAGAACTGCGCCCCCCCCTCCTTCTCTGAGGCTGACGTGAGTAAAGCATTTAAACGGGTTAACCCTCGCAGGCTGCAGGCCCAGACGGCATCCCTAGCCGCATCCTCAGAGCATGCGCAACCAGCTGGCTAGTGTGTTTTTACGGACATATTCAATCGCTCCCTATCCCAGTCTGCTGTCCCCACATGCTTCAAGATGGCCACCATTGATCCTGTACCCAAGAAGCCAAAGATAACTGAACTAAATGACTACCGCCCCATAGCACTCACTTCTGTCGTCATGAAGTGCTTTGAGAGGCTAGTCAAGGATCATATCACCTCCACCTTACCGGCCACCCTAGACGCACTTCAGTTGCATACCTCACTAACAGGTCCACAGATGACGCAATCGCCATCACACTGCACACTGCCTTATCCCATCTGGACATTTACATTTACATTTACATTTAAGTCATTTAGCAGACGCTCTTATCCTGGACAAGAGGAAAACCTATTGTAAGAATACTGTTCATTGACTACAGCTCAGCATTCAACACCATAGTACCCTCCAAGCTCATCATCAAGCTGGAGGCCCTTGGCCTCAACCCCGCGCTGTGCAATTGGGTCCTGGACTTTCTGACGAGCCCCCCCCCAGGTGGTGAAGGTAGGAAACCACATCTCCACCTCGCTGACCCTCAACACTGGGGCCCCACAAGGGTGCGTGCTCAGCCCCCTCCTGTACTCTCTGTTCACCCTCGACTGCGTGGCATGCACGCCTCCAACTCAATCATCAAGTTTTCTGATGGCACAACAGTAGTGGGCTTGATCATCAACATCGATGAGACAGTCTACGGGGAGTAGTTGAGGGCACTCGGAATGTGGTGTCAGGAAATCTACCGCTCACTCTACATCAACAAAACAAAGGAGATGATTGTGGACTTCAGGAAACAGCAGAGGGAGCACCCGCCTATCCACATCAAAGGGACAGCAGCGTAGAAGGTGGAACGTTTTAAGTTCCTCGGCGTACACATCAACGACAAACTGAAATGGTCCAACCACACAGACAGTGTGGTGAAGAAGGCGCAATAGGCTGAAGAAATGTGGCTTGTTGCCCAGAACCCTGACTAACTTTTACAGATCCATAATCGAGAGCATCCTGTCAGGCCCACAGCCTAGTGTGGCAACTGCTCCACCCTAAACCGCAAGGCAAAAACACAGCGAAACATAGTCGACATCTGTCAAAATCTGACTAAAATATATGAACCAGTTTCCATCTAAGCATGAGCCAAAACTAATTTACCGCTTCACTGCTGCTGTTTTGTGAGAACACACACACACACACACACACACACACACACACACACACACACACACACACACACACACACACACACACACACACACACACACACACACACACACACACACACACACACACACACACACACACACACACACACACACACACACCTGCGAGGTGTCTGAAGTAGAAGAATTATTTGTCCTGAGACTTCCTCAGACAGCTGCCTGCTGAGAGATTTTCCGTTGCCTGTCAGCTGGGATCTACTGTAAACACACACATCGCTGTGAGGGTGTTGCTAGCTGATGATAATTTGTCAGAAGCGATTACAGAAAACACTCAGCATCACCTTCAGCTGAAATATTTATTACCGTTATACATAGTTAAGTTAATCTCAAATGTGACTGAGGGAACACACTTTCGATGGTACCTTCATGCACATTGTCAAGTCATTGTCAGATGACCACAACATTAGAATTGGAGGAATGTGGGCATTTACATTGCGTTCACACGATACAGCCACATCGCGTGGTGAAACATCGGGTGGGAAGACCGTTGAGCAGTGGTGTAAAATACTTGAAAGTACTACTTAAGTAGTTAATTAGGGTATCTGGTAGCAGGTAGCCTAGTGGTTAGAGCATTGGGCCAGTAACCGAAAGGTTGCTAGATTGAATCCCCGAGCTGACAAGGTAAAAATCTCTCGTTCTGCAGTTGAACAAGGCAGTTAAACCCCCTGTTCTTAGGCTGTCTTTGTTAACAAGAATTTGTTCTTAAATGACTTGCCTAGTTAAATAAAAAATCTGTACATTTATATTTTTGACAACTTTTAGTTTTACTTCACTACACTCCTAAAGAAAATAATGTACGTTTTACTCCATACATTTTCCCTGACACCCAAAAGTACTCTTACATTTTGAATGCTTAGCAGGAAAGGACAATTGTCTAATTCACACACTTATCAAGATAACATTCCTGGTCATCCCTACTGCGTCTGATCTGGCGGACTCACTAAAGACATGCTTCATTTGTAAATTATGTCTGAGAGTTTGTGTGCCCCTGGCTATCCGTAAATAAAAAATAACATGGTGCTGTCTGGTTTGCTTAATATAAGGAATTTGAAACGATTTATACTTTTACTTTTAATACTTAAGTATACTTTAGCAATTACATTTACTTTTGATACTTAAGTATATTTAAAACCAAATACTTTTAGACTTTTACTCAAGTAGTATTTTACTGGGTGACTTAACTTTTACTTGAGTCATTTTCTATGAAGGTATCTTTGCTTTTACTCAAGTATGACAATTGGGTACTTTTTCCACCACAGCTTTTGAGAGATGCGAGCCTGTGCGAGGGAGCTGAACATAGCACTCCCTAGGTTGCTTGTTAGAACCCACATGAGGGCGAGGCTAGCATGGCTAGGCAAGTGCTGCTTGTATAATGTAATCGCTCTGTAACACACCTTGTAATTCTTCTGCAGTAAATCTCGTACACCCAAGTACTTCTCTGCAGATGCCACAAAATCTATTTTCTGTGATTTAGGTTTAGTTTCTGCGGTACAATTGATAGCCACCTTACTGAAGTACGTTATTCCTATCACGCTATTGGCCTCGGCCTACTCACAGGGATCCTCTTGGATCCTGGAACCATCGTCCTCTTCTGCTTTCTTCACTGCCTCAGCATACAAAACCTTCTTTACTACTCTGACCCTGCCAACCTCAACCTGCCTCTCTCTCACTGGGCACATTTGATCTCCAGGAACATCGGTACCCCTACAGTTAAAGGCCCACTGCAGTCCAAATTCAGTATTTCCTGTGTTTTGTATCATATTGTACAACAGCTGCTGAAACTAATAGTGTCAACGTGTTGGTAAAAAAATGTGATCTACTCAGGATCTTCTAATCAGCTGGTTTGCATGGGCGGGAGTTCGGCTTTCCATGCTGACATCACCATGCATCAAATTGGTTAAGTAAAGGTTAATAGACCAATAACAAAGAGAGTTTCAAACCTCTGCCAAAAACAGCTAGTTTTCCCCTCTCCACTTAGAACAGACAATACTAGCAAAATTCTTGCTTAATAAGTAGCTATTTTTGCCAATTTTAATACGGCTATTACAGAAAGGCACTTCTTTATTACCCAGAAATTATATTGATATAAAAACAGCTGCTTTGGGCCTTTAATACACACAGCTTTTATCACCTATACTACACATTCCTTTGTCTCCTGCCCTCCTGCACACTCACATCTAGGAATCTTCCTCCTTCAAATTGCTGCAACATGACCATAAGCTTGACACCTTAAACACCGTAATGGGTTCGAGACAAGCTCTCACAGGATAACTGACACATCCTAACTTGACTTTGTCAGGTAAAGACTGATTCAAAACAGAGCAGCACAGATAGTGTCTTCTCTGTTTCACCATGCTCTCCACTGGGTCTATGTTGCATCAAACGGCGGGCGTCACAGATACCGGGAATATTCCATTTCAGTTGATCCTCCTCAACACTTAATTCCACCCCATTTCTCATTTCTCACTTCTTTCAACGGCACCCCGCTCTGGAGAGTAAAGCAAGACGCAGGTCTTGTCCGGACGAGCGTGATGCAGAACGCCCGCTCCGTCTGGGCGGAGGAAACAACAAAAATCACCACAAGTCCACTTTTAGTTACTTTCACTGATTCAACAGTCCCCAGCCTCTTCTCCACCCAACCTGACACCACATATGGATCAGCCAGAAGGTAAGGATCCATTCGCTCCAAAAATCTCACTCCCACAGGGTCAGAATCGTCTTTGTCATCAACGGGGTGAGGCTCGAACTTGGCGGTCTTCACTGCACCTGCCACTGCAGGTAATTCATTCTCGCTCTCGTCAGGTTCAATTTCTGAGCTACTGGAGTACAGTTTTTGCGTTTTGTACTTGATGACAATCAGAGAATGATGCGACGACGCCACCTGCCCCGCTGTGGGTTTTGGTTTGAATGCACCCATAACAAAACGGTTTCAAACAAACGCAGATGACCCCACCGGGAAGAGAAACTACTTGGTTCACCTCTCACTCTTCAATAACCTGCCAATCACTCACACCTTCTTCTATAATATATTGGCGATCACACCGTTTAATGTAAATTACGCCACCTACTATGTGGGATGGAAACACAATTCCCCCCAAAAGCCTGAACTACCAAAACATTTATAAAATAAACTAAATCAAACAATTTTACTGTTCAAAATTAATTAATAAAACAGATCTGATTCCTACACAGGCGCCAGTACCCACTCGTATCTTCCACTCCAATTGTAGACATTTCCTTTATTGTTCCAGTTTTCAATACTAGTGTTGTCCATTCAGAACATTCGTCTTCACCAAATTTGCTTGACAAGCTGCTTAATTCGAACTCAGCATCCACTTCCACCATCTTCCCTTCACCCCACACAGATGTCATTGGATTTACTAAAACACTGTCACGTCACACAATATCACTCACACCTGTGAGCAATTACTCACTTGTTCTTCTTCTTCTTCTTTGAGGTTTATAGGCAGACTAGTAAAAAATACCCCAAAAACACAATGTGTTTTGGATGAACAAATTCACGCTACTACCCTGAATAAAAAAAGAACACATACTCCTTCAGTCAGGTTTTAAATGTCTATTCAGATCCCTACACAGGCTCAGAAACCAGGGAGGGGGGAACCTCTTCATTCAGTACTCCCTGTAACATTTTGGCTGTAAAGTCCTGGAGATCCAGGTATCTATTTGCCGCTTTCACAATGATGTCTAACTTCTTTGATTTTTTATTAGTTTGCCTAGTGCAATTTATCACTTGCGCTATAAACGCAACAAAGTCCACCTTCTTCACTGTTAGTGTGTCGGGATCCTTCTCCTGCATGGCATTCACTGCAGACTGTGGGACATTCACTTCCATCTCATCTCTACTCACTCCTTCAGCTATTTTCACTGCCTCCACATAGGAGACCTGCTGGATAGCCCTGATCCTAGCTACTGCGACCTCCTTCATCCTTACAGGGTACTCCAGGAACTCGGGAACATGATTCCCATCTTCACAACATGCTTCATCGGACTCTTCAGCTGCTAAATATTTATTCATTCAACAAACACTTGCCACTTGTCCAAACTTTTTACAATTGTAACACTGCAGCGGCTTCTGTACGTATGGTAATTACTCACTTCTTCTCAAGCCTTGCTGATGGTCTCCAAGCACCTGTTGGCGCCGGCTGCCGCCACCTAGGGGTGGGATGTATATAGTGGAAGTTTAATGTTTGACTTTGGCCTACAACACTTACCATTTGGTAAAACTGTACATGAACAAGCTAATAAGACTGAAAGTAACATCTCTGCATATGATGAGGCTGAGTTGGTTGATGGGACTTCTATACTAGTCTCATCATACAGTTTAACTGTACAGCTTTCATATTAATGCAATATGTGTACAAATGGTTGCACAGCGATTCGTAGCTATAGTTAATGGTTTAAGATCTGGCTCTTTCAACAACCGAAAACTGCAACATAATCTATTTTCTTACAGAAATTATTTTGAAAAAGAGAATAATGATTCGGGAAAATGTGCTCAAACAATCTAGATCATCATTTGGCATTTTGTGGTACATCTATTTTTTTTAACAAAATATAGCATCCATAGTCATGTGGATGTGTCAAGTGTTAAGTTCTCTAACTGAGGTTTTTGAATAATTAGACTCCAGTTTGTTAAACATTGAAACGTTCATTTATTTAGCAGACGCCCTTATCCAGAGCAACTTGCAGTAGTGAGTGCATTCTTTTTTTCGTAAACAGACACTGATGTTTGTGGCAGCCTTTGTGTTCCCGGTCTGTGTTTGGAGTAGAGCAGCACTTTATTGAAGCCACTGGGGAGTAAGTCAGTCCACTAATAATTCATTGACATCCAATCTGCCCACATTAGAAACAGTAGCATTAGTGTGGGAGATACAGGTGAGTCATGGCGCCATGGTAACTGCCTTAGGCCGAGCGAGCATTAGCCGGACCTCCTGCTTGGAGAATGAGGCGTGTGTGTGTGTGGGGGGAGGAGGAGGAGGGGCGGTGGGGGGTTTATTGGCAGGTGCCCTAAAGTGCCAGAAAGCCCAGAGCTACACAATTGAAACATGCACAAGTCATACCAACCACTGAAACCTGCAACGAACAAGTACCTGCAGAAGAAATGGGACCAGACCAGATATGAGGAGCATAGGAATAAGGTATGAGATAAATGTGTCTGTTTGTGCCTGTGTATTTATACATGCACACATATATATGTCTGTAGACAAGTACACAAGTGGATACATGTGCATATTTATTAAGGTGTTAATTCATTAAAGCATATTGTCACATGCCTGATCATCAGGCATTTTATTTTCCTCCTGGATGATCTTCAGAAGCATTACTTACACACACCAAATTAATGAAGTAAATCAACAATGGATTACATATTTAACTTCCATAAAAACCTAACATTAACTTAACATCACCTCCAGCTGAGTACGGCCAGGCCCATTGTGGACACTAAAGGCATTAGAACACCTGCACATGTTCAGCTGAAACTCAAGAAACTCCAGGTCAGTGGACACAAACACACTGGTTACAATGGTGTAATGATGGGGCGGTGAGTCGGAAGCAGGTGCAGGTGAAACGTTTTAGTAAAACATCAACACCAAGAACACGACACTAACATAAGGCAGTACACCGAGACACAAGAACAACACCAACTGGCTAGTGAACCTGGGAGAGTGACATATAAAGGGGAGGAAATGATGAAGGTAATGGAGTCCAGGTGTGAATCATAATGATTCAGAGGTGCGCGTAATGATGAGTGCCAGGTGTGCGTAATGATGAATCCCAGGACCGGTGGTTATTACTCTGGCAACGTCGTATGCCAGAGGGGAGGAGCAGGAGCAGACGTGACAAATGGCCTGATGATGTTACCTTACAGTGGTGGTTGAAAATATATATATTTGTTTATAAAAGAAAGTGCCCTTGGGATCTGGAAAAATGAAATAAACATACACTGAATATACCGAACATTAGGAAAACCTTCATAATATTGAGTTGCAAACTCGGCCTATTGCCCTCAGGACAGACTGGATTCATCGGAGCATGGAGCATGTCGAAAGCGTTCCACAGGGATGCTGGCCCATGTTGACTCCAATGCGTCCCACTGTTGTGTCAAGTCGGCTGCATGTCCTTTAGGTGGTGGACCATCCTTGATACACACGGGAAACTGTGCAGCGTTACAGTTCTTGAAACAAACCAGTGCGCCTGGAAGCTACTACTATACACCGTTCAAAGGCAGTTACATCTTTTGTCTCGCCTATTCACCCTCTGAATGGCACACACACAATCCATATCTTAATTGTCTCAAGGCTTAAAAATCCTTCTCTAACCGGTCTCCTCCCCTTCATCTACACTGATTGAAGTGGATATGACAAGTGACATCAATAAGAGATCATAGCTTTGAACTGGATTCACCTGCAGTCTATCTTGTGGAAAGAGCAATGTTTTGTATACTCGGTGTGCTATCACACCATTATTGTTACTATAGGTTAAAAAGTATTGCAGTAGGACATTTAGTTTCATTGCAGACTGTATATGAAAGAAATACAGTAGATAAAGTGAAATCATGTATACAGACAAACAGATATTTTCATCTAGCATAGCCATACAAATGGCTATAGACAAGGGTGTAAAATAATTGTAAAACTGCTACCGTATCCTGACAACTACAATGTGTACGTGTCTCACATAGGCATTCAATATCTGAAACATTAGAATGTATGCCTATATCAGTCATAAATGTCTACTGATAGCACAGTCATTACCAACAAGGTTCGAATGTCAAAATATAGTGAAATATAACCTGTCACCTGAAGTGGCATATAACTGGTTAAATGTCAATATCTGACATTTTTCAAATGAGATATGTCTGCCGTTACAACGTCTATTTTTATCGATCAGTTACAAGATGAGAGGCTGGGCACCATCGAGAGAGACAACCGTCTCCTGTCCTCCAAGCTGTCTGACATTGTGCGGTCCAAAGGTCTGGTCGACCACAGGAACCATTATCCCGAGAGAAGGTAAGGGCTACTCACGTTTCACGTTTAAGTCACCGTTAAAAACCTCTCAGCACTGTGTCACGGCAATACTCTCCATAGGAAATGTAATACTCTTGTGTTTTGCAGTGATATTATATAACGTTCAGTCCATTATTCATAGGATCAATAAGTATTTGACGACTAACTGTGGACATTCTTTGTCAAAAGAAAACATGGTGGAATATTAAATGATTTTTAAGGCTTGTCCATCCATCAAATCCTCTTTGTAGATAATGCCTCACAGAATGGTGTACTGATACTCAGTTCTGCATTTACTATTCAATTGATTATTGGATTGGGAGAGTTGTAATTACAATACTGACGCATATAATAAACTGTCAAATCAAATCAAATGTTATTTGTCACATGCACAGAATACAACAGGTCAAATCAAATCAAATCAAAGTTTATTTGTCACGTGCACCGGATACAACAGTGAAATGCTTACTTATAGGCTCTAACCAATAATGATTTAAGAAGGTAAGAAAAAATATATAAATAAGTGTTAGGTAAAAAATAGAAAATAAAAAGTAACAAATAATTAAACAGCAGCAGTAAAATAACAAGCGAGGCTATATACCGTGCCAGACTCAATGTGTGGGGGCACCGGTTAGTTGAGGTAATTGAGGTAATATGTACATGTAGGTAGAGTTAAAGTACTATGCATAGATAATAAACAGATTTGCAGCAGCGTAAAAGAGGGGTCTGGGTAGCCCTTTGATTAGCTGTTCAGGAGTCTTATGGCTTGGAGGTAGAAGCTGTTAAGAAGCCTTTTGGACCTCGACTTGGCGCTCCGGTGCCACTTGTCGTGTGGTAGTAGAGAGAACAGTCTATGACTAGGGTGGCTGGAATCTTTGACATTTTTTAGGGCCTTCCTCTGACATCGCCTGGTATAGAAGTCCTGGATGGCAGGAGGCTTGGCCCCAGTGATGTACTGGGTCATACGCACTACCCTCTGTAGTGCCTTACGGTTGGAGGCCGAGCAGTTGCCATACCAGGCAGTGATGCAACCAGTCAGGATGCCCTTGATGGTGCAGCTGTAGAACCTTTTGAGGATCTGAGGACCCATGACAAATCTTTTCAGTCTCCTGAGTGGGAATAGGCTTTGTCGTGCCTTCACATCTTAGTGTGTTTGGAGCATGATAGTTTGTTGGTGATGTGGACACCAAGGAACTTGATAAACCTAAACTCCACCATGAGGCCTACTTTACATTGATTTACTGCACCAGTCCCTAGATGGGATTTTAAGATATTTTAAGGCCTTTTAAGATTCAAGAGAGAAGTTAAAAGAGCAAAGAGAGATTTGTTTAAGTACATTGGTTACTGTAGCTTCATTCACCTCAGTCGCTCTAAAAACACATAGCCAAATAGCTATACAATTAGTCGCTACACATTAACTCCCATTAACTCAGCACAAGGACACAGGGACAAAAAAATATAATTTAATGCACAGAGGGATCTGTTAGCAGAAAAAGTATTTTATTAACAAAAGGGAGAGGTAGAACCACAGGTTCAAAAGTGGTGAGGCAAAATGTGTGTGTGTCTTTTCTGGATCCTGGAGTTTTTCCTGTTGGACTAGTCTTGTAGGATAATGGCACCCCCACTTTCAAAGTTCTTGAAATTTTCCGCATTGACTGACCATGTCTTAAAGTAATGATTTACTGTCGTTTCTCGTTTCTCTTTCTCTTTGTCTAAAGGTAGACTCAACTATATGACATAGATGCACAAAGTAAACAGTATAGTGGTTTGATTTCCACAACAACTAAGAGCGTTGATGCTCGAGGCTAAACTTCTCCTCTGTTTTGGTCCTGCTGCTACCACTCTGTCACAGCGTGAAATGAACCAGATCCGCTGTGTGACTGTGAAGTCTTGCATCTCACTTATCACAATATCTACGATGCTGCTCATGGTCACGCTATTCTGCTGAGTCTACCTTTAAAAGTGTTATAATGCCATATACAAAACGCTATATGGGAAATAGTGTCAAGGACTAGTGCACTACTACCTGTGCCATAAAGGCCCAGACCCTTTGGCTAAAGTCATAGTACCTTGGATGATGGTACAGTAGGTTAAACTCAACATACATAGTGACGTGTGGAAGACAGAACTAAACATTCTGCGTCTCTCTCTCTCTCTCTCTCGGTGCTGTAGTCTGAACGCTGAGAAGAGGAGGGATGAGCTGCTGCAGGTGACTAATCAGAACCAGGCCATCTACCAGCGAATCACGGCCCGTGAATCTGACTACCGTCGCCAGCTCTGGTTGGACGACTGGGAGAGGGTGGTGCGCAGACGTGATGACATCGCTCGTTACCCTCGTGCTGTCGCCAACAAACAGGTGCGATCAATGTGATACAAGTCCATTATAGGAACATTGTTTTCCTCTCTGAGATAGGCGAGAAACCGGAAGCAGAATTTTCATGCATTAATTGATTCAGGCAAAACTGATTTGACCTGAATTCCTGTTTGTAAAACTGAGGTGCGTTCAGTTCTCTTGAATGTTTGCTACATTGCAGTTTGGTTTGTACTGAACGACATGTTTCCCCAAAACTTACTTGAACAGACTTTGAGCTACGTTTGATCCTGTTTGGTGGGTGTGGCGAGGTGTGGCTTGAAGCAATGAATAATGTTTTAAAGGGTAGTGGCCATGCTGACAGCGTTCCCCAGTCCACAACCCAACCCCTCCCCGTTTTTCAACTGGTAGTTCAGTGCAGATCAAATAAAATAACATGTATTTCTAAAGCACTTTTTACAAAGTGCTTATACAGAAACCCAACCTAAAACTCCAAATAGCAAGCAATGCAGATGTTTTCATGTTTAAGGTAAGACCCAGGTGTAGACAGTTTCGAAATAACAAAAATGTATTATTCGAACAGGGGCAGGCAAAAGGACAGGTCAAGAGCAGGCAGAGGTCAGTAATCCCCAAAGGTGGGGGAAATGTCCAGGACGGCAGGCAGGCTCAGGGTCAGGGCAGGCAGGAATGGTCAAAACCGGGAAACAAGAAAACAGGAACTATAGCAAAGACAGGAGCAAGGGAAAAATCAACGAACAAAACAAACTGGCAACAGACAAACAGAGAACACAGGTATAAATACACAGGGGATAGTGGGGAAGATGGGCAACACCTGGAGGGGGGTGGAGAGAATCACAAAGACAGGTGAAACAGATCAGGGTGTGACAGATGTAGAAGCACAGTGGCTAGGAAAAACTCCCTAGAAGGCAGGAACCTAGGAAGAAACCTAGAGAGGAACCAGGCTCTGAGGGGTGGCCAGTCCTCTTCTGGCTGTGCAGGGTGAACATTATAAGAGCAGGGTAAACTGTTTCTGACAGTTTGTGCAGAATTTCTTCTGTTGTACAAACCAACAGTTTCAGTAGCTGTCTGGGTGGCTGGTCTCAGACGATCCTGCACGTGAATAAGCCGGATGTGGAGGTCCTGGGCTGGCGTGGTTACCTGTGGTCTGTGGTTGTGAGCCTGTTGGACTTACTGCCAAATTCTCTAGATTATCAACAACAAAAAAGGTTTCAACAACTGTTTGAAGTTCTGAGCCAACCTGGATACCAACAAGATCCTGAAGGAAATCAACGAGTACCAGCAGCTTTATGCTATGGAGGAACAACATACTCCATTGAGGATAGATCTAGAGCTACCTCACAAAAGAACTCCAACCCGACCCAAAAAAATAAAGAGATGAATCTACAGACACGGACAATTAACTTACCGTTGAAGTAGAGGCTAGTGCCGTTGCTGGAATCCATGCAACACTTGAAAAGTTGTGTGAGGAGGTAGCAGGGCTGAGGGGGAACTTGGAGTTTAGTCACAGTGAAATTCTCACACTCCTAGGAGATAAGTCACTCACAGACTAGGTAAAAACCCTCGAATCCAATATGGATTATCTACTCTACTCTCGAATCTGTCATCTAAAACAGGGGGAGGACAGATTCGCTACCAGACATACAAACCCAAAGCATGCAAGATTTTATTTTTCTTGGATTTCGAAAAATGCAGAGGGCGCAATGAGAGAGTTCATGCAGTCCACCTTGAAAGTTCCTCTAGAGACTGTAAACAAAGTGGTTTCCCAACGAGTGCACAGGCGCTCTGAAAGACAACGAGTGCACAGGAGCTCAGAGAGACAAGACCAAGGGTCCCCAACCTATCATCCCAAAATAAGGGAAGGGAACATAAAGGGCCAAATTCAGTCTCAATTACCAATTTCACCGGGAGATAAACGAACGTTGCAAGAGACTGTATCCTGTACAGAAGCAACAGAGGAAGAGGGGTAAGCGTTGTGGACAAACTCTTTATAGAAGGACAGTTTTTTCCGAGACAGCTCCATAACACCATGGTCATACTAAATTCTACAGGGACACCAGTTTACGGAAAAAATCATGGGGATTGTAAAATATCTTAACAGTCTGAAGTTGATAAACGCGCACACACACACTCAATTACACACTCGCTTACACACACACGGACACACACACGGACGCACACACACATACACACTTGATCGCTCTCCCCTCTCTTTCTCTCTCTTCTCTCTCTCCCCCTCTATTGTCTAGACCTTGTTATAATTCAATATGTTTCTTGTTTGTCCATCTTTTGTATGTCTTTGTCTACACAGTATATGTTTACAACAAGCAATGGGAAGATATCAGAACCCATTGTATATATGTGTGTATATTTATATATAGCCATTGATTCTTGAATAACTTATAAATGCTTCATGAGCTTAGTTCAACTATCACACTCTATGAGAACCCAAAATATAAGCTTGTTTTACTCCAATGTTTGTAAACATTGTAAATGTAAACAAACACTGTATAGCCTCATTACATGGTTAAAACAATAATTGCATCCACAGTTCTGTCTATTATTCTGAGAGTGGTTACATTTCTCCAGGCCCATCTCTCAGCATTTTACCAAAACAGACGCTGGCCGACCGTTTTGTTATTGTTTCATCTGCGGATTTGCCCTTTAAACAGCTGCATATTATCAAGATATCAAAGTGTCACCAACATAAGGTAAGCAATAGGCCTATAGCAAATGCAGCATATGGCATTCATTTTTCACATGTAAATAGCACTTTTCAGTAGTGCTCAAAGCCTGCCATGCCATGAACACGGCATTTATTTTTCAACTCGAATCAATGAGCCCAATCAGTCCTCCATGACAACAAAATCATAAACAGAGTGGGGCTGGCTAATAAGTCCTTCGTTTTGAGGTCATGCTCAGGTAAAACAATTTGGCTAATCTGTACTTCCATATTTCCAAGTCCTATTCTTGAAGATCAAGATGTGTAACATTTATTGGAATGACTGGAATTCTGATAGACTTTGGATTTAAATGTTAAGATATAATTTCATCGTATTATTATATGTAGTAGAAAGCGATGGGTTAAAAGAAGCCTACATAACCAACCCATAAAATTAAATTTTACATCCATACTATATATGGCCAACTATGTAAACTTTAACATTGATTTATCCTGCAATAGATGTTGTTCAATTGGTAACATGCATTTTTGTCTTCTTCTTAAGGGCAAAGTAATCTAAAAGTAATAGAATGTAATCAGATTACGTTACTGAGTTTTGGTAATACAAAAGTTACGTTACTGATTACAATTTTGGACAGATAACTAGTAACTGTAACGGACTACATTTAGAAAGTAACCTACCCAACCCGGACTGTTGACAGGAAACACTCTACATCTTTAGATGAAGTTGTGTGGAAAAAGGAATGGGGCGGTGAAATAATTATCTGTCATGGAAAAAGGATCTCAAAAGGTGTGATGATACTAATTAACAAAAATGTCAGTCCGAATGTGCAAACAGTCAGGAATGATCCGCAAGGGAGTTGGACCCTTTTTAAATATGAAAGTGGATGAAAAACAGATTTGACTCATTAATCTATATGGTCCAAATCAAGATGATGCACACTTTTTTGAAAATATTTATTACAATCTATTAAACTTACAAGCAACAACTGATCAAATCATTATGGTGGGAGCCTACAACACAGTACTAAGTATCTCAATAGACCGTAAAGGAAATCATTCTACAAACGATCATCCTCGTGCCCTTAAGGAGATCACAAATATTATGGACACATTAGAAATAGTGGATATTTGGAGACTAAAAAACTCTGACCTAGTGAGACATAGATGGAGGAGACTCAATCAATCCAGTTGTCTTTACTACTCTCTTGTCTCTTTCTCTCTAGCATCAAAGGTTAAACAAATATTGGTAGGAGACAGAATGAGATCGGACCATCATCTAATTGACCTTCACAAAACTCTTACAGAATGCCCACTTGGACAGAGATATTGGAAATGTAATCAAAGTCTACTGTTGGACAATTTGTTCTTAACTAAGACAAAATAATTAATAACTTAATTTTCCCAGTGCATTATAGGTTCAGCAAACCCCTTATTGGTTGGGATACCTTTAAATGTACCTTCAGGGGTCATTCAATGCAAAATTCATCAGTAAAGAAAAAGCTGCTTTTGTCTAAAGAGACAAGACTACCAAGGGAAATAGAGGAACTAATAGTACAGGTAGACACCAATAAAACAGTACTACAGAGATACAAAACAAGTTAGAGAAAAAAGAAAAAGACCTGGAGGAACTTATTGAAAAACAATCAAATGTTATCTGTTGCAAAAATAAAGCAAACTGGTTGGAACATGGAGAAAAATGCACCAAATTCTTCTTGAATCTTCAACAAAGGAACGTTACCAAAATAATTTGCAGAAACTCGTTACTATAGACGGAGTCATCGCTGATTCTCCAAATTCTATTTTAAAAGAGGAAACTAAATATTTTAAGCAGATGTTTTCTTTTCTGTCTCTTCCTCACCCTCTGAATGAAGATTACTGTAAGGAATTATTTCCCAAAATTTTTGATTTTCTTTTTACAATTCAATGGGAAGGCCAAATTACAGAGGAATAACTTTTTGAGGCTAACAAATCCTTTCAGTCTGGAAAAACCCCAAGGCTTGATGGCATACCGGTAGAGGTATATCAAGCCCTTTTTGATATACAGCTTATTTTAGCTACTTCTATATACATGGTATTCTGTCAGGTACTCAGCAGGAGGGCCTGAATTCTCTACTTTTAAAGCAATATCCAGATGGAAAATACAAAGATCCATTAAAAAATCTGGAGGCTTCTTACACTTAGTGCATAGCACTCAGAATTCAAAAGGTTTAACCAGGTATTGTTCATCCTAATCAGACAGGTTTTTTACTTGGACGATACATTGGAGATAATATACGACAACTACTAGAAATAATAGAACATGAAACATCTAAGAAGCCAGGCCTGGTATTCATAGTGGATTTTGAAAAGGCCTTTGATTAAGTAAGACTGGATTTTATATATAAATGCCTGGATTTTTTCCATTTTGGTGAGTCTCTTATTCAATGGGTAGAAGTAATGTATAGCAACCCCAGGTGTAAAATAGTAAATAGCGGCTTCTTCTCAGAGAGTTTTGAACTATCGAGAAGAGTTAAACAAGGGTGTCCGCTGTCACCATATATATTTTTTTTACGGCCATCAAAATGCTAGCTATTAAAATCAGATCAAATAACAATATTAGAGGATTAGAAACACAAGGCTTGAAAACAATTTTGTCCGTTTATGCCGATGACTCAAGTTTTATGTTAAGTCCGCATGCTAGAGCCCTGCAATGTGTCATTGAAGATCTAGATAACTTTTCTGGCCTCTTTGGGCTAAAACCTAATCACTATGAAGTGTACCATATTACGTATTGGATCTTTAAAAGACAACTTTTACATTACCCTGCAATTTACCTAAAAAATGGTCTGACAGTGAAGTAGACATACTTGATATTCATATCACAAAAATAAAACCAGTAAATGAATGCTCCACAATGAATTTCAATAGAAAACTACAAAAATAGACAAGATCCTGCAACCATGGAGAGGTAAATACCTGTCTATTTATGGAAATATTACACTGATTAACTCCTTAGTCATATCTCAGTTTACTCACAAACTTATAGCGCTGCCTACTCCTGATGATTCATTTTTCAAATCATATGAACAAAAAATATTTCACTTTATCTGGAATGGTAAACCACACAAGATAAAGCATGCCTATGTATATAATGAATATGAACTGGGTGGGCTGACATTATTAAACATAAAAGCACTAAGCCTCTCTCTAAAAGCTTCACTTATTCAAAAGTTTTACTTGAACCCTAAATGGTTCTCAAGTAGATTACTAAGAAAAGCTTATCCCTTGTTGCTTTTTTGCCTGTGTGCAGATTGCCATTTTTAATTTTTGATTCATTGAAAATGAAACCTTGTTCAAAGTATCTCTCTTTTTCAAACAAGCAATGCTGAGCTGGTTACAATTTCAATTTCAGAAAAGATAGAACAAATATTACAACACATTTGATGGTTTCTCTAAAATACCTGTATTTATGGAAAAGGTGTTTGAGAAGGGTATTCTATTTTTAAATGACATGGTACATTGGAATGGTAGAGTTCTGTATTTCATGGAGCAGAATCAGAATTGTATGGAAAGGTCTGCTCAATCCATTCGGACCCCTTGACTTGTTCCACATTTTGTTACGTTAGAACCTTATTCTACATTGTAGAATATTAGTGAACACATCAAAACTATGAAATAGTACATATGGAATCATGTAGTAACCAAAAGTGTTAAACAAATCAAAATCAACTTTTATATTCTTCAAAGTAGACACCCTTTGCCTTGATGAGAGCTTTGCACACTCTTGGCAATGTAGAAAATAGTAAAAATAAAGAAAAACCCTTAAATGATTAGGCGTGTCCAAACTTTTCACTGGTACTATATATATATTGACATAGTGATTGTGTGTGTGAGAGAGCAAGAGGGTCCCATTTGGTCATTAGTCTTTACAAAAACTTCTGGTTGTCATTTGTCATGGCACCATCACGATATCCCCACAATAGATGGGAAGCCCACCTGCCTGCTCTGCCCCTTCAGTACTCTGACACAATATTTTCTTGAGCAGTAAAGCTGTTCCTTGACTCAACACTGTTCAAGCTGCAAGCCAAAGGAAGTAAGAAGGTAGCTTTGCACAAGCATTTGCTTGTGCAAGCCACAACGGCTCATAGGAACAAGAGCCTATCTCCTGTTTCTGTAGTGTGAGGCAGCAAGTACACCCCCTGAATAAGACAGGGATCAAACTGTCCAACCTTCAAATCTCAGTAAGGACACTAACAACAAGGGCACGTAGATGGTTATGCAAGCCATAGGTATAACTATATTGCATATTAAGTTGTTCCATGTCGACTGGAAAATGAGAGCCATGCACAATTAACCATGACAAAGTATTTTATTAGATAGAGACATTGTCCTACAGGTAGTAGTTATTCTTAGAATCACTGGTGTTCAACAAACAGGTTACGATCTACACAAAGTGTTCATATGCTGTAGGTTTCCTTGATAATGGTTTTCAACATACTGTATGATTGGCTGAACCTCATTGGAGAGCAATAACATTTCTGTATTGTTTTTGCAGAACATCTTCTTAGTGAACCTGTGACTAGTGGTAATTGTAATTTTGACTGAACACTTCAGGCAGTTCAGAGAGAATGGATAAGCCTGCCCTCTTATTCTTCATCAGTAAAGTTAGAAATATTAGTGGTATCAGTGGGGATGGTATTCCGTGTTGGTTTCTATCAGCTATAGACGGAGACAGGTCATCAGCCAGAACTGCCTGTGAAAAAGGAGCACAAATTATGCAAAAAGGTTAGCACGGATGGAAACCTAAAACACAGATGAGCAATGTACAACTCATGATAAGTGCACTAGTCACAATTCAATTAACATATCCTACTGTTTTTTATTGTTCACAATAACTGTATGCTCCAGTTCAGTGCATGCCATAACCAATCAATCATTCACTCAATTTATCCAAGTGTGGTCTTATTGAGTCCAATGAGGTGTTATAGCACACGTAGGGATGACAAGGTTCACACTGTTAGGCAAGAGAAAGAAACACTGAACTAAACTAACCAATTGTACAAATCCATTGCGCTTCAATCCATGAAAGGGAGTAGCTGAGTGCAGACCATTGGAAGAAGGGGAGGGTATCAAGGCATCTTTCAGCCAGTTTGGTGCCCCACCAGCCCTTGTTTTCTATGGGAGAGCATCCTTACCTGTCTGATGGTGGGCAGCTTGGTCAGTGGCACCTGAAAAGACAGAAGGAGGCAGTGTCTGCTGGAGGAGCTGATGGGGTTGCCCATACACAGCAGTGACATCATAGTTTCCTGAGAGCTGGAACACAAAATAGATACATTGAAAGGAACACTGTCAGGTCTGGGGCAAATTAACTAACATAGAAAAGGATTTTCTTTCAAAAAACTTGGTAGCCTTCAAATCAGACAAAATGTGTTCCACGATGTCTTGTTGTGACGGTAGCTAGTTAGTTAGGCTAGCCAGTGAGGTAGCTAGCGAATGTTAGACAGTAACCAAAGATTTGTATAACTAACCCAAGATAGACCAGAGCCTGTCGTTTCCATGGAAGTGAAAATCAATAATAGTGGACAGAACAAGCAAGGAAGTGGGCAGTGCCAAGCACAAACTATAGAGATCCTATTGGCACGCTCTAGCATTTATTTGCATATTTCCATAAGGGAATGCCTGCTCTGTGTGTATGCGGTTGTGAAATAACTAAATTCGCCCTTGCACTTCTAAACAACACCTTTTTTTAGAAACTTTGGCTAAGGGTGAAGTCTACAAAATGTGTTTGTTAGAGAATCTAGTTTTGAAAAATTGTATTTGAGATCAAATGTTTAATAAAAAAATAGCAGAATGTCAGCCAAAATCCATCTCCTCCTGCTGCCGGCCAGTGGGCTTCCTCTCATCACCATATTTGGTAGTGAGTGGAAACGCCAACCGGATGCTTCACATTTACACATCCGGTGAAATAGCTGGCTCATTGTTCTAGCTGTGGTAGCTGGCTTCATATAATAGCCAATTAGCCATATTAGCTAGCTACTAGTTGTTCTTCTTTTTCTGTGGGGTTTGACACTGGCCGTTGTTGCCGGGACAGCCTAAAAACACACCTCATCGATACAGCTACAACCAAAAGTGACTGTTGCCAGAATCCGTGCTATCCAGTATCCTTGGGACCTCCCTACCCCATTGAAGTTGAAATTTAAATTGGTTAGGTAAGGGTTATGATTAAGGTTAGGGTTTAGGGTAGGGACGTCCTAAGGATCCCAGATAGCACTGACCCTGTTGCCAGCAAGCACAGACAACCTCTTCCACCTCACGCTACCAAAGACCCGCCCACTGTGCTTGATTGACAGGTCTAACACACATCGGAAATGAAAACGCAAAGGAGCAATGAAGGAAAGGAAATAGCAAAATTATGCAACTCAATTTTAGGAAGGTGTTCCTAACGTTTGGTACACTCATCAGTGGCGGCTGCTGAGGGGAGGACGGCTCAAAATAATGTCTAGAACGGAGCAAATGGGAATGCTTCAAACAGATGGAAATCATGTGTTTGATATATTTGATAGCATTCCACTCATTCCACTCATTACCACATGCCGGTCCTCCCCAATTAAGGTGCCACCAACCTGCTGTGATACTCAGTGTACAGTAGGTCAAATATTTATAGAGCATATGTTTGGTGTACTTCTTTGTGTCAGTGGAGGTCTCTGCATGTAGGAAGGGCAGAATGGACCTTCCTTTTTAAAGAATACAAAGGATATATTAAAAAAAACTCAAGGTTCATAGTACTGGGGTGGCAGGTAGCCTAGTGGTTAGAGCGTTGGACTAGTAACCGAAAGGTTGCAAGATCGAATCCCCGAGCTGAAGGTCGTTCTGTCGTTCTGCCCCTGAACAAGGCAGTTAACCCACTGTTCCTAAGCTGTCATTGAAAATAAGAATTTGTTCTTAACTGACTTGCCTGGTAAAATAAAACTATGTGCAGAACTATGCAGAGACCTTTTTACACACTCCAATTAATTGACAAGCATTTCAGGTGGCAGTCTGGAACACTTTTTGGAATTTAAATTGTGCTAGCTAGCTACCTGGGAGATGAAAGCCCTGCAGGTTCAAATCAAATCAAATCGTATTAGTCACATGCGCCGAACAACAGTGAAATGCCTACTTAGGAGCCCCTAACCGACAGTGCAGTTACAAAAAATACGGATAAGAATAAGAGATAAAAGTAAAAAGTAATTAAAGAGGAGCAGTAAAAAGATAACAATATATACAGGGGGGGGGGGGGGGTGTCGGTACAGATTCAATCTGAGGGGGCACCGGTTAGTTGAGGTAGTATGTACAGAGTTAATTAAAGTGACTATGCATAGATGACAACAGAGAGTGGCAGTGGTGTGGAGAGGGAGGGGGGGCAATGCAAATAGTCAGGGTAGCAATTTGACTAGATGTTCAGGAGTCTTATGCCTTGGGGGTAGAAGCTGTTTAGAAGCCTTTGGAATGTCTAATAATGATTGGTAGCAAAGAACTAGCCAGGTCCCATTCTGTACGTGCTGTAGCAAACTATTGTTATGCCATGCAATGTTTGGCATGACAATGGAACACAGGGCGGTTGACTTAAGTACAAACTGACTGGGCCATCAGGCTAACTAAGAAGTGACGTGCATATCTTTGTTCTCGTGTCCCCTTACTTCTTCTGTAAGTAGAAATCCAAGCGGAGGGTGAAGTTTGCGGGCAGTGACTCGGGACAAAGTGAGAAGTCTTCAGAAAGCAACTGCTACAGTGACACCAACACTGACCAGGAGGGGGATGAGGAGGAGGAGGAGGAGAAAAAGGAAACAGAAGAAAACAAAGATACTCTAAATTAATGATGAAGTGGAAAAAAACTATTGAAATAAGGATTACTTTAAGTTTTAATGAAAAGTCTGTGATGTTGTATTCTTTCATGCTATCAATTCCTGTTTTAATAAAGAGGTCCTATGGCAGAAATGTTTTGTGTCAATTAGTGTGCTAGTGGGGGGTGTAGTGCTAAGTTGCCCCTAGATTCTCATCTTGGATAATTTTAGCATTTTACCCATGGGCACTAATGGTTAAGGTTAGGATTGGGGGAGCGGAAGCTTATCCTAGATCTGTACCTGAGAGAAACTTCACTCCGGAGTGCTAGTGGGTGGTATGCACCTACCTTGACATTGCACTTCTCTCCCACTAGATGGCAGCAAATGCATGAGTATTGATAAGAGGGCCATATGTATTTCCTTAAGCAGGGCTCTGTTAATTATACAGGGGAGTGAAGAGAGAAGAGAGAACATATATTACTTCTCTGAAGACAAATTACTCTTCTTGCCAGGAGAGGAAACATCCAGATCCGAAGAGGGGGTAACAGACAAGGGGGCATCTCACCCCATTTGGCTCCTACTAGTTATTTATTAATCCTAGAATTTCAACAAGGTCTCTGAGGTCAAAGGTTCTAGAATCTTCTCTGTGCGAGAAAGGTTCTACAAACTGATCTCTGGGGGAGACTGTTTAAGAGCTGTCCATGGTTCTGATTAGATACAAAAGGAGCATTCTGTACTTCTACCTCAGTTTTAAAGTATATGTAGCAGAATGACCCAGGGCCAAAACTCATTGATTAGAATCAGGGTTCTCTCTATCAATGTTTTCCTTTTTAAGAGCTTTCTCAAGTCTAGGTCCAAGATTTAAATCCAGTGTTATTTGAAAGATAACATTTTTGGACGTCTGCCTTTTTTTGTTCCTTGTTCTATTTTTTGTTGTTAAAATAAGTATTTTTGGAACAGTAGCATTATCATACTAAATATACAACCAGTTGTTTGTGAGGGAAGCATTGGAAGATGCCTTGACCGTAAATGTTTTAGGGCCAATGGGTTTCCTCTAGTTGTTCAATACTTTTTCCACAGTGAGTTCAATTCAGTTGAAGTGCGCCGTGCTCACAAGGCCAAGTGCTGCGCTCCTCATCTGGGCGAATGGCCAATGTTTGAACCAGCTTCTCCAGTCTGTGACCCCGGGATGACACTATTACCTCGCCCAGCAGCTGCCAGGGCTTCACCACGGCGGATCAGTCTCCCGATTTGTGGATTCCTATATTTCTCTATACACAGGGCTGGCTGCATGCACACACATGGACACGCACGCTGCATCATCTTCACGACAATAATAATGGGCTTCATAAAGAGGCCAGTGTGCCGACAATACTTCTTGGGCCAAAATGTCTGCTTCCGTTCTCGTATTGTTTAGTGTGCTTTCCCTTTCTACTCTTAAGGGTTCCTCCCAAGGCTCTGCCATCTGGCCCATTCGTGCTCTCTTTCACTAACAATAAGATATTAATAACCAACACATCTGTGTGATGTCAGCCTCCGAGAGTAGATGGGTCCGACGGCCGAGACTTCTTTCTAAATTTTACAGTCACTCCTCAGGGGGCCTCGTATAGAGTGTGTGCATGTGTGTGTGTTTGTGTGCTCCCTATGTTCACAAGCGATAAGCCACTGCGTTGAATAAATCCTATGACGCCTCTATTCAAAAGAACAGTTTCAATTTGAATTTTTCAAGTTCAAGGGACTGTTATTTTTACTTTACAAACCAAAGGATGGAATTACCGGGGATATTTCTTCACTTGTTTTTAGGGCTGATACTGTACACTAGAGAGCCACACTGAACAGAGCCAAACCAACCTGTACTGGGCTGGGTTGGTTACACATCCACCATAGTTGCAGGAACTCAAAAGGACAATGTGGAAAGAAAAGTTCAGAGCCAGAAGTTTGGTTTGGGTTGGTTTTTAGTGTGAAAAGGGAAGGCTACAACTGCAACCCATTCTGTGAGTTGGCTGGTGGGGATAAAACCAATGTTTACTGTTCACCTGTCTGTGTACTGTGCTTGACCGAATTATTCTCTCAGTCCACGGTTTTCTCTTTTTTGTTGCCATGTTAGTTTCCAGTTTCCTACTCTCCTGGTTCACACCAGTTTGCTTAATGATAATTCTTGTTTCCAGAGTGACATGCACATCATGACAGCAACGCTAATGCGTTAGTAACAAGCACGGCGAATTAACTCCTACGTCCCAAATGCCACCATATTCCCTACATAGTGCGCCATTTGGCCCACAAAACGTGTACTTCACTGTACATGGCGAAGCAGCAGAGAACCGTTCTCTGTAAGAATGTGTGCTACCCCTCACTGTCTGATCCGCACGCACGCACGCACGCACGCACGCACGCACGCACGCACGCACGCACGCACACACGCACACACACACACACACACACACACACACACACACACACACACACACACACACACACACAGATAGATAGATCTAAATTGCATTCTGTAGAATTAGAAAGGTATACTGTGGCCTGGGTGGACTAGCGGTTAATGCAGGGTTTCTCTAACTCGGTCCTCGGGACCCCAAGGGTTTTTTGCCCTAGCACTACACAGCTGTTTCAAATAATCAAATATAGCTGTGCACCTCTCGGGGTCCCGAGGACCGAGTTTGGAAAACGGTGGGTTAGTGCCAGCACCTACATCTAGTATCGTCGTGGTTTAGAATCCGGCCCACTGCCTTCGGACACACTCTCTGTCTATTTCTCCTCTGTCCAATAAAAAACAAATCCTAAAAATATATGTACAAAATTCAATCTTCCATCCTGTGACACTTCATCCATAGAAACATTAATAATTGAACGCAGGCTTCATACACATCACGTGACATCTAGAAAAATACATTTATTTTTGTGCATGGATCAAAATGTATTCTGGGCATGGATACAAGTGCACATAAATGACAAAGGTTAAGGGTTAAATGATAAAGGTGGACGGGAAGAGCGCTAGGCTCCCATATTGCTTTTACAGTACAGAGGAACAGTTGAGGAGAACAGAGGGCGATGGAAAACCTAAGCCAGGGTCATATTCAGAAGGTATGAAACCATTTTGAAAGAGATTGAGCTATCACCTGGGGGTGTATTCATTACTGCACAACGTAGCAAACTGCTGCAAAACGTTTGGCAATGGAAAAACGGTTGCCAATGAAAACAAGAGTTTCTATTGGACACATTTAGTTAAAGCCTTCCCGTTTGGTTCCTGGTGAATACACACCTGAAGTATTCGAGCAGAACTTGTCCTTCATTCCAGGGTGACACTAGGGATCACTGCACTCCACTGCACCTGAACTCCCTCATTATACGCTTTTCGTCCAAACACTTACGTCAAATGTCATAGGTTCCATGCATGTCAAATGGGTCAGTGACACAAAGCAGTGCAATTGTGAAACAAAGAATAAATAGCACAAAAATCACAAGTCCAACACACTATGTTAGAAGTATTACTGGCATGGCTGTTCTCTTGGGAATTGAACGTATAATGCAGAAGGAAAGAAAACAGAAATGATCTACATTTTGCAATTGGGGCAGTCTCTTCAATTCACTCGAGCAAATCTATGGAACGAGCTTTAGATTGAGAGAAACTCAGCATGAACGTTACAGAGATTTCCTTTGAAAGGCATAAACAATGGAAAGTACTTTTTCCATTTTACATGTACTGTACATGAATGAACACTACAAACACCAATCTTTTTTGGAACAAACATTTTGACCCATGTATTCTTCCAATAGCCTGTGATAAAATAAAATAAATCCTTAAGTTATCTAGCTAACATATTAACAACCATATATATCTCTTGAATTTCTGTTTAATTTAGCTCAGCTTGAATATGCGTTTTTTGATTGTTGATTAATATATACAATGCCAATTTCAAGTGTATATTTCTCAAAAATATGGATTTCAGTTAGCTAGCTGGTTAACTCAATGATCCTGCTTTCTGGAACATCCCCAATGTGCTACTTAATATATACACAGTCATTGTTGATGAAGACCTCAATTGATCACAGATTCACACCACATAGGATGAACACATTTGTATTGCTATAAGTTGTGCCATTATAATAGCCACTCTAAATACAGTAACGTATGTGAAAAATGTGAAAATACTGAAGAGTGGGGTAGTCAGCTTATATAAGTCATAGGTAAAGATGTGTTTGGGATATAAACAGTATACAATACATGTGTGTGAGTGCAGGTGGGAATGTGTGTGTGTGTGTGTGTGTGTGTGTGTGTGTGTGTGTGTGTGTGTGTGTGTGTGTGTGTGTGTGTGTGACTGTACGCGTGTGTGCTTGTGTGTGCGCATATATGTACACCCCCACCCCCTCCCTCACACACACACACACACACACACACACACACACACACACACACACACACACACACACACACACACACACACACACACACACACACAAGTGACTCCATCCCTCCCATCCTCCAACACAACACAGCCCGCTCAGGTGAAGAAGTCTTTGGAGATGGCCTCCACGAAGTTTGGCGCTGACATGAGGATGCCGATGGTGCAGAGGATGGTGAACACAGAGAACGCCATCAGGCACAGCCGGTCAATCACAGATGCCGCAAACTTCCACTCATTGCACAGCGACTCGTCCTCGTCCTGGCCCCGGAAGCGCTTGGCGATGTAGCGCACCTCCTCCAGGATCTTGGACATGTCGGAGTCCACGGGGCTCGCCACCCCCACCCCGGTGCCGCCTGCCACGCTGCCCAAGTTGGGCAGCCCGGCCCCGGGTAGCAGCACCTCCTCGTCCCCTGCCCCCACCAGCCTGGAGCAGATGACGCCTGAGTCGGGGGTGGTGGTGTAGTGCATGCCCTCCATGCCCCGGAAGCCGATGTAGAGCATGTTGCCATTGGTGGGCTGGAGGGTCCCCTGGCTCATACTGAGCTCCACACTGGAGAGGCTGTTGCGCGGGTGCTTGTTGTGGCAGGCCAGACGCACACGCTCCTCGCCGGGCCGCTTCATACGCAGGAACCAGGCGCACCAGTTCAGGAGCACCACACGTGTCTTTGTGGGGATGTGTGGGAGTGAGAGAGAGAGAGAGAAAGTGTGTGTGTGTGTATGCGTGTCAGTGTTTGTGTTTGTGTGTTTATGTACACCAGGGGGAGGAGAGACAAGAATAGAATATCAACACCAGAGGAGAGAAACATGAACAGGAGATGATCACTATGCAAGCATTGTGCATTAGCTCCCAATTCTAACACAGACGCTGACAATTTTAACATGGCTTTTCACTCCGATTATGTTCTCTTGGTATACTGTAGCTATACATGTTTTAGAGAAAAAATATCAGTTTACAACATTTTTCAAATCATATAGATCTGCTCCATAAAATACAGTTTAAGTCGGAAGTTTACGTACACCTCAGCCAAATACATTTAAACTTAGTTTTCACAATTCCTGACATTTAATCCTAGTAAAAATTCCCTGTCTTAGGAACACCACTATATTTTAAGAATGTGAAATGTCAGAATAATAGTAGACAGTGATTTATTTCAGCTTTTCTTTCTTTCATCACATTCCCAGTGGGTCAGAAGTTTACATACACTCAATTAGTATTTGATTGCATTTCCTTTAAATTGTTTAACTTGGGTCAAACGTTTCAGGTAGCCTTCCACAAGCTTCCCACAATAAGTTGGATGAATTTTGGCCCATTCCTCCTGACAGAGCTGGTGTAACTGAGTCAGGTTTGTAGGCCTCCTTGCTCACACGCTTTTTCAGTTCTGCCCACAAATTTTCTATAGGATTGAGGTCAGAGCTTTGTGATGGCCACTCCAATACCTTTACTTTGTTGTCCTTAAGCCATTTTGCCACAACTTTGGAAGTATGCTTGTGGTCATTGTCCATTTGGAAGACCCATTGCGACCAAGCTTTAACTTCCTGACTGATGACTTGAGATGTTGCTTCAATATATCCACATACTTTACCTCCCTCATGATGCCATCTATTTTGTGAAGTGCACCAGATCCTCCTGCAGCAAAACACCCCCACAACATGATGCTGCCACCCCTGTGCTTCACGGTTGGGATGGTGTTCTTCGGCTTGCTAGCCTCCCCCTTTTTCCTCCAAACATAACGATGGTCATTATGGCCAAATAGTTATATTTTTGTTTCATCAGACCAGAGGACATTTCTCCAAAAAGTACGATCTTTGTCCCCATGTGCAGTTGCAAACCATAGTCTGGCTTTTTTATGCAGTTTTGGAGCAGTGGCTTCTTCCTTGCTGAGCGGCCTTTCAGGTTATTTCGATATACGACTCGTTTTACTGTGGATATAGATACTTTTGTAGATGTTTACTCCAGCATCTTCACAAGGTCCTTTGCTGTTGTTCTGGGATTGATTTGCACTTTTCCCACCAAAGTACGTTCATCTCTAGGAGACAGAACACGTCTCCTTCCTGAGCGGTATGCCGGCTGCGTGGTCCCATGGTGTTTATACTTGCATACTATTGTTCGTACAGATGAAAGTGGTATCTTCAGGCGTTTGGAAATTGCTCCGAAGGATAAACCAGAGTTGTGGCGGTCTGAGACTGATACAGTGAATTATAAGTGAAATAATCTGTCTGTAAACAATTGTTGGAAAAATTACTTGTGTCATGCACAAAGTAGATGTCCTAACCGACTTGCCAAAACTATAATTTGTTAACAAGATATTTGTGGAGGGGTTGAAAAACAGGTTTTAATGACTCCAACCTAAGTGTATGTAAACTTCTGACTTCAACTGTATATAAGTCTTATTCCGTAATGAACCAGATTACTATGTCAAGCACAAGTTCAGATCACAGAAAACATATGACGACACATAGTACATAATAAATTAACATTCCTGCTCTAGAAAAAGTGTTGTAATAACCTCTGGTAGCCTGCCAATATAATGGCTTACATCTTGTTATTAGCATGTATGAATCTTTATCTTGTTTAATAAGGCTTATAATTGCATCATCCACATTTCTGGCAGTTTCCAAAGTTCTGTGCCCTCTCCACTCGCTTCCATCTGCCCTTCAAGCCTGGCCAGCAGTCTCTCCTCCCCTCCCCTCTTCTTCAAACTACATTGGCATTCCTCTCACGCCAATGCTCAAACTGCCCACTAACCCTGACTAACACACACACACACACACACACACACACACACACACACACACACACACACACACACACACACACACACACACACACACACACACACACACACACACACACACACACACACACACACACACACACACACACACACACCTCAGAGCAAGGAGCAGCCGCTGGTCCGCTGATGTAGAACCCTTAACCTTCAGGTCCAATTCCACCTTAATGGAATGTCAGCATTCGGAATTCCGAGTGTATCCGGCGTTCCAAGTGAATGCAGAACGAGGGAATGGGCGGGGATGGAAAGACGGACACGGACTCACCCACTTTGGCATTTTGGCTCCGTCCGGGTCATGATGGTGGTACTGGAGGACCAGGACAGTGGCGATGACGGACAGGCCCACGATGACCATGGTGGTGGCAAAGTACTGGGCTGGAATACAAAGAGAGAGAGAGAGAGCGAGAGAGCGAGAGAGAGAGAGAGAGGCACGGCATAACTCAGAGGAATCATAGGGGATTATATACTATGGCTGGAGACCAAGGGCACATTCAGTTAATATATGCCACAGAGCAGATGCTTTTATCCAAAGCGACTTACAGTACAGTGAGTGCATACATAGTATGTGTATGTGATCCCTTTGGGAATTGGACCCGCAACCCTGGCATTACTTGTGCCATGCTGTTACCGACTGAGCCACACAGCAGGAGGTATACTGTCTTGCATACTGATATATGCGCCGAAAAAGAGCCTCTCAGAGATGAGCATCTGAACCGTGCCTGGTGTTCAGTCGGTCGCAATGTTCAGAATGTCGAAGATAAAAATGTAGCTAATAAAGGATGTCTGCAGAAAATACAACATGTCTATCTCTAATCTCTCTGAACGCTACGGCAAGCTGCAGGACCGACTTGCCCTATACGCAGACTATGCAACACGGGGTGCAATTTCGAAACTTGGTAGTGCAAATTTTCCTCAAATATGTCAGTCAATGACAAACATAGTATGATAAGGTTAGAGCCAGCCCTGGCAAGCTGAATATCTTCCTCACGGCAGAGACCAAATGGGCCTTCATATCATGTTAGGGGGGGATCTGGCCTCTCTTTATTGGATAGCTTGAAGATACTGTGGAAGCAATTGGGTGGCACGCAGGGAAATAGCTGAGATGAGGATATCAATATGTTTAAGAATATAAATATCTGCCATTGGTAAAAATATGACAGTAATTGGGCTTGAGCTGCAGATTCATTAGCGTAAAAGATTACACACGAACATCCATTGCTTTGAGCATTGCTCAATATCAATATCAATATATATTCATCAAAATATAAAAAGAAACTGCAAACTATACTCCCATGCGGCACTGCAATCAACGCCAAGTCTCTATTTTTTAATTTGCTTGTCAAATTAATCCATTGACCCATTTGTTTGCCAGACTGACTGCCTGCCACTTGAGCGCGGAGGTCTCAGATGATACGTAGTCAGGGTTGTTCTATTCATTAGGGCACAGCGCAGTAAAACATTTTGCAACGGATAACAAAAACGATCATTTATTAATGACCAAGTTCAGGTAGTCCCTTGCTGTTTCAGTATGTTTTCCCTCCATTTGGTGCTTATAAACACACCCCAGGTCTCATGGGTGAGTGATTGCACTTATATCTCATCAGTCCAACCGATTAATGACCTACTGTATACTGTAGCGTCACTGTGTGTGACAAATGAGCTCGGAGGGGCCACCCAGTTTCGCTTTAAAAGGAGCGTGTGTCACTTTTTCTGTTTCATCAGCTCTTTCTACCTCAGTCATTGAGGGCCGGTTCGTCTTACGAATGTGGTGACACAGAGGGGACGGATGGATAGATGGAAGGCATGAATGGATGACTGGGAAGAACAGATGGCTGGAGAAATGGACAGATGAGAAAATGGATAGATGGAGTAGGGTGAGGATGAAGGTCTCCTTCAGCACCTACCTATGAGAGGAACAGAGTCGGAGGTGGCCGGCATGATTTCAGCTACCAAGAGCATGAAGACAGTTAGAGAGAGCAGCACAGTAATACCTGGAGAAAGGAAGAAAAAGAGGGAGAGACAGACAG
Organism: Salvelinus fontinalis; assembly: GCF_029448725.1. NCBI lineage: Eukaryota > Metazoa > Chordata > Actinopteri > Salmoniformes > Salmonidae > Salvelinus > Salvelinus fontinalis. Next base: position 51,783,250 of record NC_074673.1, read on the forward strand.
GCAGACCATTAGAAGACAGAACCTACTGTACATCACCAGGCATGCTGTTATCATGTTATCGTATCATAGTTATTATCAAGGTATCATCGTGATTCGCATGTTATCATAGTGATTATCGCGTTATCACAGTGGTTATCATGTTATCAAAGTGATTATCGCGCTATCGTCATGGTATCATAGTGATTATCATGGTATCATAGTGATTATCATGTTATCATCATGCCATCATAGTGCCTATCTGTATTATAGTTATTATCATGTTATCATGGTCATTATTGTGGTTTTTGTAAAAGAGAGAAATGTTATTTTCAACCATTTTGCAACCAATGTACAAATTAGAAGAGGGTAGCTCATTCATTAGAAGTGAACTTATAAAGGCTGAATGTAAATGGAAGGCCTGTAAACTTCAAGTGTTCTACGAGATAATGAAGGATCTGATGAGAACTTACATGTTGCGGTTAAAAATGCAAGAGCGAACTACTTCTCTACCCTGATCTCCCGAAACTTCTGTTTAAGACAATTTATTTAACGAGGCAAATCAGTTAAGAACAAAGTCTTATTTACAATGATGGCCTACCCCGGTCAAACTCGGACGACGATGGGCCAATTGTACGCCGCCCGATGGGACTCCCAATCAGAGTTGGACGTGATACAGCCTGGATCCGAACCATGGACTGTAATGACGCCTCTTGCTTGAATTGCCCTGCCAATGCATGGTTGTTCTTCTCAGAACATGTTTTAAAATTACGTTTCAACATTTGAGGTAGACTATATATTCACACCGGTAATAAAACTGAGTGAACATATATTGAAATAATTAGCTTTTTTATTTTTTATTTACTGGGCTGATGGAGCCTGCATCAGATGGTCAGTCTCAGCGGAGGGAGAGAGCAGCAGACTGAGGGTCTGCCTCTCAGTGTCCCTCCACTGACACAGACCAAAAAGGGACACCATCTTCCAGCTGATGGCGAAACTCGAGTCACACTACATTATTTCTGCCTCATGCACAAATTCATGTTGTTAGTCCTATGACCAGAGCCAAGCCGCTAATAATAACAATGCAAGCCTATCGATACACTTTCCTACTCATTCATTACAGCTGTAGTGTTGGTTGTAGCTTGAGTGGAAGTTGAGAGAACACACACTTTATGGCTTATAAAAATGTTGAATAGAAAGTGTTGACAATGCTAGAGTAAAAACTTAAACATGAACTCGTAAAAACAGCAGCTCTTTGCTGTATTCGTTCACAGATTCTCTCTCTAGTCATGGTTTTCAAAGTTTCGAAATCTCACAGTCTCAACTTTACTGTAGATTTATTTTACACCTGCTGCCTTATTGCAGACACGGTAATCAGAGCCATCCGATTGGCAAGTGGTAGGCCTATAGTGTACTTGATTTGCTTCTCCCGGGCCCAATGGGAAAGACGTTTGCATCTTCAGACATATGAAATTATTCAAAATTGGAACATGCTGCCTACCCGGCACGTAGGGCAGCTGAATCGGGTGCAACTACCGCCAATAGCGTGTGACGAATAAAAAATAAAAAACAGAAATTACAGAAATGTTGGGCGATCGACTAGGCATGCCTTGGAGATCAACCAGTTCATGATCGCCCGGTTAGTGACTGCTGTTCTAGAGCTAGAGAAGCAAACCCCTTCAACCAACACTCTTAAAAATAAAGGTGCAAGTTGGAACCACACGGTCCCGTGTGGCTCAGTTGGTAGAGCATGGCGCTTGCAACGCCAGGGTTGTGGGTTCAATTCCCACGGGGGGACCAGGGTTCAATTCCCACGGGGGGACCAGGATGAATATGTATGAACTTTCCAATTTGTAAGTCGCTCTGGAGAAGAGCGTCTGCTAAATGATTTAAATGTAAATGAACCAAATAAGGTTATTGAGAGCGATGAATAGCCCTGCTGTATGGTTTTAAGCCATTTTTGCATCTTTCCCAGGGTGCCTTTCAATTGAATTTTAGAGTTACCAGTACCACCCATGACTGTGTTTGCTAGTGACAGAGATATAGCAATTACATTCATTAATTTTCAGTCCTGTGGCCTTCACCATTAGATCCTAAATTAATATGTTATCATTACAATTACATTCTTTAAGACAATACAATACACATTTCACAAGGCTTATTTTGAGTGGCTAGTTTTACCCTAACGCAGTGGCCTGAAACTCATGGTTTACAGGCCACATTAGGCCTGCAAGTTACATTATGTTGGCGTGCAAAGTGATGTGTAATTTCTGTTGAAATCCAGCCAGTGTGGGGATATGCAACATTTTCATTTTTATTCACCCACAACCTGCATTCAGAATGATTGCCAGGGTAGGGAAGACTAAGATATCAGACTACCTAAAGCATCTAAACTGGAACAATCATTTCAGTAACTTTTGCAACAAGTCCAAGTAACAGATTTGAATATGTTAGAACAATTTATGTTATTTTTATTTCAGTAGTCTAAAATCAATGAATCAATCAATGCACATGCAAAAACATAGATATTGAAACAAACAATTCAAAAATCAAACCTGCAAAAGAACATCTGGGAAATAAGATAATGAAGGGCATGGTTTTGGTTCAGCTCTGGTTATTAACACCAACACTGGGGTTCTTTTACATCACTGAGTGTTAATTTAACTCCTGAATCAACACTAGAAATGTTACACTGAAATTCAACACAAGTTGACAATGGCCAATTTTCTGTGTTCTATGAAAGGGACACATCTGCAGGCTTCCATACATTTCAAGAACCTTTTCGAATTCTGAAGACTGTAGATGCACCATTAAGAACCGCCCCCCCACTTAGCTCAAAGGTTCTTTATTGGACAAGAGTTCTCCAAGGAACCTTAAGAGCTGAAGAAGAACCATTTAAGAACCTTATTGTTTTCAGTGTACAGTGGGCTATGACTCACCAGCAGCACACTTCCCAAAGTTTTCTAATGAACTCTGAGGATCAATAAAGCCAGGCGATCCAAGGATCAAGATGGATAGAGCGCTTTCCTCTCATTAACCACTACTGTATTCTTCAATGCACCCAGTCGATACATTTTATACAGACACAAATGGAAACACACACATGCATGCAGACACACAGAAACACACACAGCACGCACACACACAGAGACGCACACACACACACACTTTCTTGTGGTATCACTTGGGAAAATGTTACTTGCAGTTTGACTCCGAGTTTCAAGTCAGTTCATTGCCAGCAGATATTGATTTCAGACCATAAGCCATCCAGTGAATCAAGAGGTGGGAGGGGGAGAGTGGGCAGACGTGGCTAAAGTAGTTAATTGAAGTATCTTGAAAATGTAGTTTTCTATAATACTGTCTCAATATGCTCTACATTAACTATGAGCATAATAAATTGTTTAGGGGAAAGCAATGTGTACGCCGCCCAATGGGACTCCCAATCACGGCCGGATGTGATACAGCCTGGACCCGAACCAGGGACTGTAATGACGGCTCTTGCACTGAGATGCAGTGCCTTAGACCCCTGCGCCACTCGGGAACCTGAGTTAAGGAAAGTAAGTTCAGGAGTAAAAATGTGCTTAACAAGTCACATATAAACTTGCATGCACTCAGTCTGTGTGCAATAATAGTGTTTAACATGATTTTGGAATTACTACCTTATCTCTGTACCCCACACATACAATTATCTGTAAGGTCAGTAATACTGCAAAACAGTTTTTGTCCTGAATACAAAGTGTTATGTTTGGGGAAAATCCAATTCAACACATTACGGAGTACCACTCTCCATATTTTCAAGCATAGTGGTGGCTGCATCATGTTATGGGTATGCTTGTAATCGTTAATAGCTGGGGTGTTTTCAGGATAAAAAAAAAATAGAATAGAGCTAAGGAGAGGCAAAATCCTAGAGGAAAACCTGTTTCAGTATGATTTCCTAGTTCCAGTTTTGACTTAAGTCTTCTTGAAAATGTATGAAAATGATTATCTAACAATGATCAACAACCAATTAGACAGAGCTTGAAGAATTTTGAAAAGAATAATGGGCAAATGTTGTACAATCCAGGTTTGGAAAGCTCTTAGAGACTTACCTCAGAAAGTCTCACAAATGTAATCGCTGCCAAAGGTGCTTCTACAATGTATTGATTTAGGGGTGTGAATACTTAAGTAAATTAGATTTCATTTTCAATAAATTAGCAAACATTTCTAATTTCTAACATTTCTATTGTTTGCTCAGCCACGTTTCTTACTCTGAAAACTAGAAGCATCTAAAAGTACCTGTAAATAGTATCTGTCATCAATTGTACGATAACATACTGTAGATGTGGTTTGTTGCATACAACAAGAAAAAAACACACCCATGTTAAACACCTATATCCTACGCATAAAAATTTGAATATTAATTATATTATTATGGTCCTACGTAGTTGAACTCATTCTGGCAGTAGGCTGCTTCATACACACACACGGACTCACAAAAACACAAAACACAAAATCATCTCCAGGTCTCTCTGGGCAGGCAAGAGGGCATTTCCAGTTCATCTGGTCTGAGGCTCCAGCCAAAGCTCAAGCCCAGTCATGCACGCAGACAGGCAGACAGGCAAGCAGGCCAAGAGCATAGAGGGCTTGGGGGACTGGCCCCTGCAGCGCTGCTCTAACAGATGCACCCCGCAAATATCTGGCCCCCTCTGCCATCACTGGGAAGATTGGGCGCTAGTCTGGGCAGTGCCCATAGGCAGTGGCTAAATGTGTTGTGTTTAATGCACTATAGTTTTTTGGGGGTTACAGGCTAGGTACTGTACTGTAACTACCTATAGCCTATAGATGCAGCTTAAGCATGTCACAAGCTATGTGTGTGATCTTAACATATGCTCTTTTAACTCAGCTTGGCAGCGTGTGTATGCCTGTGTGTGTGTATTACTGTAGGTAGAGATCTGTGTAAAGCCAGTCCACCTAAATGAGTCAAAGCGGATGAATGAAATCAGATGCAGCCAAGTCAACTGGCATGAATAATGTATTTAGGCATACCTTTTCAAAATTGCTTTTTGCTTTTGTTTTAGGTCACCTGCAGACATGCCCATCAGTCAAAATGGCATAGGATGAATTATACAGAGCCATTTATGTAAAAACCTTCACATACATAAACATCTCTAATGTATATAAAGTTTGGTTCTGTAATAACAGTATATTCATGCAGAGAGAAAGATAATAAATTATGGGTGAAATAAATATTTTTCTTCTGACATGTAGACGGAGTGGCTTGTCCGGTGAGTGAAGGGATGGCGTTTAGTTGCCCTAGAATTCAACAGACGGCCTTTGGGCTGAGTGTCAGTCCTGCTAGCCTAGATTGAATGCCAGTCAAGAGTGTGCACTTTACAAACCCACGTCCCTCATACGTACGGACACAAACACACATGAATATTCAGCGACACCACACATTCGGCACACAAACGTTCCGTATGTTACTCACACATTTGTGATAGAAAGCAACAGAGCGGACCATAGTAGTAGGGTACACTGCTGTCTAACATGCCCCGTTTCATCACAAGAAGAAAAGCATACCTTTGTGCTCTGCCTCATGGTATTTAGTATTTAGTACCTTAAAAACACCGCTCACACACACACACACACACACACACACACACACACACACACACACACACACACACACACACACACACACACACACACACACACACACACACACACACACACACACACACACACACACACACACACACACACACACACACACACACACACACACAACCCTTTCACGCACACACACCCTCCCCAGTCTCACCCAGTGAGATCTTCTCTCCGGAGTCCGCGGGCAGCAGGAAGACGAGCAGGGCCAGGGTGGAGATGAGGACACAGGGGATGAGCAGGTTGAGGCCGTAGTAGAGGGTGCGTCTACGCATCACCACCGTGAAGGTCACGTCAGGGTAAGGCTCCTTACAGCAGTCATAGAAACGCTCGTTCCTCCGTCCGGGGACCTCTGCATCACACACACAGACAGAGAATTACAGTATATGCATCCTTATTGTATACACAGATGTTTACTGTTATACTATCTTATACCGTGGCATTGTTGAATACTTGTTTCTGATTGGCTTAAAGGGCATTCTAGAGTGTGCATTATTTCCCTATTACGCACGGTACAATTGCACGGTATAATTTAATAGCTATGAAGTTCATTCTTACACGTTCTATTTTTGAGCTGCTTTGAAAGCAAAAGTCGAGCTGAAAACATTACTGGCATTGTTGAATTCGATTTTTAGAATAGCAAGCCAGGATGAAGGTTTGGTTAGCTAAGGTAGCAAGTCTGTTCGGTTTCCAAAGAAACTACTTTAGCTGTCGAGCTAGCTATTAAATTTGCTAGCTACTTCAGTGGATGTTGCCACACTTCTACTGGCAATATATTTATAGCGGCAAATATGATAAATTATAGCCATGGTATGAAAGGGTTATAATCAACTCAGGAAAATAATGCAACTCCGTGGAAGGTTTATTCCACTCCGCTAGCACATCGTGGAACACACCTTCCACGTCATGCATTATTTTCCAGAGAACGTATAGCCCCTCGGAGATTATTTCTTACATAATCACTGCCAGAACACACCAATAACAGGCTTCAACGAGTAGCCTCTTGTTATCAAGAAAGTACATCAGGGAGTGAATATTGTGAACAGTCCTCTTACATGCTTCACTACTCTTATGATCTTTAGAACATTGGTTTGGATTGTGTGTATGCCCATATAGGAGGGAATCATAGAGCATGTTGATGGTGAAATGGGCAGATTACTTCCTGCGATTTCTATTACGTGGGGCCTCAATGCTCCATTGGTTGGTCTCCTAAGGACACATTCCTCACTCTCTTGCTCCATCATCTCTTTGTTTCTCTATCTCTCCCTCTCCATTTCTTCATTTCCATCTCTTGGAAGCACATGGATGTGTTTTGGCTCCCCAGGGAGCGATGAACAGGCCTTTGTTAATCATTAGCCCCCAACATGACTCCTCCGTCTATGTAAAATGGAGACATTCCATTTATGGAGGGTGAGGACGGGGGCAAACATAACCTAATAGAACCATTCCATCAGGGGTGGTAAAGCCTCATGTGTTTTCGTGTCATTCCCATTCTGAATAGAGCTCTGCATGCGAAAGAAACATCAGGGTAAGGCTCCTTACAGCAGTCAGGGAAACCGAAATGCCACTTGCCCGTCACACTTTGTTGCGCTTGATTTGGCAAATAGTGCCTAGATACGACCCCCCCCTCCAGGTGCAACGAGCTCCATGGAAGCGTCTGCCAACCCACCCCTGCAGGGGGTTCACTAAATAACAGCAGGACAGTTTTAATTGCTGTTGAATAAATGTAGGCATATAATGATTGTTATGTAAATCCAGTTCCATTCCTCAACAATCAGATGTCTTTAGAGGCATCAAAGCCATTGTTCTTTTGAATATTAGTTCAGTCATGGCTGCTAACTGCTTTCTTTTTTTATTACAATGAATGTGGATTCGCAGAGCTGCCCTAGTTCGCACACTACGTCCAGCATAGATCTTACATACAGGAAACTGTGTGATGGTTTAAATAGTAATCATAGAACCAAACCTCAGACTTCTTCGAGCATGACTCTGTGCTTTCTATGGCTCTCTGCCATTCGGGACTGAACTTACCCACAAGGTCCCACTCTCCATTAGCAATGTATCCAGTCACATCCGCCTCTATCATCTGCAGGTCTAAAGACCAGCCCCCGTACGTCCACGAGCCAAACTTGAGATCACAGCGCTGGACATCGAAGGGAAACCAGCGCACGTCGATGTAGCATGTGCTCTTGAAGATTCCTAAGCATCAAATTTGCTTAATTGTATAAACTGTTACCGAAGCAATACATCAAGAAATGGTAAACAGAATGGAAGGATAAGATGAAAGAAGGATATTAATAATATTCCCCCTCATTATAAGGGGGCCAACAACGGAGCCCTGGGGAACTCCAAAACTGTTATGAGAGGGGGAGAAGAAGCAAGAGCAAAACCAGCCTGAGCATGATGAATTGGGACAGAGTTCTTTGATTTACATGCCCTGGATCCCCCACAAAACAAAATGGCAGAAAAATGTAATTTGTTCCCAATCTCTAAGCGTCTGCAAAGCGTTTCCGCCGCAGCCATTCTGCCTATGTTGGATTACTTTTCCCTGCAATAAGGGTCTCTCTGGACATTTGTAAATAGCCAATTTGACTGAATTAGTTAGTCGTTGATAGCAGGCCGGCTGTCATGTTTTGCATAGCCCCCTCTTTTCGTCCATCCAGCCCCCAAAGTAATTCATGTCCGCTGTCTATCGTGATGCAGCTGTTTGTGGCTCTATTGATTTCTGTCAGTTACAACTCTGTGTTTTTCTCTAATTCCTGCAGTCAGCTGGAGGGAGATACTCAGACAGGGTGCACTTTGCGATCACCTTCCTTACACGTAGGTCCTGCTGGTCCCCTGTTGGTGACATATTGTCAGGGACTTGTATGTCTACATCCCGGAGGTGACATTACTGGGTCAGAGAAGATGGGGTCAAACTAGGTGGTAGGGTAGACATGGGAGAGGGTTGTGACAGCTTATAGAGACATTACACCCCCGCATCCAATTTCCACATCTCAGTCACTGCCTCGTTCATAACTCTGAGATGAATCAATGCCTGTCGTAATGACATTCTTAAAGGTCATAAAGCTGATTTACAGACTGATTTGCTTATAGGGAGCTATTTGACTACACTTCACTCCATATCCCGACGGAGATCATGTGTCAGCCAGCCCCACTCGACACACACCCACAGTGGTTCACATGTCTTCTAATTCGGCATGGCGTTGTGTAGAATCTAGTTAATCAGCTCTGCATGACTTAATCCATTAGATTTGGGAGGTTCATCATCACAGGCACAGGCCTTTGTTTGTGGGAGCAGAAAAAAACTAAATGAATAGCAGAAGCTTGGAACGAACACAGAGTGATGGCATCATCATTCAGATCCATAACTTTTCATGGCTTCTTTTATTGGCCCAGAGGGACCTCTCTGACCAAATGGACCTGGCTTATTTCCTGACCACTATACCATTTTGACACAATTTCCAGGCCCACTGATATATACCAGTGGAGGCTTTTGCAGGGAGAATAAGGAGAATGGACCTCCCCCTGTGATCTAGGAGAAGTTAAGGAGGCTTACCTGGGGGGAGATACTGGCAGTAGCCAGTGGAGTTGACTAGGACGTTGGTGTGGAAGGTGGCGTCAAACCTCTCGTCAGCGCTGAGCATTGGACACAGATTAGCAGTTAGCATCCATCAGCGCTTTATTTGCACATAAAATCTAACCTTGTAGCTTTAGCGAGAAAACAAGACCGTAAAGAGCTCAGCAGAGCTGGGGTGTCACTGCCGGCGCAAGGGCTGTGTAAATCATAGTTACTCAGCACAGTGCAAAACAAATAGCATAGACCAGGGATCATCAACTAGACTCAGCCACGGGCCAATTCTTTCATGAGAGGATGGTCAGGGGTCCGGAACATAAATACAAATAATTTGTAGATGGCAAATTTACCGCAAGAAGCCCAAACAGATATAATATTTGACTAAAACATAATAATTTCAAACCTTGCTTACATTTGTATACGATCCCATATATCTAGAGAGCTATTATGTGTGGGAATACATGGAGTTGATTTACTGGTGTTTTTACAGTCTTTTATGTCCAACAATAGAGAACATTGGGGGACAAATAAAATCCCCTAAGGGATCAGTTCTGGAACCCTGACGTAGACTAACACACTGTACACACACACACACACACTGTACACACACTGTACACCCCCCCCCCCCCCCCCCCCCACACACACACACACACACTGTACACACACTGTGCACACACTGTACACACACTGTACACACACTGTACACACACTGTACACACACTGTACACACACACACACACCGTACACACACACTGTACACACACACTGTACACACACACTGTACACACACACACTGTACACACACACACGTACACACACACACACACACACACCACACACACACACACACACACACACACACACACACACACACACACACACACACACACACACACACACACACACACACACACACACACACACACACACTAGTGAAGAAGTTGCATTAGAATGTGAATGAGCAGAGTCGAGCATGTGCAGATTAAGCAGGCTCAGCTGCTTCACAGACAGCCCATACACAAAGAAATGACAACGACAGACACAAACACACACACAAACAAATCAAGAGCTGCACAGTGCCCCCACTTTGATAATGTATCAGTCTGTGCTTCTCTCCAACATAAATCCATGTTACTCTAGCTAGCTGTAGCACTGCAAGATACAGTCACAGCAGTACAGATGAAAGCATCTCTTCATAAAAAAGATAAGCCTACCAGCATCTGACTCAGACATCAACCATTCATCTTTTCGATTTACTTACACGTTTCTCTCAAATAAACGTGTCACCTGTATCTGATCTGCAAAATACATGTTTGATAGTCTACACAGAAAAACAATTCAGTAGAACACTGTGTGCTAATTAAAAAGTTCCTCTACAACGTCTCTACATTCTTCAGGGCCTCGATGTTCTCTGCCTCTGATATCGCCCTCGCTCGTTACACTACTGACATCAATATATTGGGCAAGTTATTGGAGCTTATCTTTGATCAGGCCTCCTTCTCTAAATGCAAATGGAGCTCTGTTCCGTCCCTGACGCTCTCCACAACAATTGCTCAGCATAAGGAAGCATATCCAGACTAGCCTCGGCTGCTAGCGTAGGCACTCCCGTCACGTTGATGTTTTTAAACAAATAAATATAAATCATGACAGGCAAATAAGCTATTTTTACTCTTTTTGATGTACTTAACATATTACGGCTCTGATATAAGATGCAACACATTCAGTTCGCTGAATAGCAATTGTGTTGAATGAATGGCATGGAATGAAGAAAGACAACACCACACACAAGTGCATCAAATGGATGATGGTTCACCTTCTCCTAAATCCAAATCATAACAGTAAATGTTACTGGCTAGCTAGCCGACACACTGACTTAATCCCACAATACAGTACCATGATGTATGAGTAGTGTTACGTACCTGTTGTAGAGGAGAATGTCAGGCCTCCATATCTGGGTGTCAGGGAACCTGACATTGGTAACTCCAGGGTAGTCTGTGGTGTTCCACTGCAGGTAGTAGTCAGTCCAGTACTAGGAGACCACACAGATAGGTTAGGAAACACTGGAGGAAGTTCATAATAAGACTTAACGCTAATGTGTTATAATCAAGTGTGTTATTTACCCATTGTAGAGATTGACACTTACAAGTGTTGTGAGACAAGGTCCAGGTTAACTACATAATAATTTGCACCAGGTGCAATAGGGTTCAATTAAACAATAAGGCCAGAAGCGGAGTGCCTGGATACAGCCCTTAGCTGTGGTATATTGGCCATATACCAAAAACCCCCAATGTGCCTTATTATTATTATTATTAACTGGTTACCAACATAAATCGAACAATAAACAAGTATTTTTGCATCATACCTGTGGTATATTGTCTGATATACACACGGATGAAATGATGTCTTCACCCTGTGTTATTCCTTCTTATGACTTTAATTTGGCATTTTTGTTTTACATTCTTTGGTCAATTTCCTCTGGGGGAAAAAAACAGTTTAACTGTGAACTTGGTACAAATGCTCAGTATATCTGGACCTAATTATCTGCCCACAGGGTTACGGTATAAGGTTACCTAGCTAATGAACAGAGAGAGGCATACAGAAAAGGACAAATTCCCAATGACTGTGAAACATCCGTGTTAAATATCTATGCACTCTGAACGGCTGGTCCGGCACGGTAAGGTATATTATTAGACTTGAGCGGTCTGCCCAGACCTCGTATTTCTACCGAATGACTTCACACAGAAGACAAGCCTATAACTCTGGTCTCTTCCTCTCCAAATGGAGTACATTGTTTGAGCAGCACACCACAACCCCACTCTGGTGAGCATCTCTCAGTTTCGTTGGAGGCTCACTGACTCGCTCTCTCTAATCATTATCTCTAATTATATAATTACCTTCTGACAATGGAATCATCCTTATAAATATTCTCTGGCAAAGGACAGGTATGCTTAATTTCCTTTCGATGAGAGGAGAGCATTCCAAATTGGATTACATACGTGGGTCATTTAAATGGACTTATCTTGTGGCAGAAGGCATTGTTTCATCACAGTGGCTAACCAGCTTCAGGAGAGTTATGTATGGGGAGTGGAATCCCAAAAAATCTAAGTGAATACCTCTGAGTGAATAATCTCTGTTCACTCAAAAGTGTTCCTTAACGCCCACATGTAAATTAATTTTATGCTGTCAGAAATATGGCACGCAGTAAATATGCACAATAAATTACCAGAGAGGAGGCATCTGCTGGGGATGGGAATTCACACTGTAGATCATGTTTTTCTCTTGTGGGCTATTTATGCAAGTTCAATCATTCCCTCTGCCAGCATGAAACCTTTAAAGAGCCGCGGTAACGGATGTTGACATTTGAAAAATACCCACAGCTCGGGGCATAGAGAAATCTCTCCCCTCAAAATACAGACTTCCAGCACCAGAGCCTGGGCGGATCGCTTTCCAAAACATTGAGAGAGGGAGCAAGGAAATTCATTGAGCCCTTAAAATCAAATTAAGCTAAAAGACTACTTCGCACTGGAGGCAATTTAACAAAGAAAATGTGCTGGAGAAAGGTATGGCTGAGCCCGAGGGAATAAAACAACCTTTCTCACTGGATGAAGATTGTGAGATGTTAGGAAGGGATTAGTTGCTTCTCTGAATTTTAAACACAACTTTCGTAAGACCGTGAGAATTCTGGGAATTCACAATACTGATAAGAAAGCTAATTAAATAGGAGCAGCTGTACGAAATGGGTTAAAGAAAAGAAAACGTGTTTACGTACAGTATTTGTATTCATGGCTTTACTGTACTGTTTTGTCATTATGCATATACTTAAAAACCAGGACAATTATTATAAAAGTAGCTGCTTCTAACTGCTAATAATCTGCTATAATGTCCTTTATGTGAACTGGAAAAAGCACAAGTCTTCCACCCCATCACTGCCAAAGGTGCAAAAGGAACTAGGCTTTTGAGCCTGTTCTGCCATGTCAATGTCTGTCTGTTCAAAACATACAATTGTATTGTCATTCTTTATTTGGAATAAAAACGCGTGTTAGTCTAAAAAAAGAGGCACCCATCAAAAAATACAGTCTGTATGAGCTTTAGCAATGACACGGGCTTTTTCCAAAGGGGACTTGAGTTCACAAAATGGCCGAGTGGAGTAGTGTACCACATAATAATGTGTGTGCGACACCTTTCAGTAAAAAAACTCAGGGAAGGTTATAGATGACTTACTTCAAAAACGTATTTAAACTGACACCATATTGACAGACGAGCCTGACAGAGCCTTTCAACTCCACATGGAGTGTCTAAAAGGGAAATGTAGTATTAGTAGAAGCAGAGCGAGTATCGCGCGTCCTTTTTGCTGTTGAGGGATTTTTTACAATTTTTATCCAACAGCTATTTATCTAGGTCAAATACTAGGGTTGGGAGAAGCCAATTCGTTTAGATACTTTGGGAGCCAAGTTGAAGAAAAAAAAACGACAAAAATAATTTGGCTAAAGGCTTACACTTATCATGGACATTTGATTCACACTTTTCTTCTGAGTCCATCTAGGCACTGTCCCTTTGGCCCTTGCCAGCCCATCCGCAATGGTCTGTGAGAGCACGGTTTAATTTTCTTAATGTAGTGGCACTCCCGTATTCCAGTGAGGATTGGGAATGGAGCTGAGGGCCAGTTTGTCAAGGATGAGGGGGATAGGATGGGGGGGGGGGAGTTTTTGGGATAAAGGGCAGAGCTGACAGACACATCCATCAAGCTTGTTAGGTGTAGTAGATCCTCTAAGGACGTTCTTGAGCATGACCCTTAAAATTCTGCACATTTACTGTTGCTTGGTAATTGAGGAGCATTAGTAGAGTTCATTGATATACAGGAGGGCCTAACTGTCTGACTCGATAAAGGAGGATGATCACAAAGACACTCTACCCGGGAGAAGGAAAGGGGGTGATGGAGGACAAGTGTCTTGATATGAACCTCTGTCTGTTTCGAAGGCATATCTTCACATGCCACATACTCTTAAACTCAAGGTTCGAATGATGAAAGAACTCACCAGCTGTAACCAGATGTTGGTCGTCAGGACCTGGTTCTTCTCATCCTGTAAACATACAAACACAATCCATGTCTGTCACCAACCAATGCAAGAAAATATTCTAATTTGTCGCTCCACCTGCCACACTTAATAAAAGTCTTGCTGGAACAGGACTTTTCGCTAGCTGTAATTCGTCTTAGATATGGCCACTTGCCGATAAAGGGCAAATGACTATGAATAACGCCACTTTGATAAATGTCCTGCATTTGAAATCCTCTCACAAGCAGGTAGCAAAACATGGAGCTACTGCATCTGCATAACAACACCAGCCAAGCATTTCTATTCAAAGACACAAGCTGCTCCAAAGCAATGGTTGAGGTGAAAAGGTAATGTTGAGGTAATGTTGTTTAAAAGTGGAAAGGTTATTGGTCTGTGGGTGCTGGGCGGTGGGTAATGCGGCATACTTAAACTTTTACCAGTGAATGCTTATCGTTTTTTCCTGTTTATGGGCAAACGCTGCAGCCGCCACAGACCCCAGCTGTTGGCATTGGAGTTCCAGGAAGGCTGGAACTGTGTGGCTCCAGAAATGGTCACTGGCCAATTACAGTAGCTGCAAACATGAACCTCATGCTCACGGACTCACAGACTAATTTGATGACTTGTTTTTTGAACTTTTCAAAGTATATTTGTTTACTTACGTTTTTTTTCTTCACAATTTATTATATATATAATCTTAAATCATCCTTGTAATATTGTATAATCATGGACGCAATGTGCTCTGTACCCTAAAATGTGATTAGCTAGCAGTAAATGGGAGCAGGCACGTGTAGTGGATTGTGACTAATGTCTCCCAATCCAGCAGGGCTCCCACTGCACAAAATAAGGGTCTCTTTTAATCCCAACGCAGCACACAGCTGGGGTCCCCCCAAAACACAATCTCCACCAACAACAGAGTAGAAATGGTGAAACAAAGAATGACAATGAAATATTCCGTGTAGCTATCTACCAGGGATAGGCAACTGTTCTCGAGGGCCCCTGTTACAAAGGTTAATGTAATAGCCGGTGTTATTACATTAACCGTTGTTACAGCCCCTGTGTGCAGAGCTTTGTTCCAGCCCAGCACAAACACACCTTTCAATTAATTGTGGTATTTGAAGTAGTTTATCATTTAAAACTGGGTATTAGAGATGGGTGGGAACAAAAGCCTGAACACACTGTGGCCTTTACAAGACTTACGGTGCTATTAGGAAAGAAGCAGCAAGAGTAGTATCGTAGAAAACAGTAGGCATGAAAAGTTGAAATAAGATGGTTAAAAATCACTCACTAATGTCACATTTGTCAAAATGCTCTGCCTGTGATTTTCCCTTTTCACACGCTCCCTTCCAATTCCGTCTGATATTATGGTAAGTGATCATTTCAGCACATTCACCGTTCTCTGCCGGCGCTTTCCTCCCCTCTAGATTATAGATCTACAGTATGCACAGACAGTTCCATAGCACCAGTATGATATACATTCAGCGCAGGGAGGCTGTTTCTGACACAACAGTATGATTTTGGCCAAGACAGTATGCTCGTGACCGGGTGGACTCAAATCCCTCAACTACTGCTACTTTGCTACAAATCCTCACATTCCTCTTTCTTATCTCCTCAATAACACATACGTAGATACTTTGAAAAACGGTGGTATTCTGTGGGCCCAGGGAACGTTGGGGTTGTCAGATGCTGGGTGTAATGGTGGAGAGATGAGGGCTACCGTATGTTGTTTCATCTCCCCTGCTGGCAGTGCCCTGGCAGGGGGGAGTGCATCAGACACACAGGGGGGGAAAGGTCTGCTGCCTCTCTCAGCAGCACTGTGGGTGAGCTGAGCACCGACCGGGAAACACAGCCGCACAGGGAGCCTTGTTAATGTGGCTCACACATCCTATCACAGGGAGAGTGTGTATGTGTGTGTGTGTTTGATATCATCTCTAGTGATTCGGAGGGGAGAGCTGATATATCCATCACTATGTGTTACGGTGATGCTGTCAGTGTTTCTTTCATTGCGTGCTTACAGAGTGTGTGTGTGTGTGGGTTGACAGATGGCTCATCAGACTCACCACATCCATGATCTGCATGAGGCTGAAGCTGAAGTGTACGGTGAGCGAGTGGGAGTCATTGAACACGGGACGCTCCAGAGGGTTGTAGTTTCGCATCAGGTCCTTGTACAGTCTGCGCTGGTGCTGTCCCTGTAGAGACACTAGGGGCCATTCATGCCCGGAAACACACACGCACACACACACACACACACATGTCAAAGACACAGACATCCCATCACCCACAGTTTGCAACCCTTACATTTTTTGCATTCTGTATGTTACGGTCTGGAAAAATAAATAAAAGCTCAACCAAATGTAGATCAAAACGAGACATATCTATCTATCTCCACCCGGCACAGCCAGAAGAGGACTGGCCACCCCTCATAACCTGGTTCCTCTCTAGGTTTCTTCCTAGGTTTTGGCCTTTCTAGGGGGTTTTTCCTAGCCACCGTGCTTCTACACCTGCATTGCTTACTGTTTGGGGTTTTAGGCTAGGTTTCTGTACAGCACTATGAGATATCAGCTGATGTAAGAAGGGATATATAAATACATTTGATTTGACATTGAACTGAAGTCTGTGCCCAGTGGGACAGAGATCTCATAAAATTCCAACTCCGAAGAACTTTATAAAACAGTATAACAGAAAGCATTTATTTTTGTAGTGCCAATTTTTCACACATTCAGTAAAGACAAGGCTTTAAGATACAGCATACATTTTTGAATTTGATACTGGTGTGGAATTTCATACAAAGTTATACAACTATAAATAAGGCAAACAAAATAATCTCTATTGTCTGTTTTTGGTCTTGAACCCCATCTGGTCTCATCTGCTTCATGTATCTGGAGACACATCAGTCTATCTCTTCTCCTTACATTGTAGAGAAGACCGCAACTATCAGCTCAAACGGCAAGATACTGCAGTCCGGAAAAACAACCTGGTGTCAGAGCATTTTGTATTATTCTGTACGTAAATGTTTATATTCCATTTAGTATGATATGTTATTCTTCGTATAGTATGTATTCATTTGTGGATGTCCATGTTACGAATTTGCAAAAATGTACAATGTGTTACGAATTTGCTAAACTTCCAATATGTTATGAATTTACAAAACATGATATGTTACAAATTCCAATTTGTTGTGGCTAACATTAGCTAGGTGGCTAACGCTGATGTTAGCTTGGCTAGGGGTTAGGGTTAAGGTTAGGAATTAGGTTAAAGGGTTAAGGTTAGGGGAAGGGTTAGCTAACATGCTAAGTAGTTGCAAAGTAGCACGTAATGAAAAGCGTCTAATTATCTAAAGTTGTCCGTGATGAGATTCAAACACGCAACCTTTGGGTTGCTAGACATTCGCGTTACACGCCCACCTATCCACCACTCCTTGCCTTAAGTAAAATGCTGTCTTGTGTCACCATACCAAATGTAACAAACCACAAATCTTGGCTTTACTGTACTATGTTACGTCTAGTCTATGAGATCATGTTGGGGGAAAAATACCAAAATAGTTAAAATACATCCTCATCATTTACCTTTGAAACAGAGTTTTCCACTTCATTGCTGATCAGTTGAGCTGCACCTTTCAGTTTCCACTTGTTTGCTCTAAAAGGCGGAAATTGTACCTGCTGATGGACTACATGACCAAAGGTATGTGGACACCTGCTCGTCAAACATCTCATTCCAAAATCAGGGGCATGAATATGGAATTGGTCCCCCCTTTGCTGCTCTAACAGCCTCCACTCTTCTGGGAAGGCTTTCCAGTAGATGCTGGAACATTGCTGCGGGGACTTACTTCCATTCAGCCACAAGAGCATTAGTGAGGTCAGGCACTGATGTTGGGTGATTTAGGCCTGGCTCGCAGTTGGCGTTCCAATTCATCCCAAAGGTGTTCGATGGGGTTGAGGACAGGGCTCTGTGCAGGCCAGTCAAATTCTTCCACACCGATCTCAACAAACCATTTCTGTATGGGACCTCACCTGTACGGGGGCATTGTCATGCTGGAATAGGAAAGGGCCTTTCCTAAACTGTTGCCACAAAGTTGGAAGAACAGAATAGTCTAGAATGTCATTGTATGCTGTAGTGTTAAGATTTCCCGTCACTGGATCTAAGGGGCCATGCTTGAGTGGCCTACCACTTTGCGGCAGAGCCGCTGTTGCTCGTAGACGTTTCTACCTCACAATACCAGCACTTACAGTTGACCCAGGGCAGCTCTAGCAGGGCAGAAATTTGACAAACTGACTTGTTGGAAAGCTGGCATCCTATGACCGCGCCACGTTGAAAGTCACTGAGCTCTTCAGTACGGCCATTCTACTGCCAATGTTTGTCTATGGAGATTGCATGACTGTATGCTCGATTGTATACACCTGTCAACAACGGATGTGGCTGAAATAGAATAATTTTAACGGGTGTCCACATACTTTTGTTTATATAGTGTATACTATGAGGTTGGAATAATACTGTGACTAATACTGTGAAAATGATGTTAATGGCGTTTTAGTGTAAGAGCTGTTTGAAAAGACTGCCTAAAATGTTTGCCTGTTTTGGTAGGTTGGAGTCTTGGCTTGCCTGGTGACATCCTCAGGCGGTAAATTGGTTAACAGACCAATAAGAGAGTTCCAAACCTTCTCTTCCAATAATGGCTAGTTTCCCCCTCCCCACTCAGACCACTCCCAGACTCCCAGTCCTAGCCAAATTCTTTCTTAGAAGCAATTTTTGCCCATTTTGATTGAAAACAATCATAGAAAGGTACTTCATTGTTACGTAGAAATGGGATCAAAACAGCTACATTGGACCTTTAAAAGTATTTTTGTGGTAGAAATGTACAATTCTTTACTCAAGTGAAGTCAGATGCCCTGTCATTTTCCCTGCTGCAAATACATTCATTCTTTCAAGCTTCTGGTAGTTATGACCTTGAAAAACTGCAGTCCGTGTTGAAACAAGAAAAAATTAATCATGGTTCTGCAATTTTTGGGGGGGGCTTTCAGATTTTGAAGACTTGCTGTTGTGCTGGAAGGGAGGAACTCATAAGGTATTAGAACGTTTTAGGATATTATTTGGAGAGAGAAATATGATGGTGCATTGAGTGATGACAGCTCTTTAAAATACATTTTGTGGTAGTTGAAGAACTATGTAGAACAATAGGTTTGTATGTAGACCTACTTATACCTAGCTGTAGTTCTATCCAATAAATAAAATATTTAGGCTAACCGTGATCACCCTTTCAGCTTGAATAGAGGTGAAGTAGAGGAAGAAGTCATACCCTCTAAGTTTCTGTCTAACCTGTCGGGAAACTGGTCAGAAGTTTGAAAGAAAAGAAAAGCAGTAAGGCATAATATTTTAGCGCGAACCCTACCCATGTCAGCGTCGTTCAGGCCCTATTCTACCTGGGCCCGATTGCGCAACATGAAATTACAAATACAGTAACAAATACAGCAACTTTCTCCATTAGTAGCGGATTGTCTCTCGTCTGTCCGTCTCTCAGTCTCTCCCTACACTGCCCCATGCACTCCTCTGCGTGTGTGAGTATCCATAGCAACATTCCATTCTGATTCCAAATGTAAAAAGTAGAGTAGACCAAGGTGTCAAACCATCTACGTTTGTGTCTAATGTGCTGAGAAAGTGGTCAAAATGTCAGTTATTTGTAAAAAGTTGGAAAATAATTTGTTAATGCGGTTACTAATACAGCTATATTGTTAGATTGGTAGAATATATTTTAATATCGATTTCAGATTTGAATAGCAGAGAAGTAAACTTTTTGTGTAAATTGTTGGAAAAGTGGCCAAAGTAGCTGATTAGTGTCAAAGGTTACATCGTTTACAGTGAATAGAACAGAATGTTGGGGGTCATGACGTCACAACGGGCCCTTAAGAATGCTGCTGGAAATCCCACGAAAGTTGGAGGACAAAAAAAGCTTAATAAAAAAAAGAGATCCAAAAAGTTGAATGCAAGCAACTCAAACCAGACCAGTTTGCACCTTTTACAGTTTGAACGGCGTTTTCAGCTTAAGACCAGTTTGCACGTTTTAAAGTTTGAACGGCGTTTTCAGCTTAAACAGTATAAGAGGAGCAGTGTGTTAAATAATAATAATAATAATAACAATAATAAGTATGTAACTTATGTCTAAGATTTAAGTGGGGACTCTTGCTTCGCAACACTGCAAGGCGCACTGTTTCATGTACAAAGTGTACACAGGTGAGGGACCTTGTCCTTGATGCCAAAGGTTCTAGAATCTTCTCTGTGCGAGAAAGGTTCTACAAACTGATCTCTGGGGGAGACTTTTTAAGAGCTGTCCATGGTTCTGATTAGATACAAAAGGAGCATTCTGTACTTCTACCTCAGTTTTAAAGTATGGAATAGAGATAATAAAGTATTATTAGTCAGATGGCGCCTCACACTTTATATGTAACTGTTTCCTTTATGGAAACACATCGTCTTTTTACAGGAAGATAAATCTATGTCGATGTTGGCTAAAACAATGTCAGAAGAAGCTACACTTCTAAGTTTCTCATATAACCGAATCAAGGCTAGCCCTCTCTGTAATTGACAAAGCCCTCTCTGTAATTGACAATGAACATCTAACCCACGGTTTCAAAATCTCACTATAATAACATTATGATAACACATGCACAGCGTTGCCTACCGTGAAACAAGCAGACGATGGTAAGTAAATACAGGGTAAAAATCCGAGCCTCCATTGCATGACAGACCAAATGTGCCTCCTATGATAGCCTAGACTATGTGACAGTTCCGAGACCACTGTTATACAGTAACCGGTAATTAAAAAACGCCAAGAAGTCACCGGGCATCCCAGACAACGCCTGGCAAACGGTTGAAAATAGTTGATAACGAGGCTTGATATGCGAAGATACGGATTTGTATTTGTGCTCCGGTGGGGATGGGGTTGGTCGGGTGCTCTTCCTTGAAGCCCTCCAAAATGAAAATGCGAATCGCGCCACTAAACTCACATGGCTGTGACAGAACTACTCATGCTGTCCTTGCAGAGGCAAATCATCGAACAACCGCACTGGCAGCTAATATTTCGAGGAGGCATACAGTAGGAGAGTGTGACAATCATTCACTGGGAATTATTAACATAATGTCTATTCTGGTTGCCAATACCCCAATTGAATATGATTATGACTAGATTACATATGTTTATGCAAAAACGCACAAACACTGCATCACCTGTAGATTTAGCTAATAAAATGGCAAAAATTATGGCGCGAGAAAAGTAAATATTATGGCGGATGAATTAACCCACAATCCTTAAATGTATCCTTTATGAAGTGAAAGAAGCCACTGTACTGAGCTGTTAATTAAAATGACTACCTGTAAAAAGACGATGTGTTTCCATAAAGGAAACAGTTACATTTAAAGTGTGAGGCGCCATCTGACTAATAATACTTTATTATCTCTATTCCATACTTTAAAACTGAGGTAGAAGTACAGAATGCTCCTTTTGTATCTAATCAGAACCATGGACAGCTCTTAATCATTCTCCCCCAGAGATCAGTTTGTAGAACCTTTCTCGCACAGAGAAGATTCTAGTAACTTTGAAGAAAAGCCTGGTTCAATCTTCTCTGTACCAGAGGGACCATTTTCCAGATAATCAAACCAAGTTTGTTTGATAGTTGGAAGTAGGGGGTATCCAGTTTGTTAGTCTACCCAGCAGCAGCCTCCCGCTGGTTGCAATCACAGTTTCATCCTAAAAACTGCAAATTAAAACATGCTTTGAAACACTAGATCACTCTAAACTATAATACATTGTTTGCATTACTTTACATCTATTAACTGTGTTGCAGCAGCATTATGAACGTATGTTTTCATACAGGCACATGTCTCAAGTGATCTTATGACTGTGGTAGCTACTCTAAAATCAAAAAATTAGATGGGGAACAGGTGAAATACTATCTACTTCTGAGATAGTTCCCTTTAAATACGCACAGTAGTAGCTCCAGAAGTGTTGTACACAAATCCACTATCCAGTAACAAAAAAAAAACATCTGGATAGTTACAATCCAAATATAAATACCTTATTTATGTGCAGTTATATACTTAATAATATATTAAAGGTGAAAATAGATTGGTCAATGTGACTGATTTATAATTAATTAATTGACTGTCATTATTTGTATTCTAGTGAGAATGAGAAATGTCTAGTATGAACATTTGTGAGACAGAGTAAAGCTGATATTGTACATACAGCCTTGCTATTGGTTTTGTTGAGTTAATGCACTCAAACACATTGATAGGAACTGCAGAAAAAAAATTCAACATAGCTTTGGGGGGTATTCAAGCAATGTGTGTGATGAAAAAAGACATATGCATGGGGTTAGTGGACATGTGGTTTAATTGATCTTGAGCAGCCAAGATGATCTATAGCGTACTTAATGCATGTTTGAGGTGGTCTCACTTCTATTGCAGGAAAAGAGCCAAGAGCCTTCTGAAACGCAAAGCGAAAACAGAATATCTTCCCACAATGCAAGGCTCTTCAACAAATCTGCATAGGAAAGTTTAACTTCAGGCTTCAGCAATGGCATGCACTGCCACTGACATGTCAAAATGTTACTAAGTAACGGATTAAAGGTTGGAATAAATGGGTGCTGTTGTTGACAACCATATTAATACAAGTGGGACTAATAACGTGGGATTCTTGGGACGTCCCTACCCCATTGAAGTTGGAATGTAAAATGGCTAGGTAAGGGTTATGGTAAGGTTAGGGTTTAGGGTAGGGACGTCTCAATGATCCCATATAGCATGAACCATAACATAATCATTGTCAAATAATGGGATCATCTTCTTAATGACTAATCATCACCTCAACGTTGTTAACTCACAACGCCAAAAAATAAGCTCTTCATAGAGCGACAGATCAACACCGAACAAAATGCTCCTTTTATCTCTTCTCCATCTCAGGGAGGCTCAAGTTCACATTTGATTCCCGCCAGTCTTCCGTTCAACACATCATCAGGGGAATGTCTAATAAATGTAGATGTTCTGCAAACGTACACACATCTATACATACATACTTTGACGACTCAGCACACTGAATTATGCAGTAAGCATTGATGCAATGAGAAAATTAATTCATGAGAAAAACTTAAGTCTGAAATAGGAGCCTACTATCAATAAACCCACAGAATGCAAAGTCATTCATTATTAATTAAAGGAGTAACAAAAAGGTATTTTCAAACGTGAATACTGATAGCAGCTAACCTATCAGTGCATGTGACCTAGGGTGGTCTAGCAGTCTAACGCTGCAGTATGGGTTCAATCCTTCCCACCGCTAGTTCAGCACATTCTCTCCTCCATCTTTAATCCTATCCAATAAACAAAAAATATGCTAAGTGAAAAAATCTCGGAGCAACAATGGCTCAGCCGCGAAGTGCTAGGCCACACAAGCTCGGGACCGCCGAGTGCAGGAGCGCATAAAAATTCTGTTCTCGGTTGCAACACTCACTACCTAGTTCCAAACTGCCTCCGGAAGCAACGTCAGCACAAGAACATGCACAAGCCGAAGGTCACCATGCACACTGCCAAGCATCGGCTGGAGCAGTGCAAAGCTCGTGCACAATTGGACACTGTGAGCAGTGGAAACGCGTTCTCTAGAGTGATGAATCGCGCTTCACCATCTGGCAGTCCGACAGAGGAACTATAACGTTTGTTGGAGGAGAAATAATGGTCTGGGGATGTTTTTCGTAGTTCGGGCTGGGCCCCTTAGTTCCATTGAAATGTTAACGCTATAGCATACAATTACATTGTAGACGATTCTGTGCTTCCAACTTTGTGGCAACAGTTTGGGGAAGGCCCTTTCCTGTTTCATTTTGACAATGCCCCCGTGCACAAAGTGAGGTCCCATACAGAAATAGTTTGTCGAGATTGGTGTGGAAGAACATGACTGGCCTGAACAGAGCCCTGACTTCAATCCCATTGAACACCTTTGGGATGAATTGGAACGACGACTGCGAGCCAGGCCTAAATCACCCAACATCAGTGCCCGACCTCACTAATGCTCTTATGGCTGAATGGAAGCAGGTCCCCGCAGCAATGTTCCAGCATCTAGTGGAAAGCCTTCCCAGAAGAGTGCAGGCTGTTAGAGCAGCAAAGGCGAGACCAACTCCATATTAATGCCCATGATTTTGGAATGAGATGTCTGACGAGCAGGTGTCCACATACTTTTGATCATGTAGTGTATAACCTATAAGCACCATAGAGTGGCATCTAGTGACTATGGCCAGTACTGCAACATCCATCCCCTCTCCTGGTGAATCCTGTAATTATTAATCAAACCAGACAAGGTCATTATCCAACCTTGCAGGATTTGTCGCTGGCGGCCCATTGATTCTAGTAGTTCATCAAAGCCATGCTATCGCAGTGTCTGGAGAGGACACAGCATGTTTATTCATGAGGGGTCTTCCCCTCGGGGACAGCGGACCCCAAACACCCCAACCAAGGGGGGGATATTAACCCTGTATCACTGGTGGAGTTTAGGGCTTCATCCCAAGTGGTACCATGTGGGCCCTGGTAAAGAGTCATGCACTGTATAGGGAATAGGGTGTCATTTGGGAGGCATCCTGGAAAATCCTCTATGGACGTTGCCGAACACAGTTTGATGACTAACATTCACTGAGTGCACAAAATATTAAGAACATCTGCTCTTTCCATGACATAGACTGACCAGGTGAATCCAGGTAATAGCTATGACCCCGTATTGATGTCACTTGTTAAATCCACTTCAATCAGTGTAGATGAAGGGGAGGAGACTGGTTCAAGAAGGATTTTTAAGCATTACGACATGTATTGTGTATGTATTGTGTATGTGTGCCATTCAGAGGGTAAATGGGAAAAATAAAAAACACTTAAATGCCTTTGAACAACGTATGGTAGTAGGTGCCAGGCGCACCGGTTTGTGTCAAGAACTGCAACACTGCTGGGTTTTTCACGCTCAACAGTTCTCCATGTGTATTAAGAATAGTCCACCACCCAAAGGACATCCAGCCAACTTGACAACTGTGGGAAGCATTGGAGCCATCCATGGGCCAGGCTTTCAAGTCCAGGCCCCGATGAATTGAGGCTGAGGCTGCAACTGAATATTAGGAAGGTGTTCTTAATGTTAAATACACTCAGTGTACGTCCCTTGGTACGTGACAAATATATCATGGCATGTTTTATTGCTTTGTAAGGGCACCTAAGAAAGTCAGAGGGAATCATGGTCATTGAAACTGACAATCTGCATTTCAGTGCATTCTTCCCAAAGTCTACGATTTGTGTACGAAAGGCTGTGAAGAAATAGTAGTTCATCATATTAGAGCTGTAGCTCCGGCTACTAGTGAAGTGGAGCAGAGCATTCTGGGTGATCTCCAGCTCAGAGTTAGAGAAAAAAGAAGCTAAGGGTGTGTTTGTAAATTGCCTCCAGTGTATCAGTGTGCGATCTGGGCCATTCGTGAACTCAGAGCTGTTCACTCTCGGAGCGTTCAGAGATCACGCTGGACGCTCTGGCCAAAGAGTAGGGCTGATCCGAGCATTGTGACCTCTCAACCACATTCAAGCACCTAAGCTAACTGGCTAAAGTTGGCTAGTTTGCTAGCTATTTCCAGAAATAAATGAGAGAACACCTCACTCTTCCCATTTCGAGTTCATGAGTTGTGGCATTGCACTGAAGATGGCAGTGCTTTGCTTTAGAGTACATGTGCAGCGGCGCGCTTTTGGTTCCAATTATTGCAGGCACGGTCATGTTGTATACCGCTGTATAGTCTTGAATAGCATCAAGATGTTATAGCCATGTGGTTACCATGTGGTTACCTTCTTATTGTTTAGTATAGTGAATTGGAGATTGTCTTAAGTTTTTATCTATGATTCACTATTGTGTCTTTATTTCCCTCTTGTATTTTCAGAGCACACACAACCGAGTTGGTTAACACTCAAGCTGTCAATCAAGCCATAAACATCCTACACTGTGCTGTGCTTTGCCCTATACTGTGTGAATCCTCATCTTTATTAAACCCACCACAAAACTGTAATCCACTTTACTGTCATCTGTGCCCCGATCAGCACCTGGGAGTGAACACATTAAGCAATACCAAACCAAAGAATATACAGTCCACCAAGTCTTCCACTTAGGGTGGCACCTTTCCGGTATCTTTCGTAAAATTTCAAGGTTTTACAGAAATCCTGGTTAAACGTTTATTGGAATCAAGTGGGGGAAAAAATGAAAATCCTGAATACTCCAGCATTCCCAGGAATTTTGGGAATGTTACTATCATTTTGCAACCCTAACTCTATTACAATTTAGGATCATTTACTTTGTCTACCTCGGTTAGGAAGAGGGGTAGACATCACAACAACAGCTATAATAACAGCCTGTGTGTGACTACTCAATCGTGTTTAAGTAAAGACAGAAGTCTGTAGCTTCAATCAATACGAGATTTATTCAGTTAGTCAGTGATTTTGCATGGAGAAAATAAAACATTATTTCGTGAAACTATTCATCTCCATGAAAGATGTTATAGAAAAGAGTTTGTAAAAAATTCCACATGCGTATTTGGAGGTATTTGACAGGGGCAGTGCCGTTTCGAATCAGCTACCTAGTACCCAGCCTGTCGTTTAGGTAACTGCTTGTTTTGGAGTCCTGAAGTAACATGTTGGCCACGTCGAAGAACTTGTGTTCATACGCAAGCTTGTAGTAGGTGTAAACGTCATCACAGTGTTGCAATAGTCTCTTCAGGTTCTGGCCCGCACTGCTCGGAGGCGTGTTGTGAGTCAATCTGAAAGGTAGAACCAGACCAAGGATTAATATCAGCAAGAAGATATTCCCTCCTAATTCTGGAAATCATCTGAAATTACTTTTGGGATATGTCTTCAAACAGGCAGGCGGGGAGTGGCCTGTGAAGTCGGAACTCCTCTAGGTAAGCAAAGTCTCCACTGAGGATGACCTTCTGGTAGAGCACCTCCGCCCAGTCTGGACTGTAGTCGTAGGCCTCCGACAACACAAAAGCCTAGAGACAAGAGAAACAACAGTTTAAAATAATAGCTTAAAATAAGCTTAGCTACATCTCATTATGACATACGACTGGGAATCAATCTACATTTCAGTACATCCTTCCCAAATCTAGGATTGGGATAATTGATTTTTGCTCCCACTCTTACATTAGCGCCCGTACCACAAGTCTAGCATTTGGATAACTGATTTAGTATAACACGGTTACATTTAGTGCCATTACCTGGTAACAGCGGGGCAGTGCCACAATGGCACCAAGGAGATCTGATTGGCGCAGGTTGATGACACGTTGGTCTTGACCGTGGTTCAGGAAGTGGAGCTGGAGTGTGGTCAGCTTTGCCATTTTGACACAACGTGCTGCCTGGCGTACACATGAGTCCTGAGGGAGAACACACACGCGCATGCATATGCGTGCACGCGTACACACACAGACACACAGAACGTTTTTATCTCCACTGCAAAGCTATTACTCACGTTCAATTAACACTAGAAAGACCCAGATAATAATGACGCAAAACAAATGTAAATGTTAAATAAGTCTATATAAACATTCTAACAACGACAGTGTGTTAAATCACAAACAGAACTGGAGTCGCTTTACCCATACCTATATGTACATAGCTAACTCAATTACCTTGTATACCTGCACATCAACTCGGTACTGGTACTCCCTGTATATAGCCATGTTATTTTTTACTCGTTATTGTTATTCATTATTCACTGTGTATTTATTCCTTGTGTCACTATTTCTATTACCTGTTTTATCTTTAACTCTGCATTGTTGGAAAAGGACCCGTAAGTAAGCAAGTCACTGTTAGTCTACACCTGTTTTTATGTGACAAATAACATTTGATTTGAGTTATAACCAGTTTTAGGAGGACATATCATTTTTTAATGGCTTTCCCGACAGTTGAAGGCGCCATGACCAGTTGATAATTACCCCGATAATTGCCTCAAAACTGAACCTAAACTATACCGATTTTTTTTTTTTTTTTTTTTTTACATATAACAGATGAAATAAATGAAGTAAAGTATGATAAAGGGGGAGAATGGGAGAGTTTATGAGCGAGGGGAAGCGAACGATGCACAAAAAACAAGCCTGGTAGGCACCATGAACAAAGCGAGACGGGAACTCCCTCCCTCTGCGCAAAATATGGAACCCACACAGGTCCAAACCTCATGTTCAAAGAATTTTTACCCTTGTAGGGTGGCCAAAATTAGGGTGACTAAATCAGTGGAGGCCAGAGAAAAAAAAGCTGTCAAAATAATACAAATTGCACAGCATCGCGTCAGCTAGGCTGGATGATGTGCGAGAACGATTGCTACCTCACAGGTTCACGTTTCCCGTTGAACTCGTCATCTTTCTACTCGAATCCGCAGGACATAAAACCATATAGAGGTGGGATAGTATTTTCATATTTTAGTATAAGCTTTCCAAATTAATGAGAAATTCCTGTTTAGAAGATTTTCTCACAAAAACAAGCATATCTCTGTGAAATGTCAACGGAGCACTGAACGCACCGGAATCTTTTTATTTTCAAAGCCTTTCACAATTAATTCAGCTTGTGCCATGCTAATTTAGCTTTGGCGACTCGTAGAAACAACTTTGAAGATGACGACCACAACATGTGCAATCCTCAAAAGTTGCTGCGAGAAAGCTGCAACGCTCGTCAACAGAGCTCTGTGATTATTATCGAATGTATTAGGTTAGGAAATCCGACTATTTGGATATACTGTTAATGAAATGTTAGTGAGACCCCACTGAACAACGTAGAACATGAATCATCATATTTGTCTTGGTAAAATGTATTTTATAACATAAAGAAGTGAAATTTCATCACCAAAGCCACTCTGGGTAGATTGGGTGGTCGTACTGAGCCATTAGTGCTTTTTCAGTTCAGTTTTGACAAGATTATTAAAAAAAATATCACGGTTTTCGATTAATATTAAATGCATTATGAATAATTACAAAAATGATTAGAGCTTTTTAATAGAAATTCCAAAGCCCAAAATAGTGGACATTCAACTGCCAAAACATTGAAAATATTCCATTGGCTCTGTCAGGTCCAAATAGAAAAATAGGAAATAATCAAATATTGCAATTCTGTAGACTATCATTTTTAATTCCTTAGAGTCATCATCTCATCTCTGCTCAGGCAGTCGCAGCCAGCCAGTCAGACAACCATCTAACGTTATCTCTGTTCTCCTCACACTGTACTGTCTTCGCTCAGTACTAGTGTGTGGACACCCTACATACACTGGATTCAGAAAGTATTCAGACCCCTTCCCTTTTTCCACATTTTGTTACGTTACAGCCATATTCTAAAGTTGATTCAATTATTATTTTTCCTCATCAATCTACACACAATACCCCATAATGTCAAAGCGAAAACAGTAAAAAATATATATATATATTTACAAGGGTATTCAGGTCCACTGCTATGAGACTCGAAATTGAGCTCAGGTGCATCCTGTTTCCATTGATCATCCTTGAGATGTTTCTACAACTTGATTGGAGTCCACCTGTGGTAAATTCAATTGATTGGACATGATTTGGAAAGGCACACACCTGTCTATATAAGGTCCTACAGTTGACAACTGTGCAACTAGACATCCCAGGTAAGAAGTCCACGGTAGTGCCAGTTCTGTCCTCGCTATTAGAAGTCGAATCATGGTGTCTAATGGAAGCTTTTCCCTGGATCAAAGTGTCGTGACGAGGTAATGGGTTTCAGTTGAATGTCTTCGAAGTTGACAATGTCAGAGCAAAAACCAAGCCATGAGGTCAAAGGAATTGTACGTAGAACTCAGAGAAAGGATTGTGTCGAGGCACAGATCTGGGGAAGGGTACCAAAAAATGTCTGCAGCATTGAAAGTCCCCAAGAACACAGTAGCGTCCATCATTCTTAAATGGAAGAACTTTGGAACCACCAAGACTCTTCCTAGAGCTGGCCGCTCGGCCAAACTGAGCACTCGGAGGAGAAGGGCCTTGGTCAGGGAGGTGACCAAGAACACGATGGTCACTCTGACAGAGTTACAGAGTTTCTCTGTGGGGTGGGAGAACCTCCCAGAAGGACAACCATCTCTGCAGAATTTCACCAATCAGGCCTTTATGGTAGAGTGGCCAGGCGGAAGCCACTCCTCAGTAAAAGACACATGACAACCCGCTTGGAGTTTGCCAAAAGGCACCTAAAAGACTCTCTGGTCTGATGAAACCAAGATTGAACTCTTTGGCCTGAATGCCAAGCGTCACGTCTGGAGGAAACCTGGCACGATCCCTATGGTGAAGCATGGTGGTGGCAGCATCATCCTGTGGGGATGTTTTTCTGAAAATAGCTGTGCAGCGACACTCCCCATCCAACCTGACAGAGCTTGAGAGGATCTGCAGAGAAGAATGGGAGAAACTCCCAAAATGCAGGTGTGCCAAGCTTCTAGCGTCATACCCAAGACTCGAGGCTGTAATCGCTGCCTAAGGTGCTTCAACAAAGTACTGAGTAAAGGTCTGAATACTTATGCAAATGTAATATTTCCTTTTTTTTCTTCTTTTTTTTTTAAAAATCATACATTTGCAAAAACAAAATTCAAAAATACTGTTTTTGATTTGTTATTATGGGGTATTGTGTGTAGATTCATGACAAAACAAAAATGTAATCCATTTTAGAATAAGGCTGTTTTAGAATAAGGCTGTACAGTAACATAAAGTAATGAAATGTTATGTTCTTTAAAAAATATATTTTCGTATTCTAATGTTTCGTATTCGGATAGCATATATTAAATCTACTTGTTCGAATGTTGATGTCCAAAACATGTGTCATTGGCACAAAGGGGGGTCCAAGGAGACCTTTCTAGCATTAAGCAACACTTAACAGAGGACCTGTGTTTGACAGTTGGAGGGATAACAATACCTTAGAATAGCTCTCTGCAGCATCCTTCAGGAGAGTAAGAACCTTTATCAAGGAACTTTTGAGTTCAGGGGTCACTGCTGTTATGGGATGAGCAGGGAGTGAGTGAAAAACACTGTCTGCATGTCCTGCAGCTCTTCATTGCGTTTGTGTCAATGACTCACACACAGGCTACATTCAGGTGCAAATAAAGTTAAAGCAACAGAAAAACTTCACAACAGTCTATTTTAAGAAGTTGCCCTCTATACAACAGGAAAGATACTACAATACTGAAAAACACATCCCTTGACACCAGGGTTGGGGTCAGTTCAGTTTTTGACTCAAGTGATTTGACATTCAATTCATAAAATGACAATTGTCTACTGTTTTCATATCCAGAATTGAAAAATGTATTCACCTCAGCCACTATACCATGTTCTTTATATACGTCACACATATATAGTATGTCTGACTTCATACTGTAACTGTAGTGATCCTCATACTATAACTGTAGGCCTTGTCATAGCTCACCCCAAGGCTGGGACTCGATCAGTTTGAGCTGGGTGCGGGCGGCTCCCTCGTGGTTCTCTCCTATCTCTCTACACATGCTGAAGCACAGGGCCACCATGTTGTACTTCTCGCTGTCCCCCGGCAAACACCGCTTGATGTAGTCCAGCAGGGCCGTCTTCAGCCGGAAGTTCTGCAACACACACACACCGTTTAGATACTAGCGTACTGTACGTATAAACAAGAGCACTACAAAACACACCAACTTTTATCCCCCTTTCACATTACTGAACCGACCCAAGCAGAGCTGTACTGGGCTGGCTTGGTTATGCATCCAATAGTTGCTGGAGCTGTCCTGGAAAGGACAACGTGAAAGGAAAATATCCTTTCCTATTGTCCTAATTCTGGTACTCCGAGACAGTCCTACACATCTAAAGCATGGTGTTCTCGGAAAACAGCATGCACACAACCCCTGTGATATATATATTTCCTGTCTCAACTAAAATACAATGACTAGATGCCTCTCGGTCTGGCAGGTCTGTTGTGTCTCTGTGGGTGTTCTGTCAGAACTCAACGGAGACTGTTTTGGGAAGAGCGATCTCTATCTGTGTTTGTGTGTGTGCAGTTTCTGCGTTTGTGTGTGTGAGAGAGAGACAGATCCGTGTGTGTGCGCCTCTTACCGACTCCACTTTTTTCCTGAGCAGCATCTCGAAGCGGTGGTTCTGGTTGAGCAGGTCGAAGATGTAGGTCATGTCATTGTATCTGCCGATGCCAGTTAGGAGACGCACCTGAAGGGGTCAACACAAGGTGAGCGCACACACACATACATATGCACGGAGAAAAGAGAAAAACAGTACTCATGAACTGACACCACCATGCTTACAGTACAGTCTTGGCCAAAAGTTTTGAGAATGACACAAATATCAATTTTCACAAAGTCTGCTGCCTCAGTTTGTATGATGGTAATTTGCAAATACTCCATAATGTTATATAGAGTGATCAGATGACTTGCAAAGTCCCTCTTCGCCATGCAAATGAACTGAATCCCCCCAAAATATTTCCACTGCATTTCAGCCCTGCCACAAAAGGACCAGTTGGCATCATGTCAGTGATTCTCTCGTTAACACAGGTGTGAGTGTTGATGAGGACAAGGCTGGAGATCATGCTGATTGAGTTCGAATAACAGACTGGAAGCTTCAAAACGAGGGTGGTGCTTGGAATCATTGCTCTTCCTCTGTCATCCATGTTTACCTGCAAGGAAACACGTGCCGTCATCATTGCTTTGCACAAAAAGGGCTTCACAGGCAAGGATATTGCTGCCAGTAACATTGCACCTAAATCAACCATTTATCGGATCATCAAGAACTTCAAGGAGAGCGGTTTAATTGTTGTGAAGAAGGCTTCAGGGTGCCCAAGAAAGTCCAGCAAGCGCCAGGACCATCTCCTGCAGTTGATTCAGCTGCGAGATCGGGGCACCACCAGTTCAGAGCTTGCTCAGGAATGGCAGCAGGCAGGTGTGAGTGCATCTGCACACACAGTGAGGCGAAGACTTTTCGAGGATGGCCTGGTGTCAAGAAGGGCAGCAAAGAATCCACTTCTCTCCAGGAAAAACATCAGGGACAGACTGATATTCTGCAAAAGGTACAGGGATTGGACTGCTGAGGACTGGGGTAAAGTAATTTTCTTTGATGAATCCCCTTTCCGATTGTTTGGGGCATCCGGAAAAAAGCTTGTCCGGAGAAGACAAGGTGAGCGCTACCATCAGTCCTGTGTCATGCCAACAGTAAAGCATCCTGAGACCATTCATGTGTGGGGTTGCTTCTCAGCCAAGGGAGTGGGCTCACTCACAATGCCTAAGAACACAGCCATGAATAAAGAATGGTACCAACACATCCTCAGAGAGCAACTTCTCAACCATCAACCATCCAGGAACAGTTTGGTGACGAACAATGCCTTTTCCAGCATGATGAAGCACCTTGCCATAAGGCAAAAGTGATAACTAAGTGGCTCGGGGAACAAAACATCGATATTTTGGGTCCATGGCCAGGAAACTCCCCAGACCTTAATCCCATTGAGAACTTGTGGTCAATCCTCAAGAGGCGGGTGGACAAACTAAAACCCACAAATTCTGACAAACTCCTAGCATTGATTATGCAAGAATGGGCTGCCATCAGTCAGAATGTGGCCCAGAAGTTAATTGACAGCATGCCAGGGTGGATTGCAGAGGTCTTGAAAAAGAAGGGTCAACACTGCAAATATTGACTCTTTGCATCAACTTCATGTAATTGTCAGTGAAATTCTTTGACACTTATGAAATGCTTGTAATTATACTTCAGTATTGCATAGTAACATCTGACAAAAATATCTAAAGACACTGAAGCAGCAAACTTCGTGAAAATTAATAGTTGCGTCATTCTCAAAACATTTGGCCACGACTGTACATTAATTTGGAGCAATTGGTTTATAGTAAAATCTCACCAGGTAATTCATTGCAAAGCCATCAACATATATTACGATGTAATTATGATACAATGACTGGGAAGGAGGCCCATGTGTGACCAGGCAGAGGGATTTACCAGCAGGCCGTAGTGTTCGCTGTGGGCCAGGTGTGCGTGGCTGAGGTGGCGGGAGGCCTGCAGCACCCTCACTATGCCCTCCATGTTACAGGTCAGACTGAAGCAGTCGTGGGCCAGAATCAACAGCTCCACCGCTATACAACAAGAGGGAGAGTTAGATATTATGCATCGTGATACATGATATTATCCACCAATACACTGCAACGCATTAAACTGCAAATTAATTAGTAACTGGTTGGCATGACTCATTTCCATTGGTAGCTCTTTACATACGTACCCGTATACAGGTTCGAAATAGCAGATTTTGCACACTGATAAGCGCCTAAATTTTAACGCGGTGGCTGTACAATAACACGCTACACATGACGTCAGAGCTCAAGGTCTCAATGTCTCAATATTGGTTTTTACTGACAGCGATTCTGAACTTGAACACCGCACGTGACAAGATGTTGCCCCCATCTCTCCCACTAATTGGGAAACTTTTGCAAATGTTTTGTTGTCTGAGTGTAAATAAAGAGGACTCTATGTATTTTGAAAGATGAGACGTTGAGGATTATAATAAATATTGCCTTTATGTCATACAAGCAAGTCAAACACCCGATAGTCCAAATGTGCACTGAACGTTTCCATATCAAAAAACGTGTCATATACAGTGTCAACGTTTATGATCACTACTGTATGCTTGATGTACAGTTACAAGATGACATGGCGTCATACCCTGGGTTGTTCTGAACAAGCCTATGTTTGTCGTATTGTGAAGAAAGTTGGTGGGGAACGCTCACCTGAATGCACTCGTGACTATTATATGCGCACCAAAATTATGATCGGCTTCTCCGAATTTCCTTGCGAAAGCCTAACACTGTAAGATCATATTTTGTAACGTAGCTAACCATGCTGGCAATAGAGCACGCTTTCAAATGACGCCCACCTTACCAGATTGCGATTGATAATGGAATGCGGAAATTTTGGAATGTGTAAACAACAGTGATTGTGAGAAGGCGGGGACGCAGGGTTGTGTTCCAGAGAAAACAACTACAAGTGTGCTTGTTCTAGTTCCTCAACGGCACAGGAAGGAGAGCTCAAACCAGTACCTTATAGTTGAAGACTCTTCTTTGAGTCATAAAAGTGCATTGTAATTACAATTGAAGTTTACATACACTTGGGTTGGAGTCATTAAAACTCGTTTTTCAACCACTCCACAAATTTCTTGCGAACAAACTATAGTTTTGGCAAGTCGGTTAGGACATCTACTTTGTGCATGACACAATGTCACGATCGTGTGGCGGATTAACGGACCGAAATGCAGCAGTTGGAAAATATGCCATCTTCTTTTATTTTAACACGAAGATGAACACGACACAAAAACACTTTAACAAAACAACAAAATAACAAAACGACCGTGAAGCTACAAACGTTGTGCACAAACATACAGGCTACTAACGTTCTTACATAGACAATTACCCACAATCAATGAGAGCCTATGGCTACCCTAAATAAGGCTCCCAATCAGAGACAACCGAAATCAGCTGTCTCTAATTGGGAACTCATTCAGGTAACCATAGACTCTCCTAGATAACTAACCAACATAGACAACTCTAGACATATACACTCAACACAAAACCATCTACTACACCCCATAACCCCTTTACCAAATAAACACCCAAAACCAACAAAACATAAACATTCCCCATGTCACACCCTGACCTAACTAAAATAATAAAGAAAACAAAGAATAATAAGGCCAGGGCGTGACATAACCCCCCCCTTGAGGCGCGAACTCCGGGCGCACCATACACAGTCTAGGGGAGGGTCTGGGTGGGCTCCCCTCCACGGTGGCGGCTCCGGCTCTGGTCGTAGTCCCCACGTCACCACAGTACCTAACCACCTCCTAGGCCTCCTCCAAACGACCCCCCTCCACATTAACCCCATTGTATTAAGGGGCAGTTCCGGACTAAGGGACAGCTCCGGACTAAGGTCCAGTACCAGGGTAAGGGGCAGTACCAGGATCAGGGGCAGTACCAGGGTAAGGGGCAGTACCAGGGTAAGGGGCAGCACCAGGGTAAGGGGCAGCACCAGGGTAAGGGGCAGCTCCGGACTGAAGAATGGCAGCTCCGGACTGAGGGACTGCAGCTCCGGACTGAAGGACTGCAGCTCCGGACTGAGGGATGGCCCATGGCTGGCTGACGGATCTGGCTGCTCATGGCTAGCTGACGGATCTGGCTGCTCATGGCTAGCTGACGGATCTGGCTGCTCATGGCTAGCTGACGGATCTGGCTGCTCATGGCTGGCTGACGGATCTGGCTGCTCATGGCTGGCTGACGGATCTGGCTGCTCATGGCTGGCTGACGGATCTGGCTGCTCATGGCTGGCTGACGGATCTGGCTGCTCATGGCTAGCTGACGGATCTGGCTGCTCATGGCTGGCTGACTGATCTGGCTGCTCCTGTCTGGTTGGCGGCTCTGGCAGATCCTGTCTGGTTGGCGGCTCTGGCAGATCCTGTCTGGTTGGCGGCTCTGGCAGATCCTGTCTGACGGACGGCTCTAGCGGCTCCTGTCTGGCTGGCGGCTCTAGCGGCTCCTGTCTGGCGGACGGCTCAGTGGGCTCATGGCAGACGGGCGGCTTTGCAGGCTCATGGCAGACGGGCGGCTTTGCAGACTCATTGCAGACGGATGGCTCAGATGGCGCTGGGGAGACGGATGGCTCAGATGGCGCTGGGGAGACGGATGGCTCAGATGGCGCTGGGGAGACGGGCAGTTCAGTCATTGCTGTGCAGACGGCAGACTCCTGCCGGCTGAGGCGCACTGTAGGCCTGGTGCGTGGTGCCGGGACTGGTGGCACCGGGCTGGGGACACGCATCTCAGGGCTAGTGCGGGGAGCAGGAACAGGGCATACTGGACCCTGGGGACGCACATTAGGCCTAGTGCGTGGGGCCGGAACTGGTGGTACCGGACTGGGGACACGCATCTCAGGGCTAATGCGGGGAGCAGCAACAGGATGCACAGGACTCTGGAGACGCACAAAAGGCTTAGTGCGTGGTGCCGGAATTGGTGATACCGGGCTGGAGACACGCACCATAGGACGAGTGCGTGGAGGAGGAACAGGGCTCTGGAGACACACTGGAAGCCTGTTACGTGGTGTAGGCACTGGTGGCACTGAACTGGGGCGGGGAGGTGGCGCCGGAAATACCGGACCGTGCAGGCGTATTGGCTCCCTTGAGCATTGAGCCTGACCAACCTTACCTGGTTGAATGCTCCCCGTTGCCCGACCAGTGCGGGGAGGTGGAATAACCCGCACCGGGCTATGTAGGCGAACCGGGGACACCATGCGTAAGGCTGGTGCCATGTAAACCGGCCCGAGGAGACGCACTGGTGGCCAGATATGTAGGGCCGGCTTCATGACATCCGGCTCAATACTCAATCTAGCCCTGCCAGTGTGGGGAGGTGGAATAACCCGCACCGGGCTATGCA
Source organism: Salvelinus fontinalis (assembly GCF_029448725.1). Classification (NCBI taxonomy): domain Eukaryota; kingdom Metazoa; phylum Chordata; class Actinopteri; order Salmoniformes; family Salmonidae; genus Salvelinus; species Salvelinus fontinalis. Next base: position 51,820,955 of record NC_074673.1, read on the forward strand.
CACGTACAGGAGACACCGTGCGCTCTACTGCGTAACACGGTGTCTGCCCGTACTCTCGCTCTCCACGGTAATTACAGGGAGTAGGCGCAGGTTTCCTACCTGACTTCGCCACTCTCCCTTTAAGCCCCCCCAAAGAAATTTTTTGGGTTTTCCCACAGGCTTCCTACCGCTTCGTCGTGCTGCCTCCATTCGCCGGTATCCCTCCTCGCACTGCGCCAGAGAATCCCAGGCGGGCTCCGGCACTCTCCCTGGGTTGATCGCCCACCTGTCGATCTCCTCCCACGTAGTGTAACCCAGATCCTTTGTAGGTTCCTTTTCCTGCCTCCGAGCTAGCTCCTCATATCGCCGCCTCTCTGCTTTCGCTGCCTCCAGCTCAGCTTTGGGGCGGTTATATTCTCCTGGTACCTCCCGGTCTAAAATTTCCTCCCATGTCCATAAATCCTTGTATTGCTCCTGTTGCCGCTGGTCATGCCGCTTGGTCCTATGGTGGGTAATTCTGTCACGATCGTGTGGCGGATTAACGGACCAAAATGCAGCAGTTGGAAAATATGCCATCTTCTTTTATTTTAACACGAAGATGAACACGACACAAAAACACTTTAACAAAACAACAAAATAACAAAACGACCGTGAAGCTACAAACGTTGTGCACAAACATACAGGCTACTAACGTTCTTACATAGACAATTACCCACAATCAATGAGAGCCTATGGCTACCCTAAATAAGGCTCCCAATCAGAGACAACCGAAATCAGCTGTCTCTAATTGGGAACTCATTCAGGTAACCATAGACTCTCCTAGATAACTAACCAACATAGACAACTCTAGACATATACACTCAACACAAAACCATCTACTACACCCCATAACCCCTTTACCAAATAAACACCCAAAACCAACAAAACATAAACATTCCCCATGTCACACCCTGACCTAACTAAAATAATAAAGAAAACAAAGAATAATAAGGCCAGGGCGTGACACACAAGTAATTTTTCCAACAATTGTTTACAGACAGATTGTTTCACTAATAATTCACTGTATCACAATTCCAGTGGGTCAGAAGTTTAAATACGCTAAATTGACTGTGCCTTTTAAACAGCTTGAAAAATTCCAGAAAATAATGTCATGGCTTTAGAAGCTTCTGATAGGCTAATTTACATTATTTGAGTCAATTGGAGGTGTACCTGTGGATGTATTTCAAGGTCTACCTTCAAACCCAGTGCCTCTTAGCTTGACATCATGGGAACATTTTAAAAAATCAGCCAAGACCCCAGATTTTTTTTTGTAGACCTCCATAAGTCTGGTTCATCCTTGGGAGCAATTTCCAAACGCCTGAAGGTACCACGTTCATCTGTACAAACAATAGTACGCAAGTATAAACACCATGGGACCACGCAGCCGTCATACCGCTCAGGAAGGAGACACATTCTTTTTCCTAGAGATGAATGTACTTTGGTGTGAAAAGTGGAAATCAATCCAAGAACAGCAGCAAAGAAGATGCTGGAGGAAACAGGTACTAAAGTATCTATATCCACAGTAAAATGAGTCCTATATCGACATAACCTGAAAGGCTGCTCAGCAAGGAAGAAGCCACTGCTCCAAAACCGCCACAAAAAAGCCAGACTATGGTTTGCAACTGCACATGGGGACAAAGATCGTACTTTTTGGAGAAATGTTCTCTGGTCTGATGAAACAAAAATAGAACTGTTTGGCCATAATGACCATCGTTATGTTTGAAGGAAAAAGGGGGAGGCTTGCAAGCCGAAGATCACCATCCCAACCGTGAAGCACGGGGGTGGCAGCATCATGTTGTGGGGGTGCTTTGCTGCAGGACGGACTGGTAAACTTCACAAAAAAGACGGCATCACGAGGCAAGAAAATTATGTGGCTATATTGAAGCAACATCTCAAGACATCAGTCAGGAAGTTAAAGCTTGGTCGCAAATGGGTCTTCCAAATGGACAATGACCCCAAGCATACTTCCAAAGTTGTGGCAAAATGGCTTAAGGACAACAAAGTCAAGGTATTGGAGTAGCCATCACAAAGCCCCGACCTCAATCCCATAGAACATTTGTTGGCAGAACTGAAAAAGCGTGTGCGAGCAAGGAGGCCCACAAACCTGACTCAGTTACACCAGCTCTGTCAGGAGGAATGGGCCAAAATTCACCCAACTTATTGTGGGAAGCTTGCGGAAGGCGATAAAGCTGAAAGCTGAAATAAATCATTCTCTGTACTATTTTTCTGACATTTCACATTCTTAAAATAAAGTGGTGATCCTAACTGACCTAAAACAGGGATTGTTAACTAGGATTAAATGTCAGGAATTGTGAAAAACTGAGTTTAAATGTATTTGGCTAAGGTGTATGTAAACTTCCGACTTCAACTGTACGTAGGAACTGTGCACTCTTTGGAGAGGTGTGTAGCCATTTGGAGACACCAGTTACCCCGCTCACTCAAACCGTTTTTGTTTTTTTGTCTTATGTTGCGCCTACCACAAAATTTCCCGTGAATATTCTTATCATGTTATTGAATGTATCCAAAGTATTTTCAGATTTTGTTACCAACAAATACGGTGAAAAGTACAGTAAATGTAAAATGCACATAAAATCAACAGTGTTACGTTTGGATTCAGTCAGTGTCAGAATAACTGTTGTGTCCTCACCTTTAGTATAATCATTTCTCCATGATCTCCAAACGGTTCCCTTTCGATTGCTACCATGGTTATGCACATGCTTTTCATATTTCTTCTGTAAGAAACATTTAAATGTAGCCCTATCCATATAGGCCAGTTCCCACTAGTACAAGGGTTTTTAAAAAACTATGGCTTGACTAGCTAAATAGAGTGGAATAATTCCATGATAATACTATATTACCATTGTTTACCACTACAGTACTATGACAGAGTGTTTATCTAGTATTTAGTGTCTGAAGTAAGACTCAGCTAATAGACTGGAATAATTTCATTCCCATAAGAGAACAGCCTGTGTTATCCAGTGTTTGTCACTACTGTGAGAGTGTTACTGTAGTATTGAGTAGGGCCGGGATGATATCAGCATCGCAGTGTTGTCATTATGTTGTCATCCAGAGTCACATGTATTTATTTTCCAAGCTCTAGCACACACATTTTACATACAGCAGGTTTTTAAAGGACCAAAGTGTTTGGTCTGCTTCGTGTTTTTTTTTTTTCCGCCATGGAAAAAAATATTGCGATACTGGTATCGTCACAGCCCTACTATTGAGTATATCTTACTGCAACCGAGCTCTCCCAGTGGCACAGTGGGGATGTGGTCCAGCAGTTTGATGCCCACCAGGTTGGGGTCCCCACACAGCTTGGCCAGCTGCAAGAAGGACTCTCTCCCTTCCTCTGGACTGAACATCTGCTTCTCTGCTGTGAACACACACACCAATCACTACAGTCGTTGTGTCTGACTCAGGGTTTAATAAGACAGTAATAAAGTCCAATAGCAAGGATAGCGCAGGAGGTGCATATTAAAGCGTTGTAACCAATCATCTGAGCTCTTAGCTACGATTATACATTTCCTGTAACCGTAGGACTAAAAATGAATCCGTCTGACTAAAATTTGGGTTATAGTAGGCAAAATAACCACAACATATTCAATATATGAATAGGGATTTAAAAGTGTGAAAAAATATTCTAGAGGGGCGGTTAGTTGCATTTAAACAGCCATATCCATCAATCAACCAATCCACCATTCCTCTCACCAGTCTCTCCGTCCTGTGCAGAGGCCAACAGGCCCTGGACCACGGCGGTGGATATAAGCTGGGCCACGGTGTCAGGCTGCAGGCCCTGCACACTGATGAAGGCCTGGGCCTTCTTATAGCGCTCCGGCTGCTGGGACAGTAGCACCTTACACAGCACCGCCTGAGGCTCCTCAGCTGAGATCTCACTGTATGAACACTGCAGCTCCTAGGTAGCGGTATCAAAGGGTCAAAGGTTACCATGATCAAGGTTTTGTTCATTGGGCACCAAATGGAAGAACTGATTGAAATAGTGAGCATATACCTGCACTTGTACAATAAGAAAAGCACATTTTCATTTTATGTTCCAAACCGTTCCAAACCGTTTTTTAAAACATCTTCCTTTGTGCGCCCTAATGAACACGACCAAGTTCAACTCATAACGACATGTAGAAATTGAATAGATTAGAGAGTGAAATCACTGATCCTGTATATTAAAATCTAGGGTATTAATACAGTACATTATAAAAAATACTACACAACAACAATGCTCTCATGAACACACAGCAATGTACATAACTTCAATTGACTTCGCAGAAATAGGCTCAGTCTGTTGTTTAGGTCTGAAAAGGCAGCAACTTCGATGTTAAAGTCGGAAAAGACAGGGGAGTACCTTGGAGAGCTCGTAGAGACTCAGGACCTGCTTGCAGTAGCTCTTTCCGTGGCGACATTTATCCACCAGCATCTGGAGCTGAGTCACCGTTTGGTCCTCTGGGGAGGGCACCATCACAAAGGAGGACAGGCTGCTAAAACTGGTTGCTGGAGTGGGGCCATTCACAGAGAAACAGATGGACAGCGTTCAAAGAGGGGATATGTCAATAATGCAAAAGGCTAGACAGAGGACCAAAAGTGTTTGGACGGTTACACATTTGTTGTTGTTTTGTCTCTGTACTCCAGCACTTTGGATTTGAAATAATACAATGACTATGAGCTTAAAGTGCTGACTGTCAGCGTTAATTTCAGGGTATGTAATTTTTTTTTTTACCCCTTTGTCTCCCCAAGTTCGTGATTACGTTCTTGTCTCATCGCTGCAACTCCCCAACGGGCTCGGGAGAGGCGAAGGTCGAGTCACGCGTCCTCCAACACATGACCAACCAAACCACACTTCTTAACGTCCGCTCGCTTAACCCGGAAGCTGCACCAATGTGTTGGAGGAAACACCATTCAACTGACGACCGAAGTCAGCCCGCAGGCACCTGGCCCGCCATAAGGAGTCGCTAGAGCGCAATGAGCCAAGTAAAGCCCCCCTGGCCAAGCCATCCCCAAACCTGGACGATGCTGGGCCAATTGTGCGCCGCCCTATGGGACTCCCAGTCACGTCCGGTTGTGACACAGCGATGTAGATCGCTGCGCAACTCGGGAGGCCACTTTTAGGGTATTTTAATCCATATCGGTTGAACAGTTTAGAAATTACAGATGCATTTGCAGTTTGTTTTGATGTAGTCATTGCATGCTAGGAATATCGTACCAAAAGCTAAACTTTTGACTACTTTAATAGACATAAGTGAATTGTTCTCTAAAATGGTGGGACTATGTACAAAAAGTGATGTAATTTCTTAACGATTCACCTGAGCTATCAGTCTGCACTTTAACCACACTGTCATTGTATCAATGTGCTGGCGTATAGAGCCAAAATAACCAACAAACTGTGATTGTCCAAATACTTTTGTACCTCACTATAAACTATGTAGGTGTTGTGACTGTTACTGACAATCTTTGAATTGTTTGGGTGTATGTGAGTGTCGTTTTGATTCTTCAGAGGGTTGTTAACATTTTTGGCACTGGTGTTTGGATGTGTGTGAGTGTTTTTTAACTTGTGACCTCTGCACATGAAGACTGGGATATGTTCCGGGTAGCCTCTGAGAGTAACATCGACGAATACACGGATACGGTGACTGAGTTCATCAGGAAGTGTATAGGAGATTAAACCTGTTTAAAAACTACCGAAACCAGAAACAGTGGATAGATGGCGGCATTCGCGCAAAACTGAAAGCGCGAACCACCACATTTAACCATGGCAAAGTGACTGGGAATATGGCGTGTTAATAATAATAATAATAATAAGCGTGTTAACCCTCGCAAGGCTGCCGGCCCAGACAGCATCCCTAGCTGCATCCTCAGAGCATGCGCAAACCAGCTGGCTGGAGTGTTAAAGGATTTATTCAATCTCTCTCTATCCCAGTCTGCTGTCCCCACTTGCTTCAAGATGTCCACCGTTGTTCCTGTACCCAAGAAGGCAAAGGTAACAGAACTAAATGACTATCGCCCCATAGCACTCACTTCTGTCATCATGAAGTGCTTTGAGAGGCGAGTTAAGGATCATATCACCTCTACCTCCCCTGACACCCTAGACCCAATTCAATTTGCTTACCGCCCCAATAGATCCACAGACGATGCAATCGCCATCGCACTGTACACTGCCCTATCCCATCTGGACAAGAGGAATACCTATGTAAGAATGCTGTTCATTGAATATAGCTCAGCGTTCAACACCATAGTACCCTCCAAGTTCATCATTAAGCTTGGGCCCTAGGTCTGAACGCCGCTCTGTGGAACTGAGTCCTGGACTTCCTGACGGGCCCCTCCTGGGTGGTGAAGGTGGGGCCGAGAGACTGAAAAACAGCTTCTATCTCAAGGCCATCAGACTGTTAAATAGCCATCACTTGCCAGCTTCCACCCGGTTTAGCAACCCTGCACCTTAGAGGCTGCTGCCCTATATACATAGACATGGAATCACTGGCCACTTTAATAATGGAACACAAGTCAATTCAATAATGTTTAAATAATGTTTACATACTGCTTTACTCATCTCTTATGCATATACTGTATTCTATTCTACAGTATTTTAGTCTATGCCACTCCGACATTGCTCAATCTAATATTTCTATATTTCTTAATTCCATTCTTTTACTTTTAGATTAGTGTGTATTGTTGTGAATTGTTAGATACTACTGCACTGATGGAGATAGGAACACAAGAATTAAGCTACACCCACAATAACATCTGCTAAATATGTGTACGTGACCAATACAATTTGATTTGATTTGGAACAATTCTGACATGCATCAAACAGGTTAACTGAGGGTCGTGTGGAGCTTACAGCTGGGAATGCTCTTCTTGGGCAGGCCCTGATAGGTGAGCATGTCCTGCAGGCCAGCCTGGAGCTCGCCTGAGGCCAGGCCTCGGCAGTGCAGCACTACCCACATGTCCCGGGAGCAGAAGGAGAAGTAGCGGCACACACGGCTCGCTTCGTGGATACACCCATCGTCCAACAGCTGCCCCACCAGGATAGCCAGAGCACCCTGCTCCTCCGACCCAGTCTCCTCCCCACCCTCTTCCTCAGGGGAGAAGCTGGGCAGGCCGTCTAAGCTCAGGTACCTGGGCTCGTTGAGCACTGCCATCTTGGAGAAGGAGAACTCCCTGATCAGGGCCTCGTAGGAGTTTTCCTCGGGGGCTATGGTGGGCGCCGGGAGGGCGAACATGCTCTCCTTCTCCATGGCGGTGAGCAGGACTTGCTGGCGCACTCGGCTTGTCCACAGCTGCTTCTCCAGGTCCTCGAGACGTACCAGGGGAGCTTGGGTGAGCAAGGACAGCCAGTGGCCGGCCAGGCTGAGGAGAAGGCACCTCTCCTGGACACACAGCAGCTCTGTCTCGGCCACGGAGCCCCGGTGAGGCTCAGAGGCACCTGCCTGGGCCAGGAAGAACTCTGAGGCGGCCCCAGGATCAGTGCTGTTAGTCCTGAACTGCTCGTGGCATTTTCTCCAGAAGGACACCCGGGTCTCCCTCCTCTCCCAGTGCCGCTTGGCCTTCAGGGCACTGAGGTCTTGGAGTAACTTTACCAGAAGAGGGATATCAGAAGGAGCGTCAAGCCACAATGGTCCCCGTCTCAAAACATTCATCATGTACTGTGCCTTCAGAAAGTATTCATACCCCTTGACTTATTCTACATTTTGATGTGTAACAGCCTGAATTTAAAAATATTTAAATCTTTTTTTTCTCACCCATTTACACACAATACCCACATTGATAGTGTTTTTAGAAACAACAAATTTATAGATAATGAAATACAGAAATATCTCATATACAGTGCCTTCGGAAAGTATTCAGACCCCTTGACTTTTTCCACATTTTATTACGTTACATTCTTATTCTACAATGGATTAAAATAATTTGTTTCCTCATCAAATCTACACACAATACCCTATCATGACATAGCGAAAACAGGTTTTTCAAAATGTTGGCAAATATATTAATTATAAAAAACTGAAATGCCTTATTTACATAAGTATTCAGACACTTTGCTATGAGACTCGAAATTGAGATCAGGTGCATCCTGTTTCCATTGATCATCCTTGTGATGTTTCTACAACTTGATTGAAGTCCACCTGTTGTAAATTAAATTGATTGGAAATGATTGGGAAAAGCACTCACAAGCACTCACATAAGATCCAACAGTTGACAGTGCATGTCAGAGCAAAAACCAAGCCATGAGGTCGAAGGAATTGTCTGTAGAGATCCGACACAGGATTGTGTCGATGCACAGATCTGGGTAAGGGTACTAACAAATTTCTGCAGCATTGAAGGTCGCCAAGAACACAGTGGCCTCCATCATTCTTAAATGGAAAAAGTTTGGAACAAACAAAGATTCTTCCTAGAGCTAGCCTCCCGGCTAAACTGAGCAATTCGGGGAGAAGGGCCTTGGTCAGGGAGGTGACCAAGAACCTGATAGTCACTCTGATAGAGCTTCAGAGTTCCTCTGTGGAGATGGGAGAAGGTTCCAGAAGGACAACCATCTCTGCAGCACTCCACCAATCAGGCCTTTATGGTAGAGTGGCCAGACGGAAGATACTCCTCAGTAAAAGACACATGACAGCCCGCTGGGACTTTGCCAAAAAGCACCTGAAGACACTCAGACCATGAGAAACAGGATTCGCTGTTCTGATGAAACCAAGATTGAACTCTTTGGCCTGAATGCCAAGCGTCACGCCTGGAGGAAACCTGGCACCATCCCTACTGTGAAGAATGGTGATGTCAGCATCATGCTGTGGGGTTGTTTTTCAGTGGCAGGGCCTGGGAGACTAGTTAGGATCAAGGGAAAGATGAACGGAGCAAAATACAGAGAGATCCTTGATGAAAACCTGTTCCAGAGCACTCAGGACCTCAGACTGGGGCGAAGGTTCACCTTCCAACCAGACAATGATCCTAAGCATACAGCCAAGATAAGGCAGGAGTGGCTTCGGAACAAGTCTCTGAATGTCCTTCAGTGGCCCAGCCAAAGCCCGGACTTGAACTGGATTGAGCATCTCTGGAGAGACCTGAATATAACTGTGCAGGGACACTCCCTATCCAACCTGACAGAGCTTGAGAGGATCTGCAGAGAAGAATGGGAGAAACTCCCCAAATACAGGTGTGCCAAGCTTGTAGCATCATACCCCAAAATACTTGAGGTTGCAATCTCTGCCAAAGGTGCTTCAACAAAGTACTGAGTAAAGGGCCTGGATACTTATGCAAATGTGATATTTCTGTTTTTTATTTTTAAAACATTTGCAAAAAAATTGAAACTTTTCTTGTGTGTAGATTGATGATGGAAAAAAAACTATCTAATCAATTTTTGAATAAGGCTTTAACATAACAAAATGTTTTAAAAGCCAAGCGGCCTGAATACTTTCTGAATGCACCGCACATAAGTATTCACACCCCTGAGTCAACACTTTGCAGAAGCACCTATAGCAGCGATTACAGCTGTGAGTCTCTCTGGGTGAGTCTCTAAGAGATTTCCACACCTGGATTATGCAACATTGCCAACTATTATTTTCAAAATTCTTCAAGCTCTATCAAATTGGCCACTCAGGAACATTCACTGTCTTCTTGGTAAGCAACTCTAGTGTAGATTTGGCCTTGTGTTTTAGGGTATTGTCCTGCTGAAAAGTCAATTAATCTCCCAGTGTCTGGTGGAAAGCAGACTAAACCAGGTTTCCCTCTAGGATTTTGCTTGTGCTTAGCTCCATTCCACTTCTTTGTTATCCTGAAAAACTCCCCAGTCCTTAATGATTACAAGCATACCCATACCATGATGCAGCCACCATATATTTATTTTTAATATGGAGAGTGGTACTCAGTAATGTGTTGTATTTGCCTCAAACATAACACTTTGTATTCAGAAAAAAAATGTGCATTTATTTGCCACATTTTTTGCAGTATTACTTTAGTGCCTTGTTGCAAACATGATGCATGTTTTGGAATATTTTTTATTCTGTACTGGCTTTCTGCTTTTCACTCTGTCAATTAGGTTAGTACTGTGGGGTAACTATAATATTGTTGACCCATCCTCAGTTTTCTCCTATCACAGCCATTAAACTCTGTAACTGTTTTAAAGTCACCTTTGGCCTCATGGTAAAATCCCTGAGTGATTTCCTTCCTCTCCGGCAACTGAGTAAGGAAGGACGCCTGTATCTTTGTAGTAACTGGGTGTATTGATACACCATCCAAAGTGTAATTAATAACTTCACCATGCTCAAAGGGATATTCACTTTTTTTTTAACCCATCTACCAATAAGTGCCCTTCATTGCGAGGCATTGAAAACCTCCCTGGTCTTTGTGGTTGAATCTGAGTCATTGAAAAATACATGTTAAACACTCATTTCACACAACTTATTATGTGACTTCTTACGTAAATTTTTACTCTTGAACTTAGTAAGACTTGCCATAACAAACGGTTTGAATACTTATTGACTCAAGACATTTCAGCTTTTCATTTTTAATGAACTTAAAACACAATTCCACTTAGACATTATGGGGTATTGTGTGTAGGTCAGTGACAAAAACATCTAAATGTAATCCATTTTAAATTCAGGCTGTAACACAAAATGTGGAACAAGTCAAGGGATGTGAATACTTTCTGAAGGCACTGTAGAGTCTAGACCAAATCAACTTACATTAAATATACCAAAGGTATAGGGCAGTGAGAGTTGAGTTTACACTGAACAGGCTGCACATGATATAGTTGATGAGCACTGAGGACCCACGAGCTCACCTCGTTGATGACCAGGCTGTCAATGGGCAGCCCTGCCAGCTCGGCCACCTGGCGGGCCTTGTGGAACAGGCCGCTGTCTTGCAACTTCTCCAACATGCTCTGGCACTCTCCCTGCAGGATGTCAGGGGAATAGCTCTCAAGCAGCCTGGGAGAGAGAGACACCGAGGTGTCCTGGAGAACCTGGCTGAGGAGGCTGAGCTTCTTGAAGTCCGGGCCTGCTCACAGAGAAAGAGACCGATGCATACATAGCAGCAAAGACTGGTCAAGTCCATGAGTCGACCAGAAAATCCTGTTTACAATATTGTATTCTCAATACCTCACGCAAGCAGAAGACGGTGATTAACAAGCATACAGATTAGAGGTCGACCGATTAATCGGAATGGCCGATTAATTAGGACCGATTTCAAGTTTTCATAACAATCGGTAATCGGTATTTTTGGACACCAATTGGCGTATTTTTTTTATTTTTTATTTTTTTTACACCTTTATTTAACTAGGCAAGTCAGTTAAAGAACACATTCTTATTTTCAATGACTGCCTAGGAACAGTGGGTTAACTGCCTTGTTCAGGGGCAGAACGACAGATTTTTACCTTGTCAGCTCGGGGATTCGTTTTTGCAACCTTCCGGTTAATAGTCCAACGCTCTAACCACCTGCCTTACATTGCACTCCACGAGGAGCCTGCGTGACAGACTGACTACCTGTTACGCAAGGGCAGCAAGAAGCCAAGGTAAGTTGCTAGCTAGCATTAAACATATATTATAAAAAACAATCAATCTTAACATAATCACTAGTTAACTACACATGGTTGATGATATTACTAGTTTATCTTTCGTGCGTTTGCCAGCAGCTCTTCGCAATGCTTCAAGCACTGTTTATGACTTCAAGCCTATCAACTCCCGAGTTTAGGCTGGTGTAACCAATGTGAAATGGCTAGCTAGTTAGCGGGATGCGCGCTAAAAGTGTTTCAAACGTCACTCGCTCTGAGACTTGGAGTAGTTGTTCCCCTTGTTCTGCAAGGGCCGCGGCTTTTGTGGAGCGACGAGTAACGATGCTTCAAGGGTGGCTGTTGTCGATGTGTTCCTGGTTCGAGCCCAGGTAGGGGCGAAGAGAGGGACGGAAGCTATACTGTTACACTGGCAATACTAAAGTGCCTATAAGAACATCCAATAGTCAAAGGTATATGAAATACAAATGGTATAGAGAGAAATAGTCCTATAATTCCTTTAATAACTACAACCTAAAACTTCTTACCTGGGAATATTGAAGACTCATGTTAAAAGGAACCACCAGCTTTCATATGTTCTCATGTTCTGAGCAAGGAACTTAAACGTTATCTTTCTTACATGGCACATATTGCACTTTTACTTCTTTCTTCTCCAACACTTTGTTTTTGCATTATTTAAACCAAATTGAACATGTTTCATTATTTATTTGAGGCTAAATTGATGTTATTGATGTATTATATTAAGTTAAAATAAGTGTTCATTCAGTATTGTTGTAATTGTCATTATTACAAATAAATAAAAATCGTCCGATTAATCGGTATCGGCCTTTTTTGGTCCTCCAATAATCGGTATTGGCGTTGACAAATCATAATCGGTCGACCTCTAATACAGATACAGACTCAAACATGAAGTGTCTGAGTCAGACAATAAGCTACAAAAAATAATACAGTATTCTCAACACCTCACACAAGTGGAAGACAGTGATTTAAATCCTTGATGAAAAGGCGTTCTGCCTGCTCACGTCACAACCATACCTGGAGGGTTCAGTGGTAATCATACGGTAAAAATATCTGTCTTCATAGTTTTAGTCAATGTTAAGCGACACTTTGTTTGCACAGTGTTATGAGGAGAAGTCGGGCTTACAATAAACACAGAGATCGTTGCTCTGGATACAATGCAACACTAATGACCAAACTCTTATGGACGTCATTTAGGTTAAGTCTCACTTAATTAACAGCTAATTCGCTAAATATGATGATCCAACACAACAGCTGAAGACTCGGTGTTACTACAGTGTTAATACTGGTGTCTCACCGTTAGACTTGAGCAGGCGCTCCATGTCTGCGAGCAGCTGCAGTAGTCTGCGCAGCTCGTATTGTGTGGAGCACTGTTGCATCATGGTCAACAGGAGGACTGAGGCCTGGCACTCCACCCACTGGAGAGGGAGGCCTGCTGGCGCATGAGCACCACTGCTCCTCAGCTGTCAGAGAAAAAGAGAGAGGATAAGGGAAAGATGAAAGAATAAAGAGAATTGAGATTGGCCTACATGCAACACACACATACCTCATAGGAACTATGGCTGTATAACCTCTCGTGTACACAGAACACATCAAACATTCATGCTAGAAAGTCTTCCTGTCCTCATTTCTTCCATTAACTACAATAGAGGATAATGAAAAGTAACAGACATGAGGGCATGTACCTTTCACAAGGACAGGAGATCACAGTGAATACAGGAATTAAATAAATAAAGAACATCAAAGTTAACTATGGTCATCGAGAGGGAGGACTTGGTGAGACTACGGCCACAAAAGGTTGTGTGCAACAATGTGAATTGGGCTGGTGACTATCTCAAAACACAGAGCAAAAGACGGCAAGAGGCCAGGCCCTGAACACAAGATTACAGCCAACGTCACCGCTGAGGTATGAGAGCTGTTGTGCTTGACACACTCGATAAATTGGCCCTGGCCTTGTGGCTTCGCTGGCATGTGTGGCACCAAATTCATCCCTCTAATGACATCTCCAAACAGGACGGGCAAGGTCAGACACACGCACCCCTTTAATTCCCCCCGGTCCTGACAATGGAGGGCATCAATTTCCCCCATAACCAACCTGTCAGACTTAAAGGGACATGACACGGACACGCTCTACTTTTCTAATGGAACGTCATCCGCACGGACATAGATAAAAAAATATTTAACAAATCCGCCCTGCACGACGCGTTACAGTACATGCACACAGTCCATTTCGTTTCCATTAAAAAAACTGAATTGGTTTGCAGTCAAATACACTACCATTCAAAAGTTTGGGGTCACTTAGAAATGTCCTTGTTTTTGAAAGAAAAGCTAATTAGGCTATATAATTTTGGCAATTTCATTAAATTTACTTTAGGGAAAGCTTCCCCTATCCTATGCCTTTTAATGTGGCATAAACACAACCAGTCATCTAGGCAGAGTTCCTCTGTCCAGTGTCTGTGTTCTTTCACCCATCTTAATCTTTTATTTTTATTGGCCAGTTTGAGATATTGGCTTTTTCTTTGCAACTCTGCCTAGAAGGCCAGCATCCCGGAGTGGCCTTTACTTTAAGACAATGTTCAATTCATTAAACCGTTCTTGTTTATTAGCTTGTTGTGCTTCAGCACAAACACTTATGCAGTCTTATTCACCGTCATAGATAGACAAATCTTTAAGTTGTACCAAGATAAACTGAACAAGTGTTTTGTGTTTACTTTCGTATTTATAGAGGATATCGTTGTTGTTGGTGGTTAGCATGTAAACCACAAATAAAATGTTCTTAAATAATGTTAATGTTCATATTTAGTTGAGTTGTTCATTCCACCCTTAAAAAAAACATATAATCGGCATTTTTCGCCTCCCTAAAATCGCTATCGGACCTAAAAATCCCATATCGGTCGGGCTCTACTTCAGAGTCAGTTGGTGTCCTTTTCGGGAGAGTTGGACAGTGAGTGTGGGAAATGGGAGTGGAAAGAAGAGGCAGAGGGGTGAAGGAGCTTACCGTGATCAGGCATTTCTGGAACTCAATGAGTTTCTTCTTGGCTTCAGGGTAGTTTTTGTAGTCGTAGCACAGCTCGTACATGAGCAACACATGGATCAGGGGAGAGTCCTGTCACACCCACACAGAGAGAGAGAGAGAGAGAGAGAAATGTGATAAAAGACCACCCAAACTCATGCAGAGCCAGACATGACAGCCATAGTACATGAGGCAGACCTCCCATGATGTCTGCCGGGTTAATGAGACGAGCTGGTCTAAGCCTTGAAGCTGTTTGAAGATTATGCATACAGCGCAAAATTGCCGACGAGGACATATCATTCGGGTCACTTCTGAGGAGGGAAGCTGCCGTGCAGGTAGATTAGTATTCTAATAGACTAAGCCTGAAGGACACCAATAAATGACACGCAAATAATAACGAGGGATTGGATAGGCAAGCAACCATCTACGTGCTTTCAATCGCTTGAATGAAATGAAAGTTTAAAGCCATTTCTATTGGTTTCATCGGTTAGTGATTGACAGGGAATAGTGGAAAGTCCCGCCCATCTTAAGCCTGCTGCAACCTCATTTGCATGTAGTCTATTCAATATACACTAAGAACATACATTAAAAACACCTGCTCTTTCCATGACATAGTTCTTAATGTTTTGTATACTCAGCGTATAATAGAACCGTTTTTAAAATGTTCACCCGACTGATATTTTTTTCTTCCTTACATTCAATACATTTGTGATGTCGTGCCTCGTTTCATTCTCTAGTCTCAGATGCACGTCATTCTCAAATGTGCTTGAAAAATAATAATAATTGTTTTGTGACTACAGCGCCAAGGATAAAGACGTGTTCTAATTGAGCGGACAGAGTATTCACTGCCCGCCCGCCCTGCTTCGGTTGGGATATTATCATTCAAAACAATGCATTCTAAAATAATCTGTTGAGTTTCGGCCTATAGCATGGTAGTGCTCAGACCGCAAAATGGAATAAGGCCTTGTCAGTTAAATTGCTGCACATTAACTGCCCTTGGGGGAAAACATTTAGATTTGGGCCAGAATCCTAACTTTATATTTGTGTGCATACTTTCGTCTAAATCATGCATGTGTGTCAATGGGAGATTTGAGATTTTTTTTTTCTTCCCAAGGGCAGGTAATTTGCAAGACCTACAATGATATGTATCACACGTGTTCTATTGAATTACCCTCTGGAAGAGCTGGAAGCCTCGTATGAGAGGCCTGATCCTGCATTTCCTCAGCAGTGTCTTCCAGATGATTGACAGGTCGTGGAGGTTCCACTCATGACTTTGCGGGCTCTCTTCCAGGTGGGCGGTAGCCTCTGTGGCAATGACCTCATCCACAGAGGTCAGGACCCAGACGCAGAGGCACTGGAGCAGGTCGGCTTCCTGTCAATCCAATCCATGGCACACACACACACACCGTACAGAGAAAGACGCACGCAATCAAACACACACACAGTCAGGTAAATAAAGTCCAGATACAAAGTAGATCGTGTAAAGTGCAACTTTATACACTTTCTTACAAAGTTCATGGATGACACAAATGTCAATGCAATGAGAAAGTCAATACACTTCAGAATTTTATACCAAGCCGTATAATACAAATTCTCATAGACAGAGAATCCTTACAGACAGAGCCCCACCTGATGACAGGCAGCTAGTGTGGTGAGCGTGGGGCAGTGCTGTGCCAGGGCCTCCCCCAGGAGGTGTCTCCAGGGGCTGACCTGCTCCTGGCTCTGCAGCAGCACCTGGAACAGCTCCTTGGGGGGGTCGGAGGCTTCCTCGCTGGGCAGGGTGACTTGACCCTGGGCCTCCCCGTCTTCCACCTCCCCCACCCGCCACTGAGAGCTGAGCTGCAGGTTCTGGAAGGCCAGGGTCAGGTGGGCCTGCAGGGCTGGGCTGAACTGGGTCGCCAGGGACCTCACCTGTCAATCACAAGTAGGGAAAGAGGGAAGAACTGAAAACATACAATCGCTACAGTACCACAGACAAGGGGGCGATTGGAAATCACCCGTCTTTATTTTCCATCTAGAGAACAATCCTTACAGTTTAGGCCCCTGTAGCTATACAATTTAATTCAAATAACATATTTCCCTGATAGGGATCTTCAGAGGAAGAGAACCTGAGGGCAGTTTTCATCCCATTATAGAGTGAACAGAGAAGGTAGGTATGGTAGAATCCTTCAGTTGTATGGGTTATTAAAGGCCCAATGCAGTCGAAAATTAATTTCCTGTGGTTTATATATACATTTCCACTCAACGAGGTCGGAATAACACTGTGAATTTGTGAAAATTATGATAATTGCCTTTTAGTGTAAGAGCTGTTTGAAAAGACCGCCTGAAATTTCATCCTGTTTCGGTGGGATGGAGTTTCAGCCTGCCTGGCAACACCACCAGACAGTGCAAGTTAATAGACCAATAACAAAGAGTTTCATACCGCTCTGCCAATAACAGTCAGTTTTCAGGTTGCATATCCCTCCCATTAGGCTTGTCCAATTAGGCCTTGAGAAAGTGCTCTTGCTAAGGAGTTATTTTTGTTTTTTTGTTTCTTTGTTATCAATTAAAATGTTCAAAACCACAGTAAGGTACTTCATTGTTACCCAGAAATGATTTGAAATTGAGATAAAAGCGCGGCTGCATTGGAAGGGTTTTCTAGTGGGGTGTTAATGATAGTTAAAGGGCAAGTCCACCAATTTTCAAACCTCATATTCATTATCTCCAGCACCATACCAGTGTTTACATATGTGGAAATGGCACGTTTCTGCATCGTTATTGTAGGCTACTACCACTTTTAGTCTTAATCTTGACTACACTACTCACTGTTTAGCACATGACCTCACATGTGAATCCTTAGAGAGATGGGTGGGGCTGGCTTAAGAGAGTGTGAACAATGCTGAATGGGTGTAGACAAAGGAGAGCTCTCCACTAGGTACCAAAACTTTCAAAGGCCATTTTCTCAAAAGTGAGTTTATCAACTTTCAAAGCAGAATTACTTTCCCATTGTTCCTCAAAAATTCTGTTTATGATATACCATTTTGTAGCTCTGAGTCTTTACTTTTACCCAATGTCAAAAATCCAATTTCAAATTTTGCTTCATAAGACTGAATCCAGGTGGTGAGTCACATATGATGGACATTTGTCACAGTGATGGAGAACTTAAACCCCTGCATGACAGACTCATTAAATCAGAGTGTTAACGTAAAAATGTAGAAATGTGCTGTTTTCACACACTGATTGGTATGGTGCTGGAGATAATGAATAGGAGGTTCAAAAGTGTTCGAATGGGCCTTTAAAGATTTAGCATGTGTGTGTTTGGCCGTGGTGGAGATGTACCTGCTGAGGGGGGTAGCTGTGCAGCTGGACAAAGAGCAGGAAGTGTAGCCACTGGCTGTCGGCTGCACAGTCCTGCGGGTACACACTGCTCAGGGGCAGGGCATGTAGCTGGCAAAACTGTATGGGCAGAGCCCACTCCTGACCTGCCTCATAGGATGACCTGGAGAGGGCATTTAGAGTTGAACAGACTCACACAACCAATTGTGCATAAAACTATGGGATATATTTCCTTCCCGTATGAGAGTGTTTCCTCTCGCCCCCTCCTCTCGCCCCTATGCAATTGCTGAGATCCGAAAGTATTTGACAGGTGTAAGCAATACGGTCACATCTCCACCTTGCCCTGTGACATGCGAGATGTAACTTTCACCATATTGCTTTTACCCATCAGATCTCCACAAGGCACAGGTGGATTTGGGAATGGGCCTGTGTCTAACCTGCTGATGCCCTTCCTCTCCAAACTGTCCTTCACAGCTTCCTCCAAGTCAAAGAGCAGCTCCTCCGCGGTCTCCCTCTCCACCAGCTTACTACCTTTAGCAGCTGGAACACAGAAAAGGTCAAACAAACGTCACTGTGTGATGTGTGTGTGTGTCTTTGCAAATAAAATCAGATTGTATTGGTCACATACATACAGTTGAAGTCGGAAGTTTACATACACTTAGGTTACACTTAGGTTAAAACTTGTTTTTCAACCACTCCACAAATTTCTTGTCAACAAAAAGGGTCCGTCAACGATTAGGGGCAAGTCGGTGAGGACATCTACTTTGTGCATGACACGTAATTTTCACAACAATTGTTTACAGACAGATTATTTCACTTATAATTCACTGTATCACAATACCAGTGGGTCAGAAGTTTACATACACTAAGTTGACTGTGCCTTTAAACAGCTTGGAAAATTCCAGAAAATGATGTCATGGCTTTAGAAGCTTCTGATAGGCTAATTGACATAATTTGAGTCAATTGGAGGTGTACCTGTGGATGTATTTCAAGGCCAACCTTCAGTGCCTCTTTGCTTGAAACCATGGGAAAATCCAAAGAAATCAGCCAATTGTAGACCACAAGTTTGGTTCATCCTTGGGAGCAATTTCCAAATGCCTGAAGGTACCACGTTCATCTGTACAAACAATAGTACGCAAGTATAAACACCATGGGACCAGGCAGCCGTCATACCGCTCAGGAAGGAGACGCATTCTGTCTCCTAGAGATGAACGTACTTTGGTGTGAAAAGTGCAAATCAATCCCATAACAACAGCAAAGGACCTTGTGAAGATGCTGGAGGAAACAAGTACTAAAGTATCTATATTCACAGTAAAACGAGTCCTATATCGACATAACCTGAAAGGCCGCTCAGTAAGGAAGAAGCCACTGCTCCAAAACCGCCAGACTACGGTTTGCAACTGCATATGGGGACAAAGATCGTACTTTTTGGAGAAATGTCCTCTGGTCTGATTAAACAAAAATAGAACTGTTTGGCCACAATGACTATCGTTATGTTTGGAGGAAAAAGGGGGAGGCTTGCAAGCCGAAGATCACCATCCCAACCGTGAACCACGGGTGTGGCAGCATCATGTTGTGGGGGAGCTTTTCTGCAGGAGGGACTGATGCACTTCACAAAATAGATGGACTCATCATGAGGAAGGAAAATTATGTGGATATATTGAAGCAACATCAAGACATCAGTCAGGATATTAAAGCTTGGTCGCAAATGGGTCTTCCAAATGTACAATGACCCCAAGCATACTTCCAAAGTTGTGGCAAAATGGCTTAAGGGCAACAAAGTCAAGGTATTGGAGAGGCCGTCACAAAGCCCTGACCTCAATCTTTTTTTTTTCAAAATTCAAGACGGCAGCGCAGTAGGACGTATATATCTTAATCTCACTTTCTATCTATGAAATAAATATACTTTCCTACAATCCGCCTCACCCAATGTGGTACGGATCTGCTATTTTTATTCCTTATTACTGGAACTTCCATCAGGAGTTAGCCAGCTAACTAGCTACTAGTCTTTGTTAGCCATGGCTAGCGATCCTGGCCTTTTTTCCCCCCGGCATCAGCCTGCTTTAACTCGGACAATCACCTGCCAGTCTTGCACAGTGCGATATCAACCCAGGCATATCGGACTGCTTCTCTCTACCATATCACCAGACTCTTGCAACCTGCCTCACCCAATGTGATACAGAACTGCTATTTTTATTCCTTATAACTGGAACTTCCATCAGGAGCAAGCCAGCTAACTAGCTACTAGTCTTTGTTAGCCACGGCTAGCGGTCCTCGCCTTTTTCCCCCCGGAATCAGACAGCCTTAGCTCGGACAATCACCTGCCAGTCTGCACAGCGCGATATCAACCCAAAGCATATCAGACTGCTTCTCTCTACCATATCACCGGATTCCTACCGCACTGGATCATTACACAGGATCAATACTCCGGATCATCGCAGCTAGCTAGCTGCAAACAGTGGTTACTGTTAGCTAACGCCTCTGTCCCGAAGCTAGCACCAGCTAGCCTTGAGCTAGCCTCAAGCTAGGCCAATGCTAATTCTAGGGCTACAATATCTCCTTTGCCAATTGGCCTGGACCCTGTATTGTCGACACGGAGCCCCGCCGATCCATCACGACTGGACTACCGACGTGATCGCCCGATGTGGTCTCAATAGGCTCTGTTACTATATTCCTCTGGTGATGTAGAGGTTAACCCAGGCCCTGTAGCCCCCAGTTCCACTCCTATTCCCCAGGCGCTATCTTTTGTTGACTTCTGTAACCGTAAAAGCCTTAGTTTCATGCATGTTAACATCAGAAGTCTCCTCCCTAAGTTAGTTTTTTTCACTGCTTTAGCACACTCCGCCAACCTTGATATCCTAGCCGTGTCTGAATCCTGGTTTAGGAAGGCCTCCAAAAATTCTGAAATTTCCATCCCCAACTACAACATTTTCTGCCAAGATAGAACTGCCAAAGGGGGTGGAGTTGCAATCTACTGCAGAGATAGCCTGCAGAGTTCTGTCATTGTATCAAGGTCTGTGCCCAAACAGTTCAAGCTTCTACTTTTAAAAATCCACCTTCCCAAAAATAAGTCTCTCACTGTTGCCACATGTTACAGACCCCCCTCAGTCCCCAGCTGTGATCTGGACACCATATGTGAATTAATTGCCCCCCATTTATCTGCAGAGTTTGTACTGGTAGGTGACCTAAACTGGGATATGCTGATGTCCTACAATCTAAGCTAGATGCCCTCAATCTCACACAAATTATCATGGAACCCACCAGGTACAACCCCAAATCCATAAACACAGGCACCCTCATAGATATCATCCTGACCAACCTGCCCTCTAAATACACCTCTGCTGTCTTCAACCAGGATCTCAGCGATCACTGCCTCATTGCCTGCGTCTGTAATGGGTCCGCCGTCAAACGACCACCCCTCATCACTGTCAAACGCTCCCTAAAACACTTCAGCGAGCAGGCCTTTCTAATCGACCTGGCCCGGGTATCCTGGAAGGATATTGACCTCATTCCATCAGTAGAAGTAAAAGTGCTTTCTTCACCATCTTAAATAAGCATGCGCCATTCAAAAAATGTAGAGCCAAGAACAGATATAGCCCTTGGTTCACTCCAGACCTGACTGCCCCTGACCAGCACAAAAACATCCTGTGGCGTTCTGCATTAGCATCGAATAGCCCCCGCGATATGCAACTTTTCAGTGATGTTAAGAACCAATATACACAGGCAGTTTCAAAAAGCTAGCCTTGCTTTCCTAACAGAAATTTGCATCCTGTAGCACAAACGCCCAAAGGTTCTGGGACACTTTAAAGTCCATGGAGAATAAGAGCACCTCCTCCCAACTGCCCACTGTACTGAGGCTAGGAAACACTGTCACCACCGACAAATTCACGATAATTGAGAATTTCAATAAGCATTTTTCTATGGCTGGTCATGCTTTCCACCTGGCTACCCCTACCCCGGTCAACAGCTCTGCACCCCCCATAGCAACTTGCCCAAGCCTCCCCCATTTCTCCTTCACCCAAATCCAGATAGCTGATGTTCTGAAAGAGCTGCAAAATCTGGACCCCTACAAATCAGCTGGGCTTGACAATCTGGACCCTCTCTTTCTAAAATTACCCACTGCAATTGTTGCAACTCCTATTACTAGCCTGTTCAACCTCTCTTTTGTATCGTCTGAGATCCCCAAAGACTGGAAAGCTGCCGAGGTAAACCCCCTCTTCAAAGGGGAAGACACCCTAGACCTATATCTATTCTCTGTCTTATCTTCGAAAGCGAAGTTAACAGATCACCAACCATTTCGAATCCCACCGTACCTTCTCCGCTATGCAATCTGGTTTCCGAGCTGGTCATGGGTGCACCTCAGCCACGCTCATGGTTGTAAACGACATCATAACCGCCATCAATAAAAGACAATACTGTGCAGCCGTAATAGTCGACCTGACCAAGGCTTTCGACTCTGCCAATCACCGCATTCTTATCGGCAGACTCAACAGCCTTGGTTTCTCAAATGACTGCCTCGCCTGGTTCACCAACCTGTTGTCCGGACCTCTGGCAGTCTCTATGGGGGTGCCACAAGGTTCAATTCTCGGGCCAACTCTTTTCTCTGTTAACATCAATGATGTCGCTCTTGCTGCTGGTGATTCTCTGATCCACCTCTACGCAGACGACACCATTTTGTATTCTTCTGGCCCTTCTTTGGACACTGTGTTAACTAACCTCCAGACGAGCATCAATTCCATGCAACACTCTTTCAGCGGCCTCAACTGCTCTTAAATGCAAGTAAAACTAAATGCATGCTCTTCAACCGATCGCTGCCTGCACCTGCCCGCTCGTTTAGCATCACAACTCTGGACAGTTCGGACTTAGAATATGTGGACAACTACAAATACCTAGGTGTCTGGTTAGACTGTAAACTCTCCTTCCAGACTCCCATTAAGCATCTCCAATTCAAATTTAAATCTAGAATCGTCTTCCTATTTCGCAACAAAGCATCCTTCACTCATGCTGCCAAACATACCCTCGTAAAACTGACCATCCTACCGATCCTTGGCTTCCGCGATCTTATTTACAAAATAGCCTCCAACACTCTACTCAGAAAATTGGATGCAGTCTATCACAGTGCCATTTGTTTTGTCACCAAAGCCCCATATACTACCCACCACTGCGACCTGTGTAATCTCGTTGGCTGGCCCTCGCTTTATATTCGTCGCCAAACCCACTGGCTCCAGGTCATCTAAGTCGTTGCTAGGTAAAGCCCCACCTTATCTCAGCTCACTGGTCACCATAGCAGCACCCACCCGTAGCACACGCTCCAGCAGGTATATTTCACTGGTCACCCCCAAAGCCAATTCCTCCTTTGGCTGCCTTTCCTTCCAGTTCTCTGCTGCCAATGACTGGAACAAACTGCAAAAGTCACTGAAGCTGGAGACTCATATCTCCCTCACTAACTTTATGCATCAGCTGTCGGAGCAGCTTACAGATCATTGCATCTGTAAATAGCCCACCCAACTACCCCATCCCCATATTGTTATTATAATTTTTTGCTCCTTTGCACCCCAGTATCTCTACTTGCAAATTCATCTTCTGCACATCTATCACCCCAGTGTTTAATTGCTAAATTGTAATTATTTCACCATTATGGCCTATTATCTTACTTCCTCAGTGCACACTGAGGTGCACACACTGCATACACAGTCCACACACTGTATATAGTCTTTTTGTTTATTCCATGTGTAACTCTGTGTTGTTGTTTGTGACGCACTGCTTTTCTTCACCTTGGCCAGGTCGCAGTTGTAAATGAGAACTTGTTCTCAACTGGCCTACCTGGTTAAATAAAGGTGAAACGAAAATTAAAATAAATTTTAAAATCCTATAGAAAATTTGTGAGCACAACTGAAAAAGCGTGCGCAAGCAAGGAAGCCTACAAACTTGTCTCAGTTACACCAGCTCTGTCAGGAGGAATGGGCCAAAATTCACCCAACTTATTGTGGGAAGCTTGTGGAAGGCTACCCAAAACGTTTGACCCAAGTTAAACAATTTAAAGGCAATGCTATCGAATACTAATTGAGTGTATGTAAACTTCTGACCCACTGCGAATGTGATGAAAGAAATAAAAGCTGAAATAAATCAATCATTCTCTCTACTATTATTTTGACATTTCACATTCTTAAAATAAAGTTGTGATCCTAACTGACCTAAGACATGGAATTTTTACTAGGATTAAATGTCAGGAATTGTGAAAAACTGAGTTTAAATGTATTTGGCTAAGGTGTATGTAAACTTCTGACTTTAACTGTATATTTATTTAGCAGATGTTATTGCGGCTGCAGCGAAAAAACCCTACACAAGTGTGTATGTGTAGGTTTACCCAATAAGTCTTTAAGGGAGAATGTGCTCGTTCCTCCCGGCCTCTGGCTCCGGAGTCGGAGGATCAGACTGAGGGCTTTGAGGTCCACCCGCAGCTTTAGGCTACACACACCCAGGAGCTCGCAGAAACACACACATGCAGCTGCCACAGAGGGAATGCTGAAATGCAGCATGGCCAGGCTGTAGGCCTGCTCCGCCGCATGACTGAGCCTGACGTGGGGAAAAGACATACAACATATTACAATACAATGTGCACTGAATGCACAAAACATTAGGAACACCTTTCCATGACATAGGCTGACCAGGTGAAAGCTATGATCCTTTATTGATGTCACCTGCTAAATCCACTTCAAATCAGTGAAGATAAAAAGGAGACAGGTTAAAGAATGATTTTTAAGCCTTGAAACACTTGAGATATGGATTGTGTGTGTGCCATTCAGAGGGTGAATGGGCAAGACAAAATATTGAATTGCCTTTGAACTGGGTATGGTAGTAGGTGCCAGGCGCACTGGTTTGTGTTGAACTGCAATGCTGCTGGGTTTTTCACACTCAACAGTTTCCCGTGAGTATCAAGAATGGTCCACCACCCAAAGGACATCCAACCAACTTGACACAACTGTGGGAAGCATTGGAGTCAACATGGGCCAGCATCCCTGTGAAATGCTTTCGACACCTTGTAGAGTCCTTGCCCCGACAAATTGAGGCTGTTCTGAGGGCAAAAGTGGGTGCAACTCAATATTAGGAAGGAGTTCCAAATGTTTTTTACACTCAGTGTACATGACTTCTATATTGGGTCGTCCTATATGAATTCAATCGCTTTTTGAACGAAATCTTCTATACATGTTTGCCCATGGTAGAAGAATTCAAGAGAATACTGTCTTAACCGGCGACAGGCATTAAACACACAAACACCTCAGATGATGTAAAATAGTCTGAGCTACAACATATGCAAAAATGAAGAAAATTAGAGTTTACATGTTTTTTAATAAACTTGAATAAAAATAGATATCATCTAATACTTTGCAAACCCTGTTTGTAAACCTTCAAATTATATCAAACTCAATGATTTATCTTTTTCAGTGATTAAGACATGGATGTCACATGGTAGGGTATGCAAAATGGGTCAACTTTGAGCACTTCGATCTCCTGAATGTTTTGGTATTGTTGGGTTGTAATTTGAAATAGTTCCTATACCAGAAGTTAATGGTTATATGTAGAAGGAATGTACATGGCTGCGGTCACTGATAAGGGTGGATAGCTGTGGATTAGTGAGGAATGGGGGGCGAGGTCAGGTCAGAGGAAGGGAGAAGGAACAGTTTATTACACACATCACTTCCTGCCTAGCAACAAAGATATAGTGTTTAGAGAAAAGGAGGAGACTGCCTAAAAGGCATATAAATACTTGTGCTAGGGGAAACAGCTGTTTGCAGCTGTTTGACCCAGTGGGTGAATACACTTGGTTTGAGCTTTGACTAGTTGTCCGTTCTAAATAAACAGAGTAAAAACTAACAGTATTCAGGTCCAAAAAGTATTTTTTTAACCACTTCAACAATGGGCAAACGTGTATGGAAAGTTTCATTCAAATTTAAAAAGGTGTATGGTCAAAAAGTGATTGAATTGATACAAAACGACCTGACCGACATACTACAGTATAACATAAAGTAAAATCATGTTCCAGGCAAACATGTTCAACAGGCAGAATAAAGGCTCAAATGAAATAATGAGAACATATGGTGCACAATAAAGGGGTTCATTTGAAGTGAAAAAACTGCAAGAGAGAACTTGGATGTTCAAAATGTGTGCCACCAGGGCCTCCTGAGTGGCACAGTGGTCTAAAGCTGTGCTACTAGAGTTTCTGGGTTCAAGTTCAGGCTCTGTCGCAGCCGGCCGCGACCGGGAGACGGAGACCCATGGGGTGGCGCACAATTAGCCCAGCGTCATCCGGGGTAGGGGAAGGTTTGGCCGGCAGGGATGTCCTTGTCCCATCGTGCACTAGCGACTCCTGTGGCGGGCCGGGCGCAGTACACGCTGACATGGTACCCAGGTGCACAGTGTTTCCTCCGACACATTGGTGCAGCTGGCTTCCGGCTTAAATGGGCATTGTGTCAAGAAGCAGTGCGGCTTGGTTGGGTTGTGTTTCGGAGGATGCACGGCTCTCGACCTTCGCCTCTCCCGAGTCCGTACGAGAGTTGCAGCGATGAGACAAGACTGTAACTACCAATTGGATACCATAAAATTGGGGAGAAAAGGGAGTAAAAAAAGGTGTGTATATATATATATATATATATAAAAAATGATGTGTGCCACCTAAGAGTAACAACGACAACAGAGGGGAAAATATAACAAGGATAAGTGCTTGCCCAAGCCTCTTATTTTTATGTTAAACAAGTTTCAAATAGTTTGGTTAGTGTCGTTAAGGCACTGAGGAGGAAGGCGTCTGACACTTCGAAATCTAGCCCGGCCTGCTTGTCCCTGATAAACCTCAAAGATCATTGTAGACATCTGAGTGCTTCGTTATTTGTTTCCAGGCATAGTCATCATGTCCTGAGGTAAGATGTTTTTGGGGATGTACTCAGCTTCCTGCAAAACATACTGTCTTTGTAGTGTGACGTCTATGTTACTCTGATGTCATTTGATATTTCCTAACAGAGTCTGATATACTCACTGTGACTTCAATTCGTTGGAGTTGGCTAGCTGTTGGACGAGAAACGTTCCGTAGGCGAACGATGGTCGTCCGTGACGCAGATAGTACAGGAAGTCGAGGTTCTCAATGAAGGCGTATTTACTGACGAGGTGAGGACTAGAGAAATGGGGCAGCTCCACTGAGGTCTCTATTGGGGGAATTAAACATGACATATCACACAATGTTTTCAAGACACAAATTATTACCAAGACAATCTACAGCCTTAGTTAAACCCTAGGGTACGTCATCCTATGCTAGGTGAGTTACAAGAGCATAAATTGATATTCAGAAGTGAGCTTAAAAAATATATATTTTCCATGTTCTTTTAGTGAAATACCTACCGGTGGAGCCTAGTGTATTGGCAGACTGCCACCCGAACAGTCGAGATGGATCCAATGGATGTAAAGACTAAGGAAAGGAAAGACAAGTGAAATAAATTGTCTGCAAAAATACTTCCGCTGCATACAAAGTCTTTATTTACATTGCACGTAACACCACCGTGTACACAGTCCATAACAAGTGCCGTACAAATATTCCGTTTCGGACAAACAACATTTCCTTTAAAAGCACATTGCTCAGCCTACTCCACAGGTTTCGTCACTTTAATTATACCCTATTGAAACTGTGGAAGGATGGGCTGACATATCTCAACCTATTTTCCAGCAACATATTAGTGCACTGGTTTCATACCTCACGAGGATAAAAGTGGAGCCATGCATGTCCACCACTCATTAACGTGATTGCTCCCTGCTGTCTGTAGCCTGAGGGGAAGCTAGCTGTCCGAGCGCTGGCTGTTTAACCTTTAAGCGGTGAAAAGTCAATTACCGTACCGCAGCAAAAAAGTGCAGGCCAGACCAGACATAAGCTACCTGATGCAGACACGTTGATGAGTTTCAAGGCTGACGTGTTGCTAATACACACTCAAAATCAAAGCTTACCTTCGAAGCTGTGATAGTGTGTAGTGTGCCATGCTGTGAATGCAGAGTTTGGGTGTAATGTGCTGTGAAGATGCTAGTGTGGTTCTCTATAATGCTATGATTAGAGCCTAGGGCCTTTGTTTGCTCAGTGATGAGCTGAATGCTACTGGTATACTCAGGATCAAACCCTATTATTCAGTTCCTTTATGCATGTGGTAAGTTACCGTATGATTTGAAAACAGCAAACATGATCTGGACGGTATGGATGTGGTAGAGTACCTGCATGAGGTGGTAGACGGAGATATCGGATGTGGTGGCGGTGGTCCCTCGTGGTCCGCTCACAGGGAAGAGCGCTGCCTTGAGCTTGGGGTAGGGGCTCAGGGCCATCTTCAGTAGCTGGGGGTCCACCCTAGACACAGAGCTCCCAGCCCTCTCCCCCTGACTCACCACCTAAACAACACACAGACAGGAAAACTCAAACTTCATATATACCAATCCTGGTGTTTGTGAGTGTGCTCGTTTCGTCCTTCGAAAATCCCTGTGGGCTGGGGTTGGGAGCTGAATTTGTATTTATTAAGGATCCCCATTACTCTTCCTGGGGTCCAGAAACATTAAGGCAGTTATATACAGTCGTGGCCAAAAGATTTGAGAATGACACAAATATTAAATTTGCAAAGTCTGCTACCTCAGTTTGTATGATGGCAATTTGCATATACTCCAGAACGTTATAAAGAGTGATCAGATGAATTGCAATTAATTGCAAAGTCCCTCTTCGCCATGCAAATGAACTGAATTCCCCAAAAACATTTCCACATTTCCACTATTTCCACATTTCCACCATTTCAGCCCTGCCACAAAAGGACCAGCTGACACCATGTCAGTGATTATCTTGTTAGCACAGGTGTGAGTGTTGACGAGGACAAGGCTGGAGATCACTCTGTCATGCTGATTGAGTTCGAATAACAGAGTTAAGCTTCAAAAGGAGGGTGGTGCTTGGAATCATTGTTCTTCCTCCGTCAACCATGGTTACCTGCAAGGAAACACGTGCCGCCATCATTGCTTTGCACAAAAAGGGCTTCACAGGCAAGGATATTGTTGCCAGTAAGATTGCACCTAAATCAACCATTTATCGGATCATCAAGAACTTCAAGGAGAGCGTTTCAATTGTTGTGAAGAAGTCTTCAGGGTGCCCAAGAAAGTCCAGCAAGCGCCAGGACCGTCTCCTAAAGTTGATTCAGCTGCGGGATCAGGGCACCACCAGTACAGAGCTTGCTCAGGAATGGCAGCAGGCAGTTGTGAATGCATCTGCACGCACAAACCACGGCATGTGTTTCCTTGCAGGTAACCATGGTTGACAGAGGAAGAACAATGATTCCAAGCACCACTCAAAAAAGACTTTTGGAGGATGGCCTGGTGTCAAGAAGGGCAGCAAAGAATCCACTTCTCTCTGGAAAAACATCAGGGACAGACTGATATTCTGCAAAAGGTAAAGGGATTGGACTGCTGAGGACTGGGGTAAAGTCATTTTCTCTGATGAATCCCCTTTCCGATTGTTTGGGGCATCCGGAAAAAAGCTTGTCCGGAGAAGACAAGGTGAGCGCTACCATCAGTCCTGTGTCATGCCAACAGTAAAGCATCCTGAGACCATTCATGTGTGGGGTTGCTTCTCAGCCACGGGAGTGGGCTCACTTACAATTTTGCCTAAGAACACAGCCATGAACAAAGAATGGTACCAACACATCCTCTGAGAGCAACTTCCCCCAACCATCCAGGAACAGTTTGGTGACGAACAATGCCTTTTCCAGCATGATGGAGCACCTTGTCATTAGGCAAAAGTGATAACTAAGTGGCTCGGGGAACAAAACATCAATATTTTGAGGCCATGGCCAGGAAACTCCCCAGACCTTAATCCCATTGAGAACTTGTGGTCAATCCTCAAGAGGTGGGTGGACAAACAAAACCCCACAAATTCTAACAAACTCCAAGCATTGATTATGCAAGAATGTGCTGCCATCAGTCTGGATATGGCCCAGAAGTTAATTGACAGCATGCCAGGGCGGATTGCAGAGGTCTTGAAAAAGAAGGGTCAACACTGCAAATATTGACTCTTTGCATCAACTTCATGTAATTGTCAATAAAGGCCTTTGACACTTATGAAATGCTTGTAATTATACTTCATTATTCCATAGTAACACCTGACAACAATATCTAAAGACACTGAAGCAACAAACTTTGTGAAAATGAATATGTGTCATTCAAAACTTTTGGCCATGACTGTACACAATAAAAAAATGACATTACATTTCATAACACATTAAGTGTACTCTACTACCGCATACAGGTATCTCCAATACAAAATCAATGTGTATTTGTATGCGTGTGTCTGTGCCTGTGTGTCTCGGGGTGGGTGGGGTCAAGGAACATACGAACAACAGTAGGCGAATTATACACTGTTTTGTTTGCACATTAAATGTGCTATCCATGTGCCTGTCCGTTCTCAGGACAAACATACCATGAGGTTTACTTCCGTGTCGGTTTATCTTCCTCATAACACTGTACGATTGTTTTGTTGTTTTATAAAGGAACAGATAAACATTAGTAAAGTGGCCAACACATATAGGCATGACTCTCTTCCTTTTTCCACAGTTTTTGCTTCTTTAAAAAAACAATTTATGAAATACGTTTAGTATACATTTTCTTTGTAAATTTAACCCATTTTGATTTTCTTTCGGAGGGGAGGGGGAGCCAGGCGAACCCCAGCTACAGAGCATATGGGGTGGGAAATGCTGTTTTCATATTGTACATGGGGAGCTGTGGGTCAGGAAGTGCACAGATAGGGCTCTACCTGTACAGAGCACAAGCCCCTTTGCTTTCCCAGTATCTAAAGTGCCCTTTTGGATGGTGGCAGTGCTTCATTTGAGCCAGATCCTGTTCGGCACCTCAGTTTCGGATCGTTTCGTTCTGGAATCCATTTGCCAGGATCCGGTACCTCTCGTAACATAAAACGTTATTTTTACTGTTTGCAAAGTAAAAATTATAATAAAAACAAATCAGAGTTAATTCAAGTTGATCCTCTGTAGTTCTCCTGGCTGCCCCCTAAAAAACGTAATGTGAAAACAGTGCCTGATATTCTAAGACTTGAATAGTGTTGGGCTGGCCCGGGTTCATGGTTTGCACAACATTGTAGCCTATATAGACCAACGCGTGGCCATTGCTGTGGTGAGAGAGAGATGTGTGCCTGTATTTCTCACCGAACCAGAATGAGATTCACGTTCTATGATGTCTCTCCCTGCTCTGATAGAAATGAGCATGCAACTCTCATCTCTCCAGCGTTGCACTTAATCATTTATTTACTTACAGAATCGCAGCGTTAAGGGTGCTGGAGCTATCGCAGCACCACTGATAAATTGAAATACATTTGCCAAAGTTATGGAATTACTGCTGTCAGCCAATACAGGCCTTTGGCGAGATTTCATATACAACAGCAGGAAAACACAGATCCTGCTGAAAAGAGAAGACTAATCTGTCTGTAGGCTACCAAGTTATCAACTTTCAAATAGACCTTTTGAGAGAACAGCATTGTTTTACAAAGTAAAACAAGAGAGAGATAAGCTTTTGGCTTAGCGCATTGGCCATCGCCGGTGAGTGAGCTGCGCAACATTGGGCGAGTCAGTGAAACTGGATAGCTTTTTTAGGACTATAAAATCCTCCTCATATTGTACAATATGTGTGTCTCCAAAGGCTATTGATGGATTTAAGACGAGGCCGTTTTCATTGAACTCAGATTCACAATTTGTCAGTATCAAGGTATAACCTGTCATTTTGATCCTTTGTGCTAAAGTCTCCAGTCATCTAAAATGATGTAGAATTGTATGAAATGCTTTTATAAAAGTGACCCATGACCACTAAAAATGTTCCCCATGAGCGCAACTTCTGCAAGCACCTCTCTCTACTCTACTGGTCTATGCCAGTATGCAAAAGCAATGATAATGCAAGCAATGCTTTATTAGAAAAGTGATTTTTCTTCTAATGTGTTCCCCCAGCACCTCCCAATTTACACATTAAGCACTGGGTGGTGGTATAATTCTCCCCAAACATGTTTTCATGTTTTTTTAAAATTGTAATTGTTGTTTAGAACCCATTGCCCGCAAGTCATCGTGAAGTTGTCAAGTTCGCAACCCTCTACCCCGTCCGTTGGTTGCGCCTATTGATCTGCCCTGTTCGGAGCTCATGCAGATGCGCCTTTTCCGGAGTCCGAAAACCTCCCCCAGGACCTCAGACTGGGCAGAAGGCTCACCTTCCAACGGGACAACGACCCTAAGCACACAGCCAAAACAACGCAGGAGTGGCTTTGGGACAAGTCTCTGAATGTCCTTGACTGGCCCAGCCAGAGCCCAGACTTGAACCGGATCGAACATCTCTGGAAATATATGAAAATAGCTGTGCAGTGACGCTCCCCATCCAACCTGACAGAGTTTGAGATGATCTGCAGAGAAGAATGGGAGAAACTCCCCAAATACAGGTGTGCCAAACTTGTAGCGTTATACCCAAGAAGACTCGAGGCTGTAATCACTGCCAAATGTGCTTCAACAAAGTTCTGAGTAAAGGGCATGAATACTTATGTAAATGTGATACTTCAGTTTTTATGGCATATTATGCGGTATTGCGTGTAGACTGATGAGGAATGAAAACATTTTAATCCATTTTAGAATAAGGCTGTAACGTAACAAAATGTGGAAAAAGTGAAGAGGTCTGAATGCTTTCCGAATGCACTGTATATTTAGTAGGCTATTGGCTACTGATGGATTCTGGGTTCTAACTCCTAAACTTGGGATAGGGTTAATTATCAGGTATCCTATTGAAATATTGGGCACTTAGGTTTAGAGGGTCTACACCAGAAGTTAATGGTTATCTGTAGGAGGAAGGTACACTGCTCAAAAAAATAAAGGGAACACTTAAACAACACAATGTAACTCCAAGTCAATCACACTTCTGTGAAATCAAACTGTCCACTTAGGAAGCAACACTGATTGACAATAAATTTCACATGCTGTTGTGCAAATGGAATAGACAAAAGGTGGAAATTAGTTACATTGTGTTGTTTAAGTGTTCTCTTTATTTTTTTGAGCAGTGTATATAGTGTGTTAATCTGTAGGAGGAAGGTATATAGTGTGTGCAATTATGCTTGGAATGTACTGAGTGTAGGGAAAGCGATCACGTGGCAGGCATTGATAAGGGGAGAGAGCCATGGATTAGTGATGAAGGGAGTTGAGGTCAGGTCAGGTCACGTTAAGGGAAAAATAACCGTTTACTGCCCGTATCACTTATTTTCCTGCCTAGCAATGAAGATACAATGTTTAGCGAGGAAGAGACTCCATCCAAAGTGGGGTACAAATACCACCAGTAATGTAAACATGTTTTTGTCTGTTCAGCTGTTCGATCCTTTGGGAAGAATAAACTTGGTTTAAGCTTCCATAGTGCCCGTCTAGTTCTTACTCGGAAAATTAGAACCTAACACTAGTCAGCCTTTAACCAGCCACATAGGTTTGAACTTTATACGGCCTGCGTATGGTCTAAATGGACGAAAGCCTGAATGAATGTAATAATTAACTTAATTATTTTAAACAAATACCTGCTTGTACTATTGCAGGCTGTCCAACTACCAGGTTGTTGTCCTCCTTGTCCACAATGACAACAGAATGAATGAATGAAGGAATGAATCCAATGAATTCCTCCAAATTGGGGATTTCACTTGCACATTACCTGTTTCCACGATGGTGTAATCCACCATCATAACCTTTCTTTTTATTTCTCCTGTTATGTTGGCTATTTTCGCATGAGCTAGGTGGCTGGTAGTCTCGGCTAGTTCTGCATTGTCGCTCACATAATAGAATCCGCAACACTATTCAACACAACAAGCTCCTGGGTTTGTAAAAAATATATTATTTTAATTTAAAAGGGAAATTTCACCTTTTTTCAACTTCATATTCATCCTCTCCAGCACCAATGGCGCGTTTCTATGTTTTGTAGTAAAAAAGATAGAGGAAGATAAGTGTTTCCAATGGCATCATTAACCAATTTGTAGACAATGCCTATTCATAATTGGTTAAAATCACATGATGCACACTGATGATGTCATTCGTCTGCCTCACCATTCACATAATAGAATTCGCAACACTATTCAACCCAACAAGCTCCTGGGTTTGTACATTTTTTAAATAATATTTAGATTTAAAATGCTTCCAAATGGCAATATACATTTTTAGAACTGCGAGCCGACACGCTGGTTGAAATTATTTTTTATTCCACCTGCCAGCTGATTTGTTTGCGGGTTAACCGCAAGGAAACGCGAGTATCAGAACCGATGCAAGACTAATGTGTACTGCCTTTTTTCTACTTTGATATATTTTTGCTTTATACCTACGCTGAACCAGCATAGGGCCATGTACCACAAGGCGACCACAAGCAGTATTAAGGGTAACAAAGAATGAGAAATGACATGTGTGTCATGGAATGTGAAGGGAATAGTTAACTTATTGAAGCATTACAAGGTATTAACTCATGGGAATAACTTGAAAGCAAAGATAGCAATTCCTTCAAGAGATTAATCTCCGACCATCAGGCGACACCCGGTTAAACAGTTCATGGAAAGGGCAGGCTTTCTGCCCAGGTTACCAAAGTAGGGCTCTTAATTTTGATTAAGAGTAATGTCTCCTCACATGTTATTTCCGATCCAGATGGCAGGCGTGTTATTGTTACGGGATAACTTAATAATAGGCCTGTAGTGCTGGCGAATGTCTATGCTATGAATAAGGATGACATCAACTTTATCAAATCATTATTTTCTCTATTACCAGATTTGAACTCCCGCTATCTGATTCTGGGTGGGGACTTTAATTGTTTTTTGAATCCGGTACTCCACCGTAAACAAATAATAATATGCCATTATCCCACAGAGCTCAGGATATTATGTCTTCTTTGGAACAGTTTGGTGTCTTTAATTTGTGGCAGCAGATAAATCCCACAGAAAAACAACACAATTTTTTCTCTCCAGTCCACCACTATTTTTCACATATTGACTCCTCCGTTGTTGATGATAAAACTGCATCTAGTCATATCCGATCACGCTCCCCTAGTGCTACCGTCAGTACTACCATGAAAAATAAGCCTCATAAAACATGGTGTTCTGTGCTGCTCTCTGAGCAGAATTTCATTAACTTTGTCTCAGAGCAGGTACAGCTTTTCTTAGAAGTAAAAAAATCAGAAGACACTTCACCCAGCCATTTATGGGAAACTTTGAAAGTGTATATTAGAGGGCAATCATTTATGTAGCCAACAGTAATAAAAAGCGATCCAAGGACTTCAAAATGGATATCAAAAGGGAGATCTTTCTGACAGACCAACAGTACATTGAGCACCCCTCACCAGAGCTACAGAACAAGACGCTTAAATAAAAAATGGACTTGATCTCTTATCAACAAATCCGGTTGAGATTATGCTTCTGAAGATCCGTCATTTGGTTAACAAGCAAACAAACTTTAAGCCCGTCAACTGTGTCAAACTACTGCATCTCGATTAATTTCACAAATCTGCACTCAATCTGATTGTATATCAAGTGGTCATTCAGAGATTAATAATGCATTTAACAGGCCATCGCCTGTCTTCAAATGGTCTACTAAGATAACATATGGTGTTTGTTAAGAATGGTCATACCATGAATCATTTAGCTATTTGATTTTGAAGTTTAGGACCCATTTTTTAAAATAAAATATTGAATTTGACCATCACTACTATAGCCCATAGAAACGCATTGAATAACACATTAAATAATAAGGAATACGGTTTTGAAGTGTCTATCCTATATCTAGGCAATTGTCACGCCCTGGCCTTAGTATTCTTTGTTTTCTTTATTATTTTAGTTAGGTCAGGGTGTGACATGGGGAATGTTTTTGTTTTGTTGGTTTTGGGTGTTTATGGTAAAGGGGTTGTTGTATAGTATATGGGTTTGTGTGGAGTACATGTTTCTAGTGTTGTCTATGTATGTTTAGTTGTCTAGGAGAGTCTATGGTTACCTGAATGAGTTCCCAATTAGAGACAGCTGATTTCGGTTGTCTCTGATTGGGAGCCTTATTTAGGGTAGCCATAGGCTCTCATTGGTTGTGGGTAATTGTCTATGTAAGAACGTTAGTAGCCTGTATGTTTGTGCACAACGTTTGTAGCTTCACGGTCGTTTTGTTGTTTTGTTAAAGTGTTTTGTGTCGTGTTCATCTTCGTGTTATAATAAAAGAAGATGGCTTATTTTCCAAAAGCTGCATTTTGGTCCGTCAATCCCCCACACGATCGTGACAGCAATATAAGAAAGCTCAGGAACATCTATATATTTTTGGACACATTTAACCCCTTTTTTTTAACCCCTAATTCCATACATGAAAACAAAAAAACGGTACCGGGTTACCTTCAGACAAGTCCCGTTACACTGATCGGGGTCGTAGAGCAAAACGGAGAACACCATCGTGTTCGTGAGACTCATCTTTCATATCAGTTTGTTTATTAGTTTGTGCTCATATTTTGTAGGCCAAACCGTTCAGACGTTTTCAGGATGTCTCCTGGTCTGACAAACGGCGCTGTAGCTCTGCCACTTTCCACTGCTTGCGGAAGGCCGACATAGGCGGATGAGGTGGATTGACACACTGCCCATATATATATATATAAAAAAAGATTTCTCTAGTTTAAACAGACAGATTTTGATGGGGATTTTTGTATTATGTTAATTTGATTGAGGCATGTGAGTGTCAATCGACTCTTAAAACCTCTTTAGGCTAGGGGGTGCTGTTGTCACTATTTCTGGAAATCGTGTAAGTTTTAAACGGCTTCCTACTAAATTCTTGCTCGTACAATATGCATATTATTATTATTATTGGATAGAAAACAGTCTCTAGTTTCTATAGCCGTTGAAATTTTGTCTCTGAGTGGAACAGAACTCAGTCTACAGCAATTTCCCTGACATGGAGTCAGATTTCACACATTTTGGCCCCTGATCTGGAGTCAGTTTAAAGGCCACTGTGAATGCTATGAGGATACAGACACTGCTTACGTCTTCCCCTGGATGCCTTTACGTGATGACGCTTTGAATGGTGTCGATTGCGCAATCACAGCCACTATAAAACAAAAAAACGTGTAGGTAGGAACTCTTTTCCAGCTGCGCCGGACGCGCGGTGGACACCGACCTGCTCTTTTTCCAAGCATTAGTGTAGCCAGTAATATTTCTCCGGTCATGTTTTTACTCGTTATAGGAGTTAAAAACATCATAAGGTAGTTAATTTAAACCGTTTTATAGCAATTTATATCCGTTTAGTGCGATTTTGGGACATTTATTTCTGAGACACTGTGAATCTCTGGGCAGGTTTCCAGTTCATGCCGAACGCAATGGGCATTTCCACATGGCAAGAGGACAGCTTTCGACCAAAAGACGATTAGACCCAAGAAAGGATTCTTTGCCCAAGATTCTGATGGAAGAACAGCTCAAAGTAGGAACAATTTATTATGATAAATCGTGTTTCTGTCGAAAAATGTTAATCGCTTATGACGCCATTTTGTTAGACGTAGCTTCGCTTGGCGCAAACTGTATTGAAAAGTAAGGATAATTTAAAAAATGTAAATCAGCGATTGTATTAAGAATTAAATTGTCTATCAATCGCTGTCCACCCTATATTTTTTAGTCACGTTTATGAGTATTTATGTATACGACTAGATCACTGTCTAATATGGCACACGACATTGTCTGACCAGCTGGGCAACTTTTGTCATTGTCTAACCATGATTTTGGTGGCTAAATATGCACATTTTCGAACAAACTGTATATGTATGTTGTAATATGATGTTACAGGAATGTCATCTGAAGAATTCTGAGAAGGTTAGTGAAAAATTAATATATTTTGGCGATGTTTACGTTATCGCTCTCTTTGGCTAGAATCAATGCTCTGGTAATGTTTGCACATGTGGTATGCTAATATAACGATTTATTGTGTTTTCGCTGTAAGACACTTAGAAAATCTGAAATATTGTCTGTATTCACAGGATCTGTGTCTTTCGATTAGTGTATGCTGTGTATTTTTACAAAATGTTTGATGATTAGTAATTAGGTAATACACGTTGCTCTATGTATTTATTCTAGTCCATTTGTGACGGTGGGTGCAATTGTAAACTATGATATCTACCTGAAATATGCAAATTTTTCTAACAAAACCTATCCTATACCATAAATATATTATCAGACTGTCATCTGATGAGGTTTTTTCTTGGTTAGTGGCTATCAATATCTTAGTTTAGCCGAATTGGTGATAGCTACTGGTGTTGGTGGACAAAGAAAAGATGGTGTCTTATGCTAAGGTGTTTAGCTAATAGATTTACATATTTACATATTGTGTCTTCCCTGTAAAACATTTTAAAAATCGGACATGTTGGCTGGATTCACACGATCTGTGTCTTTCATTAGCTGTATTGGACTTGTTAATGTCTGAAAGTTAAATATTAAAAAAAAAAACTTTTTTTGAATTTCGCGCTCTGCCTTTTCAGTGGGATGTGGGAGGAGTGCCGCTAGCGGCACCCCAGTCCTAGACAGGTTAAGGATGAATCATATTGTAATAGAAGGACCCCTCTATTACGCAATACCTTTTTACAGAGACTCAAACATAAGGGTGGCCTTGCATTGCTGAATTATCAATATTAATATTGGGCTGCAAAAATCATGTCATACTGGCTACTCTCTCACTGCCAGCAGCAGTATATAACTCGGTTAAAAAATGAGATTGTCACATACATACTGTCACATACACACAGAGTAGATTACTGTATGATTACTGAGATATTACATTTACCTACAGAAATACATGCTGAGATGCTGATATTAACATAGGGTAAATGCATGCTGATATTTACTCCTGCAGTTACGATAGATACCGTAATAAGCAATTATTTTTTTCCACTTTAGAGAGATTCAGAGAGGGATGTAATCTTTGGAGAGTGCTGCAAACCAGATTAGTAGAGCATACAGATATACATACAGATATACTGTAGATCCAGACGTAGCAGAGTAGCTGAGGGAGGATGACAATGCTGTCATAGACATTTATCTATCGTTTGATGGCACTTGGCACAAGAGAGGATTCACTTCCAACTACGGGAAGGAGAGCTCCTTGGTCTTCATGGTGCCGCTTGCTTGGTGGTGCCCCTTGCTTAGTGGTGTTGCAGACTCTGGGGCCATTCAGAACAGGTGTTTATATACTGAGATCATGTGACAGATCATGTGACACTTAGATTGCACACAGGTGGACTTTATTTAACCAATTATGTGACTTTTGAAGGTAGTTGGTTGCACCAAATCTTATTTAGGGACTTCATAGCAAAGAGGGTGAATACAAATGCCCTCACAACTTTTCAGTTTTTTTTCATTTCACTTCACCAATTTGAACTATTTTGTGTATGTCCATTACTTGAAATCCAAATAAAAATACATTTAAATTACAGATTGTAATGCAACGGCGCACCATTAAATCCATTATGAAAAAATTGAAAGAATATGGCAACACAACAAACCTACTAAAACTTACGGACCAGGCACGGAGGGCATTAATCAGAGAGGCAACAAAGAGACCAAAGATAACCCTGAAGGAGTCATCCACAGCGGAGTTTAGAGTATCTGTCCATTGGAACACTTTAAGCCGTACACTCCACAGAGCTGGGCTTTATGGAAGAGTGGCCAGACAAAAGACATTGCTTAAAGAAAAAAATAAGCAAACACGTTTGGTGTTTGCCAAAAAGCATGTGGGAGACTACCCAACCATATGGAAGAAGGTACTCTGGTCAAATGAGAGTAGAAATTATCTTTTTGGCCATCAAGGAAAATGCTATGTCTGGCGCAAACCCAACACCTCTCATCACCCCGGGGGACACCATCCCCACAGTGAAGCATGGTGGTGGCAGCATCATGCTGTAGGGGTGTTTTTCCATCGGCAGGGACTGGGAAACTGGTCAGAATTGAAGGAATGGTGGATGGCGCTAAATACAGGGAAATTCTTGAGGGAAATCGGTTTCAGTCTTCCAGAGATTTGAGTCTGGGACGAAGGTTCACCTTCCAGCAGGACAATGACCCTAAGCATACTGCTAAAGCAACACTCGAGTGGTTTAAGGGGAAACATTTAAATGTCTTGGAATGGCTTAGTCAAAGCTAAGACCTCAATCCAATTGAGAGTCTGTGGTATGACTTAAAGATTGCTGTACACCGCCGGAACCCATCCAACTTGAAGGAGCTGGAGCAGCTTTGCCTTGAAGAATGGGCAAAAATCCCAGTGGCTAGATGTGCCAAGCTTGTAGAGACATACCCCAAAAGACTTGCAGCTGTAATTGCTGCAAAAGGTGGCTCTACAAAGTATTGACTTTGGGGGGTGAATGCTCCAGATTTCCATTTTTTTGTCTCATTTCTTGTTTGTTTCACCCAAAAATATTTTGCATCTTCAAAGCGGTAGGCATGTTGTGTAAATCAAATGATACAAACCCCCCAAAAATGTATTTTAATTTCAGTTTGTAAGGCAACAAAACAGGAAAAATGCCAAGGGGGGTGAATATTTCTCAAGCCACTGTCTCTATGTAAACTTAGTGCAGAAATACACCTTGGGGGCAGAGGTGTAGGGAAACTTACTTCACTAAAATGTAAGAGTCTACAAAACTATTACAGGAGTGCAATTCTTGACATCAAGGGTGATGTAGAGAGCATGAAGACTACCATCTGGGCTGGTCTTCTCCATTCCATGTCAACAGACGAAACCCCTAATCACGGCAGATGGTCGTCATCTTGGTGCTGGTACCAGCGAGCCCTAGAAAATGGTTAGCATCCACCCAGTCACAAAAACCATCCAGGCCAGGCATTTTGTAATCGAGAGGTTGCACGGAAAATGGTGCCTGTATACCATAGGATGTCAAATGACAACCTCCTCAAAAGAATGCAACATGGAGGAACCCAGAATGCATAAACTCCGTAATATGGTCGAGATGCCCCCTTGTGGGCAAAAGCCGCATTGATGCAGCAGCCATAGTATGGCAGTAACCACATTCAACAAGGGTACCACTATTATATCAAAGGTGATGGACAGATTGTGGCTTGACAGCACTTTGGTGACACTGGATGCGATCAGGGAGGATGATGAGATGCGTATTGTGAGAGCTGATGCTGCTTCAACAGTGTGTGTCAAGCGTAGTGCAGGTCCTAAGGCAGTCAAAAAAGTCAACAGGCACCAGCAACAACTTAAAGAGGGCCTTACATTTCACCAGCCTTTTAAATGACAAATTGAGCAAGGTGCTATGCGCATTTGCCCAACACTATGCATATTTACCAAACAAACCAGTATTTAAAAGACATTCTCTATTACTTAAAACCAGTGTATTAGATGTGCTAGTGTATTTGTAAAACGTGTATTAACTGTCAATTTAGAAATAACATAAGAGATGAATTCATGTTACAAAAGCAGACATATTTATGGAAAATAAATGTTAATTGCATTCACCTATCTTTATCTGCCATTTTCTCAAAATGACTGGTTTACCATGCGCTAAGTATTTTTTCTCAGCCTTCAAAGGAGGTACATTTACATTATTCCACACACTGGTTCTTAGGACTAATAGCCAGACCTGTCCAGGGGATTTCTTTTAGATCTTGTGTAATTTTGATTTTAAGTGACATTTTATCTGTAAATCTATGCAAAATGTGCATCTGTCATACGTGTGAATAGTGTTTTTTGTAAATAAATCCATGAAATAACTATATGTATTTTGATAAACTATTCTTGGTAAGTCTGACCACTGGGTGTGTTATCACAATAAAACAAAACAAAAATCACTCTTGAATCAATGTTTTGAAAAATTGATTTTCGTGACATGCAAATGTAGAAAATAGTTCTGCAATGTAGAAAATCCAATAACAAGACGTGTGGATGGATATTTAATATTTCATTTTAACTTATTTTGAAACAAATAGGAAATTATTTAACAAAAGTGCAAGGGTGCCAAAATATTTGGCAAAAACTGTATAAGGATAATTTAGTTACTATATAATAACAGCCTGCAGTACCCCGGTAGGCCTTCTACTTGAGTTATTCAATGAAAGGGGGCAGCACTAAGCTAGCCTGAAACATCACTACCTGGAGTACCTCAAATTGTGCATGTTATGTCTCCATGAGACGCCATCTTAAAAGCTGCAATATGTAACTTTAAGGCTGACCTGACCAAATTCACATAGAAATGGGAATTATAGATCTGTCATTCGCATTGAAAGAAAGTCTAATAAGCAATAGATCTGTTCTTATGTGCACCATTTCTATGCTTCCCATGCTTATGTTTTTGTTTTTTACTTTCGGTTTTGTACACTAGCTTCAAACAGCTAAAAATACAATATATTTGGTTATTGAAAAGATATAGCACAGCGATTTAGAAGATACAATGATTCTCTACTTTTGCCACAAACTGAAATTAGGCAAACTATTAGAATTTTTGCAATCAGTAAATAGCGGAGTGATTTCTGCATATTGCACCTTTAACCGACTTAATTTGATTTCAATGCACTGTTGAGTCTTCACATAGGAATGAATGGTGTCACCTTACACACGTCATATCTAGTCAATGGGCATACCCAATAAAAATATGAGCATTGAAAGTTGGTTGTTTTGTTGTGATCATTTTACTATACTGTATGAGTCAATAGATTAGGTGTGTCTTGCACTGATGGAGCTGTTCACCTTTTGGCAAATAGCCTGGTGGAACCAGCCTGATCACCGCATTCCAAAAATGTCCACTGTGGGAAATAAAACAAACTTATGCATGAAATTCCTGTTTCCTGCCTAGGAAATCGCTGAAGGAAGAATTATAAGGTGAGATACCCTCGTGCAGTTATCACATAGCATCACGCAGTTACCATATATAAGGCTTTTAAGGAGAGAAAAGGTCCAGACCTGGTCAATGCCACCCGGGGCAAACATGATGGTAGCAAGGGCCAGGAGACTGTGTCCTTCCAGGAGCATGCTGCTAACCATGGCCTGGCTGCCTGGGATGAGGACCTGGGCACTGGTCAGACTGGCCTGGAACACGCGTTCTGGATCTATACAGGACAGAGACATACCATTATTTAATGGTTATTAATGACTCGTCAAACTACATGTCAAAAACAAATAGGACTGCATGACATCAGCAGCCTGGTGTTCCAAATAGCACACCTGCTCTATACCAATAAACCCATCAGTTAAACAAAATATTTACGATATGCTAATCTAGCAAGCCAGGAAACCGAAAGCAATTTTCCAACAGTGTTTGAGTTCGTTGTTAGCTTGCTAGACAGTTCAAATGATGACCCGAACATATCTGACAATGTTTAGACTGTAGACAACTTTTATTTGAACAGAAATGTAGAACTTCTTGATGCTGTCAAAATCAGGTTATCCTAACAATGGTCCCAACGACAGGTTCAAAGTCTAAAATATTTCATGCCTATGCAACAAGGAAAATGACAGTCGCATCGACAGTCTACAGACAGCCGGCATGAGTATAAATTCAATGTAGTTTTGGCCAATGACAATTGTCGCATTCTAATGGTCTAGAGACATTTCGTAAGACGGACTATAAATCAACCTTAACCAACAATAAAACATGACATACCACTACTAGGTTAAAAATAAACAGACTAAAAAACTCACGGATGCTTAATCAAGCTCAAACCAAGTTTATTCACCCACTGGGTCCTACATCTGCATAAGACATAAAACATATTCACACAAACACTGACATTTAACCCTTTCTCCTATGCTGAGCCCCTTCTTACACATCTGAACAGCCAATACACCTCTATTGCTATCCAGAAGATTAGTGATATATATATATATATATTCTTCCTCACTTCATCTAACCTGACCTCTGCCCAAATTCCTCACTCCTCCCCAACTCATGGCTGTCATGGTGACTGGTACCAGACTGTCTCTTCTCCTCCCATAGGATCCCCGATGGCTAACAATAACATATCCTGACATAATGTAAACGTTATACATTATCCTCTCTCCCTCAGTGAAATTAATAAGTATATTTCATGATTTGAAAGGTTAAGAAATCAGAACCCATCACCACATCACTAAAACTGCCATACCTGAGAGGTCTCTGGTAATCTCTTGCATTTTCACCAGCATTTCAAACCACGGGTGACTTTCATATAGACCATTATCAGCTAGAGCAGGGCAATTCCTGGGTGTCAACCTGATACAAAGAAAGAAAACAAAGATGGAGCACGAGCTATAAAAACATACAGTATATTTCACAAATGCAGTGTCATCTGAGCCACAAATAGCTTCCATTGGAGATTGTTTGTTTGACAATTGAAAATACTTTCAAAACCAAGATCAGTAAGCTCCTAATACAAGTAATACAATACATTAGGTGAATCTCAAACCGAACACAAGTCAATCTCAACGGTTAGTTGACGAGTGATCGAGGGCTCCACTGTGTCTTTCAGCAGCCTCTCGACCAAGTGGGCAGCCTGTGCCAACTCGGCTCCCGAGGCAGCAAGTTCTA
This sequence comes from Salvelinus fontinalis, assembly GCF_029448725.1. Classification (NCBI taxonomy): domain Eukaryota; kingdom Metazoa; phylum Chordata; class Actinopteri; order Salmoniformes; family Salmonidae; genus Salvelinus; species Salvelinus fontinalis. Next base: position 51,865,390 of record NC_074673.1, read on the forward strand.
ACCACGAATCTTAGCGTGTTACCTAGCAACAACAAAGCCACTACAAAAGAAAAATATATTTGTTTTATTGTCACACACACCAGAGCAAATTGTTTTTTCAGGGTGAGCCAAAGTAGTACGGTACCCCTGGAGCAAATTAGGGTGAAGTGCCTTGCTCAAGGGCACAATACAGATTTTTCACCTTGTTGGCTTGGGAATTTGAACCAGAGACCTTTTGGTTACTGGCCCAATGCTCAAACCGCTGGGGTTCCTACCGCCCTCAAAATAGTCTGAATGAATCATCGAGAAATCTGTAATTATTTAAACGTTTTTGCATCATGAGGATGCTCGATACCACGCTGTCTCGCGAAAACAATGATGTGACAACATGAATAGATTGTTAACGTAGCTAGAACAAGCTGTGGCTCAAAGCTGCCTCAAACATTTTCAGTCATTCACGCTTGCCATACAGAGTTGAAATATCTAGCCAATACAATTTTAATGTAATAACAATGCTTGTGAACTTCAGAGCTGTAACAATTTTACAATTTGGCATCTAAAAGTATAAACGCATACTAGTAGTAGTCATCGCTCCTGCTTGACAGTCTACACATTCTGGGTGATGCAAAGTCATCATCTTACTGGCGAGTTCACTGGCTATTTCTGATCACCGTACTCAAAACTTGTCACACGTTGCATCTCACTCTACAAGAGCATCGTGCTGACAACGACGGGATCGGTAGCCCTCAGATTTTGTCTCTGACCTGCTCTTATTAAACAAGCGTTGATGACGGCCGAGCGTTGAGTAGGCAACGACATGGGGAGTTTGTCTCCGATCTCAAAAAACATGTCTGGGACAGCTAAATTGGTGCCAAAATCGTGCAGTGCACGCCCGGCTTTAGTCGCACAAGTTTACATCTAGCTAAGGAGTTTTGTTCTTGAAGGTGCAGTATTTCTTAAAAGGTATTGTAGCACCTATTTCTCAATGCCACATGTTGAATGAAAAACTCCGGGATAGTTTTTCAGCGGGATACATTTGTGAGAATGAGGCGGGCGAATTGAGCATCTACCCACATTTCATCTTACCCTCCAAAAGCAGTGTATGCAGCTGGCTATACACTCGTATCCCCCATGTACCGGTTTGTACTGAAAACATTCTCTCCTTAACACAATTTAATAGCATGGCGGTGAAGAAAAAAAAAAACGGGGAAAATATTTCCCTATTTTCCACCACCATGCTAGAATGGCTAATGCTAATTCCCGATGTTGTACCCTACGAGTGTATAGCCAGCTGCATACACTGCCTTTGTACAGTAAGATGAAACGACTCAATTTCGCCATCTGCCTGTCTTTGGGCTAGTAGGCTAGAGGTAGGGATTAGGGATGCAGGCAGTGTGATGATGAAGTAGTCCTACAGCAATAAGTATTTTTTTTCTTTCCCAACTAAGTAATCATTAATGATTTGCATTATCTCAATTATCTTTCAGTCACTGCTACAATGCACATAAACTCAGCAAAAAAAAGAAAACATCCCTTTTTCAGGACCCTGTCATTCAAAGATAATTCATAAAAATCCAAATAACTTCACAGATCTTCATTGTAAAGGGTTTAAACACATGCGTGTTCAATGAACCATACACAATTAATGCACCTGTGGAACGGTCGTTAAGACACTAACAGCTTACAGACGGTTGGCAATTAAAAACTTAGGACACTAAAGAGGCCTTTCTATTGATGGTCGGATTTGCGTTTATATTTGAAGGAATGAGCGTTACACTAAGGCCTGTACTCCGGAGTGGTATCTATTTGGAGGTGTAGGGTACGTCATGGTCTGGAGCGGTGTGTCACAGCATCATCGGACTGAGCTTGTTGTCATTACAGGCAATCTCAGCGCTGTGCGTTACAGGGAAGACATCCTCCTCCCTCATGTGGTACCCTTCCTGCAGGCTCATCCTGACATGACCCTCCAGCATGACAATGCCACCAGCCGTACTGCTTGTTCTGTGCGTGATTTCCTGCAAGACAGGAATGTCAGTGTTCTGCCATGGCCAGCGAAGCGCCCGGATCTCAATCCCCGTCGAGCACGTCTGGGACCTGTTGGATCGGAGGGTGAGGGATAGGGCCATTCCCCCCGAGAAATGTCCAGGAACTTGCAGGTACCTTGGTGGAAGAGTGGGGTAACATCTCACAGCAATAACTGGCAAATCTGGTGCAGTCCATGAGGAAGAGATTCACTGCAGTACTTAATGCAGCTGGTGGCCACAACAGATACTGACTGTTACTTTTGATTTAGACTCCCCCCTTTGTTCAGGAACATATTATTCCAGTTCTGTGGAACTTGTTCAGTTTATGTCTCAGTTGTTGAATCTTATGTTCAAACAAATATTTACACCTGCTAAGTTTGCTGAAAATAAACGAAGTTGACAATGAGAGGACGTTTCTTTTTTTTTGCTGAGTTTATGTTATAACCTACAATTGTTGTCTTTGAAGCCAAAAACAGGACATGTATATTTTTGGGAAATGCTGTAAATAGCAAGTTGTTCAGTTGTGCTTATTTTCATACCAATACATGAAACCAAAATTGCACTAACTTACTGGGTGAATGAATGAAAATATCAAGTACAGCTATTACAAACTATATTTTAATATCAATAAAATAGCTTTTGGTTTCAAATGGTCACCAAATAGGTCTCCCCCACCTCCCAATTCAACTAACCCCTGGCTATCAGATAACAACACTGCCGACATCATATTCAAAGCAATCGGCGCACTGCCTAAACAGCTGACCGGCAAAACAAACTGGCCCACTCTCTGCTTTCTAAAAGTGAGAGAAAAGGAGCCCAGGCCGAGCAATGTTCTCCATGGTCCTAGCCAGCCAAGAAATACTCTAAACAGTCGTTGCATGTTAAATTGAGAATTGGAATGATTTTAGTTTCGACAAAAAAATGGCCTACTTTAAATTGTTGGTCTTGAGCTAGGGTATGGGGACTGCCATACTAAACTGACGCCCGCACCTGTGCCGCAGCAAGGCGAGTTGGTGCTGTGACATTGTCGCGGCAATGGCAAAACGTCATCTAGCGACAAATTAAGGAGCCAATAGTGATTCTCACTGGAAAAATTGTTGTCACCACCGACTGCGCAATTACTGCATTTACAATGACCTCCTATCCAGACCAGCGTGTCACAGCTCTCCTTCACTGTGAGTCGAGTGACTCGGGTCAGCCAGGCTATCGTAGCAATTCTCACTGAAACATTTTTGGAAACACTGAACACATCAGCAAGTGGCCACTCGAGAGAAAGTGCTCAGGGGCCAAGTGTTCGGTTTGAGATTCAGTCATAGCCTCCTCCTAGCGAATAGTATTGGTTGTCCCTTTTCTCACCTGTTGTGCTCCAGGTAGGTGTAGAGCAGGTAGCGAAGGCCGTTGTCCAGGCAGTGGTGGATGAAGCGTGTGTGTAAGTCGTGTCCTTGAGGGGAGCGGTACTGGGGCATGGGTGGGCTGGCCTGCATCACCCCACCTGCCTGGCCCAGCCTCCACAACAGCTGCTCAAAATCAGCCACCTCGGCCTGGATGAACACTCCTCTCCTGCAAAGAGAGTGGTGGGTGATGGAGGTTAGCAGCTAACATAGCTTTCATACATATCTAGTGTAATATACCGTATATGACTATTCATAACATGTATTCAACAGTGTAGGGTGCAATACCAGTTTGGCCACAAGAGGCCGAAACTTCCCTACATTTTTGCTGTGAGGTTGCTTCTCTGCTTCTACTACAATGGCCTCGCAAGTAAGCCTACTAAGCCAGAACGAAGCCGCTCAACATAATACATTATTACCTTTATTTTTGAGGTCTTGGCTACAGTTTTTCTCCTACTAAACATTCAGTGCCTTAAGAAAGTATTCATACCCGTTGACTTATTGTACATTTTGTTGTTACAGCCTGAATTCAAAATTGATTACATTTAGTTTTTTTCTAACCCATCTACACACATTACCCCATAATGACAAAGTGAAAACATGTTTATAGATTTTTTGGCAATTTTATTTAAAAATTAGATAAAGAAATCTAATTTACATAAAGTAGTCACACCCCTGCGACAATACATGTTAGAATGACATTGGGAGCGATTACAGCTGTGAGTCTTTCTGGGTTAAGTCTCTAAAGCCTTGTTCACATTGGCAGTTTGAAGTGACTCAAATCTAAGGTTTGCATAACTGATTCAAATCTGTTATTTTTCCTGCAGTCTGAACAACCAAAAAGCACATGGAATCTGATATTTTAATCCTTATTTCAGATCACTTTCGCAGGTGGTTTGAAGGCAAATCTGATTCCTGGCCATGCGACTTGTATCTGAACAGTCAAATCTGATTTATTTGCCCTGAAGTGTTTTTTTTAGACGGTTTCTTGGCATATGTTGTTTGTTGCTAGGTACTCTATTGACAGTATGACAATAACATGTGGTAGCCAATTAGCTTCTTAATTGTTTAGAAACAAATTAGTGAATGTGCCAGAAAGCTAAACAGCCACCTAGCTAGCTAGTTGACTGCTGTGGCTAGCCAAAAATGACTTTAAAAGTGTTCTTACATTATGATTTTAACATTCAAAACAACTGGCAAACGTTCATGGCAGGCATTGATGCCACCTAAGCTTGCTACATAACTTCTAAGTGATAGGAACCACGAGCACCACCACCAATTAACCTACATCCCTGCGCACACACCTGTTGTCACTATGACAACTAAGGTAGCCATGTCAGCAAATGACTGCTGTCTGAACATACACAAATCCGATTTGGTCACTTGTAACTTGCTGTTTGGACAGGCAGTATTCCAAAACGGATTTGAGCATCAAGGCCTGCAATGTGAACAAGGTTTGAGAGCTTGGCACACCTGTATTGTACAATATTTGCACATTATAACTGTCAAGTTGGTTGTTGATCAGTGCTAGACAGCAATTCTCAAGGTTTGCCAAAGATTTCCAAGCCGATTTAAGAGAAAACTATAACTAGAACACTCAGGAACATTCAATGTCATCTTGGAAAACAACTCCAGTGTACAGTCAAGGCCAAAAGTTTTGAGAATGACACAAATATTAACTTCCACAAGGTTTGCTGCTTCAGTGTCTTTAGATATTTTTGTCAGATGTTACTATGGAATACTGAAGTAGAATTACAAGCATTTCATAAGTGTCAAAGGCTTTTATTTACAATTACATGAAGTTGATGCAAAGACTCAATATTTGCAGTGTTGACCCTTCTTTTTTAAGACCTCTACAATCCGCCCTGGCATGCTCTCAATTAACTTCTGGGTCACATCCTGACTGATGGCAGCCCATTCTTGCATAATCAATGCTTGGAGTTTGTCAGAATTTGTGTTGTTTTTTGTCCACCCACCTCTTGAGGATTGACCACAAGTTCTCAATGGGATTAAGGTCTGGGGAGTTTCCTGGCCATGGACCCAAAATATCGATGTTTTGTTCCCAGATTCACTTAGGTATCACTTTTGCCTTATGGCAAGGAGCTTCATCATGCTGGAAAAGGCATTGTTCGTCACCAAACTGTTCCTGGATGGTTGGGTGAAGTTGCTCTCGGAGGATGTGTTGGTACCATTCTTTATTCATGGCTGTGTTCTTAGGCAAAATTGTGAGAGAGCCCACTCCTGTGGCTGAGAAGCAACCACACACATGAATGGTCTCAGGATGCTTTACTGTTGGCATGACACAGGACTGATGGTAGCGATCACCTTGTCTCCTCCGGAAAAGCTTTTTTCCGGATGCCCCAAAAAATCGGAAAGGGGAATCATCAGAGAAAATGACTTGACCCCAGTCCTCAGCAGTCCAATCCCAGTACCTTTTGCAGAATATCAGTCAGTCCCTGATGTTTTTCCTGGAGAAAAGTGGCTTCTTTGCTGCCCTTCTTGACACCAGGCCATCCTCCAAAAGTCTTCGCCTCACTGTGTGTGCAGATGCACTCACACCTGCCTGCTGCAATTCCTGAGTAAGCTCTGTACAGGTGGTGCCCCGATCCCGCAGCTGAATCAACTTTAGGAGACGGTCCTGGCGCTTGCTGGACTTTCTTGGGCGCCCTGAAGACTTCTTCACAACAATTGAAACGCTCTCCTTGAAGTTCTTGATGATCCGATAAATGGTTGATTTAGGTGCAATCTTACTGGCAACAATATCCTTGCCTGTGAAGCCCTTTTTGTGCAAAGCAATGATGACGGCACGTGTTTCCTTGCAGGTAACCATGGTTGACAGAGGAAGAACAATGATTCCAAGCACCACCCTCGTTTTGAAGCTCCCAGTCTGTCATGCTGATTGAGTTCAAATAACAGAGTGATCTCCAGCCTTGTCCTCGTCAACACTCACACCTGTGTTAACGAGAGAATCACTGACATGATGTCAACTGGTCCTTTTGTGGCAGGGCGGAAATGCAGTGGAAATGTTTTTGGGGGATTCAGTTCATTTGCATGGCAAAGAGGGACTTTGCAATTAATTGCAATTCATCTGATCAATCATAACATTCTGGAGTATATGCAAATTGCCATCATACAAACTGAGGCAGCAGACTTTGTGAAAATTAATATTTGTGTCATTCTCAAAACTTTTGGCCACGACTGTATATTTGTCCCTCTGTTTTAGGTTATTTTCCTGCTGAAAGGTGAATTTGTCTGCCAGTGTCTGTTGGAAAGCAGACTGAAATGAACCAGGTTTTCCTCTAGGGTTTACCTTTATTTTAAACAACCCAGTCCTTGCCGATCACAAGCATACCCATAACATGATGCAGCAACCACCATCCTTGAAAAGATGAATAGTAGTACTCAGTGATGTGTTGGATTTGCCCCAAACATAACACTTTCTATTCAAGACATGAAGTTCATTTCTTTGCCAATTATTTTGCCGTTTTACTTTAGTGCCTTGTTGCAAACAGGATGCATGTTTTTGATCATTTTTAACTCTGCACAGGCTTCCTTCTTTTCACTCTACCATTTATGTCAGTATTGTGGAGTAACTACAATGTTGTTGCTCCATCCTCAGTTTTCTCCTATCACAGTCATTAAACTCTGTAAATGTTTTAAAGTCACCATTGGCCTCATGGTGAAATCCCTGAGCTGTTTCCTTCCTCTCCTCTCTGCTGTTTACTTCCTCTCTGGCTGTATTTATACACCATCCAAAGTGTCATTAATAACGTCACAATGCTCAAAGGCATATTTAATGTCTGTCCTGGCTTTTGGGCCTGAGTAACAGGGAGTTTATTTTGGGCACATCAGTCAGGCGGAAATTCAGAAAAAAAGGACCCTAGCCCTAACAAGTTAACGTCACAATGCTCAAAGTGATATTTAATGTCTGCTTTTTTCCCTTCCGATCTACCAATAGGTGCCCTTCTTTGCGAGGCATTAGAAAACCTCCCTGGTCTTTGTGGTTGAATCTATGTTTGAATCACTGCTCGACCGACTGAGTAACCTTACAGATAGAATTGCCAACACACTCTAGGAGTTACATTATGTAGCTAATTGATTGGGAACATGTGTAATTGCAACAAGACTTTAAACCAGACATGGGTGTTCTGTCAAAAAAAAGCTAGCCACAGATTTTGTTCACTTAAAATGTTAGGTCTTGTTGGTTAGCTAGCTAAAGGTATACAAAACAGTCAACATATAATATTAATTCCAGACAGCTACCCAGCTAACGTCCTGAGGGAAAATGGTCAGGGACCAACAGGGAACGTTGTAAGGTGTTGGGTAAACATTTGCTGGAGTGGCAGCACACTTGACCAAAACCAGGCACGGTCATCAAGTTACTTTATGTTCATTGTCAAAATTCCTGAAAGATGTTTGGCTGTTCGAATCCACATGCACTTCTTTTCATACTTGGAAAGCAGGTATTCAACATTCCAGTTCTGGAACATTGTTCTTGAATTTGAAAGACTAGTGATGATTTTTGTCTGTACACACATAACTAGAGATTTTGGTCTTTATGTTGGAACATTCAAGGCATTGGTTCTTTGCACTGGACAGAACAAACTATGCAAGGTGGATTCCTATCCACATTTGAGACTTGAAAGCTCTACCATCTAACATTAGCAAGATTCTCAGACTTCCTGGTCCTGCCAAAAACACAAAACGGGTTCTAATGCATGCCACTTGACCAAGACCATGTGAAAACCATTAGCTGGTAAAAGGAACAGGGGAAACCCACTAAAAGGAACAGAGAACCTCACTGCCTTCAGGAGATGGATGGTAGCAGGACATACTACTGGTTGATTTTGAATCACAGCTTTTGAATGTAGTGTCCCCTTTTAAAACAAAACCTTCAACACGAGCAAAGTTCATCACACCAGACATCAAATGGCCACTGTGTTCTTGGGGACCTCCAATGCTGCAGAAATGTTTTGGTACTGTTCCCCAGATCTGTGACTCTACACATTCCTGTCTCGGAGCTCTAGCGACAATTCAACCTCATGGCTTGGTTTTTGCTCTGACATGCACTGTCAACTGTGGGACCTTATATAGCCAGGTGTGTGTCTTTCCAAATCATGTCCAATCGATTGAATTTACCACAGGTGGACTGCAATCAAGTTGTAGAAACATCAAGGATGATCAATGGAAAAAGTACACCTGAGCTCAATTTCGAGTCTCATAGGAAAGGGTCTGAATAATTATGGAAATAAGGTCTGTTTAAAAACAATATTTAATACATTTTCTAAAAACCTGTTTTCGTTTTGTCATAATGGGGTATTGTGTGTGGATTTCTGAATATTTTTTTGTGTCTATTTCAGAATAAGGCTGTAATGTAACAAAATGTGGAAAAAGTCAAGGGGTCTCAATGCTTTCTGATAGCACTGTATATCATTGATCTTGGCTTTATAATACAGTTTCTTTTTCTTTTTATTGAGTTTAGTCACATAATTTCTCAATTTGCAGTAAGTCAGATGTCCAGCCAGATTCATTAGAAATTCCTTTTGCCCGATCTCTTTCAACTATACAGTTTTTCAATTCCTCATCAATTCATGAAGCCTTAACAATTCTAACAGTCAGTTTTTTAACAGATGCATGTTTATCAAAAGTTGGAAGAAGAAATGTCATATATTCATGAAGTGCAGCGTCTGGAAGCACTTTATTAATCACATCAGACTTAAAAGTATTTTTAACATTATCCACATAAGAGTCACAGCAAAATCTTTTGTATGATCTCATACACTATTTAAGGCCTAGCTTATGGAACTTTGGCTTTCCTGGATATAGCCACTATATTGTGATCCCTGCATCCAATGGGTAAGGATACAACTTTAGAACAACGTTTTACAGTATTAGTACAAACGTGATCAATACATATGAATGATATTTTTCCTGTAGTGTTTGTAAACACCCTGGTAGGTTGATTAATAACCTGAACGAGATTACAGGCACTGGTTCTCACACAGTGAAGAAGCTTCCTCTTGAGCGGACAGCATGTTGAAAACCAGTTAATATTCAGGTCCCCAAGAAAGTAGACCTCTCTGTTTACATCACATACACTATAGTTGATTTCACAAATTCTAGTAATGAACCAAGCTTCAGTGTACAGTGCAACACTAGTGCCTACAAAATATCTGTTGTAAATAATCTTAACTCACCATCACTTCGTGTCGACGGAGTTTGTGTCTGGTAAAACGTTTTGACATGAATGCGCATCGGGCACAAAGTTCGCCTAAGAATTTGTTCTTAACTGACTTGCCTGGTTAAATAAAGGTTAAATAAAAATAAATACAAAAAAGTGCACTGTACCCAGTATAAGCCACGCCCACTAAGACGTAACCCGGGCGAAGTACCGTGTTTTTAGGGAGTCTTACGATACCATCCTATCTTACATGCATCCACGAGAGATGAACAGATAGTTAACACTTTACTGTCCTCAAACAGGACAAAGCTGATCCCAGAATAGGGTCTACCTGGCCAACATGTAGAGGATGTGGTTCCTCATGTGGGCGCTGCACCGGGTGTTGTTGTTGACCACCTCTGCCGTGAGGGCGGGCCACTGGGAGGCGCTGGAAGGGTCACCGTTCTGGGCGGCCAGGCTCTCAATCCACTCGGTGACCCTCTGCTGGTCGTGGTGGGAGGTGAGGTATGACCACAGGACCCCTGGGTCACAGGAACTGACAGCTGCTGGTCAAACATAAACACAGGTTGAATTGACCAAAATAGTGTCAACTGTTCATTTAACTGCTCAATACAGTATTGAATTTGAAGAAAAACGTAATATTTCATAAATATCACCCTTCCACACAACAGTTGTAGTTAATGAGCGGAAGATATGAAAGTAATTCGAGACATAAGTGTACGGGCACGTAAAGTATGATTTGCACATGTACAATTTGTGTCCCTTTTCAAGAATTGAGTCGTATGTCGCACGTCACTACTTCACAGGAGGCAATTTAAAATAATATATATATTATTTTTTTTAAATCAAAATGCGTTCTTTGGCAGAAATGCCATCTGGAACATGTAAACTTTCATGTGCCTTAATAACAAACGTGTATGCCATCTGTAAATATGAATACAATTGTATAATTATGAGCCTAGTTGGTTTAGCCATGGAAAAAGTGAGGAACCTTCCTGCTAGCCATATTTGGCTGAAATAATGGATGGGCTGGACATGCCGAGAGGAGTTCGGGCTGGTCTGCGATGTAGCGTGCTTCTGTCTATAACGTGAGCTGCTCAGTATGTGGAGGTATTCCTGGCTACCGCAGGTTTTTTAAAAAGACCTAACGTTGGACTGCTCTCAACAACATTGCTGACCTGAATTTTTGTTGTAATGGACTACAACTACGGTGAGTGTGAACCGGAGTGACTTGACACAACGCAGGCCAAACAAGCTGTAACTACAAACAAAATGGAGTTAAAGGGGTAGCAGTCTGCCTGTGATGCGTTCATCCGTTTTTTACGAGTAAGTGTCTATCTACATTTTCAGATAGTATACGTTTCTAATTTAGTCAGAAAGTCATTTTCATTGCAAGTTAAAGCGTACTGTTAGGTAGCTAGCGAACGTTAGCTTGCTGGTGATTACGGCCATCTATTGTATTTCATTAACATGTGTACATGTTTACATGTCGAGACAATAGTGACCCATCCACTTAGCTGGGGGGGTGGTTATAGTATTTCTTTCACATGACCCATCAATTTAGACAAGTGTGCCTGGGTAAGAATAATACACAATTATTGTATGAATATTTTATCATTGTTATCTGGACACTTTCTATTTTAGCAACCATTTAGCTGTACCGTTTACACCTTCGGTATCCTGTGCATGTGACAAATAAACATAGATTTGATTTGATATAGTGTGTTTACCAGAGACTGTAATAAGAATAACAGCATGACCTGCACCAAAGTCAGATTAGGAGATAGGCCAAGAACTAGATAAAGTGTATTTGTACTACTACTTTTTGCTACTACTTTCACCACTTTTAGTCGTGAAATATTTGGTTGTTTACTACACTATTCACTCTGTTTAGCACATGGCTTCACATGTGAATCCTTAAAGAGATGGGTGGGACAAAGGCTTAAGAGGGTGTGAACAATGCATAATGGGTGTAGACAAAGAAGAGCTCTCCAATAGGTGTACCAAAACATTCAAGGCCCATTTTCTTAAAAGTGGGGTTACAAGTTTATCAACTTTCAAAGCAGAATTACTTTCCCATTGTTCCTCAACTGCAGTGTATGATATACCATACCAGAGTCTCTACTTTTGTAAAATATAAAAATACAATAAAAACTGTTTCTATATAAGACCGAATTGAGGCGTGCGTTTCTTTCAAAAACAAGGACATTTCTAAGTGACCCCAAACTTTTGAACGGTAGTGTATGTGTTCTAGACAAGTATGCCCATACCATGTAATCAAATCAAATTGTATTGGTCACACACACATATTTAGCAGATGTTATTGCGGGTGAAGCGAAATGCTTGTGAAAAGTTGCTTAGGAGCTAGAAGCAGAGCTGATATGGCGATCGGGAGTGCAGGTATTTTTAATTTTTAAGTGTTATGAAAATGTGATCATTTGGAATTCTCATGATTCATTTATCATGACGACGTGGCACAACCCAATTTCCTGATTGCACAAACAGACCACTTAGAAGTTAAATAATGGTGAAAATAAATGTTTTACCCACTCATAGAACATAGACTATAACCAAATTGACAGGAGTTTAATTATAGGAGTGGATTATCTGTTTAAGTGCCGAAAATGCTGTCATCATATTCATTTCTGTGGTAGGTGAAGTCAGAGTTCAGCATGACGGGAAAGTCGGGGTCCATAGATGATACGAGTTTCCAACTTGTATTTACCACTTGAAAGCTGAATGTTTTTCCAAGTCGGGATCTCATACTTACAATTACTCATGTAGGGTGTGAATGCAGGGTTAAGAGGAGTCCTACCCGAGTCTTGTAGGCGTGACAGCAGGATGGCTCTCTGGGTGTTGTGGTCCCAATGTCTGACCCAGTCCAGACGCAGCGAGCTCCACAGTGTCTGTTCTGACTGGGAGCCTCTCTGGTCTACCAGCTCCTCCAGCAGGCTCTTAGACCCTGGGTTTGTCTGGGCCATCTGAGGAACCCTGAGAGAAAGCAGTACACAGTACAGTAAGCTACATTGAAACAGGAAGTGATTGCCATAGAGCAAGACTAAAGATAAATGATTGAGCAAAAAAAATAAAAACTGTTTACTGCTAACATGTTAAAATGTCATGTCATGTAAGCAGAGAAAAATGACTACTGGCATCCAGGGCCATGTTCATTAGGACACGCAAGTCCAGGTAGTCCCTCCCTTTTTATGTGTTTTCTTCTGTTTGGTGACTAAAGAACACGACCCAGGTGGATACAGTGTCAGAAATCCTGACAGGAGAAAAGTACATGAAGATAAAACTGAAAAACCAAATGCAGTAAATAGTCTGTTTTGCCTCGTACCGTTGTCTGCCCACAGGGTCTGTGGAGCGCGTCTCAGGCACCGCACACAAAGCCTCAATCTGTTTGATGAATTCCACCCTCTGTGTCTCTTCATCAGACAAATAGCTCTGCTTTGACAACTCCTCCACCTGCACACAGTAATTGACAATCCCAAAATCTAAATCAGACTTAGTGGGGCGGCAGGGTAGCCCAGTGGTTAGAGCGTTGGGCTAGTAACCGAAAGGTTGCAAGCTCAAATCCCCGAGCTGACAAGGTACAAATCTGTCGTTCTGCCCCTGAACAAGGCAGCTAACCCACTGTTCCTAGGCCGTCATTGAAAATAAGAATTTGTTCTTAACTGACTTGCCTAGTTAAATAAAGGTTAAATAAAAGAAATAGCGCATTTGAAGCTGGCAAAAGGTACTGAGTTCATAAAGAGACAAGGACTATGTTTTTAAACTCAATGCAGTGTAACTAACCCCTTGTCTGGCTGGAATGAGTTTTTAAAAACAGTCAAATCATCCAAATAATGAAAGCCAATGTTAGATGTGATCATCCCATTTGCTCAAAATGCTGGTCTTACCACAAAGTCCCTTAGGTCCCGGTCATCTGTGTAGAGGCATATGTTATGCAGTTGCTTCTTTACGTTGAAACCCTGAAAACAGAGAACGTCGGCTTTTTTATCCACAACAACAAAAAACAAGGAGACTCCTGTTTCAGTTGCATGAGAAATTACCATTTAGTCATGGAGGACACACCAACATTCCTGCTTGGTCATGGGGTGTGAGTGAGATGCTAACATCATCCCTGTTTTCGCAGACTCTGGGCACAATTGAATAGCAAAGCTCTGTCTGTGTGTTATGTAAAATAGTCATGCAGTGTAACCACTGTCAAGTAATGTTATATGATTGATTAATTGGTTGTTTATACTATAGTGTCATGCATCTTCATGATGCCCAGCCCACATGGGCTTATAAGACACCGTATTTGCTGTATCCAAAGAAAATGATCATACTTATATATGCTCACAAGTACATGCATACGTACATACATACAGTTGCGGACAAATATATTGGCACCCTTGCATTAAAAAAGAAATCCCACATTTCTTCTAAAACAAGATGAAATTGAAAAAACTTTGGATTTTCAACACTGTAGAACCAATTTTATTTTAAGTTTAACGGTTTTATAAAAGAAATAAAGACAAATGGCATGGACAGAATTATTGGCACCCTGGAGCTAGTACAGTACTCGTTTTATCTAGTGATGATAAAATGTCTTGGTTCTGAGGTGTTAGACTGATGTCACGTCTATGCTAACATAGTAAAAAAAATTGCTAGCTAGCTTTCCAACAACTGCAACGATGTATTTGAGAGACAACAAGTGCTCATTGTGCAAATATATTTATGTTTTCAATAAACATTGGATATAGTTTACATGTTGCCAACAATATAAGCCAATCCCATAGCCAATCCCTTCTTTATTTATGGCATTGAACCTACCTAATTCAATTGCCAGAAGCAGTATCCCAGTTCTCAAAAAGGTTCTCTGATTTCTTGTCAGGTGACATAGGGTTCTGGATCATAGGTTCTTGGATCTGGTTATAATTTCTGAGTTTAGGTTTTAGCCATATATAAGTTGACAATTTTTTCTTTGTAGCTACGGGTTAACTTTTTTTTAATCATGTAGAAATTGCATCGTAACTTGTCTAAATATGTTATAGATCAGCTTCCTTAAATATGCCTGAGTTCTTTTGTCCAAGGGTAATTGTGAGATTTATCCAAGTTGAAAACCTTTTTTTTATGGGTTCACAGCAAAGCTGTTGCTATTCTTAGATTAAAAATAAATATATTTGACATAGTCAAATAACTCAAGCATAGATTGTTTTTTTCTAATTTGGCACACAGAAACTAGAGGCCATGAATAACTTATAGAAAAAGAATGGCACGACTGGCCTATAGGTTGCTCTGCAATCTCACTTAAACCCTCCTATTCACCGCCCTGTTTGACCTAGAGACTTAAAACTTTGTATGTAAGTGTATTTTCTAATGCTGACCACATTTCATAAGTTCTATCAGGAAAGATTCTCCTCCATCTTGGGAAAACGTATTCTCATGAACGATAAGTAACAGGTCCATCTCTTAACTTAGTTTGAGAAAAGCCAAGGGATTGGCTAAGAGATGTCTGAGTTGACAAATCCAAATCGGATTTTACGTGTCAATTTAAACCATTGGAAATCCACTCCACGGTGGCCTATCAACTTGAAACTTGTCATCGCTATCATGGACATCCCTAAGATGAAGCCCACTGAATTTGGTATTGATATCTAAAAAACAAGGAAACTATTAATAACTGATAACTGCATATGTAACGCTAATGCTAAATATGATCTGCAATCATCTTCTCCTCATGAACCGTTCATCCGATCCACTTCACATGTTGTATTTAGACTTATGATTGCACATAAAGGAAGATTGTTCCTACATGATAGAGTGCTTGATTTGCTGTTCAACTGATCTTGAGTCCTTTCTATCATCCTCTGAACCCCGTTCATTGCTGCTCGCTGCTATATTGTTTATTTTATTTTTTCTTATATCGTTACCATTGTTCATCGTTGTCTAACTACGAATATGCTGAGTCATATTGTTTAACCATCTCCATATTGTAAAATGTCTGTCTACATAGAGTTGGTCCTCTGTATCTCAGTTCGTAGAGTATGGTGGTGGCAACGCCAG
Source organism: Salvelinus fontinalis (assembly GCF_029448725.1). NCBI lineage: Eukaryota > Metazoa > Chordata > Actinopteri > Salmoniformes > Salmonidae > Salvelinus > Salvelinus fontinalis. The sequence continues at coordinate 51,881,019 of NC_074673.1, forward strand.
GATGGTAGGTTCAATTCCCGGGACGACCCATACGTAAAACAAATGCATGCATGACTGGAAGTGCCGTTGGATAAAAGCTTGTGCTAAATGACATATAGAGTGAGGTCCTAAAATTATTGACACCCTTGATAAAGATTACACCAGAGGTAATACTTGAAGGAAGCCCTTTTGGGCGTAACAGTTGTGAATCATTTAGAATAAGATTCTACCAACTTTGCACAACTCTAAGGGCAACCAACAGTGGGGTCTGAAATTATTGACACCCTTGACAAAGATGGGCAAAAATGACTGTATAAAATAAATTCAAATACTGGGCTATTATATTGTATGCTACATTTTTTGGGGAAATTCAATTATTTTATACAATTGCTCAGAGAAAGAGATTTTGTTAAACAAGTAATATTTTTTTCTTCTCAAAAAGGTAGAAGACAACATTTTTGACACCCCAGTTTTCAAAACCCTTCGATACCTCACCTTGTGAGATAACGGCAATGAGCCTTTTTCTAAAAGGTTGTATGAGTTGGAGAACGTATTCGGAGGGATCGTAGACCATTCCTCCATACAGAACCCTTCCAGAATGGATTAGTGAAAGCCAACCGAACGTAGCCATAGTCTCACCATGTTCCTGAGCAGTGCAGTGGCCTGCTCCAGGTCTTTGTGTGTGAGGCAGTCGAAGGCCAGACGCAGCCCCGTACTTCTCAACTCCTCCAGCCGCTGATCTGGCCTGTTCTGGCTCCTCAGGTAGGCCTGGGCCCGGGGAATCTGCTTGGTCAGCACTGCCCGCTCAACCACCTCCTTGACGCACACACAGTATCAGAAATTGGATATCTGGTCATTACTGTAGATAATTATGTAATTATAGCCAATTGGGGAGAACCATTCTGGTGCAAAATGTCTGTTGTGAATGGTGGATGAGAAGAGTTACCCTAGCAAAATGGCAAGTGCTTTGAGGCCTATAGTTAAAAAGTGTGACATAAATTCAAGCCGTTATCATGATGACCCACCTAGGATGTCGCTGAGGATTCATGCCCAATCTGCTCCTTTTGTGTGTGTGTGTGTGTGCATATATGTGTAATTGTGACAGCAAATTAATTAATTTGAGTCGAAGAATCGACAATAAAGTAACTATTCTGAAAGCTTCACTGTGTTTTTACCTCAGAAGAGAGGGAACCCCAGTCATCATTCTCCACCTCCTCAGGTACAGGTATGGGGGATGGGACAAGGGTGGAAGTGTCGCCACCTGTTGGCCAGGGAAACCTCTTCATGAAGGTGCGCAGATCCGAAACATAACTATCCAAGATCTCCACACACTCCTGCAGGTTCTCATCCAGCTCTGTGAAGAAAGACATTAGAGAATAGGGAGAAACCTCTGTGTTATTGAAAGTTTGAAACACGCACCATCATCAGACCGTATCATGATTCAACATAGACCATACAAACTCAAGTTTGGTCCTGATCTCCTAATAACATCAGTACAAATCCCTGATGAAGGCCTATTGAGACTGAAATATAAGATCTGTTACATTTATGAAGCATTAAGGTCACCAGTGTGCTGGAGTTTCTATTTCTATAGACTTTTCTAGAAAAATATAAACGCAACATGTAAAGTATTAGTCCCATGTCTCATGAGATGCAATAAAAGATCCCAAAAATGTGAAGTTTTGTCACACACAATGCCACAGATGTCTCAAGTTTGAGGGAGTGTGCAATTGGCTTGCTGACTGCAGGAACGTCCATCAGAGCTGTAGCCAGAGAATTGAATGTTCATTTATCTACCATATGCTGCCTTCAATGTCGTTTTAGAGAATTTGGCAATAGGTCCAACCGTCCTCACAACCACGTGTAACCACACCAGCCCAGGATCTTCACATCCGGTTTCTTCACCTGCGTAATCGTCTGAAACCAGCCACCCGGAGAGCTGATGAAACTGAGGAGTATTTCTGTCTGTAATAATGCCCTTTTGTGGGTAAAAACCTATTCTGATTGGCTGGGCTCCCAAATGGGTGGGCCTATGCCCTCCCAGGCTCACCCACAGCTGCGCCCCTGCCCAGTCATGTGAAATCCATAGATTAGGGCCTAATGAATTAATTTCAATTCACTGATTTCCTTATATAAACTGTAACTCCGTAATATCGTTGCATGTGGAAGCAAACTAAATTCTAATGTCAACTGAATTTTTTTGTTATATTTTTCAACCCCAGTCTCCAGAGTTGTAGTACATGACCCTAGAGCCGGAGGGATACCACTCGACCATGACTCTGCTCAGTGAGGCAGCACTCCTAATGCATCATGCTTACAGCAACTGGATTCTGTAGCTAAGCAGGTTGATGCAGTGTCCCCTCAAAAATCTTAAAGGGATTGTTCACCTTTTAGAAAGTTTTTTAAAATGTACATGTCATTTTATCCCAAACGTTTTTTGAAAGTTTGTTAGCCAGAATCTACTGGCGTGTGTAGCAATGGAACTGGGTTTAACATGCAAGCAGCGCATTCAAAAGCATGGGGAACGCGGCGAGAGAAGTGTCTTACCCTCTGTGGCGGAGAGGACGCCCCTGACTTGTGTGTTGAGGAAGGCCAGGGTGATGCTGAGCAGCTGTTCTGAAAATTGTCGGCTCTGGGCCTCAGTATGATTGTCTCTGATGGCACAACGCAGAAGGTCCAGAGCCGGACACAGATCCTGGACATCTACAGGAACAGAGAGAAACACTCATACTGTCATATCTGGAGTAGGATGAAGTTGTCTCTAGAAGCTGATCTTTATTCAGCTTTGCATGTTCCCCACTAATGGTTAAGGGTAGGATTGGGGGAGTGGAAGCTGATCCTAGATCTGTACCTAGGTCATATGTGTAGGGCAGTGGAGGAAGAAACGGGGGAAATTTAGCCATTGTAATGGCTGTGTTTGCTACTGTTCTATTCATTACATTCTGGTAATTACAATGTCCTACCCATTGAAGGCACCCATACATTTTTTATTTTTTTTTATACATATACACGCCAGGATTATTCATATGAAGCCCATAATACACTACAGAGGTTGAACACATTTATTCTAGTCAGTAGGAGAAAACATCAACCACACACACACACACACACACAAACAAATTAAATGCATGGGGGGGCATGCACACAATTTCAATTACTAGGCTGTGATGAGACTACAGTGAGACATCATGTGAGAAGGCAATTACTATTAGGAGCAGTAATTCTAGCTGACATCGCATGAGGTATCTTACGGTATAGTCCCTTTCCTTTCTCTCTCACACAAACACACACAAACTGTATGCTCACACATACCAGTTGGGCTGGGCGATATGGCCAAAATATCATATCATGGTATTTTTCAATTTTTTTACTGTATTTGACGGTATTTTATAATTTTGATTAATAAAAGTTCTACATTTGCTTCATGAGTAGTGCGTGACCCTAGGGTGGCAACACATATATTCAAAAATTATTTCAAATGGGTCTTTCTCCATTCTGATTGTTTTATACTGTTCAATTCAACTTCAACCTAAAATAATTTCCTGCATTTCCATCAATTTCTGCATTTCCTGCACTCATCTGAGATCAATCCACACTGCCACGATATGGGCAAAAATACTAGGCCTTATTTTTAACCAAATGCGATTTAGATTGGTGAACTTTTGGAATCATGGAAATAGAATGTTTATTATAATCCTATAGTTAAAATATAAATAACAGTGGGCACTTTGAATACAGTGTGAAAACATGACAATGAATGAAAATGCCATGGAGTTATTGTGACAGGGTAGGACCCAAAGTGATGTTCAGTGTTTCCTAGGGGACCCTATAATCTTTGGCTATATTAAATCTTTATTCATATAGCCAACATATTCATGCTTCGCCTATTCCTCTTTGATTTAGAAGATACTGTTGCACAAACAACATGCTGATTTAAGCCTCCACCAGCACCGGGATTAGGCTGTATTAGCTAGCTACGTTTGCTCTGACTGAGTACTTTTAATTAGAGGTCGATCTATTAATCAGAATATGCCGATTTCAAGTTTTCATAACAATCGGTAATCGGTATTTTTGGACACCGATTTGGCCTTTTTTTTCTTCTTTATTTTTTTTACACCTTTATTTAACTGGGCAAGTCAATTAAGAAAACAATCTTATTTTCAATGACGGCCTAGGAACGGTGGGTTAACTGCCTTGTTCAGGGGCAGAACGACAGATTTTTACCTTGTCAGCTCGGGGATTCAATCTTGCAACCTTACGGTTAACTAGTCCAACGCTCTAACCACCTGCCTTACATTGCACTCCACGAGGAGCCTGCCTGCTACGCGAATGCAGTAAGTAGCCAATGTAAGTTGCTAGCTAGCATTAAACGTATCTTATAAAAAACAATCAATCAATCATAATCACTAGTTAACTACACATGGTTGATGATATTACTAGTTTATCTAGCGTGTCCTGCATTGCATATAATCTATGCGGTGCGCAACGTGTACCTAACCATAAACATCAATGCCTTTCTTAAAATCAATACACAAGTATATATTTTCAAACCTGCATATTTAGTTAATATTGCCTGCTAACATGAATTTCTTTTAACTATGGAAATTGTGTCACTTCTCTTGCAACAGAGTTAGGGTATATGCAGCAGTTTGGGCCACCTGGCTCGTTGCGAACTGTGTGAAGACTATTTCTTCCTAACACAGACAGCCAACTTCGCCAAACGGGGGATGATTTAACCTGTTGGGGATGGGGGCGCTGTTTAGACTATTTATGCTAATGTGGCTAATTTTTTAAACGGCTTCCCACAAAATCCTTGATCGTACAATATGCATATTATTATTATTATTGGATAGAAAACAGTCTATAGTTTCTATAGGAGTTGAAATTTTGTCTCTAAGTGGAACAGAGCCCATTCTACAGCAATTTCCCTGACATGGAGTCAGATTTGAGAAACGTTGGCCACTTTTCTGAAGTCATTTAAACGGGCACTGTCGTTGCTATGACTATACGGACACTTCTTACGTCTTCCCCTGGATGCCTTTACGTGATGACGATTCCAACGGGCTCGATTGCTCGTTCACAGGCACTACAAATGAAAAAAACCTTTAGCTAGCAAGTCTTTTCTTGCTGCGTAACGCGCGTGGAAGACACCGACCCTCTCCTGTTCCAAGCATTAGTTTAGCCTGTTATATTTCTCCGGTCATCTTTTCACTCGTTATAGGAGTTACAAACATCACAAAGTAGTTAATTTAAAGCGTTTTATAGCAATTTATATCCGTTTAGTGCGATTTTGGGACATTTATTTTTGCAACGATGTGAAAAGTTGGGAACGCTTTTCAGTTCATCCCGAACGTAGTTGACATTTCCACATGGCAAGAGGACAGCTTTCCACCAAAAGACGATTTCTCCCAAGAAAGGATCCTTTGCCCAAGATACTGATGGAAGAACAGCTCAAGGTAGGACATTTTTATTATGATAAATCGTGTTTCTGTCGAAACATTTTAGTGGCTTAGGACGCCATGTTTTTTGACGTAGCTTCGCTTGGCGCAAACTGTATTGAAAAGTAAGGATAAATTAAAAAATGTAATAACGCAATTGTATTAAGAATTAAATTGTCTATCAATCCCTGTCCACCCTATATTTTTTAGTCACGTTTATGAGTATTTATGTATAAGAGTAGATCACTGTCTAAGTGGCGCAAGGACAAATTCTGACCAGCTGAGTTACATTTCACATTGTCTAACCATGATTTTGGTGGCTAAATATAAACATTTTCGATCAAACTGTATATGCATGTTGTAATGTGATGTTACAGGAGTGTCATCGGAAGAATTCTGAGAAGGTTAGTGAAAAAATTAATATCTTTTGGCGATGTTGACTTTTATCGCTCACTTTGGCTAGAATCAATGCTGGGCTGCTAATTGCTATGTGCTAAGCTAATATAACGATTTATTGTGTTTTCGCTGTAAGACACTTAGAAAATCTGAAATATTGTCTGTATTCACAGGATCTGTGTCTTTCGATTCGTGTATGCTGTGTATTTTTACGAAATGTTTGATGATTAGTAGTTAGGTAAACACGTTGCTCATTGTAATTATTCTAGTCCATTTGTGATGGTGGGTGCAATTGTAAACTATGCCATATACCTGAAATATGCACTTTTTTCTAACAAAACCTATCCCATACCATAAATATGTTATCAGACTGTCATCTAATGAGTTTTTTTGTTGGTTAGGGGCTATAAATATCTTAGTTTAGCCGAATTGGTGATGGCTACTGGTGTTGGTGGACAAATAAAAGATGGTGGAATATGCTAATGTGTTTTTAGGTAATAGATGTACATCTTTACATATTGTGTCTTCCCTGTAAAACATTTTAAAAATCGGAAATGTTGACTGGATTCATAAGATCTGTGTCTTTCATTAGCTGTATTGGACTTTAATGTGTGAAAGTTAAATATTTTAAAAAAATATTTTTTTTGAATTTCGCGGCACTGGTTTTTCAGTGGGGGGGGGGGGGGTGTGCCGCTAGCGCCACGCTGATCCTAGACAGGTTAAGAAAAGCACAATCGTTGCACGACTGTACCTAACCATATTTTTAAACCTGCATATTTAACTAAAATAAATCCAGGTTAGCAGGCAATATTAACCAGGTGAAATTGTGTCACTTCTCTTGCGTTCATTGCACGAAGAGTCAAGGTATATGCAACAGTTTGGGCCGCCTGGCTCGTTGCGAACGAATTTGCCAGATTTTTTTGTAACTTTACATAACATTGAAGGTTGTGCAATGTAAGAGGAATATTTAGACTTATGGATGCTACCCGTTAGATAAAATACGGAAAGGTTCCGTATTTCACTGAAAGAATAAACGTTTTGTTTTCGAAATGATAGTTTCCGGATTCTACCATATTAATGACCAAAGGCTCATATTTCTGTGTGTTATTTTGTTATAATTAAGTCTATGATTTGATATTTGATAGAGCAGTCTGACTGAGCGATGGTAGGCAGCAGCAGGCTCGTACACATTCATTCAAACAGCACTTTCGTGCGTTTTGCCAGCAGCTCTTCGCAATGCTTCAAGCATTGAGCTGTTTATGACTTCAAGCCTATCAACTCCCGAGATTAGGCTGGTGTAACCGATGTGAAATGGCGAGCTAGTTAGCGGGGTGCGCGGTAATAGCGTTTCAATCGGTGACGTCACTCGCTCTGAGACTTGGAGTAGTTGTTCCCCTTGCTCTGCAAGGGCCGCGGCTTTTGTGGAGCGAAGAGTAACGATGCTTCAAGGGTGGCTGTTGTCGATGTGTTCCTGGTTCGAGCCCAGGTAGGGGCGAGGAGAGCGAAGGAAGCTATACTGTTACACTGGCAATACTAAAGTGCCTATAAGAACATCCAATAGTCAAAGGTATTTAAATACAAATGGTATAGAGAGAAATAGTCCTATAATTCCTATAATAACTACAACCTAAAACTTCTTACCTGGGAATATTGAAGACTCATGTTAAAAGGAACCACCAGCTTTCATATGTTCTCATGTTCTGAGCAAGGAACTTAAACGTTAGCTTTCTTACATGGCACATATTGCACTTTTACTTTCTTCTCCAACACTTTGTTTTTGCATTATTTAAACCAAATTGAACATGTTTCATTATTTATTTGAGGCTAAATTGATTTGATTGATGTATTATATTAATTTAAAATAAAAGTGTTCATTCAGTATTGTTGTAATTGTCATTATTATAAAAAATAAATAATAATAATATTAAAATACATATTTTTTTTAAATCGACCGATTAATCGGTATCAGATTTTTCTGGTCCTCCAATAATCGGTATCGGTATTGAAAAATCATAATCGGTCGACCTCTACTTTTAATAGCCCGTTGACTAGCCAGCTAACTAGCGATTAGCATTAGTGGCTAACATGGTTTAGCTTAACTTGCTAAGAAATTACAAACTAGCTGTTTGCAGATGTAAGAAACACAAACTAATATTGTAATTATAGAACGCTTGTGGATTTATATTAAGATCAAAGTAGAAACAACATTGTTGTCGTCAACATTGTTGCATGTGCTGCATTGACCATGCAGACTGAACGAAAGGGTCTCGTGGTCAAGCAACAACAAATGCGCTCCTTGAGTGGCAGGGGGTGGGACCAGGTCTGTGTGGAAAGCAGCATGGAGAGAGAGAGCGGAGAGGGATGACTCAAGTAGCGGAGTAACCTATAAAAATAGACTTTACACACGGCATATCACATTTAACAAACCAAACATTAAAATACCATTATAGAAGGTAAAGTAAAAACCCAAACCAGTCCGTGCAAATACCGGTGTATCGTAAAATACGGTATACTGCCCAGCCCTACATACTAGTACACACACATACAGGAACGCAGACACATTTAAATACACATTTGTGTGTGTGTGTGTTTGTCTGTGTGTGATATTTATTTAATTTATGTAGTTCTGTCTTTGATCTGTTCTTGTTTATAGATTTTTTGTATTATGACATGTTTTATGTTGTGTAGACCCCAGGAAGAGTAGTGGATCCTAATAAAATACCAATAATTGTTCCTTCCTGTTTGTCAGCCACTCCCAGTGGGCTAGATTAAGGGGCTCCAACGCTTTACCTACAATAGAACGATCGAAGAAGGACTCAGGAGGCGAGGATGATACGACACACTGTCGGCCCAATAGCTCCCATGTGACAATGCACAATATGAATCATTACTGTCGTAACTCTCCCCATGTGTGTGCTGTGCGTGTTTCTGTTCATGTGTCTGTGTTCCCCAAGCATTTAATTGTCATGCATGGTATTGGATTTTCAGATTACTTGCATTTACAACCTAGAGTGTCCTCACATTGTTAACCATTACATTGTAGCTTTCAATTTAATTATCAATGTATGCCTTATTTTCAGAAGGATTTATAACTCAGTAAAGTGTATTGACCTTGCAACACAATACTACATTACATAAACATGACAAATGGATGAAAGGTGTCACTTGAACCGTACACTATTTGCACCATGCAATATTTCAAAGGTACAGTTGAAGTCGGAAGTATACAAATACATTTAAACTCAGTTTTTCACAATTCCTGACATTTAATCCTAGTAACAATTACCTGTCTTAGGTCAGTTAGGATCACCACTTTATTTTAATAATGTGAAATGTCAGACTCAATTTGTATTTGGTAGCATTGCCTTTAAATTGTTTAACTTGGATCAAACTTTTCGGGTATGCTTCCAGAAGCTACCCACAATAAGTTGGGTGAATATTGGCCCATTCCTCCTGACAGATCTGGTGTAACTGAGTCAGGTTTGTAGGCCTCCTTGCTCGCACACGCTTTTTTAGTTCTGCCCACAAATTTTCAATGGGATTGAGGTCAGGGCTTTGTGATGGCTATTCCAATAACTTGACTTTGTTGTCCTTAAGCCATTTTGCCACAACTTTGGAAGTATGCTTGGGGTCATTGTCCATTTGGAAGACCCATTTGCGACCAAGCTTTAACTTCCTGACTGATATCTTGAGATGTTGCTTCAATATATCCACATAATTTTCCTTTCTCATGATGCCATCTTTTTGTGAAGTGTACCAGTCCCTCCTGCAGAAAAGCACCCCCACAACATGATACTGCCACCCCCGTGCTTCACGGTTGGGATGTTGTTCTTCAGCTTGCAAGCCTCCCCCATTTTCCTCCAAACATAACAATGTGACCATTATGGCCAAACAGTTCTATTTTTGTTTCATCAAACCAGAGGACATTTCTTCAAAAAGTACAATCTTTGTCCCCATGTGCAGTTGCAAACCGTAGTCTTGCTTTTTTTTGGCGGTTTTGGAGCAGTGGCTTCTTCCTTGCTGAGCGGCCTTTCAGGTTATGTCGATATAGGACTCGTTTTACTGTGGATATAGATACTTTCTACCTGTTTCCTCCAGCATCTTCACAAGGTCCTTTGTTGTTGTTCTGGAATTGATTTGCACAATTTCGCACCAAAGTACGTTCATTTCTAGGAGACAGAATGCATCTCCTTCCTGAGCGGTATGACAGCTGCGCGGTCCCATTGTGTTTATACTTGCGTACTATTGTTTGTACAGATGAATGTGGTACCTTCAGGGGTTTGGAAATTGGTCCCAAGGATGAACCAGACTTGTGTAGATCTACAATTTTCTGGCTGATTTATTTTGGTTTTCCCATGATGTCAAGCAGAGGCACTGAGTTTGAAGGTAGGCCTTGAAATACATCCACAGGTACACCTCCAATTGATTCAAATGATGTCAATTAGCCTATCAGAAGCTTCTAAAGCCATGACATCATTTTCAGGAATTTTCCAAGCTGTTTAAAGGCACAGTGAACTTAGTGTATGTAAACATCTGACCCACTGGAATTGTGATACAGTGAATTATCAGTGAAATAATTTGTCTGTAAACAATTGTTGGAAAAATTACTTGTGTCATGCACAAAGTAGATGTCCTAACCGACTTGCCAAAATTATAGTTTGTTAACAAGAAATGTGTGGAGTGGTTGAAAAACGAGTTTTAATGACTCCAACCTAAGTGTATGTATTGAGTGAATAATTATTGAAAAATAAACAAACATCAATTGCACATTGAAATTCATAAAGCATGTAATGAAATCTTAAAGAAGCCTGGGCTACTGATAATCCCTTAAAATAACAGGAAGGTGGCGCCCCTGCACAAAGACATAAAATAGTGTAGCATCAACATCATGGTCCAAACACACCAAGACAGTCGTCTTGGGTACGACAACACCTTTTCCCCCTCAGGAGACTGAATTGATTTGGCATGGGTCCCCAGATCCTCCAAAAGTTCTACAGACTATTTACATTGAAATCCCCCCCCTTGTTTTAACACTGCTGTTACTCACTGTTTATCATCTATGCATAGTCACTTCACCCCTACCTACATATAGCCCTGTTATTGTTATGCAATTCTACTGTGTTACTTTATTTAAATGTAATAAATATTTTCTTAACTCTATTTCTTGAACTGCACTATTGGGTAAGGGCTTGTAAGTAAGCTGTTGTATTCAGCGCATGTGACAAATAATATTAGATTTGATGCATGTCAAAGTTGTACTTAGTATTAATTACTATGGCATACAATTACAATAATACTAAGTATTTATATTAGGATTCTAGGGCTTTATGTGACTAATATGAAATTGATTGTAAAGGCCTTACTCTTCAGCTGGCTCTGGGTTGAGATGGCCGCTGATTGGTCAGGTAGAATATACCCAGAGGGTGGAGTCAGAACGTTCTTTTTGCTCTTCAGGAAGAAATCCACTGTGTCCAACTGGTGGTTCTTCAGACCAGCCTACAAATACAAGACAAAGGCATGTGTCGTTCAGTACGTACTGTTGTGAAATTAAGCAAACCATTTAACCAACTGAACAGGCCCAGGCCTCCTACCTGCAGGGCGTGAATGGGGATGGAGCAGCGGCCCCATTCATTAAGGTGACACAGAGAGTCCACTGTGCCAGCACTGCCAAATACCATTAGTCTGTTGAGCAGCTCCTCCTGTGACACAGCAAACAGCACCAGGGACAGGCCTGACGCTGCAACACACAAGAGCTACACTCAATATCCATACACACATGAATAACGAAAACATACAGTGCCTAGTGAAAGTCTACTCACCACTTGCAGTTTTCTTCTGTAAAAATTGTATCTAAAAAGTATTGCATTTGATTTTTTTCTTACCGATCTACACAAACTAATCCACATTTTGTAAGTGAAAGAATATTATAGAACATTTCCCAAATTAATAAAAAATACAAAAAAATTGTGCAATAATAAAGATTGCATGTCTTCACACCCCAGAGGTAATACTTGGTAGAAGCACTTTTGGCAGCCATTACAGCTGTGAATCATTTAGAATAAGATTCAACCAACTTCGCACAACCTACAGTGGGGTCTGAAATTATTGACACCATTGATAAAGATGAGCAAAAATTGCTGTATAAAATAAATAACAAAAATACTGAGCTATATTTTATGCACACAAAAAATTGGGAAATTATATTATTTTATTATACCGGTAAAACAATTGCTCAAAGAAATTTTGTTTAACAAGTAATATTTATTTTCCCAAAAATAACTGACATTCCTGTGTTCAATACCTCACCTAGCGAGGAGAAAGGTACTGAGCCTTAATTCTGACAAAAAAGCCTTAATTCTGACAAAAAATGTGCTATAAATGGGCTCACTAACTAGCAATGAATATCAACAAATGTGTACACTCGACTAGGCTCGCTTTGATCACAAAAACACATTCTTCTGACTGCATGATTGAATCTCTGCTCGTCCCTGTCAATGCAGGCCTACAATATTATAGTCCGATGCGCTCTGCAGAGATTGGGAGAACAGTGTGCAACACATTGCGCGTTTGTGTGATTTTCTTTTTACTTGTCCATTCGAACAACTTTAATCTATTTTCTTCTTGTCTGACCATGGTTTTATACTTGTCCTGGCAAGCGGAAAGCGTTAATGTCGAACCCTGGCACATAGTACGTTATACTGGTCGACAAACTGAAAAGTTACCTTTTTTTTCATCAAAATTGATCTAGCTCAGTAAATTTGGTTGGGAATCATTGATGGACAGCAATATTCAAACCTTGTCTCTGATTTTCAAGCAAATGTGAGTCATGGCTGATACAGGACCACTCAGGAACACTAAACACCTCTCATATTTGTTCAGTAGCTTACTCACTCTTCAGAAGCAGGCTGAGCTGCTCCTCTGCGGTACGCTGGATAGGCACGGTGGGCGAGGTGGGCCGGTGGTAGGTAACACTCTGGGACTGCAGATCCCAGAAGGCCACAGTTGTCTCACTGTTGCCAGGGGAGACAAAGGTCAACACAGTGGAGAATTCAGAGACAGAGAGCAGCACTGGGGCAGTTGTGTCGGGCACAGAGAACTGCATGGTGGTTCCCCCTGATGGGACTCTGCTCTGGGAGAGCTTGGCAGCGATAGCTGCCCGCCCACACTCGATGTGGGGGAAATCCTTAAACCAAGGAGCCCCCGGAGTCTGAGGAGAAGAGGGAGGGGTAGCCTTGGCCTTGTTGTACAGAGAAGTCAGCCGAGCTTCCCAGGACCTGGAGATAACAGGAAGGAGGAGAGAGGAAAACAAAGAATTATTTACCCCATTTAACTTTCAGGGGATTAAAGATAAAAACAAAAAATGGTATGCAATACACTCCCCTTTAACTAAAATGCAATGTACAAAACTGACAATAGAGTATTCTATTCTGTTCTATTCTATGCTCTTCCTCTTACCGGTCAGTGCTGAAAGAGGTGCCCAGCACAGTGTGGCTGTAGGTGGAGCTGGAGAGGCTGTCCTCGTCACAGGGACCCTGGGGCCTGAGTGGAGGGCGACTGGGGACCACCCGACACATCAGATGCTCTGGGTACATCCTACCAGGACGACAGGAAAAAACCACAACAACTTCTGTCAATCAGAGGAAGAAGGGGCTCATCGGAAACCCTTCTCAATTTGCATTTCCTTGATGGCTCGCTTCCTCTCTCCTCGCCTCCTTCTAAAAATGCATTGAAGGAAAAAGTACCAAGGGAGGAACCAAGGATGTTCTCCTTGAATGCTTTTGGGAAAGAGGCGAAGAAAAAGGAAGCAAGGAATCAAGAAAATACCAATTGTGAGACATCCAGGTGGACTGAACAGATTGAAAACCATCTTGTAAACCATCTTGGCGAGTTTCAGTGATAGTTCTTCCCTGTTTACTGCTGAAATACCTGAAGTAGTGGTTGAGGTCGACAGCAAAGGCAGTGTTAGACTGAGTGGCAGCAACAGCAGTACCCAGGTCAGGAGACACCTGGAGGAGACAGAAGGAGTCCAGGTAGGGGGACGGCTCGTCTTCCCCCAGCCCAGCAGTGCGGTACGAGGGCAGGTCTACACTGGCCAGCTTCCTCCCCTCAGCACTGTCAAACACATCTGGAGCACTGTGTTAAAGATAGAGCAGTATACTGAATGACAATCAGGATCAGAGTAAGATACTACAAATTAGTCGTGAGAGATGCCTGAAGACTCCTATGACAGTTATGGCTAGACGCCATAGAAGTCGGCACAGCCCTGTGTCTCAGGGCTAACTACTTCACATGAAATTGCTAAGGATACATATGACTCCAGCTGTGGTCAACACAAAGAGTATGCCTCTGCAGAGCTGGTAGTCAGTGCATGTGTCCAGGGGGGATTTGGGGGGCAGAACGATGCTGCAGCAGGAGAGGGTCTCCGGTTCAGCCCCTTGTTGCCACTGCAACTGCACCACAACACTGGAGTTGAGCACGAGAAAGCTTCTGGCATCCACAAAGGACAGCAGCCTCAAGGACACCACCTCATCCACACCTGCAGAATCAAAATGCAAGCAGTGCAGTTTAGTATAGGTTTCGAATTCATATGGATAGATTAAAGTTGGAATGTATGTAAAATAACACTCAAAGCTACGAAAATAACAATGAGTATAACTTAAGGCACAACTGCTAATTCTGCGTACCCTAGTGTGGTCTTTAAGACAAATATTATCCACTACTTTCAATCTGAATTAAACTGATAATGATAAAGACATTGGTGTGACGTACTCAGGACCTTCTCCTTGACCAGCTGCAGTAGCTTATCTGCTGTGAACTCCGAGGCAGAGACAAGAGGGCCAGAGGTAGGGCCCTCTGCTTCCAGTTCATACAGTGTCAGCTCAAACTCAGCGCTCACAGCCAGAAGTCTAGGGCTGCCACGGGCTCCATTGTAAACTGTCACCTCCTCCCAGGCAAAGCTACAGACAACGAGAAATTCATTCGATTAGAGAACTTTTTGAAGATATAGCACGCACGCACACACATACTGACACACACACTGACACAGAAACACGAGATGTGTGAACCAATCCCATCATCAATGTGGAAACAAATGCATATGACAGTTTACATTTTTTTTTTGCTCACTTTACTCACTCTGTATATGTGCCATCCACCGTTCTCCCCGGTGCCTTGCTCTCTGAAATGTCGCCGACTGTCAGCCCCCCAGCACCACTCAAGCAGCAGAGCAAGGAGCAGCCTTGGGCCATTTTGGCTTTTGCTGTGTCTACAACATTTTCACAGAGGTTGCTCTCCGGGATGAGAGCGACTTCTAATGCACAGTTATCTCGAGTTTCAGATCTGTGCAACATATTTATCATAATCATGTCGAATTTGATCCAGTTGCCTTACAACTGATACGATCTCATGTAATTTAGCTATTTGCAGTTGTATATACTCAGCTGTCGACTTGTCGTCAAATGAGAGAACAATTAAAATACAATTTGGACATTATCTTTCTCTTTTTCGTGTATGTGTGTGTTCCTCTTTCACGTAAACATTCTTACCTACATCCTGACACAAATCACATGACATGCGTTCTCTGTATCAGCTGATTAACTATTGCCCAATAGGAGAACGAAAAAAAATATATATTAAAGACAGTAATAATCAAGCAAGGATAGTGCTCATGTATTTTTCTGCAGAGGTATTACAAGGAATCCTGTCGATGAACGCTCCTTGCTCATAGCCACACGAGCCTGTGTAAGGGTGTGTTTTGATCTGTGACTGAAGTAGTGTGATGGTTGTTTAATTCGTTTTTCGTATGTCTGCAATGGAATATGTTTTTTTTTTTTTCCAATACCCCATACAGTAGCTGTAGTCTTCCATAAAACTTAAAAGAAAAGCAGAAGCAAGGATAGCATCACGGTTGAAAACTTGATATTTTACACCACTAATTGCCGTTTAAAGGCAAATTATTGAAAATATTAATAAATGAATATACACAAAATAAAAGTTCCTAAATGATTATGCATGCAGAGCAGAAAACCGAACTTTCATAGATCTTGCAGCGTTTGCTTTCGTCTGAATGCGAAGGAGGAAGTAAACAGCCAGCACAGGCTTTCGTTTTACTTCCCACTAGATAACACAGCCACAAAGAACATTTTTGCTATCGTAAAAATTAATGAAAACAAACATGTACTTTTTGAGATTCATTTAAGGTTAGGGTTATTCATGGTTAAGTATTGTGGTTAAGGTTAGCGTTATGTTTAAAACTAAGATTGCATTTTTTAAATGGGCGGGGTTTCTAACTTTGTTACTGTGTTAACTAGTGACGACTTTTCGTTTGTCACAACCTACGCAGATGTCAAAGCTTAAGTCTTCTTATAAAAACCGCGTTGATGAGCCAATCCATATGCTAGTATGTTTTATTAAACTGTGAATACACTGCTGGTTTAGGGGAGCGTGAAAACACTGATGTCAAAGTCTCTCAAAAAGCTCGAGTATTTGAAAATTGAAATAGTGTCTAGCCTTGTCTCACTTCGTTACATTGAGTCACAAAGTATTGCAGTTCACCGGATTGCCAGACCACGAATGCACCAAGGACCCAAAAGATGGAAGAGAAAGCATTAGAAGTATACGGTAAATTGGTTTATTTGCATCTTGATACAGCTAGTTAGAGAGCTAGTTAGCTAACGTCAAAGACAGGTTTTCTAGGCTGCGTGCTAGTATTTATTTATTTGATTGAACCTTTATTTAACTAGGCAAGTTATGGCTTTCAAACTTGCTAGTTAACGCATTAGTTAGATATAACACTATTTATCTAGCCTGGTCCCAGAACAGTTTGTGTGTTGACAAGTCTGGTCGTTGTCACTCCTAAGTGACCAACGGAGTTGGCAAGACCGCACTAAAAGATCTGAGATTGTTTTACAATTTCTTATTTTCTCTATGATAATGAAACATTCAGACAACTGCTAATTTCAACTGATGGCTAGCTAGTTGTCAGTATAACCAGCTGAAATAGTTAACAATTCTAAGTGATGTGCTTGTTCACCACCTCAACCTCAGTTTCTTTCCCCCAGATGTCATTCGCACTATTCGAGACCCAGAGAAACCAAACACGTTGGAGGAATTGAATGTCGTGTGTGAAGAATGTGTTGAAGTCCAAGAGCTTGGAGAGGACGAGTATCTCATAATTATCAAGTTCTCCCCAACTGTCCCACACTGCTCTCTGGCAACACTAATCGGTGTGTCTCTGTTTCAACAGATAAGAAACAACTGTTCATAACTGACATGAACAGAAATAGATATTTAGCCTCTTGCATCCATACTGATACAATGTTTTATGTGACAACACTACAGTGGCATTCTCATAGCCTGGTCGCAGATCTGTTCGTGCTGTTGACATCTCCATTGCTTCCATTGCTGTTGCTGTCAAGCCAAACATAACGAGAGACAAGGAGTTGGCATGATAGCATAAACAGACTGACACTCAGGCTACCATTCTTACAGAGCTACAACTATCTCCACTACATTCTTGTCTACCTCAAAGTTGGCAGCACGGGCAGAGAATGTAAGAGTCCATGAGGCCCCTTTTCCTATCTTTTTAATAAAATAGGCACATGATAAAGTGCCATGCTTTCAATGGGCAATGTTGTCTTTGAAGCTATACTGGCATCGGTGGCTATTGAAGGATAACTGGAGCACCTCTCCAACCATTAACCCACTGTTCTTAGGCCGTCATTGAAAATAAGAATTTGTTCTTAACTGACTTGCCTAGTTAAATAAAGGTAAAATAAAATAAAAAAATACTCCGGCATATTAGTGCACTCAGACTGGCATGACTGAAGTGCAACAGACTTTGCATTTATACTTCCACAAGTTTCAGTTTCTACCTCCACAAGGTTGTCAACTAACTTGACTTAGGTGGTCTGACTTAATGTAGCATTGATCTACTTAGAGCTACTTTGTCTAGACAAACTGAGTGTACGAAACATTAGGAACACCTGCTCATTCCATGACTGACTGACCAGGTGATTCTAGGTGAAATCTATGATCCGTTATTGATGTCACTTGTTAAATCCACTTCAATCAGTGTAGATGAAGGGGAGGAGACGGGTGAAATAAGGAATTGCAAGCCTGGAGATAATTGAGACATGGCTTGTATATGTGTGACGTTCAGAGGGTGAATTTTGCAACACAAAATATTTAAGTGCCTTTGAGCGGGGTATGGTAGTATGTGCCAGGCGCACTGATTTGAGTGTCAAGAACTGCAACGCTGCTGGGTTTTTCACAACAGTTTCCCATGTGTCAAGAATGGTCCTCCACCCAAAGAACATCCAGCCAACACCTTGTAGAGTCCATGCCCTGGCGAATTGAGGCTGTTCTGAGGGGAAAAGGGTGTGAAACTCAATATTAGGAAGGTGTTCCTAATGTTTTTAACACTCAGTGAATGTTCTCAATCATTCTCTGAAGGGGACTAATGTTAAATGGCAGTCTCATGAGAAACTCCCACGTTTCACTCTCTTTGTAACATGGCCTTCTTCCCACAGGGTCAATTAACTCTGTTCTATGGATATACACTATTTAAAAAAAATACATAATATAGATGTATACCCCCCCCCTAACTCTGCCACCGCTGCTTAAAAAAATCCTAAGGGAAACACAAATTGCCTACTTAAAACATCAATGTAAATTATTCTGTAACGTGTGTTTCAGGCCTGTGCTTACAAGTTAAACTGCAAAGATGCTTGCCGTTTAAACACAAGGTAAGCAGCGAGGGAATTACACCCATTAGAGGAAAAGTGTTATCATACAACATCCCTAAATCAATGTTGATGCACACAATGTTAGTCTGTCTAGTAAGAACACGTTCTCTCATCCAGTGATTTATTATTAAGAAAAGTCTTATTTTCCAAACCTTTGATGCATAGCGCTTTGTCTTATTTCCAAGGGTAGTCTCTGAAGCCAATCATTTAAATGGAAAACAGTGTTGTAAAATCTTCTCCCCTTTTGTGCTGCCTTGGTTTATACTGCGGTGCCTCTGGAACTATGAAAATGCATTGTGGTTGTTTTCTGGCTCTGGTTGTATGTATGGTGCGCTAACCTCCAAGCTGTCTCCCTGATTAGACCTGTCTGTGGGAACACACACATTTAGTTTTCCCAACTTCATGCAGATGAATTGCTTATTTATTGTTATTTTAAAGTTTAATTGTATCTGTTCTTGTTCAACAGTTGGACATTTTCATATCTGAGGGAACCCATTCTACAGAGGAAGATAGTAAGTGTTATTACTTAAAACAACACCTTATCCATATCTCCAGACAATGTATTTTGAATAAAAAAGACATTTTCTATTTACACACGAAAAGCCCAACTAGAATTTGTCTTATGAAACCAGTAATTCTGTGAACCATTAACCCCTATTGGTAATATTTTACAAGCCTTCAGGCTTTTTCTCAGCGGGAATAACATTACTTGTGGCGCTCAGACAATCTAGGTTCAAACCCATTTGGTCCCATTTATGCAGTTTGACAATAGAAGGAAACTTATTGTGATTTTATAAATTTCCTTACAGTTAACAAACAGATCAACGACAAGGAGAGAGTAGCAGCTGCTATGGAGAACCCCAACCTGCGTGACATCGTGGAGCAGTGTGTTACTGAACCTGATGACTGAGCCAAGGGACTGACATCTCAGGGACTTTAGACCAAGGTATTCAATAGGCACCAATTGGAAGAAAATGGACTGAAACAGGGAGGTACTAGCTGGAGCTGTCCATTTAGAAATGCTAGTTTTTGCTTTCCGTTTTAAAACCTTTTGCTACTGTGTACCCTAATGAATGCGACCCAGCCATCAACTTAAAATCATAGCCATCATGGAATATGTGTGTTTTTATACAAGTGCCTGGAGGATATGTCGGAGATTACCTTATCGGTACTGTTCAAATTTCCTAAATCCTTTTGTGAATAACCACCATGGTAAAGAAATAAGTCAAAATCTGTCACAGAATTACAACTTCAAGTTTATTGTAATCATGAAAGAATCACTAAGGGATAAGATGAAGAGTTTCAGGAAAATGTGAGAACTTCCCAGTTAGTTTTTAGACTTCTGAGCAACGTCCCTCGAACAATCGCCCCAGAATGGACAGCAGTGTATATTGCATTCTGTCTTGTTTGATCTTTATCTAACATCATGATTGAAATAGGAAATAAAACATCTTCCTAAAAAGCTTGATTTTGTTTTGAGGGGAATTTGTACTTTCTATGTCTTTTCTGCTGGGGTTATTTTTCACCTGAAATGGCTAAATGCATCGTTATTCTGCCAAAGGGGGCGGAGTTAGCTTTAGAGTTCTGTCTTACTATCCAGGTCTGTGCCCAAACAGTTCGAGCTTCTACTTAAAAAAATCCACCTTTTCCAGAAATTAGTCTCTCACTGTTGCCGCTTGTTATAGACCCCCCCCCCCAGCCCCCAGCTGTGCCCTGGACACCATATGTGAATTGATGGCCCCCCCATATATCTTCAGAGTTCGTACTGTTAGGTATCTAAACTGGGATATGCTTAACACCCTGGCTGTCCTACAATCTAAGGTAGATGCCCTCAATCTCACAAATTATCATGGAATCTAGCAGGTATAACCGTAAATCTGTAAACACGGGCACCCTCATATCATCCTGACCAACTTTCCCTCCAAATACACCTTTGCTGTCTTCAACCAGGATCTCAGCGATCACTGCCTAATTGCTTGCGTCTGTAATGTGTCTGCTGTGAAACGACCACCCCTCATCACTGTCAAACACTCCCTAAAATACTTCAGCGAGCAAGCCTTTCTAATCGACCTGCCCTGGGTATCCTGGAAGGTTATTGACCTCATCCCATCAGTAGAGGATGCCTGGTTGTTCTTCAAAAGTGCCTTCCTCACCATCTTAAATAAACATGCCCCTTTCAAAAATGTATTACTAAGAACAGATATATCCCCTTGTTCACTCCTGACTTGACTGCCCTTGACCAGCACAAAAACATCCTGTACTGCATTCGCATCGAATAGCCACCGCGATATGCAACTTTTCAGGGAAGTCAAGAAACAATATACACAGGCAGTTAGGAAAGCAAAGGCTAGCTTTTTCAAACAGAAATTTGCATCCTATAGCACTAATTCCAAAATGTCATGGAGAATAAGAGCACCTCCTCCCAGCTGCCTACTGCACTGAGGCTAGGAAACACTGTCACCACTGATAAATCCATGATAATTGAATTTCAGTAAGCATTTTTCTACGGCTGGCCATGTTTTCCAGCTGGCTCCCCCCCCCCCCCCCCACACACACACACACACACACACACACACACACACACACACACACACACACACACACACACACACACACACACACACACTTCTTCACCCAAATCCAGACAGCTGATATCCTGAAAGAGTTGCAAAATCTGGACCCCTACTTATCACCTGGGCTAGACAATCTGGACCCTCTCTTTCTAAAATTATCTGCCGCAATTGTTGCAACTCCTATTACTAGCCTGTTCAACCTCTTTTGTGTCATCCATCCTGCCCTGCCTTTCTAAACTCTTCGAAAGCCAAGTTAACAAACAGATCACAGACCATTTTGAATCCCACCATACCTTCTCCGCTATACAATCTGGTTTCCGAGCTGGTCATGGGTGCTTTAGACTCTGTCAATCACCGCATTCTTATCGTCAGACTCAACAGCCTTGGTTTCTCAAATGACTGCCTCGCCTGGTTCACCTACTTCGCAGACAGTTCAGTGTGTCAAATCAGAGGGCCTGTTGTCCGGACCTCTGGCAGTCTCTATTGGGGTGCCACAGGTTTCAATTCTTGGGCAGACTCTCTTCTCTGTATACATAAATGATGTCGCTCTTGCTGCTGGTGATATTCTTTGATCCACCTCTATGCAGACGACATCATTCTGTGTACATCTGGCCCTTCTTTGGACATTTAACAAACCTTCAAATGAGCTTCAATACCATACAACACTCCTTCCGTGGCCTCCAATTGCTCTTAAATGCAAGTAAATCTAAATGCATGCTCTTCAACCGATCGCTGCCCGCCCGACTAGCATCACTACTCTGGACGGTTCTGACTTAGAATATGTGGACAACTGCAAATACCTAGGTGTCTGGTTAGACTGTAAACTCTCCTTCCACACTCACATTAAGAATCTCCAATCCAAAATTATATCTAGAATCGGCTTCCTATTTCGCAAAAAAGGATTCTTCACTCATGCTGCCAAACATACCCTCGTGAAACTGACTATCCTACCAATCCTTGACTTCGGTGATATAATTTACAAAATAGCCTCCAACACTCAACAAATTGGATGCAGTCTATCACAGTGCCATCCGTTTTGTCACCAAAGCCCCATATACTACCCACCACTGCGACCTGTATGCTGTCGTTGGCTGGCCCTCGCTACATATCAGTCGCCAAACACACTGGCTCCAGGTCATCTATAAGTCTTTGCTAGTTATAGTTCCGCCTTATCTCAGCTCACTGGTCACCATAGCAACACCCACCCGTAGCACGCGCTCCAGCAGGTATATCTCACTTGTCATCCCCAAAGCCAACACATCCTTTGGCTGCCTTTCCTTCCAGTTCTCTGCTGTCAATGATTGGAACAAATTGCAAATGTCACTGTACCTGGAGACTTATCTCCCTCCCTAGCATTTAAGCATCAGCTGTCAGAGCAGCTTACCGATCACTACACCCGTACACAGCCCATCTGTAAATAGCCCACCCAACTACCTCATCCCCGTATTGCATTTGTTTTTTTGCCCTTTTGCACCCCAGTATCTTTACTTGCACATCTCACTCCAGTGTTAATGCTAAATTGTAATTATTTTGCCACTATGGCCTATTAATTGCCTTTCCTCCCTAATCTTACTACACCTGCGCACACACTATATAGATTTTTCTACTGTGTTATTGACTGTACGCTTGTTCATCCCATGTGTAACTCTGTTGTTTTTGTCGCACTGCTTTGCTTTATCTTGGCCACGTTGCAGTTATAAATGAGAACTTGTTCTCAACTGGACTACCTGTTTAAAGGTGAAATAAAAATTCACCACTCAAAGTATAATGTGTCTCTTGGCCACATGGAAAGTCAGTGTAATTTTGCTGGAAAATTATTCTAACGTGTTTTTCCTGCCTATTGGTATAAATAGGCTCCCAGGACAACAATGCTCTATTAACAGTTACATAGAGGGATATATACTAATATAGTGCAGGTAACGTGTTTCAATAGTTGTGTATCCCTTCTGTAATGACGGTACCATTCCAGTGGAGGGCACTGTTGAGCTAATCACCATATCTGGGATTGAAGCAGAAACTGGACATAGCAGGTGTGAAACTACACATGTAAGACATTTTAATAGAATAGTATTATTTTAAATCATACACATTTCCTTGCCATGACACTACACAATGACAAACATTTGAGAGGTAGCCTGATCTACCATTCCGATCACTGCGCTCTCCTTTCATTTGAATCTGTGTAGCGAAACAGAAAGTAAACTCTCGAACAGCATGGTCGAACAAGGTTCGCTGAGTCACTGAAGTGGGACAATAGTCAAACATCCATTAGCAATAGTCTGTTTTTCTGCCATGTCCACCAATATGAAAGAGAATATGCAATGCAGGTGAACCATGATGTACAAAACATTAGAAACACCTGACCACCTGTAAGCTATGATCCCTTACTGATGTCACCTGTTAAATCCATTTCAATCGGTGTTAATGAAGGGGAGGAGACTGGTTAAATAAGGTATTTTCAGCCTTGACATGATTGGGCACATGGGCTGTAAGACGAAAAGGAAGCGTGCAACATATGGACTGGGATTGCGCAAGCCTTCTGGAAGATCTGGAGAAGGAGAATATGGTGGACTTATAATAAATAAATGAGAGAAGTAGGATCTTTGAATATCGAATAGAGGATCTCACAGAACTTTTGGAAGACCTTGAGGAAATTGAACATGACGTGTGAGAATGAATTAGCTGTGGTGGCAGGTGGAGTGATGACTGCTAAGATATTGAGTGTAGAGCGAAGTAGTGTGACGAGGAAGATAGGCAAAAAGAGGGATACGTGCTCTAGTAGTTCAGAGATGGAACCTGCCGGGAGTGAGGGTGAAGTACCTGGGGTGAGGACCGCCAAGTTCGGGCCTCATCCCGAGGATGATAAGAATGATTCTGGCCCAGTGGGAGTGAGATTTGTAGAGAAAATGGATCGTTGCAATTTGTCTGATCCATATGTGGTATCAGGTTGGGTGGAGAAGAGGCTGAGTTGGTGAAGGTAACTTGGTGGACTTCTGATGATTTATTGTGTTTACTCTCCCCAGAGGGGACCGGGCGCTCCGGATTATGCAACAACAATTGTGACCTGCTTTAACGGGGGTGGCATTAAGTGTTGAGCAATTGAAATGAAAAATTCCTTGTGTCTGACATCTGCCGTTTGGTGAGGCGTAGATCCGATGGAGTGCGTGGGGAAACAGACGTTGTTTGTCATGCTGTGTTTTGATGCAGAGTCTTTGCCAGATAAGGTTAAGGTAGGAAGTGTCAGTTATACCGTGACAGCTTTTGTTCCTCAAATACCATATGGCGTTTTAAGTGTCAAGTTTATGGGCATGTGGTGTGTAGGAGGGCGATGCCTAGATGTGGGAAGTGTGCAGGAGGGCATGAGAAGAAGGAATGTGTGGTGTCGGTGAAGAAAGTTATTTGTGCTAGTTGTGGTGGCGCCCATAGGGCTGGAGATCGGTGTCCGCTGAGAGAAAGGCAGATTGTGGTTACCAGGGTTAGTGGTACAGATAGTGCTGTAAGCTGAAGCAGTGAAGAGTAGTTGAGGAAGATGGGTACAGGGTGAGGGATCCTGAGAGGATTCCTGTGAGTAGGCAGAGACAGAGTGATGGGAAGATGTGCTTCATTCAGTAAAGTGGTCTTTTTAGCATTTATAGCCATGGTTGTCAATTGTACTGCAGAAATGGATCGAAAGTCAGAGAAAATAGCTTGTGGTGGCAGCGGCAGAGAAGTACTTGGGATTGCGAGGATTTACTGCAGACCAGCTGCAGTGGGTGTTGAGTGGTAGTGTTCATTCCACTCAGACCTTTGGTCTGGAGTAGGACTGGATAGGGTTAAATAGTGGAATGTTTTTTTGTTTTTTTTTTAAGTTGTGTAATAGTTGGCTGGGCAAATTGTCCTGATTTTGTACTACTGTATCAAAGAATTTAATGTAGGTAGGCCGTGAATGGCCTCGCACACCAGTACAGTGGGTGGAGGTGTATGCACCTAAAAGTTTGATGCGATCCATGTACCAAATCCAGAAGAAGAAGAGAACTGAAGTGTGTGTGCCATTCAGCAGGTGGATGGGCAAAAAGATTTGTGCCTTATGAACTGGGTATGGTAGTAGGTGCCAGGCCCCCTAGGTTGAGTGTGTGTGTGCAATGCTGCTGGGTTTTTCCACCCGCAACAGTTTCCAGTGTGTATCAAGAATGGTCCACCACGCAAAGGACATCCGGTCAACTTGACACAATTGTAGGAAGAATTTGAGTCAAGATGGGCCAGCATCCCTGTGGAACGCTTTTGACACCTTGCAGAGTCCATGCCCGTATGAATTGAGGCTGTTCAGAGGGCAAAGGGGAGGGATGGTGATGTAAGCTGATGTTATTGCGGATGTAGCGAAATGCTTGTGCTTCTAGCTCTGACAGTGCAGTAATATCTAACAGTTTCACAACATATACCCAAAACAAACACGTAAATCTAAGTAAAGAATGAAATATACATATACATACATACATACATACATACATACATACATACATACATACATACATACATACACGTCAGAGCGGCATTAGACTAACATAGTGGCATATTATAGAGTACAGTATATACATATGAGATGGCTGATGCAATATTTACAAACGATTAAAGTGACTAAGATACCGTAGGATAGTATAGAGTACAGTTTACACACATGAGATTAATAAAGTCTCTGTATCTTGCATTAGTTAAGTGGCTAGTGTTTCATTTCCTTAGTGACCAGTGATTCCTAATCTATGTCTATAGTCAGCAGCCTCTGATGTGCTGGAGATGGCTGTTTAACAGTCATTGGTGTAGTATAGAATACAGTATATACATATGAAATGGGTGATGCAATATGTAAACAATTTAAAAGTGACCAAGATACCGTAGAATAGTGTGGAGTGCAGTTTACACACATGAGATGAGTAATGCTAGATACGGAACTTTATTACAGTAGCTAGTGATCCATTTCTAAAAGTGGCCTGTGATTCCTAATCTATGTCTATAGACAGCCACCTCTGATGTGCTAGTGATGGCTGTTTAGCAGTCTGATGGCCTTGAGAGAGAAGCTGTTTTTCAGTCTCTCGGTCCCAGCTTTGATGCACCTGTACTGACCTCGCCTTCTGGATGATAGTGAGGTGAACAGACAGTGGCTCGGGTAGTTGATCTTTTTGGCCTTCCTATGGCATCAGGTGCTGTAGGTGTCCAGGTGGGTGGGAAGTTTGCCCCTGGTAATGCGTCGGGCAGACCGTACCATCCTCTGGAAAGCTTTGTGGTTGTGGGCGGTGCAGTTGCCGTACCAGGCGGCGATACAGCCTGACAGGATGCTCTCAATTGTGAATCTGTAAAAGTTTTAGGTTTTAAGCCAAATTTCTTTAGCCTCCAGAGTGTGTAGAGGCACTGTTGCACCTTCACCACACTGTCTGTGTGGATGGACCATTTTAGTTTGTCAGTGATGTGTACGCCAAGGAACTTAAAGCTTTCCACCTTCTCCACTGTGGTCCCATTGATGTGGATAGGGGGGTACTCCCTCTGCTGTTTCCTGAAGTCCACGATCATCTCCTTAGTTTTGTTGACTTTGAGTGAGAGGTTATTTTCCTGGCACCACATTCCCAGAGCCCTCACCTCCTCCCTGTAGGCTCTCGTAGTTGTTGGTAATCAAACCTACTACTCTTGTTGTCCGCAAACTTGATGATTCTGTTGGAAGCGGGCTTGGCCACACAGTCATGGGTGAACAGGGAGTACAGGAAGTGGCTGTGCATGCCCCCTTGTGGGGCCGCAGTTTTGATGATCAGGGAAGCGGTGTTTCCTACCCCACCACCTGGGAGCTACCCGTCAGGAAGTACAGGACCCAGTTGCACAGGGTAGGGTTCAGACCCAGGGCCTTGAGCTTGATGATGAACTTGGAGGGTACTATGGTGTTGAATGCTGAGCTGTAGTCACTGAACAGCATTATTACGTAGGTATGCCACTTGTCCAGATGGTACAGGGCAGTGTGGTGAGGATTGCATCGTTTGTGGATCTATTGGGGCGGTAAGCAAATTGAAGGGCCCGGCAGCCTTGCGAGGGTTAACACGCTTAAATGTCTTACTCACGTCGGAAACGGAGGAGGAGAGCCCGCAGTCCTTGATAGCGAGCCGCGTCGGTGGCACTATGTTATCCTCAAAGCGAGCAAATAAGGTGTTCTGTCTCTCCGGAAGCAAGACGTCGGTGTCCGTGACGTGGCTGGTTTTTCCTTTATAATCCGTGGTTGTCTGTAGCCCCTGCCACATAAATCTCATGTCTGAGCTGTTGAACTGGGACTCAACTTTGTCACTGTACTGACGTTTAGCCTGCTTGATGCTTTGCGGAGGGATTTACTACTGTTTGTATACTTCCATATCCCAGTCTTCTTGCCCTGGTTAAATGCGGTGGTTCCTACTTTCAATTTTGCACGAATGCTTCCATCTTTCCACAGTTTCTGGTTCGGGTAGGTTTTAATAGTCACAGTGGGTATAACATTTCCTATGCACTTCCTGATAAACGCATTCACCTTATCGGTATATGTGTCTATTTTCTGAAGCTACTCTGTTTTGATCATGCGGACTGGGATATATTCAATCTTGAAGTGTGGATTCCGATTGCTCAGAACAGCGTTGAATAGTCCTCGCCACGGGTGCTTCCTGTTTGAGATTCTGCCTATAGTAGGGGAGGAGCAGGATGGAATTGTGGTCCGATTTGCATTCTGGAAAGTAGTATAGCAATGGCTGAGGGTTTTAGCAGCGTGAGTATCGCAGTCAATATGTTGATAGAACTTCGCTAGTATTTTCCTCAAATTTGCTTTGTTAAAATCCCCAGCTACAATAAATAAATGCAATAAATGCAGCCTCGGGATGTGTGGTTTGCATAAAGTCCAGTGAAGTTCTTTGCTGGCCGTTGTGGTAGCTGCTTGCGGAGATATAGACCGCTGTGGCTATTATTGACAAATTCTCTCGGAAGATAGTACGGTCGGCATTTAATTGTGAGATATTCTAGGTCAGGTGAACAGAAGGACTTGAGTTCCTGTATGTTATCACAGTTACACCATACGTCGTTATTCATAAAACGTATACCTCCACCCTTCTGCTTTCTGGAGAGATGTTTGTTCCTGTTGGTGCAATGTACTGAGAAACCAACTGGCTTTACCGAGTCAAGACAGTATATCTCGAGAGAGCCATGTTTCCGTGAAGCAGAATATGTTACAATCCCTGGTGTCTCTGAAAAGCAACTCTCGCCTTGAGCTCATCAATGTTATTATCCAGAGATTGGACGTTGGTGAGTAAAATACTCGGGAGCGGTGGGTGGTGTGCATGCTTCCTAAGTCGGACCAGAAGACCACCTCGAGTACCTCTCCTTCGCCGGCGTTGTCTTGGCTCAGCCTCTGGAAGAAGTTTGATTTGCTCTGGGGACAGGTGTTCCTAATGTTTTTTTTTTTAACTCAGTGTATTTACATACAGTACAACAGGGGTTGTGGAATACAGTGGAGTGTAGATCAATCACAGCTAGCGTATGGTGGCTGTAGCATGGTGCTAGCAATGCCAGGATCATGGGTTCACTCTACACTGGCCTCACATACAGTTCCTTCATAAGTATTCACACCCCTTTGCTGTGACATTCCAAATTGAGCTGAGGTGTATCCAATTTCATTTGATAATCCGTGAGAGGTCACTACAACTTGATTGGAGTCCACCTGTGGCCAATTCAATTGTTTGGACATGATTTAGAAAGAAACACACCTGTCTATATAAGGTCCCACAGTTGACAGTGCATGTCAGATGAGAAACTGTACCATGAAGTCCAAGGAACAGTCTGTGGAGATCCCAGATATAATTGTAATGCGGCATATATCTGGGGAAGGGTATAAAACAATGTCTGGAGTGTTGAAAGTTTCCAAAAGCACAGTGATCTCCATCATTGGGAAATTGAAAAAATATGGAACTTCCCATACTCTGCCTAGAGCTGGTCATCTGAGCAACTGGGTAAGAAGGACCTTGGTCAAGGAGGTGACCAAGAAGTTAATGACCACTTTGACAAAACAACCATTCCTTGGCTGAGAGGGAAGAGCCTGCCAGAAGGACAACTACAGCACTTCACCAAGCTGGCCTTTTTGGGAGAGTGGCCAGAGAGAATCAACTCCAAAGAAAAAGTACATGACCACACGCCTGGAGTTTGCAAAAAGGCACGTGAAAGACAGAGCATAAGGCAAAATATTCTGTGATCTAATAAGATGCATTGAACTCTTTGGCCTGAATGCAAAGTGCTATGTCTGGAGAAAAACAGGCACAGCTCATCACCTGTCTAACACCATCCCAACCGTGAAGCGTGGTGATAGCATCATGCTATGGGGATGCTGGGATACTGGTAAGGATAAAGGGAACAATGAATGGAGCCAAATACAGGCAAATCCTTGATGAGAACCTGCTGCAGAGTGCCTTCTGATGGGCCTTCTCCCGAATTAAGTGTAAGGCTCTGATTGTCCACAATGTCCTTGTTAGTCTGCTTCAGACTACAGGACAGGTTGGTGTTTACTTTCACTTCCCAGGGAAGAGGGGTCCTCTGAAGACAGCTAATCAGCCGTGTCGATGATCCCCAGTGTGGTGATGAGTGTAGTTGACGATTATTTGAAGAGAATAACAGGATGGTACTTCTTAAATTAACTTTCTTAGATACAGTACTCAGAACAGCTACTCAGCCGTAACATTGATTGTCAGAGGCTACTATGTCGTCTTCACCTCATGTTGGTTTTCAGGGTTGTAAACAATGGAGACCTAAGCTAAAGCTTGAGTCCTTCTGGTCTGATATGTTAATTCTCAACTCATCTTTTACACACACTCCTAAAAAGGAGTTTATGTCATGATGAAACGCTATCTGAGCTCCCTCGGGTGTGGCTACTTACTGGGCAAAGTATCATCAAAACTATGATCTCGTTAGAAAACTAAAATCACATTTCTATCTAAACAAAAATATTCTCTTCATCCTTGATATTTCCTACACAATGTAAAGGATGTAAACCTGACATACACAGTGAAAGTTACAATATTTGCGTTGTCATTAAAAATGGTATAAAAGTGATGTCACAAAATTGACATTAATTTCTCATATTCCGTCTCATCATTCCCCACATTCGGATGTTAGAAATATTGTCCCAGTGTTCACTTTTGGATGTTAGAGTTTTTGGGTGGCAAATGTCTGTAACAAAGAGATTCCAATCACCACTACTGAACACCAAAAAGAGTCCTCTGCTGCATACAATTTATGATTGATGTGAGGTGTCATAAAACCCCCACATCAATCCTTCCTCCCCTCTGCGGGTGAGAGGGGTCTGATGGAAGTCAGATCCATTGTAAACCTGATCTTTGGATCCTCACAGGAGAGTCATGACAATAATTAATGTAATTCACCAAAACATTTATTGATAGTCCAAACAAGTCACAGCAGGCCTGGTACATTGTTTGCTGCCTCTATTCAGGATGCACTTTTTTCAGTTTCTCTGGCTGCATGCCAAACACATAAAAGACTCTTCTGATGACGTATCATGGTCGCACAGAGAGGGGATACTGTTTGTTGATACTGATTTTTGTTGTTTTTTTGTTGAAGCAATGCGTTTGAGTTTTGTTTTTTGTTAACTTCAAAGCGCTCAGAAGTGACTGGAAACTGGTCCTCTCGGCCAATGAGGCAGCTGTAGCAAAAGGAACGAATTGGTCGGAAATGGCGACGAGTAGTGCGAACAAAATGGAGTAATTTGAGAAAGTTGGTGAAGCGACAGCTGTGCTGAAGTTCCCAACAATATGGGTGTCAGTTCTGATGTTATGGAGCTTGAGGATGAGGCTTAAGGACCGGATTGGTCGGTAGTGGAAAGACATAGGAATAAAGATCATGATGCAGCGGAGCGTCTAGAAAATAAATCATGAAGAGGGCCAAGGTTGGAAGTAATGATGTGTTGGAGTGGAATCTGGTGATGGTGTTTGAGACCACAGGGCATCACTTACACCCTACCTGACTAACTAATGCCGTAGAGAAAGAGGTAGGTGAAGTGAGCTCGGTTCATTGGAAATGGTAGATTGATAATGTTGTGTGTTGACTGGCTCAGCAAGAGAAGATTATGGAAACGCTTAATGGGAAGAAGATTCAAATCTATGTCCCTGGTGCTTATGCTAGATTGAGGGAAGTCATCACTGGGGTCCCAATATCTATGTCCACAGATGAAGTTAAAGAGAATGTGAAGGGAGGCAGAGTGATTGAGACCAAAAGGTTGATCAGTAGGAGAGTCGAAGTGAAAGCTTATCAGTGATGCTGATGTTTGAGAGAGTCTTGGCTGGAAAAATTTGTCCCATATGCACTGCAGGGTTTTAAATGCCAAATGTAGCTGCTCGGTGTGAAGGAAAGAAAAGATGTGTGGAGAGGCACATGCTTACGGTAAATGTGGAAGCAGTGTGAAGGTTAAGTGCTGTAATTGGGGGTAGAACACAGTGCAGCATTTGGTGGATGCCAGGTACAGAGAGAGGCTTAGAGATATAGGATCAGTCATGATGTATCATATGCAGGGGACGTAAAACAGATTGGTAGAACTACAGTGAGGACTGATGGCGCTTGCATGGATATACCTGTTGTAAGTGGACTGACTGTCGGGGCTGGCGCTTCTAATGGTCCTGGCATGGTTTTGAGGCCTGTTCAGAAATGTTGTTCTCATGAATGTGCTGTGTCAAAGGACACTTTGATAATGAATAAAGTTGACTTCATAGCTTTTGTTGGTAAGGTTATCAATACAATGCGGGTTGTGGCAAACAAATGCCAGGTCGAAGGTTATTGTGGAGATGGCTGAAGAGCTATTTGGAGTAACAAATGTTACTGTTGAAATTAGAGGTCGACCGATAATGATTGTTCAACACCGATACCGATTATTGGAGGACCCAAAAAAGCCGATACCGATTAATTGGCCAATTTTTATTTTATTTATTTATTTGTAATAATGACAATTACAACAATACTGAATGAACACTTATTTTAACATAATATAATACATCAATAAAATCAATTTAGCCTCAAATAAATAATGAAACATGTTCAATTTGGTTTAAATAATGCAACAACAAAGTGTTGGAGAAGAAAGTAAGTGCAATATGTGCCATGTAAGAAAGCTAACGTTTAAGTTCCTTGCTCAGAACATGAGAACATATGAAAGCTGGTGGTTCCTTTTAACATGAGTCTTCAATATTCCCAGGTAAGAAGTTTTAGGTTGTAGTTATTATAGGACTATTTCTCTCTACACGATTTGTATTTCATATACCTTTGACTATTGGATGTTCTTAAAGGCACTTTAGTATTGCCAGTGTAACAATATAGCTTCCATCCCTTTCCTCGCCGCTACCTGGGCTCGAACCAGGAACACATCGACAACAGCCAACCTCGAAGCAGTGTTACCCATTCAGAGCAAGGGGAACAACTACTCCAAGTCTCAGAGCAAGTGAAGTTTGAAACGCTATTTGCGCGCACCCCGCTAACTAACTAGCCATTTTCACATCGGTTACACCAGCCTAATCTCGGGAGTTGATAGGCTTGAAGTCATAAACAGCAGAGCTGCTGGCAAAACGCATGAAAGTGCTGTTTGATTGAATGCTAACGAGCCTGCTGGTACCCACCATCGCTCAGTTAGACTGCTCTATCAAATAATAGACTTAATTATAACATAATAACACACAGAAATACGAGCCTTAGGTAATTAATATGGTCGAATCCGGAAACTATTATTTTGAAAACAAAACGTTTATTCTTTCAGTGAAATACGGAACCATTCCGTTTTTTTATCTAAAGGGTGGCATCCATCAGTCTAAATATTCCTGTTACATTGCACAACCTTCAATGTTATGTCATAATTACGTAAAATTCTGGCAAATTAGTTCGCAACGAGCCAGGCGGCCCAAACTGTTGCATATACCCTGACTCTGCGTGCAATGAACGCAAGAGAAGTGACACAATTTCACCTGGTTAATATTGCCTGCTAACCTGGATTTCTTTTAGCTAAATATGCAGGTTTAAAAATATATACTTCTGTGTATTGATTTTAAGAAAGGCATTGATGTTTATGGTTAGGTACACGTTGGAGCAACAACAGTCCTTTTCCGCGAATGCGCACTGCATCGATTATATGCAACGCAGGACATGCTAGATAAACTAGTAATCTCATCAAACGTGTTGTTATAACTAGTGATTATGATTTGATTGTTTTTATAAGTTTAATGCTAGCTAGCAATTTACCTTGGCTTCTGTCGTGGCAAAATCCTGTATTACCAAATGAGGAGAGTTACAAACCACACACCAGAGTTATACTTAAATTTCATCTTTAATAATATGTGAGCTTTACTATAGCCTTTTGACTCTCAGATCAATTCAGTGTCTCTAATGAATTCTGAGAGTCCCTACAAAAGAATACCAAGATCTTTTATAGCCAAGATACACCCCTCTCAACTTACATGACCAACCACAGATCTTAGGAAAACTTCACAAAGGGCCGCTTACTTGAGAAAGGAGTATCCCATAGCCAGATAGCATTAGCTATAAATTATTGTTCAGTTTGGTCTCTAAGACGAGGTTCTAATCTCGTTCCTGGTACTTCATAGTACCAAAACATTACCTCATCCAAGGCATAACTCAATTGTCAAATCTATATTCTCCCATCTCAACTAAACCCTCTCTTCTCCCCACTCCTGGACAAGCTCACTGAGGGGAGTGACTTGTGCACAGACATTGTGGCGCCAAGAGATAATTGGTTCCCCCTTAAACCATGTGAAGGGATGGCGTGATTAACAGATACATTCACATATGAAGACAATGTTCCATTCTGACCTCTCCCCTCTCTGGGCCCCAAGTGACTTTTTTTGAGAAGGGAAATGTGCAACTGCCAACAGTATAGTCCAAAGGGAGACATCCTAATGACACGTATCTCACATAAGCATATTATGTCAATAAAACATCTTATGTATCTAAGTTACCCAACTAATTCTGATTCATCCTCCACACTTCTTACTGCATTCGCGTAACAGGCGGGCTCCTCGTGAGGCAGGTGGTTACAGCGTTGGACTAGTTAACCATAAGGTTGCAAGATTGAATCCCTGAGCTGACAAGGTAAAAATCTGTCGTTCTGCCCCTAAACAAGGCAGTTAACCCACCGTTCCTAGGCCATCATTGAAAATATGAATGTGTTCTTAACTGACTTGCCTAGTTAAAGGTGTAAAGAAAAAAGGCAAAATCGGCGTCCAAAATTACCGATTTCCGATTTGTTATGAAAACTTGAAATCGTCCGTAATTAATCGGCCATTCCGATTAATCGGTCGACCTCTAGTTGAAATGTTTGACATGCTGAACAATCCTGACATGGAACCCAAACCGGCTGCACGCGTGTGCCATCGTGCATAAATGTATTTATGTACACCAAACGCGATCATGACACGCAGGTTAAAATATCAAAACAAACTCTGAACCAATTATATTAATTTGGGGTCAGGTTGAAACGCATTAAACATTTATGGCAATTTAGCTAGCTGGGATATAAACATTGAGTTGTTATTTTACCTGAAATGCACAAGGTCCCCTACTTTGCCAATTAATCCACACATAAAACTGTCAACCGAATCGTTTCTAGTCATCTCTTCATAAATTAGGTGCATTACCGCCACTGACCTCGTTTGTCTTTCAATCACCCATGTGGGTATAACCAATGAGGAGATGGCACGTGGGTACCTGCTTCTATAAACCAATGAGGAGATGGGAGAGGCAGGACTTGCAGCGTGATCTGCGTCAGAAATAGAACCGATTTCTATTTTAGCCCTTGGCAACGCAGACGCTCGTTGGCAAGTACGCAGTGTCGGTGCAATAATTGAATAACATAGATTTCTATATTTATTTTGCGACGCGAGCGGTGTGGTCAGCCTGTAAGGATGCAGTGTTTCAGCATGATATAAAGTTTAATGGGGGAGGGGGAAGAAGTAGTCAGGGATTTATTTAGTTTAGAACTGTATTTTCATGGTAGGATTGGATTGGGCAGTTCATGATTGATCATACATTCCAGCACAGTAGGTGGCGGCATGCGCTTGAAAAGTTTGTTTGCGGACCGCCATGATATAAAAGATGAAGTACGGAAATGTGTCACTCGTTCGTCCCACTGTTTTCAGTCATCATGGAACCACCGGTAGCTGTTGTGTGCTTTTATATGCGCTACAGTCAATAAAGATTGCATTTGATATCTTGGCAAGAAGACAACGCATCCGCAGACATCGAATGCTAGCCATCCGACGTTATCAGGTAAATCGAAAATTACAATGTGTTAGCTAGCTAAAGTTAGCTAAAGTTTCCAAAAGCTAACCAAAAACATCATTACTTTAAAGAAACATGTTCGTGCTGTCATGTGCATTAGTAGCACAATTTCTAACTTATTTACATTCATTTTTACTTACACTTGTATGTTGACTTCTTCATATAGATGCTAGTTTTTAGTTTTCTCTGACTTCATAGTGGATGTAAAATCATCACAAATTGAATTATGGGGTGTTTCAGAATGGTACACTCGCAAATTCGATCACAAACAAGGGCATAGGGGTTTACATTGCCAACTTCCCTTGCTTAGCTAATTGTTTTATGTGTTGCTTTACTAAAAGTTTTGTGATTATGCAGCGGGACTTAGAGGTAATTTGTGGTTTAGTACGATACCCTGCGTCACCACTTCATTGCTCTAGACCAGCGGGGGAGTTAGAGCACTGATTATGCTTTTGGGTCCTACTGTGTCTATCTGACAATGAATGGGCGACATAAACCTAAATAGAAACTGATAATTGTGCAGAACATCAGTATTACTTACTAAATCTACACTTGTTGTTTTCAGTACATGTGACCAATAACATTTTATTTGATGACATCAAGCTTGTGACTACACATTTGTTGGATGCATTTGCTGTTTTGGTTGTGTTTCAGATGTTTAATGTGGATGCTACCACTATGGATAATCCTGAATGAATCGTGAATAATAATGAGTCAAAGTTAGTTAGAGGCATAAATATCATACCCCCCCAAAAATGTGAACCCCTGCTATTGTAATGGTGAGGTTAGCATGTCTTGGATGTATAATATTTGTGCGTCTAACTTTCTCACTCATCATTATTCCAGATTAATTCAGGTTTCTGTAATCATGGTACCATCCACGTTAATGTAGAAGTGTTGAGAAACATTCTATTTTTATTTACAATAAAAGTGACTCTAAAATGACTACATCATTTACCATAGATTTTTATTGTCCACCAAAAAATCCAAAACACAACCAAAACAAACAGCAAATGCATCCAACAAATTTGTAGAATTACAAGCTTGATGTATTCATTGTGTGACATGAATGTGCTCCATTTTTAATGCACACAAGTCAATTTGTACTAACTCTTAAATGGGAGAACTATGGACAAAAAGTGCTGTAATTTCGAAATGGTTCACCCGGTATGGATTTTTTTTTTTAAATACCCTCAAATTAAAGCTGGCAACTTGCACTTTAACCTCAGTCAGTGTATTGTTTCAAATCCAAAGTGCTGAAGTACAGAGCCAGAACAACAAATGTGTTACTTCCCCAATACTTTTGGAGCTCACTGTAGGTGTGTGAGGGCAATGTGGAGTGCACTTGAGATTGCAGCGTCTATGAATCTGTTGGGGCGGTATGCAAATTGGATTGGGTCTGGGATGATGGATTTGATATGTGCCATTGCAAGCCTTTCAAAGCACTTCATGATTACAGATGTGAGTGCTATAGGGCGGTAGTCATTGTGGCAGGTAGCCTTAGTGTTCTTTTGAACATGAATGATATTGGTCAGCTTGTGGGGATGACAGACTGGGACAAGGAGAGGTTGAACATGACTGAATGTGTCTGCCAGCTGTTCTCCACATGCTCTAAGAATTCCATCTTGTTCATATTTTTGGTATTTTATTTGGATCCCCATTTAGCTGTTGCAAATGCAGCAGCTACTCTTCCTGGCGTACAATCAAAACATGAAACATTACATAATACCAAACATTAATAGACAAGAACAGCTCAAGGACAGAACTACATACATTTTCTTTTAAAGGCACACGTAGCCTACGTGCATACACAAACTATTTAGGTCAAAAAGGAAATGTCCTTTTGCTTGTTTGATTGCTTTGCAGAGGATATCACAATTCCTCTGGTTTACACCATATGTGTTAGAAACCTCCCCTTGCCTAAAGGATAAACGGCACCACCTGGACATAATAAACACTGAAGCCACCGCTTGAGAGCAGAACATACGGTTCCAGCATGTCCGAGCAGATGGAAGAGATGAGGAGAAATGACAATTCTTCACTCAGACAAACAACCTGTGATTGCCTTTGTTTTTGAGGGACTTTGAGATGAAGCGCATCTGTAGTGAAAAGTAATCGGTAAATACAGAGGGAGGAAAGAAAGCGCTTTAGTCTTTACAGAACCAGAAAATACATTTGACATGGCGTAAACAATGGAATTCTAGGAATTGATAGACAAGTCAGATGAAATGTGAGTTCGCTACAGCTTGAGTACTGTTCAGAGTGGTCTGAAGAGCGCGG
This sequence comes from Salvelinus fontinalis, assembly GCF_029448725.1. NCBI lineage: Eukaryota > Metazoa > Chordata > Actinopteri > Salmoniformes > Salmonidae > Salvelinus > Salvelinus fontinalis. The sequence continues at coordinate 51,918,741 of NC_074673.1, forward strand.
CCCAAATATGGTTTGCCTATAGCATAATATATTTGAAACATTTGCATGTGGTCTATCTAGGTCTTTAATGTCCTCGTTTTAAAATAACAATCCTGTATATATTTCTTAGTTAAAAAAGCATGACCCTCTGAATACACAATCATTGTCACAAGTGTTGGAAAAGGGTGCTCAAATCTGTTTGTTTTTGCAGGTACCATTTCACTAATGCTGTACATATTTGAGGCTCTGAAATTGGACAATCAGCCAGCTGGTTGCTTGAAAAGTGGCCAACTTTTCCATTTTATTTTGAGGATAATTAGGAGTGGTTCCTTTTGAATAAACAACATACACAGTACTTTTAATTACTTTCTTTTGTCATGTTGATATCCTGGACAGCCTATGACATTTGTCTCAATCAAATCTCTTTTCTCAATGTGCTTTCTGTAACAGGCTGTAATTTCAGAGGTATTGCAGTTTTATGATTTATTTCCATCCAACTTTTTTTATGCAAGTTAAAGCCTGATGGAAACAGCTAATTCAACTGTAAACTTTCCAAATGATGACAAAACAAAATACGCTAGACAAGGTGGTGTCTTTTAGTTTAGGTAAAATTAAGTATGTGAGAAATGGCAGTGGAAATGCCTTGATGTGCAAATATTGATATAATAACGATCACATTGAGTTAAACTTGGAGTCATGTGGTGCTATGGTGTGTGGTCCTCCCACTATGACTCGGTGAAAGCATGCAGTTTTAGGCTACAGATTAAATAAGTTATGATGAACTTCACAGAAGGTGAAAGTGCATGATGCAACTTTCCAATAAATATTGTGTCTTATTCTGGTTACATGATAATCGAGGCAGCCATTTGGCAAATAAAAATATTTATATTTTGTCCATATTAATCTCATGTAGGTAGCCTACCCTGTGAGCTGTTGGCTAGAGTGCACATATTTCATTTTTTATTTAAATGTACCTTTTTAACTAGGCAAGTCAGTTAAGAACACATTTTTATTTAAAAAGACGGCCTACACCGGCCAAACCCGGGCGACGCTGAGCCAATTGTGCAACTCCCAATCACGGCCGGTTGTGATACAGCCTGGATTCGAACCAGGGTGTTTGTAGAGACGCCTCTAGCACTGCGATGCTGGAGGCGCCACTCGGGAGCCCAGCACATGCCAAGATCAGAGTGGGCACATTTGCTATATAAGTTGTGATAACCATCAGGAGAGTTGAAAATGTGTTGGAAACCCATTTATCTTGTATTTTTTTATTCTGTACATTTAACCGTAAAAGTTATATTTGTGCACTACTGTACGTCATCAAGCACTGACTGTTATCCACAAGTCAATTTGATGGAAACGCATCTCTGGTGGGAAAACTAAGACGATCAGCACCTTGGTCTTAGTAACGTTGAGGGAGAGGTTGTTGTCCTGGCACCACACTGCCAGGTCACTGATCTCCCTTTAGGGGTTCTCATCGTCTCCGGGGATCAGGCCTACCATTGTGTCATCAGCAAACTTGATGATGGTGTTGGAGTCGTGCGTGGACACTCAGTCGTGGGTGAGTACAGGAGGGGACTAAGCACACATCCCTGTGGGCCCCCTATGTTGAGGATCAGCATGGCGCAGGTGATATTGCCTACACTACGGGAATTTAACCACCAAAGTTATATTTCTGTGTGCCATGTCATCACGCACAGCCTTTTATCCACCACAAGTCAATTTGATGGGAACACATCTCTGGTGGGAAAATGTGCATTATGTTATGCAGATTGAAAACCTGTCGCCAATTGGATAGAAACCTAGCTAATGTCTGTTTTTGAAGCCCATAGGAAATGAGCTACTTTTCCTGGTAAATTTACCATTAAGAATAATGCGTAGGCTTTTCCAAAAGGCTCTCACAAAAGTTTGGAAAATCTTTTATATATGGCTCTTACGTAACGAACAGCTTGAATTGAATTGAATTGATGGAAGTTTATGAATTTTTGGAAGTATTACTGTGGAACTACATTTAGCCTACATTCTCAAAAGATAATGAAACAGGACAAACAAAATAATGTTTTATTACTTATGAAAATATACAGTATGTACAGCTTTAAGGACACAATGTTATTCTAGGCTTTTTAAAGAAAAATAATATAAATTGTCACTTCGATATGACATCAAACAGGCTCTTGCATAAATAACAGACTCCTGCAAACTCTTACAATAGATAATGATCAGCAGAGCCTTCTAACTGAAGATAACAGACAACACTCCTGTAATCTATTCTAAGCACAACATGCTATTTTAACTGAACCCTGTCACTTCTATATCCCCTCTTGAGTTCCCTAAAGTTCATTTAGATTTTGAGAATTAACACAATACATTTAGAGATGGCAGCTCAGCTGAAACTCCAGTTTGGAGTTCAGTTTGTAGTATTTTCATATCCATTTTTTTTTTTTTTTTTGAATAGATCTGTTTTATTAAAGATTTATAACGAGGCTATATCAAGGTAATGGAAAATACAGCTCCCTTTGAGCTGAGTATCTGATGGATACAAATCAAAGTTTGTTACGTGCACAGGATATATGCAGTGGATGTAAATGGTACAGTGAAATACTTACTTGCAAGCTCTTCCTAAACAGTGCAATATCAATTTAATAAATACAGGAAAGCAGTGTACAGTAGATAGATCTATCTATATAATTAGTTACTAAAAAAGTAGGTAGGTCAAAAGAGATCAGCAGTCTAAACAACAGCATTCACTCTCTCAAGTTGCAGCACTCTCCAATGTTTTGATACCAACTGTGTAGTTCACTTCATATGTTCCATGAGTATATCTTGAAAAAAGAACAGTGTCATGTAATGCAATGTGAGAAACATGAGAAGTGGCTCAACCTTTTGCGAACTCATTGTGATTGTCAACTCCCCTGGTCCAATTAGGCTGGCTGTAGGGATTCATTTACAAGACATAGTTGATTGTGCAATTTACAATCTACAATTCAGTGTAAGCTATTAGTCAGTAATTGTATTGAACAAAAATATAAACTTAACATAAAGTGTTGTTCCCATGTTTCATGAGCTGCAATAAAATATCCCAGAAATGTTTCATACACACAAAAAGCTTATTTCTCTCCAATTAGTTTGAGCATTTGTCTAATCCATCCACCGGACAGGTGTGGCATATCATGAAGCTGATTAAACAGCATGATCATTACACAGGTGTACCTTGTGCTGGGGACAAAAGTCTCAAATTTGCAGTTTTGTCACACAACACAATGCCACAGATGTCTCAAGTTTTGAAGGAGCGTGCAATTTGCATGCTGACTGCAGGAATGTCCACCAGAGCTGTTGCCAGATAATTGAATGTTAATGTTTCTACCATAAACCGCCTCCAACATAGTTTTAGAGAATTTGGCAGTACGTCCAACCGGCCTCACAACCGCAAACCATGTATGGTGTTGTATGGGCGGTTTGCTGATTGTCAACGTTGTGAACAGAGTGGCACATGGTTTATGAGCTCATATGCAAAACAATGCTTGATTCAAAAGTTTTTTTAAAATTTACATAATATAAAATCTTGCCACAAACCGAATGTTATTTACAGTATATGTGGCATGCAACCATCTCAGCTCTGTAGATTTTGCTACGAAGAGACACTAATTTGCCGCTATGTAGCTTGTTTCTGGTCACAGGTTCAGGAATGGCTGAAAAATCACAACATTTATCTAAAATGAACTCTACAAATAGCACTGTTGGGAGATTTGGAATAACATGGTCAATACATCAACATTGTAAAAATATTTAACTAACTTACAATCTGTAGATACTATGCGATTAGACAGGTTCAGTTGAAAAATATATGGCACATGGAAATCCTAAGACGGTGGTTTACGGAGATAGGTGGGATGGACTGAGACTAGCTGAGGGGGCTGTTTTTAAAAGCTCATGTTTAATAGTTCTGACTGAAAAGCTACACATTATACATCGTGTTATCTACCTAGATGGAATATATATCAAATTACTTTATTCTTGCTATGTACTGTATATCAAGCTAGCGGGGTTTTCTTGAGGGCTTGAACGCAGCTTGCAATGCGGTTAGCCATCCAATCCGCAGTCCCAGGTTTGTGGCTGTCTAGATCCCTGCTCTTTGTTTTCAATCTTTCTTCTGAACTGCCCTGTCTGGAACTGTGAAGAGTAACGGCGTAACCTACGTTGCTTGCAACCATGACAGACAAAACTGGCGGGAGTACCATTGAGGACAGTGCCAGTGGTGTGTCTCTATCACATGTGAAGGATCTTTTAAACAAACAAAAAAGAGTTCTACAAGCAGTTGTTACAAGAAAATAGCTCTAAGTGTTTTGTCCAAATACTTGTGGATTCAACCAATAAAAGAATGAACGACCTGACCAGAGGTCCAGTACCTGAAGAACAGTTTGCATCTCTCAGGGTCAGCTCGACGAGTTGAAACAGGAGAACGGCAAGATGACAGCAATCTGTCAGTCATTGAGAGAGGACATCAGTTCTGTGTCTGAATCCATGATAACAATGACGGATAAATCAGGGGACAATAAAGGCGGAACAACATGGTTGTGGACGGAATTTCAGAATCTCCACGAGACCTGAACGGAGTCTGAGGACAAAGTGAGGGAAAATAATCTCTGAGAAATTGAAGATGGACCACAGGAAGATTGTGGAGCGCGCCCACAGAACTGGAATACCCACCACCAGCCCAGGTGACAGGCCCAGGCTGATAGTGGTCAAGTTCCTGAGGTTCAAGGACAAGGTAGCTGTTCTCGAAAGAGCCAAGAACTTGATAGGAACTTATATCTTCCTCATAGAGGACTACGGTGGCTTGCAAAAGTATTCACCGTTTTTCCTATTTTATTGCCATTCATCCTGGAATTAAAATTGATTTACACAACATGCCTACCACTTTGAAGATGCTAAATATTTTTTATTGTGAAACAAACAAGACAAAACTGAACTGAGCGTGCTGTGGCAAACCAGGAGGTTTGGTCAAGATGTTGACCCATTTCAGACACGGATTAGCTCAGTTTCAAGGGTGTTTATTTAAATAAAAGATCAAAAAGAAAAGGACATCCTTTCTGGGATTCCAGGTCTGGATGTTTCCTGTCTGGCACAAAACTGAACTCCCTCTTGTTGCCACTGTTAACAATAACACAGGAGTCCTTTCTTTCCTCTCCTGTGTGCTGCCTGGTGTCTCCTGGTAGCGCCTCCATGCTCTGGACACTACGCTGACAGACACAGCAAACCTTTTTGCCACAGCTCGCATTGATGTGCCATCCTGGATGAACTGCACTACCTAAACCACTTGTGTGGATTGTAGACTCCGTCTCATGCTACCACTAGAGTGAGAGCACCGCCAGCATTCAAAAGTGACCAAAACATCAGCCAGGAAGCATAGGAACCGAGAAGTGGTCTGTGATCACCACCTGCAGAATCACTCCTTTTTTGGGGGTGTCTTGCTAATTGCCTATAATTTCCACCTTTTGTCTATTCCATTTCCACAACAGCATGTGCAATTTATTGTCAATCAGTGTTGCTTCCTAAGTGGACAGTTTGATTTCACAGAAGTGTGATTGACTTGGAGTTACATTGTATTGTTTAAGTGTTCCCTTTATTTTTTTGAGCAGTGTATCAACTATGTTGCTCTTGCTGCTGGTGATTCCCTGATCCACCTCTATGCAGACAACACCATTCTGTATATATCTGACCCTTATTTGGACACTGTGTTAACTAACCTCCAAACGAGCTTCAATGCCATACAACACTCCTTCCGTGGCCTCCAACTGCTCTTAAACGCTAGTAAAACCAAATGCATGTTTTTCAACTGTTCGCTGCCCGCACCCGCTCGCCCAACTGGCATCACTACTCTGGACGGTTCTGACCTAGAACACGTAGACAACTACAAATACCTAGGTGTCTGGCTAGACTGTAAACTCTCCTTCCAGACTCATATCAAACATCTCCAATCCAAAATCAAATCTAGAATCGACTTTCTATTTCGCAACAAAGCCTCCTTCACTCACGCCGCCAAACTTACCCTAGTAAAACTGACTATCTTACAGATACTCAACTTCGGCGATGTCATCTACAAAATAACTTCCAATACTCTACTCAGCAAATTGGATGTAGTCTATCACAGTGCCATCTGTTTGGTCACCAAAGCCCCATATACTACCCACCACTGCGACCTGTATGCTCTAGTCGGCTGGCCCTTGCTACATATTCGTTGCCAGACCCACTGGCTCCAGGTCATCTATAAGTCTATGCTAGGTAAAGCTCTGCCTCATCTCAGCTCACAGGTCACGTTAATAACACCCACCCGTAGCACTCGCTCCAGCAGGTATATCTCACTGGTCATCCCCAAAGCCAACACCTTCTTTGGCTGCCTTTCCTTCCAGTTCTCTGCTGCCAGTGACTGGAACAAATTGCAAAAATCACTGAAGCTGGAGACTTACATTTCCCTCACTAACTTTAACCATCAGCTATCTGAGCATCTAACCGATCGCTGCAGCTGTACATAGTCCATCTGTAAATAGCCCACCCAATCTACCTACCTCATCCCCATATTGTTTTTATTTACTTTGCTGCTCTTTTGCACACCAGTATCACTACTTACACACCATCTGCTCATCATCATCATCTGCTCATCTATCACTCCAGTGTTAATCTGCTAAATTGTAATTACTTTGCTATTATGGCCTATTTATTGCCTTACCACCTCATGCCATTTGCACACTGTATATAGACTCTTTTTTTCTATTGTGTTATTGACTGTACACTTGTTTATTCCATGTGTAACTCTGTTTCTGTCGCACTGCTTTGCTTTATCTTGTCCAGGTTGCTGTTGTAAATGAGAACTTGTTCTCAACTAGCCTACCTGGTTAAATAAAGGTTTAAATTTGTTTGTGTATGTGTGTGTATATATATATATATATGTATATATGTATATATATATATGTATGTGTGTGTGTGTTAAAGTCCACCTGTGTGCAATCTAAGTGTCACATGATCTCAGCACACACACACCAATTGATTAATGGACTGCTAAATGTATATGTTTTTCTCTTGCTTTGTTTACTTTTTTTTTTTAGCTACCCAGGAATGGGTTGAAAATAGCCCATATGAATATATGTTCCCTTAGAAATAAGGTTACGGTAATTAAATCAATAACTTGCTAACATCAGATAACATTCATATATTAGCCATTTCTGAGACTCACTTAAATTAATTTGATACATCATTAGCAATACAAGGATATAACCTTTATAGAAGAGACAGAAATGCTTTTTGGGATGTGTTGTTGTATATATTCAGAGCCAAGATCTTATGTCAAGTGTTATTGAAGTGTTGTGGTTGCAGGTTCACCTGGCACATCTAAAGCCATTTCTTTTAGGGATATGCTACAGTCCACCAAGTGCTAACAGTCAGTATCTAAATAATATGTGTGAAATGCTTGATAGTGTATGTGATGTAAACAGAGAGGTCTACTTTCTTGGGGACCTGAATATTGACTGGTTTTCATCAATCTGTCCACTCGAAGAAGCTTCTTACTGTGACCAGTGCCTGTAATCTGGTTCAGGTTATTAATCAACCTACCAGGGTATTTACAAACACTACAGGAACCAGATCATCCACATGTATTGATCACATTTTTACTAATACTGTAGAACTTTGTTCTAAAGCTGTATCCGTACCCATTGGATGCAGTGATCACAATATACTGGCTATATCCAGGAAAGCCAAAGTTCTAACAGCTGGACCTAAAATAGTGTATACGAGATCATACAAAAGATTTTGCTGTGACTCTTATGTGGATGATGTTAAAAATATTTGTTGGTCTGATGTGATTGAGGAGCATCCAGACACTGCACTTGATCAATTAATGAAATTGCTTCTTCCATTTATTGATAAACATGCACCTGTTAAGAAACAGACTGTTAGAACTGTTAAGGCTTCATGGATTGAGGAATTGAAAAACTGTATGGTTGAAATAGATGGAGTGGCTAGTAAGTCTGGCTGCACATCTGACTGGCTGACTTACTGCAAATTGAGAAATTATGTGACTAAACTAAAAAAGAAATAAGTAGAAACTGTATTATGAAGCCAAGAAAAATTTGGGAGAACTTTAAATGAAATTATGGGCGGAAAGACAAATTCATCGAGTCAGATGGCTTATTCATCACAACCATTTGATGTTGCCAATTATTTTAATAATTACTTAGTGGGCAAACTTATGCAGGAAATACAAACTACAAACAGTGAGCTATCGTATTTATGCATAAAGAAACAAATAATGAAAGAAAAGCATTGCATGTTTGAATTTTGTAAAGTTAGTGTGTAGAGTTGGGGAAATTATTCTTATCGATCAATAATGTCAAACCACCTGGCATTGACAACTTAGAAGGAAAGCTACTGGGGATAGTGGATTACTCTATAGCCACTCCTATCTGTCATATCATTAATCTGAGCCTAGAAGAAAGTCTTTGTCCTCAGTCCTGGAGGGAGGCCAAGTGCGGTAAAGCGGCCTTTACTGGTTCTAACAGCAGACCTATCAACTGTTGGAAAACATTGTTTGACCAAATACTATGCTATTTCTCTGTAAACAAATTAACAACAGACTTTCAGCATGCTTATGGAGAAGGACATGTACAGCACTGACACAAATGACTGATTATTGGTTGAAAGACATTGATAATAAGAAGATTGTGGGAACTGTACTGTTAGATTTCAGTGCAGCCCTTGATGTTATTTACCATAAGCTGTTGTTGAAAAAAACGTAGGTGTTATGACCAGTAATAAACTGGTCCTGAACATCTCTAAAACTAAGAGTATTGTATTTGGTACAAATCTTTCCCTAAGTTCTAGACCTCCGCTGATTCTGGTAATGAATGGTGTGGCTGTTGAACAAGTTGAGGAGACTAAATTACTTGGCGTTACCTTAGATTGTAAACTGTTATGGTCAAAACATATAGATGCAATGTTTGTAAAGATAGGGAGAGGTCTGTCCGTAATAAAGAGATGCTCTGTTTTCTTGACACCACACTCCAAAAAGCAAGCTCTGCAGGCTCTAGTTTTGTCTAATCTTGATTATTGTCCAGTCGTGTGGTCCAGTGCTGCAAGGAAAGACCTAATTAAGCTGCAGCGTGCCCAGAACAGAGCGGCACGACTTGCTCTTCATTGTAATCAGAGGGCTGATATAAATACTATGCATGCCAGTCTCTGTCGGCTAAGAGTTGAGGAGAGACTGACTGCATCAGTTCTTATTTTTTTAAGAAAATGTATGTGTTGAAAATTTGAACTTGTTTGCATAGTCAACTTACACACACACACACACACACTTATCCCACCAGACATGCCACCAAGGGGTCTTTTCACAGTCCCCAAATCCAGAACAAATTCAAGAAAGCATACAATATTATATAGAGCCATTATTGTATGGAATTCCGTTCCATCGCATGTTGCTCAAATAAACAGCAAACCTGGTTTAAAAAAACAGATAAAGCAACACCTCACGGCACAACACCTCTCCCCTATTTGATCTAGATAGTTTGAGTATGCATTGATATGTAGGCGACGTGTGCCTTTAAACATTTTTGTATGTAGTTCTCTCCTTGAGCTGTTCTTGTCTATTAATGTTCTGTATTATGTCATGTGAACCCAAGGAAGAGTAGCTGCTGCTTTTGCAACATCTAATGGGGATCCTAATAAAATTCCAAAGAAAAATAAAAGAAAAAGCTGTAAAAATATTTTTGTCTTCTGAGGAGGGGGGTGGTGATGGATGGGCCAAAAAAAATAAGGAAAAAGGAAAGAAATGCATGCAGTGTTTTTATTTGTTTATATATTTTCAAACAGTGGACACCTAAGCCTTTTGGTCTATGCATGCAAAGCCCTGATTCATTTTGTAATCAAATCTCAGACAACTAAACCATGAGGTGGACAATTATTGTTTTAAGAAAGTAGCCTAAAAACCTATTTAAAAAGAAAATAGGCTATGAAGTTTTGCATATGCTACACATAAATATCCAAGGGATAATGTTTTTGTAATTTGTTAAAGGTTGTTTTTAAGGACATGTTAATGTGGCTCATTTGGCCAATATTCCTTGTTGATTGATGGCGCTGGCTGTGCCAGGTCAGATCCTAGATGTCTGGTAAATTTCTCAAATGTTCGGTAAATAAAAACCTTCACGGTCAAAGGAAACTCTGAAATGCGTATATTGTTTTTATACAGATTTTTTATATATGTGCATAAAAATCTTTCTCCAGTTGGATGGAAACCACCCTTAAGCAAGTGTGCTTAGTCCAGTGTCACTTTGATTATGCCTTCACATGATGGTTCACCAGCAGCCCCAAACATCTGAAGAATTAGCTACAGACCAGCCAAGCAAGCTTGTAAGATTTATACTTTTAAAATACATTTTTTGCTTTAAATGTAACCTTTATTTAACTAGGCAAGTCACTTAAGAGCAAATTAGTATTTACAATGACAGCCTACCAGGGGGTTAAGAGCGACAGATTTTTACCTTTTCAGCTTCAGGATTCGATCCAGCAACCTTTTGGTTACTGGCCCAACACCAGTAACTGGCCCTCATACTAATCTGGAGGTTGAGCATTTGTTTGTCTCCATCTCTGTAATGTGTCTGTATCTATGTAGCCTAATTGTATGTAGGCCTGGTTATGTTAAAAAAAAATTGCGACCACAATGGAAATAAGTTACCGACTATATTGTGCCACCCCGTTCACTTTTAAATCTTTCTGTAGTGTGTATATAGAGTGCATTCAGACCCCTTTACTTTATCCACATTTGTTACATTACTGCCTTATTCTAAAATTGATTGAATTGTTTTTTTCTCATCAATCTACACACAATACCCCATAATGACATAAACAGGTTTCGATTTAAAAAAAAAAAAAATCACATTTACATTAGTATTCAGACCCTTTACTCAGTACTTTGTTGAAGCACCTTTGTCAGTGATTCCATCCTAAAGTCTTCTTGGGTATGACACTACAAACTTGGCACACCTGTATTTGGGGAGTTTCTCCCATTCTTCTCTGCAGATCCTCTCACTTCTGCATTGTCTTGGCTGTGTGTTTAGGATCGTTGTCCTGTTGGAAGGTGAACCTGCACCCCAGTCTGAGGTCCTGAGCGCTCTGGAGCAGGTTTTCATTAAGGATATCTCTGTACTTTGCTCCGTTCATCTTGTCCAAGTCCCTGCCCCTGAATAACATCCCCACAGCATGATGCTGCCACCACCATGATTCACTGTAGGGATGGTGCCAGGTTTCCTCCAGACATGACGCTTGGCATTCGAGCCAAAGAGTTCAATCTTGGTTTCATCAGACCAGAGAATGTTGTTTCTTATGGTCTGAGAGTCCTTTAGGTGCCTTTTGGCAAACTCCAAGTGGGCTGTCATGTGCCTTTTACCGAGTGGCTTCTGTCTGGCCACTCTACACCATAAAGGTCTGATTGGTGGAATGTTGGAGAGATGGTTATCCTTCTGGAAGGTTCTCCCATCTCCACAGAGGTACTCTGGAGCTCTGTCAGAGTGACCATCGGGGTTCTTGGTCATGCACTGTCAACTGTGGGACCTTTTATGTAGACAGGTATGTGCCTTTCCAAGTAATGTCCAATCAATTGCATTTACCACAGGTGGCCTCCAATCAAGTTGTAGAAACAGCTCAAGGATGATCAATGGAAACAGGATGCACCTGAGCTCAATTTCAAGTCTCATAGCAAAGGGTCTGAGTACTTATGTAAATAAGGTATTTCAGTTTATTTTTGATAAATGTGCAAACATTTCTAAAAACCTGTTTTGGGGGTATTGTGTGTAGATTGATGAGGAAAACATTTTATTTAATCAATTTTAGAATAAGGCTGTAACTTAAGAAAAAGTCAAGGGGTCTGAATACTTTCTGAATGCACTATATGTCTTTTTTTAACTGATAAAATCAATATGTCCAAATGGGCAGCGGTCATTTGATGAATGGTAAGAGACAAAACACCAAAAAGTTGAATGATATTGAGATTGTCAAGCCAAGCCTTTAGTACTTGGTAAGCCTACAAGTTAGGGAGTAGGGCTGTCCCCAACAACAACAAAAATATTGGGCAATCTAGAGTGTCTCTTCTTTCGACCAATCAAAATGTAAAACGTGTATTTTTCCATATAAAAAAACACCCTATGTGTTTTAATAAAACCAACTATATGCGCTGAGCTTGTCTGATACTTTAAGCACACTCTTTGATGAAATAATGAAGACACAAATGAGTCAAGAGGGAGCCTGACAGCTAGTGCCTGTGTGACTGGCGCACATTGTCTCTCCCTCCTCCCTGCTTCAGCGACCATGGACCGTACATTGCATAGCAACAGTTTTATTGTGCTGTCCGTGGTGCTGAAGCTGCAACATAATTATAGCCATTTCTTGTTTCTTACTTAAAGTTCTGTTACCGAAATCCCTCATTTGTTTAGGAAAAACATATCCTATTCCCTCAACCCTTGGTGTCTTTACCTGACATGTATGCATCACAGTAACAAACGGCTAGAAACGTAGACTGACTGAGCAGAGATTACAATCTGGCAGTGTGAAAGTGGCAGGACTGAGTATTTGTAAAGATCTTGATTATGGAACAGGTTGTAGCTGGTGGCGAACTGCTCTGACTCCAGCACACCTGTCTCCGAAAACACAATCACACACACACACACAGAGGGAGAGGGAGAGAGCACTGGGGGAGTAGCGGCAGGTCAAGGAGACACAGGATGAGCACTAGAGGGCGTGGCAGGAGCAGATGTGACAATAGAAGCAGAGTTTTCTCCAGGAGATTTTATCTATTTACATTACTTGGTCTGGATCAGTGGAACAATTTTCATTATTATCAATGGGCTAAAGAGATGCTAAACCCAAATGACAAAATACTAAATGTTTGTGACCTCACCGTGAAAGCATCTATGGACAAAGAGTCTGCAATCTATGATCTGGTTACCCAGTACCATCAACCATTTACTTAATGTTCAAAGCATCCTGAATACACCTGGCTTGTGGTTTTTCTGTGTTTTTTGGGGGGGGCCTAAGCTGTCAAAATAAGTTGAATTGCAGGAAATTAGCTTTAAAACAGTACCATTTTCTTGAGGGAATAGCTGTCTAGGGGTTATGCCAGGGGGCATTGAAATTCACATAGCACATCTCACTCCAAGCAGCCCTGGTATTGAGATGAGGGAGGAAGATTTTTTTTATTTACGGATATCCAGGGGCTATCCACAACACTCAGACATCATTTACAAACTGTCACGTGTGCTCCCTCTCCGGCCTCTAGGTCACCAGGCTGCTCGTTATAGCGCACACCTATCGCCATCATTACGCGCATCTGCGCGGCATCAGACTCACCTGTACTCCATCACTTCCCTGTTTACCTTCCTTATATATGTCACTCCCGTTGGTTACTTTGCCAGGCATTATTGTTTCTGTTTCATATCTGCGCGTTGTTCGGGTTTCTTGTTTTGTATTATGTTTCGTTCATTCATTAAATGTATTCACTCCCTGTACTTGTACTTCCCAACTCCCAGCGCACACCATTACAGAATAACACTTCACCTAAGGGAAGCATCAGGGAGATTTTTTTTAATTTATGTTTTTGGTGGGAATGAGCCGCTACAGGCTCTCATGCCTCAGACAGATCGCCAGGTTCCCCTGCCTCCGCCGGTTCGTCGGGCTTTCATACCTTTGCCGGATCGCCAGGCTCCCCTGCTTCCACCGGTTCATCAGGCTCTCATGCCTCAGCCGGATCGCCAGGCTCCCCTGCCTCAGCCAGTCTGTCAGGTTCCCGCGCCCCAGCCAGTGATAAGTTCCCGCGCATCAGCAGAGGTGACCGGTCCGCTCCTGATCCCCGGGATCGCCCCTTTGGTTGGCGTCCTGCGGCTGAAGCCAAACACGACGTGGATGGGGTACCGTCACGTATGTTCTCTTTCCTGCGCTCTAGTTCGCCATACTCCCGCATCTCAGCCGAACTGACAGGTTTCCCGCGACTCCCTCAGCAGAGGTGACCGGTACGCTCCTGAACCCTGATATCATAATTTTGGTCGGCGTCCTGCGTCTGGTTCCACGCGTTGTGAATGGGGGTACTGTCACGTGTGCTCCCTCTCCGGCCTCTAGGTCACCAGGCTGCTCGTTATGGCGCACACCTGTTACCATCGTTACGCGCACCTGCGCGTCAGACTCACCTGGACTCCATCACTTCCCTGATTACCTTCCCTATAAATGTCAATCCCTCTGGTTACTTCCCCAGGCGCTATTCTTTCAGTTTCATTTCTGTGCATTGTTTGTGTTTCTTGTTATGTTTTGTTCATTCATTAAATTTACTCACTCCCTGAATTTGCTTCCCGACTCCCAGTGCACATCGTTACACAAACCAAGCATTTGTGTTTAGTGAGTCCACCAGATCAGAGGCAGTAGGGATGACCAGGGATGTTCTCTTGATGTGTGTGAATTGGAAAATGTTCCTGTCCTGCTAAGCATTCAAAATGTAACGAGTACTTTTGGGTGTCAGGAGCCAGCAGCCAGTTGAGATTCCGAATGTTGTTCATCAATTGAAGGGTGCAGATACATCGATAGTGAAGGTGAATTTTGTGGCATTTATTGCGCAAGTGATTCATTGTACTGCCCAAATGAGCATGAAGTATTTCAGGGAATACCCTGAACCTGTGTAGGAGTGTAATTTGGATTGACTATGACTGAAGGAAGGGGATGTTTTTTTTTATTTGTCTGTTTTCATTTTTTCTTTGTGCAATGGATAAGAAAATATATAATCCAGTTAACTACCCGTACAGTTGATGGCAGCATGCATGCACATTAAAAATAGTGCGAACGCCATTATATCAGAGAAGAAGAGTGTGTCGTCATACATTTGTGCATGCATAATTGTAACTGTCGTAGCTATCTTGTTTGCTAATTTAGGGGGAGATTGGCAAATCTAAAAGTCTAATCTCAGTCAATCTGTTTATTGAGTGTCAATTGCTTGACATTGCAATTTGTCTGTGTGGTGGTTCATTTTTACCCCATAATATTTTAATTTGAGCCAAGCAAGTTTGCTGATATACTGTAGATAAACGTGCATCCAACCATACAATGTCACCTTTTACTATACCAGCATTCTAACAATAGCATAGCTTTGTCGATCAGTTTGAGATTGACACAACTATAGTCTTGTTTAAATCGATAAGAATATGTACTGTCAGCTGTTGTTTACTTTCTGTGCCAAATTCTCTTATCTGATGGGCCATGGTGCTGTGCTTGCTTGGTGTCCGTTTATCAGCACTGTTTCTATCTCAGCAGGAGTAGCGTCCGTCTTCCACATTATCATGAGCGAACATCCTCTGACTTTACACCCCAGGAGGTCTGGAGAAGGCTGAGCCATGGGAGCCGCTATATTACCCAGAAGGCTTTGACACCACGGACCACCAGGTCGTACATCCTGTTATTACCAGGTTCTGACTACTAAATGATGCTGTTCCTGTTAAGTGGATAAAGTGTTAAGGATTTTCCCCATCAATGTCAAGGGATGGTTCACCCAAATTACAAAATGACATATTGGTTTACCCTATTGACAAGTTATGAACGCAATCAATGCTTTGGTTTTGTTTACCTGGCGACTGTTTCAAACACTAACTTTTTAGCATCGGTGGCACAAACCCAATGCAAGTCAATGGTACCTATATTAGCATTTTCACGCTTCATGTCAAAACATCCTAAAGTATGAAGTGTGAAAATACCATTATCCGTACCATTGACTTGCATCGGATTTGTGGCATAAATGATAAAAAGATTTGCATTTGAAACAGTGGCCAGGTAAACAAAACCAAAGCATGGATTGCTGTCATATCTTGTCCATAGACTGCTTAAAGGGTAAGGAAACCAATATGTAATTTGGGTGAACTATCCCTTTAACATTGGGGGAGGGGGGATATTTCTTTTTTTTTCACCCAATAGCAGGAACACCACCATCTTGTTGTCAGAACTTGGTAGCATCACTATGTATGATGGGACATAAACCTAACAACTTCAATGACTAATTTATCATCTTAATGGGAAAATAATCATCACCATGAAACATACTACTTGTCAGACATAGACAACCGACACTGTATACTGGTTGTTGGTGTGGGAGTGTCTGTGGGTGGCTTTTGACTATTTTGGGGATTTCTCATGTGTTACACATTGGTAGGAAAAAGTTTGATCCAAATGGATATTATATGAATCCTATGAATTAAAATGTCCAATTTGGGTGCAAACAATTAGCGTACTTTCTCAGAGATAAAATTATATTTCAGCAAAATAATGGTGGAGGGTAGTTTATCTTATCTGTTTCTAACTGCAGAAACCATTTCAGAACAATCAGAGATGCTGGGTGTCATTGATCACTGAAATGACATGTAATGACCCCACCTACCCTGCTGGGCCAAAGCCCAAGCGAAAGTTAAGCATTGGGGGATTTTAGAAGAGGACTGTACCTTACATCAATAACAGTTAATTATTATAACAGCAAATTATTACCTCATCAGTCTCATTCTGAATGAAGCATAATCCTTGATATCTGCAAGAACCCTAGCCCTTCTGAATATTCAGTACTACACAAATTGATTTAATCATGTATTTACTAACTAACCAAATAATAAAACAGAATACACATACACACTTACATGAGAGAAAAGTCCCTAGTGGACTGACACGATCTGACGGCTTGTTACACAATGGAAAGTGGGTGGGGAAAGATAAAGCGAGGGAGAAACACAAAGAGAGTCAATTTATCGTACATACATTTGGAAACTACGCTCACAGTAACCAGAATACTTAGCACCCTAACCACCGCTCATTCGGATTAGAATGCAATATACATTTACGCGTAGCTGTCTTTCTCTGTCATCTCTCTGTTGAAACCAATCGATCCATCTATGGGTAGTGGCTCGATGTAAGACTCTGGTTGTCCACCAGAGGTTACAATGTTTCTTTTGTAGTGGAGTGGTTGTTAGAACACATACTTCAGATGTACCCATGGTTGTCTGTGGGGATTCTCCTTCCCATCTTGTGTCTTTAGATAAAGTTCTAAGGCCACATGCACAGCTGCAGACTGTGAAGATTTCTGGTCTCCTAGGTGAGGTTTTCTTCTCTTCTAGTGTTGAGGTTGAGAGCCTCAATGTTTCTCACCATTTCAATGTGTAGACTAACGTCTCACTTCTTTTGGTATCAATGGTTGATTATTCAGGGTTCAGCTCCTGAACCACTTTACATACCAGCAGCAACCTGGCATGTTTTGGTCTTGTAGTTTTAACCATTTGTGATGTCTGGTTTACACCGTCCGTCTGCTTGGTCTGTAGTCTAAACAATTTGTCACATTCATCTCGCGCTCTGTGTTGGCTGGTCTAATGTGGATTTCGTTAGCGAGTCCTTTTAAGCACTCTAGCCAAAAGGGGGCATTCCATCACGCTGACACAATGTCTGTGCTCACACGGGCGTGGTTACTAACTGGGCACAAGTTTATATGAAAATCAATTGTGTCATTTAGATCCCATTGCTATCTTTACAAAGTATTTTCATATTTAATCATATATTTTATACAACATTTAGATGCAAACTTGATACATAGGATGAATACACTTTTGGAGTTAGTTACTTTGTCATACCATCCTTAATGACATCACAAAACAATAAACCATATGACAGGATTATTCTTTAGATCCCACAAATCATTCTTAACATTCCTATCGTTCCACAGTTTATTCTTTGGCCGTTAGAATTCTGTAGACAAAAGGATTTCTTTCCCAATACTGCAGGGCAAGAAAGAGAACGTCTCTAAATTTAAGACCCAGTGTTAAGGTGTCAAGACCGGCACAGCCCCCCTTCCCCTCTTGTGTGGGAGGGAGGAGGTCTGGCTATCTTCAAACATTTGCCTAGCTGATGGGTCTTTTGATCCACTGTCAGGAGAATCAAGACAGGCCAATGCAGTGATTTGTGCTGTGTTTGGAGAAGCTGGTACCATTTCAACCTGGGCTCACAGCCCGTGCAGGGATTCTCACACAAACAGCATGGCTTTTCAATTCCACCACTTCAGATCTGATATGACAAATATATAATATCAGAGTAGATATTACACACATATTACATTAAAGTACATCGAACACACATATTACAAATACATCAGAGCAGATACAGTGCATTCGGAAAGTATTCAGACCCCTTTCCTAAAACACAGAAAAACGTTAATTACATAAGTATTAAGACCCTTTGCTATGAGATTTGAAATTGAGCTCAGGTGCATCCTGTTTCCATTGATCATCCTTGAGATGTTTCTACAACTTGATTGGAGGCCACCTGTGGTAAATGCAATTGATTGGACATTATTTGGAAAGGCACATACCTGTCTATATAAGGTCCCACAGTTGACAGTGCATGTCAGAGCAAAAACCAAGCCATGAGGCCGAAGGAATTGTCCGTAGAGCTCTGAGACAGGATTGTGTCGAGGCACAGATCTGGGGAAGGGTGCCGAAAAATGTTTGCAGCATTGAAGGTCCCCAACAACACAGTGGCCTCCATTCTTAAATGGAAGAAGTTTGGAACCACCAAGACTCTTCCTAGAGCTGGCCGCCCGGCCAAACTGAGCAATCGGAGGAGAAGGGCCTTGGTCAGGGAGGTGACCAAGAACCCAATGGTCACTCTGACAGAGTTCCTCTGTGGAGATGGGAGAACCTTCCAGAAGGACAACCATTTCTGCAGCACTCCACCAATCAGACCTTTATGGTAGAGTGGCCAGACGGAAGCCACTCCTCAGTAAAAGGCACATGATAGTCCGCTAGGAGTTTGCCAAAAGACACTTAAAGGACTCAGACCATGAGAAACAAGATTCTCTGGTCTGATGAAACCAAGATTGAACTTTTTGGCCTGAATGCCAAATGTCATGTCTGGAGGAAACCTGGCAGCCAGAGCCCGGACTTGAACCCACTTGAACATCTTTAGAGAGACCTGAAAATAGCTCTGCAGCGACGCTCCCCAACCAACCTGACAGAGAATGAGAGGATCTGCAGAGACAAATGGGAGATGATTATTATATTTTTTTAAATAATTAGCAACAATTTCTAAATACCTGTTTTTGCTTTGTCAGTATGGGCTATTGTGTGTAGATTGATGATGGGGGAAAACGATTTCATAAATTTGAGGATAAAGCTGTAACGTCACAAAATGTGACAAAAGTCAAGGGGTCTGAATACCTTCCGAAGGCACTGTATGTATTCCCAGTCATGTGAAATATATTAGGGACTAATGTATTTTATTTGAATTGACTGATTTCCTTTTATGAACTGTATAACTCAGTAGTTTATTTGAAATTGGTGCATGTTGCGTTTATATTTTTTTACATTTAGGCTTTTGTTTAAAAACTGCAAAAAAAATTTAAAAAAACAGTTTTTGCTTTGTCACTACGGGGTATTCTGTGTAGATGAGGGGGGGGAAACAATTGTATCAATTTTAGAATGTAACGTAACAAAATGTGGAAAATGTCAATGGGCCTGAATACTTCCAGAATGCGATGTATGCCCACAAGCCTATAGCATACAGTGCATAGTGAAAGTCTACACACCCCTTGCACAGTCTTCACATATTTCATTTTTTTTATCATAACATTTTATATTTCTCCTATCGACGTACACAAGCTACTCCAAAGTGAAATCAATATGTTCACTGCATTTTCAAATGTTATGGTGGCAGCATCATGTTATCGTTATGTTTGTCACCGGCAGGGACTGGGGAGTTTGTCAGGATAAAAATACATTTGAAAGGAGCAAAGTTTAGGGAAAAGTTGGAGGAAAATTCACC
The DNA here is from genome assembly GCF_029448725.1 of Salvelinus fontinalis. NCBI lineage: Eukaryota > Metazoa > Chordata > Actinopteri > Salmoniformes > Salmonidae > Salvelinus > Salvelinus fontinalis. The sequence goes on from NC_074673.1 coordinate 51,938,586, forward strand.
TCAGTCTTCTGAAAACTTAACCCTGGGATAGTTGTATTTTCAGCTGGACAACTACACAAATGTTTATGGCAAAGATATACCAGAATGGCTTCCCAAGAGGTGGTGAGTGTTACTGAGTGGTCCAGTCTTAGTTCTGACTTAAATTTGCTTGAAAGTCAGAGGTTAAAATTTTGCTGTCCATTAATGATTCCTAACCAAATTTAGTTGGCTTGAGCAATTTTTACCAATTTTTTAAAAATAAATGTTGCCTTAAGAGTTGTGCAAAGTTAGTAGAATCTTATTCAGTGATTTATAGTTGTAATGGCTGCCAAAGGTGCTTCCACCAAATATTAACTCTGGGGTGTGAAAACAATCTTCCTTTTAAAAAACATTTTGAATTTGGAAAGTTTTCTATAGTTATTTTTTTACTTTCTAAACATGGAATAGTTTGTGTAAATCTGCAGAACAAAATCGAATTGAATATGCCAAATGTGAAGACTGTGCAAGGGTTGTGTAGACTTTCACTAGCGACTGTACATCAATAACCCATCAGTCACGCAAACACTTGGCTCACATAGCTGCTCTCCCTTGGCCGGCCCTCTTTTTGGCAAAGACACACAGGGATGAGAACAGAAAGTTTGCAGAGCACACTACAGGCTGATATAGATCCTATACACAGGGTTGTTTTGCAGAATTTAGAGAAGAACCACAGTGACATCTGTGGTGTACAGAACTCGCCAGTTTGTAGTCCTAAAAATGGAAGTAAGTTACCTCTAGTTCGTTCAGTCAGTCACTCATACGGGGAAAATTAACCGGGAATAATAAGGTTTTGGAATGAACGCTGAAAATAAGGCCTGAGGTGTCAACACAGGCTTAGGAGATATTATAGATATTATACACTGCTCACATTTGTGGCCTGCTGGAGGTCATTTTGCAGGGCGCCGACAGTGCACCTCCTTGCACAAAGGCGGAGGTAGCGGTCCTGCTGCTGGGTTGTTGCCCTCCTACGGCCTCCTCCACGTCTCCTGATGTACTGGCCTGTCTCCTGGTAGCGCCTGCATGCTCTGGACACTACGCTGACAGACACAGCAAACCTTTTTGCCACAGTTCGCATTGATGTGCCATCCTGGATGAACTGCACTACCTGAGCCACTTGTGTGGGTTGTAGACTCCGTCTCATGCTACCACTAGAGTGAGAGCACCGCCAGCATTCAAAAGTGACCAAAACATCATCCAGGAAGCATAGGAACTGAGAAGTGGTCTGTGGTCACCACCTGCAGAATCACTCCTGTTTTGGGGGGTGTCTTGCTAATTGCCTATAATTTCCACCTTTTGTCTATTCCATTTGCACAACAGCATGTGAAATTTATTGTCAATCAGTGTTGCTTCCTAAGTAGACAGTTTGATTTCACAGAAGTGTGATTGACTTGGAGTTACATTGTGTTGTTTAAGTGTTCCCTTTATTTTTTTGAGCAGTGTACGTTTTGTTCAATGGTATTATATCAGTCAGTTAACATGATCTTTAGGAATTATAAAGCCTTTATGTGCTTTTTATGATTACATAAATGCTTCAAAATTAACAGAAAGTGATGTTAGATGATGAAGATTCTCATAGAACAAATGTATAAGATCTCTTAAGCCTTTGTCAACCACCAACCTATTTTCGCCGTTTATCTAAAAACCATACAAAACAAAAGAAATTCATACGCTTTGTCCAACAAAACATGGTGGTGTTAGTGCCGACAAAAAGTCAACGTTACTATTGCTCTCTATTCAGGTAGCCTAGCCATTAAGAGCGTTGGGCCAGTAACTGAAATTCCGCTGGTTTGAATCCCTGAGCCGACTATGTGAAAAATCTGTCTGTGCCATTGAGCAAGGCACTTAACCCTAGTTGCTCCTGTAAGTCACTCTGGGTAATGTTAAATGTAAATGTATTCACTCGGAAGCAAACAAAGGAAACGGGGAGGGGTATACCTGAATTTGTCCAATAAGAAACGCTTGTTTTCGCTGCCAAATGTTTTAAGTTGCAATATGTTTTTCTCCGGTATTGCTTTTGCATCTACTCACCCAATAGCAGAGGACAGCTATGGTATTTAGAAAACACTTTAATCCTGTCATTTGAAATACCATCTGTAAAGTGTTGGCAAGGAAGCAGAACTTTTTTCATCTGGCAGAACAGACACCTTCACACACATGTGCAAACAGACACAAACATTATCCCACCTCAGTCAAACATCTTTGAAAATTCAGAACACAGTGTCATGACTCTCCTGTGAGGATCCAAAGATCAGGTTACAATGGATCAGTGTCTACAAATCCCTCTCACCCACAGAGGGGAGGAGGGATTGGTGTGGGGGTTTTATGACACCACACGCCAATCGTAAATTGTATGCAGCAGACACCTCCTTTTGGTCTCTAGTATCACAATTGGAATGTCTTTGTTACAGAGACATTTTGCCGCCCAAAAACTCTAACGTCCAAAGAGTGAACTTTGGAACAATATTTCGAAGATAGAAATGCTACGAATGGTCAGTGGAGATGTAAAGAATAATCATGTCATATTGCTTTCATTTTGTGATATTATTAAAAACTGAATGAACCAAATACTGTTACTTAGGATGGAAACCCTCTTCGGCTGTTAAGTTTCCATCCAATGTGATGTTAAGACAATATGAAGAACAATTAAACTATTTTGTTTTCTAACAAGATCATAGTTTATGTCCTTTGCACATTAACTAAGCCATGCCCCGAATGATGTCAGAAGCACCTGTCAGTGTGATGGAACCACCCTTTTCGACCTGAGTGCTTAAAAGGACTCGCTAAGAAATAACATACCAGACCAGCAGACGTGAAGCGTGAGCTAAACTTTACAAATGGTTGAAACTCTAAGAACAGAAAATGTGTAGCTGTGGCTCAACGGTTGAAAATGTTCAGAACTTTGAATCTCCACACAAGGTGTAGACTAAAACAAGGAGCAAGAAACGGGCAGGAGCAGGGGAACAAACAATGGTAGGTTTCACAAACAAAACAAACTGGCAACAGACAAACAGAGAACACAGGTATAAATACACAGGGGATAATAGGGAAGAGACAAAGGGCTGTGAGACATGGGTTTAACTCTGGACACATGAAAGGTGGGATGTATACGAAGGGTTCGGGGCAACAGAAGACGAACAGCAGAGGAGCTAATGATTTTGGAGATGGATAACAGGCCGATAAACCAGGGGGAGACTTTGTTTGGATTCTACTCGGAGGGGCAGATCCCGGGCGGATAGCCATACCTTCTGCCCGAGACGAAACCGGGGACGATCCGCTTGTCGTCAAGTACCTGGAGGTGGTCATGAGGAGGGCCGATCGGGCTCTCCTCCAGGTATGACGACAGCGGCGGACAAACATCTGGGCAGAAGGTATGCCGACCTCTTCTTTCTGCTCAGGGAAGAGCGGGGGCTGATACCCCAGGGAACACTCAAACGGTGATATGCCCATGGCAGAGCAGGGAAGGGTGTTGCGGGCGTATTCAACCCACACAAGCTGCTGGCTCCAGGTGGTGGTGTTGGCGGAGGTCAGGCAGCACAGAGTAGTCTCAAGGTCCTGGTTAGTTCGCTCCGACTGGCCGTTAGACTGTGGGTGGAACCCGGAGGACAGGCTGGCCCGATGACCCAATGAGGGTGCAGAACGCCTTCCAGAACCGGGACGAGAACTGAGGACCCCAGTCGGAGACCATGTCAAAGGGCAGTCCATAGATCTGAAAGAGGTGCTGCACCATGAATTCCTTAGCAGAGGGTAGCTTGGGGAGAGGAATGAAGTGGGCGACTTTGGAAAACCAATCCACAATGGTCAGGATGGTGGTGTTGCCATCAGACGGAGGGAGACTCATGACAAAGTCCAGGGAGATGTGACACCAAGGACGGTGAGGGATATGCAGGGGTTGGAGGAGACCAGCCGGAGCTTGCCGAGGAGTCTTGTTCTGTGCACAGACCGTGCAAGCGGCGACAAATGTGGAGATGTCAGGAACCATAGTAGGCCACTAAAAGCATTGTCGCACAAAAGCCAGGGTCCGCCAGAAGGCCGGGTGGCAGGCAAGCCCGGAGGAGTGGGCCCACTCCAGGACTTCGGAGTGGACCCCATCAGGCACGAACATCCGGTTATCTGGACATCCTTGCATCCCGGCCGGTAGGTTCAACCGGGTGAACAGTACGGGCCATCTAGCCTGTCTGGAATTGAGGCGCTTGGAGGTACGGAGATATTCCAGGTTCTTGTGGTTGTTCCACATGATGAATGGATGTTCCACCCCCTCCAGCTAGTGCCTCCACTCCTCCAACGCCATCTTCACTGTGAGAAGCTCACTATTCCCCACATCGTAGTTCCTCTCCGTGGCATTGAGGTGGTGGGGGAAGAAGGCGCAGGGATGCACTTGAGATGGAGAAAATTTGGAACAGTGGTGAACCTTCCCAGGAGTGGCCGGCCTACCAAAATTACCTCAAGAGCGCAGCGACGACTAATCTAAGAGGTCACAAAAGAATCCACAACAACATCTAAAGAACTGCAGGCCTCAGTTAAGGTCAGTGTTCATGACTCAACCATAAGAAAGAGACTGGGGCCTCCCGGGTGGCGCAGTGGTCTAGGGCACTGCATCGCAGTGCCAACTGCGCCACCAGAGTCTCTGGGTTCGCCCCCAGGCTCTGTCGCAGCCGGCCGCGACCGGGAGGTCCGTGGGGCGACGCACAATTGGGCTAGCGTCGTCCGGGTTAGGGAGGGTTTGGCCGGTAGGGATTTCCTTGTCTCATCGCGCTCCAGCGACTCCTGTGGCGGGCTGGGCGCAGTGCGCGCTAACCAAGGGGGCCAGGTGCACGGTGCTTCCTCCGACACATTGGTGCGGCTGGCTTCCGGGTTGGAGACGCGCTGTGTTAAAGAAGCAGTGCAGCTTGGTTGGTTTGTGCCTCGGAAGATGCATGGCTTTCGACCTTCGTCTCTCCCGAGCCCGTGCGGGAGTTGTAGCGATGAGACAAGATAGTAATTACTAGCGATTGGATACCACGAAAATTGGGGAGAAAAAGGGGATTAAAATAAAATTAAAAAAAATTAAAAAAGAGACTGGGCATCCATGGCAGAGGTCCAAGGCGAAAACCACTGCTGACCAAAAAGAACATAAAGGCTCGTCTCAGTTTTGGCAAAAAAACATCTTGATGATCCCCAAGACTTTTGGGAAAATGTTCGGTGGACTGACGAGACTGACTTTTTGGAAGGTGTGTGTCCCGTTACATCTGGCGTAAAATATAACACAGCATTTCAGAAAAAGAACATCATACCAACAGTCAAATATGGTGACGGTTTTGGAGTGGCCTAGTCAAAGTCTGGACTTGAATCCGATTGAGATGCTGTGGCGTGACCTTAAAAAGGCGGTTCATGCTTGAAAACCCTCCAATGTGGCTGAATTAAAACAAATCTGCAAAGAAGAGTGGGACAACTCCTCCACAGCGACGTGAAAGACTCATTACCAGTTATCGCAAACACTTGATTGCAGTTGTTGCTGCTGAGGGTGGCACAACCAGTTATTAGGTTTAGGGGGCAATTACTTTTTTACATAGGGCCATGAAGGTTCGTATAGCTTTTTTCCCTTAATAAATAAAATGATCACTTAACTGCATTTTGTGTTTACTTGGGTTATCTTTGTGTAATATTTAAATTTGTTTGATGATCTGAAATATTTAAGTGTGACAAATGTGCAAAAAAAAAAAAAAATCAGGAAGGGGGCAAATACTTTTTCACAGCACTGTATATATCATCTTGAGTTTAATTCGGAGATAGTAACTCGTTAAACAACTTATTCCGTGGTGCCCCAAATTCCTAATGAGTTAATTGTTACATGGTTAATTTGATCGGGTAAAATAGTTAGTTGATTATTAAATGACAGTCATCACATTAATGAAAGTCACATCACAACAACCGAAATCTCAAATGTATTCCTAGAAACTAGAAACCCTGAGACACACGTGTATATATGTGTTCCAGAATGCGCTGCCTGAGCAGGAGCAATTTTATATATCGGGCACAACCTGTGATATGATGCAATTTACACAACAGTATTCCAGAAATATACAGTACAGTAGTATTCCCAGCTGTACCAACCCCCCCCCCCCCCCACACACACACACACACACACCCACACACACATGGGACGCATGCACACACACACTGTGCTCTTGTTTTCCCTCCAACACCCTGGGGAATCAAATCCCCCTTAGCTTACAGTACATGCCAGGAAAACGTGACAAATATGACAACGGGTCTAAATCTTCTCCTCAAGCTATTTATTGTTATTCCTGTGGGAGTGTGATTTGGGCCGTGGATAGAGGATTAATATGAGTTGGATATGTCTTATTGAATTTCCCCACTACTCAATATGAATCTTGTTTTTTTTTTAAATAAGACCTTACATGAGTCATCTTGTTTATCTCTGTGCTTTCGTAAATGTCAACAGCCTGTTGTGCTATTTCAATTGATCATCCAACTGCCGGGGGTTTTGTGAACTTCTTGTCACGGCAGCATGAAATGAGGTCATCAGTCAAGCTAAGTGCTGCCTGAGTGGTTCTGAGTTGTCCCTATGGCGCCTAAACTTCCCTGCCTCTCAGTTTGGTGTCAGCTCAGCTGCCACATTTGCTATCTCTTATGTCAGAGAGAAAGTCAGTTCTAAATTGAATAAGTATGTTTTCTCTTCAAGTAAATAGCCTACTGACAGCTGGCAGCAACATTTTTGGTTTAAAAAGTCATATTATCCAGTGTGTCTCCTTACGTATATGGAAAGTCGAAATTGTGTCTGAGGGAGTTTGTGTGTGCATGTGTTTGTCTGTGTGCATTCGTGCCTGTGTGTTTGTGCACGTGCCCTTTGATGTGTGCATGCATCCTGAAAAATCCACATCTGGAGAGCTCATATTTCCACGGTAACGTTGCACTCCCAGGTCACCATAGTGACTTTGGATGTCAGGGTGACATTCAGGCTATTTTTCATCCAGTAGGCTCTAATTCACACTCAATATCAGCTAGGAATAAATAGTACGAATAGGACCAATTAAATGCCTTAATACAGAAAATTGGGTCGTGCTTTATTATCTCTTATGCAATACACAAAAGGTCCATGATGTAGCTTTGTGTACCTGACAGATTTCAGATAGAAATGCGAATTCGTTTGAGATGTTGCCAAATGGCCAAGTCAGTCCCCCATCATTTCTTGTTCTGAATGACGCCGCTAAGTGGTCTTCCTCTTTTAGGTTGAAGTGTTTCAAGTAAGAGCCTGCTTGGTAATGATTAACGTGATCCGTGTTCCTTCATGCTCTTTTTATAACCTAGTGCAAGCTGTTCTTCTCATTGCTTTGATTTGGAACAACAATGTAAATACTCACATTTTGTACTTTTTAAGTCCGAGTGGAGAGAGAACATTTAAATGACCTTATGTTGTGTTCACGTTGTGGTTTACTGACAACGGCACAGTCAGTTAGTAGCAGACTGAAAATTGTTTGTTCTAATTACCATTCTCATTACCATTTTTATAGCAGAATTTCCCATTTGTGTTTACCTTGTGACTTCATAGCAATGGCGCAGTCAAAGAAGTCATAGAACATGTTGTTTGTTTGTACAGACTGTTTTTATCAACATAATCCTGTGTCCACTGAATGCCAATGGCAACAGGTGTTTAAGTCGTTCCATGTAATTTCAGCAAGCCATGACACCCACCGTCTCAGATTGTTCTGAAATCATTTCTGAAGTTAGAAACAGGTAAGAGTGGCATTCCTGAAACATTTTGAAATGAAGCTAAATGATTCCAACCAAATTGGCCATTTTCATTTATAGGATTCAGGTGATATTAAAAACATATAGTACCAAACATCTGATTTGGACAAAACTTCATCCTACCAGTGAGTAAGACATGGGGAATCGAATAAAATTGCCAAAAGCCTCCCACGGACCCCACCACGCCAATACCACCACAACAACCAGTATACAGTATCAGTTATCTATGTCTGACAAGTAGTATGAAGCTGTAGTTTGGCGTATTGCTTCTTCATATGTCATGTATTCTCTGTGAATCTGGTGCTGGTTATTTTTCCCTGTTCAGAGAAATTAGTAATTGAAGTCGCATGCATTATTTGCGGTCCCGTGTGGCTCAGTTGGTAGAGCATGGCGCTTGCAACGCCAGGGTTGTGGGTTCAATTCCCACGGGGGGACCAGGATGAATACGTATGAACGTTCCAATTTGTAAGTCGCTCTGGATAAGAGCGTCTGCTAAATGACTTAAATGTAAAAAAATATGTAAATTTACCATGAATTAGTGTGAAAGTATCAGGTTTTGACCACTAGATGCCGCTCTTACTTCTATACTGCCACACTCTATAGGAAGTAGTGTGCCATTTGGGACACAACCTCTGTTTCTGCTTGGGCCGGGAATATGGAGGAGCACATAGGCCCCTCCCTGATGATAGGAGAGACAAAGCTTTAAAAGGGTTTCTATATAAAACACGTCTACAGATAGACACAGTAAATGTTATTGGAATGAGATGCTTTCATTTTCCCTCTTGCTCAGTTGGTAGAGAGGACTGTCATAACCAATGGCATAGATAACATCAGATTATCTCTGATGATAAAAAGACTGAATATAATAGGATCTTTGTGATGCCTATGAAGGTATGTTTCTACAGAGTGCATTAACACCCTTTAATGAATAATACTTAAATCAAATAAATGCCCTTGCAAGCCTGCTTTACAGTAACTGTTTTACACCGTTAAATAATGTTTCTCCACAGCGCTTGCACAGCCCAATGTATTCATCACGAGTAGCCAAGCCAGCAACAAAATATTCAGTATGCGTTCATCATCAGTGTCTCATGTGGGATCAAACTGCCAAGCCTTGGGTCTCACTGTAACCCTGTCCTGACCTGATGGTAATGCCCCCCACCCCCTCACACACACACACTGAGAAACACTGACGTGGAGGCACAGAGGTGGAACAAAGAGTGTAGCTTTTGCCCTCCAGTCTCCTTCAAGTCTCTGCTCGGTTGCCTTTCTGAATGCATCCTTTTAAATGGGTTGTGTGCTTGTATTTACAGGGCTGTTTCAATTCATCACTGTCTTCCCTCTGGTCTGATTTTACCATGAGTGTCTTTACTGAATTTAAAAAAGAGTCTTGGTTGATGGGAATGCTGCCTCTAGGAAACGCGTAAAACTCCCTTGATTGAGTGACAAAAGCGTGTGCCCTTAGATTCTCTTCAGAAAACACTATATTGTTTCGATGTCACGATGACCATATACAGTGGGGAGAACAAGTATTTGATACACTGCCGATTTTGCAGGTTTTCCTACTTACAAAGCATGTAGAGGTCTGTAATTTTTATCATAAGTACACTTCAACTGTGAGAGACGGAATCTAAAACAAAAATCCAGAAAATCACATTGTATGATTTAAGTAATTTATTTGCATGACATAAGTATTTGATACATCAGAAAAGCAGAACTATAATCATTATGACGTGATTAAACGAATCATGTACACTTTAATTAACTAGGAAGTTGGGACACCACGGGAAAATGCTTAGAGTCTATTTCCCGAAACGACTCTAAAGATATTTTCATATCTTATCGAGTACAGTCTTCTATTAATGAATTATTACCTCATCAGTTCTCATTCCAAACGTCATAAAATTCTTGGTTATCTGCACGAATCCAGCCTTTACTTATGAATCAGCAACATACAAATTGGCTTGACATGCACTGTCAACTGTGAGACATTATATAAACAGGTGTGTGCCTTTCCAAATTATGTCCAATCAGTTGAATTTAACACAGGTGGACACTAATCAAGTTGTAGAAACATCTCAAGGATGATCAATGGAAACAGGATGCACCTGAGCTCAATTTCAAGTCTGATAGCAAAGGGTCTGAATACTTATGTAAATAAGGTATTTCAGTTTTTTTACTTTGAATAAATTTGCAAAACTTTCTACAAATCTGTTTTTACTCGTTGTCAGGTATTGTGTGTGGATTGCTGAGGATTTTTTTTATATTTGTAATCAATTTTAGACTAAGGCTGTAGTGATTTTACCCACTCATCGCTACTGGATGGACAATCCTGCGTCAGCAAGCCAATTGCACGCTTCCCCGAAACTTGAGACACCTGTGGCATTGTGTTGTGTGACAAAACTGCACATTTTAAAGAGGCCTTTTATTGTCCCAGCACCTGTGTAATGATCATGCTGTTTAATCAGCTTCTTGATATGCCACACCTGTCAGGTGAATGGATTATCTTGGCAAAGGAGTAACGTTCACTAACAGGGATGTAAACAAATTTGTGCACAAAATTTGAGAGAAATCCGATTTTTGTGCGAATGGGACATTTCTGTGATCTTTTCTTTCAGCTCTTGAAACATGGGACCAAGACTTTACATGTTGTGTTTATATGTTTGTTTAGTGTAGAATAATTTTGCTAGGGGGAAATAAGGAGATTTGGTATCTTTCTCCTTCGCATTTCCATGGCATTCCATTGTTTAGGTCCAGTTCAATTACCTCTTTACCACATCTATTGCTTCTATCCACTTATAGACAGGTCAATACACAATCTGAATGCCATAACAGCCAGACCAACCTCTCACAAAACACTTTTCCACAATCATTACAAAATGTACGAGGTCATAAAATACACTTTGGTTGGGGTTAAAGACCCCCAAATACTGATATGTAACCCCATAACATCACAAATCCACCACCATATTTTTTAGTAGGCGTTAGGATTGTAATTAGGATTCTTAACGATAACAAAATCCCCACAATTAAAATCACAGTTAACATAAAACATATTATTTTCCGTGGTATAGCCTAACTAGACAATAGGCTACAAAGGCTTGGGGAAAGTTGTTCAATTGAAAGAAAACCAGAGAGAAAGAGGCAAACTTTAGGCTACTTTGGTGTATTTGCGAAGCATGCAAGAGAACAGATAGAGATTACCAAGAACGATGCGTACCATGGTTTGTTCTGCATGCCTCCTGTCGCCCTTGTTCTGCCATCATCGCATTAGTGGAAACTAAGACAGTTCTCTTCACTAATGGATACAGCCTTTCGTAAATTGTCCGCAACAGTGAAATGGGATACTTATATGCTCATTAATGAGAAGGCGGAACACACCTCAATTCAAACTGTTAGAAAATCATTTTAAATTGACAACATAGCCTATAGATAATTAGCAGGCAGCATGGGTTAACTGTCCTGTTGCGTAATAATCCGATTTTGAAACAGTGAGTGCATTCTGACATCATACGCATAAGAAAATCACGCTGGGGTGACCATTAAGAAGATTTGTCACATCCCTAGTAGGTATGTGTTTTTTTTCTGCTTATGCATTCTCATTTCGATGGTGGATCTTTGATGTTATGGGGCTATTTTGCTTCCACTGGTCCTGGGGCCCTTGTTAAGGTCAACGGCATAATGAAATTTACCAGTATCAGGATATTTGAACCAAAAACCCGGTTGCTGAAACTTGGCCGCAAGTAGATCCTCCAGCAAGACACATCAAAATCCACAAAGAAATGATTAATTAGCCACAAAATCAGTCTCCGGACTTGAAACCCATTGAAAGCATGTGGTTTGAATTGAAGAGAGCAGATTAAGAATATCAAGGTTCTGGAAAGATTCTGTATAGAGGAATGGCCCAAGATCCCTCCCAATGTGTTCTCCATCTCATAAAACATTCCAGAAAAAGTTTCAGTGCCGTTATCCCCGCAAGGTGAGGTATTGAAAACAGGGGTGTCTACCTTTTTGAAAGAGAAAAAGTATTACTCGTTAAACATAATCTCTTTCCCTGACCATGTCAGGTCCGTTGAATAAATAAGTGGACCAAGGCGCTGTCACACTTTTTCTAAAGTAGAACCCAGAAGCAGACTAGGACAAGGAGAGTAGGACGAAGGTGAGTATTTATTTACAAGTTTAAATGTAGCGGTAGAAAGATCCAGGTGGCGGAGCGGACAGTGGAGGTGAGTTGATGGGAGTGAATAGGGAGATCCAAGGGAGTAACTGAAGCCACCGACGACCAAGCAGGGATGGGGTGAGTGTTCCGGGTGAATGACTGTAGACAGAACAAACGGAGGTAAGTTCAAGGCAAGCAAGACATACAAAACAACAAAACAAACTCTATCAAACTGGAGGCTGATACGCTGGCACAACATACTGTTCATGGCTAACGATCCGGCAGGGAATGGATGTCAGGTCAGGGCTTATGAAGTGGAGGGGTGATGATCAGGACCAGGTGTGCAGATAGCTGATGGGATACAGGTGCGGGTACTCAGAGATCTTCCAACTAGCTAACGTCGCCCGGCAACCAGACAGGGTGCGTTCCAGGACACCGGAAAAAACACTCCAGGACAGAACACAGGCAAAAACAGACTCAGGAAGCGGGATTCGTGACAGGCGCAGCGTGAGTAGAGTTCCACATATTTATTACAGTGAAACTTCAAAACAAAGAATTAACGAACGTGCCGTTTTTTTGCGCACATGGGCACTAAACAAAACAACATCCCACAACGCAGGTGGGAAAAGGGACACACTAAGTATGATCCCCAATTAGAGGCAACGATATTCAGCTGCCTCCAATTGGGAACCATACTGACACACCAACATAGACCTATAATAACTAGAAAACCCCCCTAGTCACGCTCTGACCTATTACACCATAGAAAACCCAGAGGGCTCTCTATGGTCAGGGCGTGACAGACCATTTTTATTAGTATAAAATAATACAATTTCCAAAAATGTTTGCTAATACAATACAGTCATTTTTGCTCATCTTTATCAAGGGTGTCAATAATTTTGAACCCCACTGTACTTGATGTGACTTACCAACATTACCTTGGGGTTTAATCTATAATAAAAAGCTGGACATCATGTAGATCCATATATCAATACGGTATGTGTTTGTATACAGCAAGCATGTTCCAAGAATGTTTGAGCAAACATGTTCAATAATTGAGTTGCTTGGCTCCTCACTTCCACACATAGACAGTTGGATACAATAAAGTTTTATGAGAAAAATTTTTTTACCCGATTTTGAATGCTTGTCTTGCCCTCCATCTTGGGGAAGAAGCACTGCAGATTGCAGCATGTGGAAGGTTGGAGAGGCCTGATAAGGATGGCTGTCAGTATGTACTCGGAAGTGGACATTGAGGCGCAACACCATCCGATTCTCAGCATAATTCACCATCCATCTAATTTTCACTTCCACTGTTGCCAAACTCTCTCGACGTGTCAGATGATGACACTAAAGTTTTTAATTAGGAGCTGTGCTCTACTGTGAGAATTTGTTAGTTGGCTACAGTGCACCATATGTTCTAATTGGACCTCCTACAGCTAAACATCAATGGGGTACTGCCTGCTTGTTCATTACAGGCTCATTTATTTATTTTTTCTTCCTTTCATTCTCAGTTTTAGCTTTCTTTCTCTTTCTTCCAAATGTTCCCTTCTATGTCTTTCCTTCTGAAGGTAAAAAAAGGTTAAGTGATTTATGTTTGAGCGGTCTTAAACATGACGGCACATTTCATTTTCCTCCTGTGTTCTGTCTGCCGGTGTGAAATTTCATGAACTGGCCGTGGGTGGCTGTGAATTCCAGATAGTGAATCTCATCTCCATTTCTGCTGTGTGACCACTTGCCATATGCAAAGCTAGAAACAGTAATTGTGCTTCATTTTCTGAAGTTCATTCACAATGCAAACCATCTCTGAGCCTGAACAACAGCTTGGGCCACGTCACTCGCATAGTTTTGGCCTCTGTCTTTGAGGGAGCATTAAGATAAGTTCATTCAAGCAATTGGTTGCTTTCAGTTTCTCTGAATGAGTTCCGTTCAGCCCTTTCAATACCTCATGGGTGAATACTATCTTTTCAAAGGTTCAAGTTATTTTCATTCACATGGCAGAGGACCTAGGAATTTTGTTAAGGAAAAAAAAAAACGAAATGCACATCCACTTCCTGGAATCAACTTCCCCAAAAGCCAATTATAATTTGTTCATGGATGAGTTTGCCAATGCTCGCTTGAAAATAGGAGCTAAATCAATGTGAAGGTAATTGACTGTACTGTTAGTCAGCCTCAGAGATGGAACCCATTGAGATTCCTCATTGATTCCATTGCCGATATTCAATAAATTGCAAATAGCAATTGACACCCTGTGTTATCCACCTTCATTCGTCAGCAACCCAAAGAGCAAATCAGATGGGATTTTGAGCTGGCTGAATTTGCTTTCAATCTCTGGCTGACAATCCAGTTTATTTTTGTCTAGAAACATTTTCTGGTTTCTCAAGCTTGAGGGGCTGTGATATGCAGTGAGCAAAATGTCCATCCCATTCATACCAGTACACTAATTTGGTACATGTAGCAACAAGGGTGTACAATGTGATGCTGACCATGCCAGACCCCTATGTGAGATGAATTGGTCTTCCATTGTGTCTGTGTAATACCTGTGTAACACATGTTATACAGTGATTGTGTAATTGTTTCACTGTGCACAAAAAATATAGCGAAAACATGTATAGGAAAGTATGAGCTTACCTTCAAACAACCTCCGCTAATCCAAACGGTTTGATTTTCTTATTTTGTTTATAATATCATTTTACCTTATTGCTGCATCCATGACGTTTGTGACGTACAAACACTACATTCATGGTTTTTCATTTAAACATTAAAGAGTGAAATGGACCAAAGCCGTCGTTAAATAGAACAGGTTAGGTCTGGTCAAAATCTGTTGGGCCCACATTCGTTCATTAGGGTTTTTGCTTTGAATGTCTGAAATGCAACAGTGTGCTCAAGGCGGGAGACTAGGTCAAGTGAAACAAAAACATTTTACAGCTCCAATTATCTGAAGAGGTTGAATAGGGTGAATAAAAGTATATCAGCAAACAACAGAATTCTGGAGGCACATCATTATAATTCCAAACACAGAAATTCAGTACAAACTAAACAAATTATAGTTTTTGCCAAAAGCCTGGATTTTGTGTAATAGAAGTCTTTGTTAAAATTCATGTTAATCATGAAATGTCCCCTAAACTGAAATATTACTTATTTTTCACTGTGATGACAAAAAATTGTGGTTAACACTTTACTGTAGGTGTCCTTGTTCATGCATTCATAAAGCCTTTATAACAGCTACAGTGGTTACTCAACTAAAAGTTTTGCAATTATGCTGCTAATTTAGAGGTTATGTGTGGTTTAGTATGGTACCCTGCGTCACTACTTCATTGCTCCAGACCAGCGGGGGAGTTAGAG
Organism: Salvelinus fontinalis; assembly: GCF_029448725.1. NCBI lineage: Eukaryota > Metazoa > Chordata > Actinopteri > Salmoniformes > Salmonidae > Salvelinus > Salvelinus fontinalis. The sequence continues at coordinate 51,953,854 of NC_074673.1, forward strand.
CACTGATTATGCTTTTGGGCCCCAAGGCGCTACTGTGTCTCTAAAAATACACATTTTTTTGTTATTACTCGTCAGTATTACTTACTAAAACTGTTGTTACACTAAAGTTTTTATTCTAAGAGAAACTACAATTAGGGTGTGGAAATGTTAGGATTGTTTTGCTCTTACTGTAGTACTGTAGCCTACTCCTGACCGGGTTTGCTACAGATGCTGGTTCAATACCTGTACCTGTCACGACTTCTGCTGAAGTCAGCCCCTCTCCTTGTTCGGGCGGCGTTCGGCTATCGATGTCACCGGCTTTCTAGCCATCGCCGCTCCATTTTTCGTATATCCATTTGTCTTGTCTTGTTTACATACACACCTGGTTTTCATTTCCCCAATCAAGCTACTTGTATTTCAAATCAAGTTTATTTTTTATAGCCCTTCGTACATCAGCTAATATCCCGAAGTGCTGTACAGAAACCCAGCCTAAAACCCCAAACAGCAAGCAATGCAGGTGTAGAAGCACGGTGGCTAGGAAAAACTCCCTAGAAAGGCCAAAACCTAGGAAGAAACCTAGAGAGGAACCGGGCTATGAGGGGTGGCCAGTCCTCTTCTGGCTGTGCCGGGTGGAGATTATAACAGAACATGGCCAAGATGTTCAAATGTTCATAAATGACCAGCATGGTCAAATAATAATCAGGAGTAAATATCAGTTGGCTTTTCATAGCCGATCATTAAGAGTATCTCTACCGCTCCTGCGGTCTCTAGAGAGTTGAAAACAGCAGGTCTGGGATAGGTAGCACGTCCGGTGCACAGGTCAGGGTTCCATAGCCGCAGGCAGAACAGTTGAAACTGGACCAGCAGCAAGGCCAGGTGGACTGGGGAAAGCAAGGAGTCATCATGCCCGGTAGTACTGACGCATGGTCCTAGGGCTCAGGTCCTCCGAGAGAGAGAAAGAAAGAGAGAAGGAGAGAATTAGAGAGAGCATACTTAAATTCACACAGGACACCGGATAAGACAGGAGAAGTACTCCAGATATAACCACTGACCCCAGCCCCCCGACACATAAACTACTGCAGCATAAATACTGGAGGCTGAGACATAAGGGGTCAGGAGACACTGTGGCCCCATCCGATGATACCCCCGGACAGGGCCAAACAGGAAGGATATAGCCCCACCCACTTTGCCAAAGCACAGCCCCCGCACCACTAGAGGGATATCTTCAACCACCAACTTACAATCCCGAGACAAGGCCGAGTATAGCCCACAAAGATCTCCACCACAGCACAAACCAAGGGGGGGGAGGGGGGACGGCATGAAAGAGCACCAGTAAGCCAGTGACTCAGCCCCTGTAATAGGGTTAGAGGCAGAGAATCCCAGTGGAGAGAGGGGAACCGGCCAGGCAGAGACAGCAAGGGCGGTTCGTTGCTCCAGAGCCTTTCCGTTCACCTTCACACTCCTGGGCCAGACTACACATTCATATGACCTACTGAAGAGATAAGTCTTCAGTAAAGACTTAAAGGTTGAGACCGAGTCTGCGTCTCTCACATGGGTAGGCAGACCATTCATAAAAATGGAGATCTATAGGAGTTCTAGGGACAATTAGGAGGCCTGCATCTTGTGACCGTAGCGTACATGTAGGTATGTACGGCAGGACCAACTCGGAAAGTTAGGTAAGAGCAAGCACATGCAACGCTTTATAGGTTAACAGCAAAACCTTGAAATCAGCCCTTGCCTTAACAGGAAGCCAGTGTAGGGAAGCTAGCACTGGAGTAATATGATCAAATTTCTTGGTTCTAGTCAGGATTCTAGCAGCCTTATTTAGCACTAACTGAAGTTTATTTAGTGCTTTATCCGGGTAGCCAGAAAGTAGAGCATTGCAGTAGTCTAACCTAGAAGTAACAAAAGCATGGATACATTTTTCTGCATCATTTTTGGACAGAAAGTTTCTGATTTTTGCAATGTTACGTAGATGGAAAAAAGCTGTCCTTGAAACAGTCTTGATATGTTCGTCAAAAGAGAGATCAGGGTCCAGAGTAACGCCAAGGTCCTTCACAGTTTTATTTGAGACGACTTTACAACCATCAAGATGAATTGTCAGATTTAACAGAAGATCTCTTTGTTTCTTGGGACCTAGAACAAGCATCTCTGTTTTGTCCGAGTTTAAAAGTAGAAAGTTTTCAGCCATCCTTATGTCTGAAACACAGGCTTCTAGCGAGGGCAATTTTGGGGCTTCACCATGTTTCATTGAAATGTACAGCTGTGTGTCATCTGCATAGCAGTGAAAGTTAACATTATGTTTTCGAATGACATCCCCAAGAGGTAAAAGATATAGTGAAAACAATAGTGGTCCTAAAACGGAACCTTGAGGAACACCGAAATCAGAGGACAGAGGACAAATCATTCACAGAGACAAACTGATATCTTTCCGACAGATAAGATCTAAACCAGGCCAGAACTTGTCCGTGTAGACCAATTTGGGTTTCCAGTCTCTCCAAAAGAATGTGGTGATCAATGGTATCAAAGGCAGGACTAAGGTCTAGTAGCACGAGGACAGATGCAGAGCCTCGGTCTGACAACATTAAAAGGTCATTTACCACCTTCACAAGTGCAGTCTCAGTGCTATGATGGGGTCTATTTAACCCTCTGTGTACAAGTTTGTTGTACGTTACTGATTTATACATGTGTGGGTATATGGTACCTGTTAGGGATTGAGGGGCTTTCTGGGATGTGCTTTGGCATATGATTGCTGTAAATAAGTGTGTTAGCTAGCATACACCGCTGTCATGGTCACATAAGCCGCTGCTAACACAGTTGTCTTCATGCTACAGATTTTGCCATCGACAGCCATCAATACTGTTAAGCCCTGCACAACTAACGTGCTGTTTCCCATTTAACAAAATAAATAAATTATGCTCAACTGGGACCACTGGCCGAAGTGATTTATTTTGAGAAAACACAACGCATGGAGAGTACCTTATACATCTGTTACACTGGTGTGTGCAACAGTACACACCAGCCACACTCTGTACACATTGTGACACTGTCATTGATTTATTTAGAATTCAAGGCACACAGCATAATGCTGTGGTAGCCATGCTGGTTAAGTGTGCCTTGAATTCTAAATAAATCACTGACAGTGTGACCAGCTAAGCTCCCCCACACCATAACATCTCCTCATCCATGCTTTACGGTGGGAAATAGACATGCAGAGATCATCCGTTCACCCACACCGCGTCTCACCAAGACACAGCGTTTAGAACCAAAAATACGCCATCCTATCTGGTTGGGCTTAGTGGGACTATCATTTGTTTTTCAACAGGCCAACAGGACAATGGCCCAAAACACACCTTCAGGCTGTGTAAGGGCTATTTTACCAAGTAAGAGAGTGATGGAGTGCTGCATCAGATGACCTGTCCACCACAATCCCCAACCACAACCAAATTGAGATGGTTTGGGATGAGTCATGAGGAAAAGCATTCCTCATGAAGCTGGTTTAGAGAATGCCAAGTGTGTGCAAAGCTGACATCAAGCCAAAGGGTGGATATTTGAAGAATCTCAATTATAAAATATATTAATATTTTTGGGGTTACTACATGATTCTGTATGTGTTACTTAATAGTTTTGATGTTTTCACTATTATTCTACAATGTAGAAAATAGCACAAATAAAGAAAAACCTTTGAATGAGTAGGTGTTCTAAAACTTTTGACCGGTAGTGTAGAGCATTAGACCTCTTACTAAAGTGACTGGATTTAACAAAAAATGATATGAAAAACGCACATTTGTAAATCCCAAACTCTAAAAGTAATTGGAAAGGTAGATACAAATGATTTGTGCCATTGTAGTTACAATAAAGAATGTAAACAGGATGTAAACTAGACGCTGCGTTTTTATTTACAGTAGTGATGGACAGCTAGAGGCATTTTGAAAACAGGTTTTCAAACACTTGTTTTTCATAAGGGTACTGTAGTACTGTCCATGACTGATGCAACCCAAAAAAAGACAGAGTTAATGAGTACTTGAGGTTATCGAGAAAGTCTGGACATGGCCTGCTCTCCCTTGTGTATGGAATAATGCACGTTACCATGTTTACTACAGTATGCACTGTAGGCTATGTTTACTTGTCAGACTGCACAGCAGCCTAATAAACACATGCAGGCGGCTTCTATCTTCAAAATGCTTTAAATGCTTTATTATCCAAATGTTTAACCTGTTGGGGATGGGGGCGCTGTTTAGACTATTTATGCTAATGTGGCTAATTTTTTAAACGGCTTCCCACAAAATCCTTGATCGTACAATATGCATATTATTATTATTATTGGATAGAAAACAGTCTATAGTTTCTATAGGAGTTGAAATTTTGTCTCTAAGTGGAACAGAGCCCATTCTACAGCAATTTCCCTGACATGGAGTCAGATTTGAGAAACGTTGGCCACTTTTCTGAAGTCATTTAAACGGGCACTGTCGTTGCTATGACTATACGGACACTTCTTACGTCTTCCCCTGGATGCCTTTACGTGATGACGATTCCAACGGGCTCGATTGCTCGTTCACAGGCCCTACAAATGAAAAAAACCTTTAGCTAGCAAGTCTTTTCTTGCTGCGTAACGCGCGTGGAAGACACCGACCCTCTCCTGTTCCAAGCATTAGTTTAGCCTGTTATATTTCTCCGGTCATCTTTTCACTCGTTATAGGAGTTACAAACATCACAAAGTAGTTAATTTAAAGCGTTTTATAGCAATTTATATCCGTTTAGTGCGATTTTGTGACATTTATTTTTGCAACGATGTGAAAAGTTGGACACGCTTTTCAGTTCATCCCGAACGTAGTTGACATTTCCACATGGCAAGAGGACAGCTTTCCACCAAAAGACGATTTCTCCCAAGAAAGGATCCTTTGCCCAAGATACTGATGGAAGAACAGCTCAAGGTAGGACATTTTTATTATGATAAATCGTGTTTCTGTCGAAACATTTTAGTGGCTTAGGACGCCATGTTTTTTGACGTAGCTTCGCTTGGCGCAAACTGTATTGAAAAGTAAGGATAAATTAAAAAATGTAATAACGCAATTGTATTAAGAATTAAATTGTCTATCAATCCCTGTCCACCCTATATTTTTTAGTCACGTTTATGAGTATTTATGTATAAGAGTAGATCACTGTCTAAGTGGCGCAAGGACAAATTCTGACCAGCCGAGTTACATTTCACATTGTCTAACCATGATTTTGGTGGCTAAATATAAACATTTTCGATCAAACTGTATATGCATGTTGTAATGTGATGTTACAGGAGTGTCATCGGAAGAATTCTGAGAAGGTTAGTGAAAAAATTAATATCTTTTGGCGATGTTGACTTTTATCGCTCACTTTGGCTAGAATCAATGCTGGGCTGCTAATTGCTATGTGCTAAGCTAATATAACGATTTATTGTGTTTTCGCTGTAAGACACTTAGAAAATCTGAAATATTGTCTGTATTCACAGGATCTGTGTCTTTCGATTCGTGTATGCTGTGTATTTTTACGAAATGTTTGATGATTAGTAGTTAGGTAAACACGTTGCTCATTGTAATTATTCTAGTCCATTTGTGATGGTGGGTGCAATTGTAAACTATGCCATATACCTGAAATATGCACTTTTTTCTAACAAAACCTATCCCATACCATAAATATGTTATCAGACTGTCATCTAATGAGTTTTTTTGTTGGTTAGGGGCTATAAATATCTTAGTTTAGCCGAATTGGTGATGGCTACTGGTGTTGGTGGACAAATAAAAGATGGTGGAATATGCTAATGTGTTTTTAGGTAATAGATGTACATCTTTACATATTGTGTCTTCCCTGTAAAACATTTTAAAAATCGGAAATGTTGACTGGATTCATAAGATCTGTGTCTTTCATTAGCTGTATTGGACTTTAATGTGTGAAAGTTAAATATTTTAAAAAAATATTTTTTTTGAATTTCGCGGCACTGGTTTTTCAGTGGGGGGGGGGGGGGTGTGCCGCTAGCGCCACGCTGATCCTAGACAGGTTAACTTCTTCTGGCTGCAAGCCCGAGGCCGGCCACAATATGACAACAATATGTAATGTAAATCTATTAGCTAACCACGATAGCAAAAGACACAACTTTTTTTCCCCACCATTTCTTTCCTGCATAGGTAGCTATCACAATTTCGACCAAATAAAGATATAAATAGCCACTAACCACGAAACAACTTCATCAGATGACAGTCTGATAACATATTTATTGTATAGCATATGTTTTGTTAGAAAAATGTGCATATTTCAGGTATAAATCATAGTTTACCATTGCAGCCACCATCACAACTCTCACCAAAGCAACTAGAATAACTACAGAGACCAACGTGAATTACCTAAATACTCATCATAAAACATTTATGAAAAATACACAGCGTACAGCAAATGAAAGACAAAGATCTTGTGAATCCAGCAAATATTTCAGATTTTTTAAGTGTTTTACAGCGAAAACACAATATAGCATTATATTAGCTTACTACAATAGCCAACCACACAACAGCATTGATTCAAGCCAACAATAGCGATAACGAATAAACCAGCAAAATATTAAAAAAATAATAATAATTCACTAATCTTCTCAAACTTCTTCAGATGACAGTCCTATAACATCATATTACACAATACATATAGAGTTTGTTCGAAAATGTGCATATTTAGCGGCACAAATCGTGGTTATACAATGAGAATAGTAGCCAAGCTGCCAACAATATGTCGGGAGAAATCTTGGGAGAGGCACCTAATCTAATCAGTAACTAAATTTAAACTTGACTAAAAAATACAAGTTGGACAGCAAATGAACGATACATTAGTTCTTAATGCAATCGCTGTGTTAGATTTTTAAAATTAGCGTTACTACAACATACAGCGTGCGTTAAAGCGAGACTGCACCGAAATTAATGGCGGAATATGAGTTTCACATTTTTCAACAGAACAACGAATTAACATCATGAATAGTTCTTACTTTTTGATGAGCTCCCATCAGAATCTTGGGCAAGTTGTCCTTTTTCCAATAGAATAGTTGCTTGGTTGTAGATTGTCGTCTTTAACTTTGGAATTAGCAGTAAACATTAGCCATGTAGGCCAGACGTGCCCAACTCACTAGAACGCAGCACAAATAAATACCCGAAAATCGCAATATACTGATATAAACTGATATAACTCGGTTTAAAATAACAACATTATGATGTCTTTAAAGTGCGTGTGGGCGACCTCATGCAACCGCAAAATGTCAGATAAAGCATATACTGTAGAGTACTGTATTTCTTCATCAGCATCAGTATGCTTTCGTTTATAAAATAATGATAAAAATACAACAAATTGTTGCTTACTGGAAAATACTCTTTCAAACAGACACGGTCACGCTGTACAGTGGCATTACGGCTATTAGCAGGACAATAGACATGCCTAGAAGGAGGGTAGGGGGAGAATTCTATCTGAAATGTTTTTCTTAGTTAGGTTGGCTGTATATTCCATGATATTCCTAAAATACACTGCTCAAAAAAATAAAGGGAACACTTAAACAACACAATGTAACTCCAAGTCAATCACACTTCTATGAAATCAAACTGTCCACGTAGGAAGCAGCACTGATTGACAATACATTTCACATGCTGTTGTGCAAATGGAATAGACATAAGGTGGAAATTATAGGCAATTAGCAAGACACCCCCAAAAAAGGAGTGATTCTGCAGGTGGTGACCACAGACCACTTCTCAGTTCCTATGCTTCCTGGCTGATGTTTTGGTCACTTTTGAATACTGGCGGTGCTCTCACTCTAGTGGTAGCATGAGACGGAGTCTACAACCCACACAAGTGGCTCAGGTAGTGCAGTTCATCCAGGATGGCACATCAATGCGAGCTGTGGCAAAAAGGTTTGCTGTGTCTGTCAGCGTAGTGTCCAGAGCATGGAGGCGCTACCAGGAGACAGGCCAGTACATCAGGAGACATGGAGGAGGCCGTAGGAGGGCAACAACCCAGCAGCAGGACCGCTACCTCCGCCTTTGTGCAAGGAGGTGCACTGCCAGAGCCCTGCAAATGACCTCACCTGGATTCACCTGGTCAGTCTGTCATGGAAAGAGCAGGTGTAGGGTTGTAAGGGAACATTTTATTGTCTGAAGAAATAACCTTGAATTGTGCACAGTATTCATCTTCTCTCACCCAAACTTCCTTTGTGCAAGTGACTTATTTAAAAAAATATATAAAAAATCCAGCTTAACACATCACACTCTCACACCGGGGCTAAACCCTTGTTTAGTCAATCACACAACACTCACATCCACATTGACGTAGTACTATTCTCAAACACACTCAGTATTCTCCCTTGTTACTCCTTATGCGTCTCTCAACGATTCTGTCATTACCTTCTATGCATACATATGTATCAAGGTTCTCTTGCTGCTGCTTCCTATACATATAAAATAACACCTCGTGCTCAATAACACCTTGCACTATTACCAGTGGTTCTCAGACCACGTAGACACTTCTCAAAAATGCCTACAGAGAATTGTCAGTGGGGCTTTTCCTGCCCTGACTCAAGCCTTCTTCTAAGACTATGGTACCTTTCTTAATTTTTATGTTTAATTTGATTGGTTTTATTATAGTTTTTTTATTTGTATAAAAATTCGTTTAAATTGACTTACTGAAATTCAGTAAACATGTCCCTCAGAGGTTTGTGGATCAGGTGTCTAGCCCTGGGCAGCTTGCAGTAAATGTCTGGTCTGGGCGGGTTCACGTCGTCTTTGATCAGATGGGAATTTCCCTCACGCCTTCACATGGAATGCACCACCGGTGTTCCCTTGCAGAGCTTCACTGGGATGCTCTACTGGTGTAATCACTGATTCCGTTTGTGACATCAAGATTGTGGTGGAAATTCAACACCAGGGACACCTGAAGTCAATATTATATGAATCACTCTTTATAGTACTATGTTGAATTTCCATCACAGAGTCAATACAGATAGTATTAAATATAGTGTAGACCTTGTTAATGTTGTAAATTACTATTGTAGCTGGAAAACGGCAGACTTTTTATGGAATATCTACATAGGCGTACAGAGGCACATTATCAGCAACCATCACTCCTGTGTGGTACCCTTATTTTTTTTACCCCTTTTTCTCCCCAATTTCATGGGGAGAAAAGTTGGTAGTTCCAGTCTTGTCTCATCGCTGCAACTCCCATACGGACTCGGGAGAGACGAAGGTTGAGAGTCGTGCGTCCTCCGAAACACAACCCAACCAAGCCGCACTGCTTCTTGACACAATGCCCACTTAACCTGGAAGCCAGCCGCACCAATGTGTCGGAGGAAACACTGTACATCTGGCAACCGTGGCAGCATGCACTGCGCCCGGCCCGCCACAGGAGTCACTAGTGTGCGATGGGACAAGGACATCCCAAACCCTCCCCTAACCCGGACGACGCTGGGCCAATTGTGCGCCGCCCCATGGGTCTGCCGGGTGCGGCCGGCTGCGACAGAGCCTGGACTCGGACCTAGAATCTCTAGTGGCACAACTAGCACTGCGATGCAGTGCCTTAGACCACTGCGTCACTCGAGAATTACAATAATAATAGAAAACTAGCCGTCAAATCCTTGCTTTCTCTATCCTTGTTCCCTCCACTCCTTGCCTCTCGTTAAAAGCGCATTGGAGGGGAGGGCTGGAACCTTCACGTGAGGAAACCTTAATTCCTCACGTCCTCTCTCCTTGCCTCCTTCTCAAAACCCATTGGATAGGAAGGTAAGTGAGGATGTGACGAATCAAGAAAATGCAATTGAGATTCTTCCAAGGATAGAGGAAGCAATATTTGACACCTATTAACATTGTTAGACAGTGCAAGAGTGAGTGACTGATACAGCTGCCTGGGTATCACGGCTACTCACTCACTCACTCACTCACTCACTCACTCACTCACTCACTCACAGTCTAAACATTTTACTAGCTGTCAAATCCTTGCTTCATCTGTCCTTGTTTCCTTCATTCCTCACCTCCCTCAAAGCACATTCGGGGAAAGGATTGAAGGTTTCACCCCTTGGGCCTGCTCCTCCAATGTGCTTTGAAAGAGTGGTGAGGAATGGAGTAAACAAGGACGGAGGAAGCAAGGATTTGACGTCAAGTGGGTGGTTGTGTAAAATACAATATAACCATAAGGAAAACATAGTGATACAAAATTCTGACTGCCTCTCTTTTGATCTCTGTGTGTGCCACTCCTACTTATCATCTGCCGTTTCAAAGCTCTAAATACCAACAGGGTTGAAATAGACACCAGGGTTAATTGCTGCTCATCACTGATTTCCAGTGGGATTTAATAGGCATACAATTCAACTTAATTAAATAAGTGTTTTTCTGAAAGAACCTCAAAAACACTTGTTTATATCCATGAAAGCATATCTGATTGTCAGTACTGCATAGGTGATAGCAATAAAAAGATTGGACATTTCTACAATCATTTTGTGCACTGTGGCACAAGACGCCGGTGTGAAGAGTCTGAATCAGGATGACAGGGTCTGTGTCCCTTGATGGAATAGTGGAGAGAGACCTGTGCACTTCTCACATGAAAACACTGTGGTTGCACATCTTGTACAACCTGATATAATTACATATACTACCGTTCAAAAGTTTGGGGTCACTTAGAAATGTCCTTGTTTTCCATGAAAAAGTGAATAGGAAATATAGTCAAGACGTTGACAAGGTTATATATAATGATTTTTAATTGAAATAATAATTGTGTCCTTCAAACTTTGCTTTCGTCAAAGAATCCTCCATTTGCAGCAATTACAGCCTTGCAGACCTTTGTCAATTTGTTGAGGTAGTCTGAAGAGATTTCACCCCATGCTTCCTGAAGCCCTCGCACAAGTTGGATTGGCTTGATGGGCACTTCTTACGTACCATATGGTCAAGCTGCTCCCACAACAGCTGAATAGGGTTGAGATCCGGTGACTGTGCTGTCCACTCCATTATAGACAGTGGATCGAATCCACGAGTTGACAAGGTAAAAATCTGTTGTTCTGCCCCTGAACAAGGCAGTTAACCCACTGTTCCTAGGCCGTCATTGTAAATAAGAATTTGTTCTTAACTGAGTTGCCTAGTTAAATAAAGGTTAAATAAAATAAAAAATAAAAATTGTCCTGTTGTAGGAGGAAATTGACTCCAATTAAGCGCCGTCCACAGGGTTATGGCATGGCATTGCAAAATGGAGTGAAAGCCTTCCTTCTTCAAGATCCCTTTTACCCTGTACAAATCTCCCACTTTACCACCACCAAAGCACCCCCAGACCATCACATTGCCTCCACCATGCTTGACAGATGCCGTCAAGCACTCCTGCAGCATCTTTCCAGCAAATTTTTTCTGCGTCTCACGAATGCTCTTTTTTGTGATCCGAACACCTCAAACTTAGATTTGTCTGTCCATAACACTTTTTTCCAATCTTCCTCTGTCCAGTGTCTGTGTTTTTTTGCACATTTCAATCTTTTCTTTTTATTGGCCAGTCTGAGATATGGCTTTTTCTTTGCAACTCTGCAATGTTATTTTAATGGACAAAAAAATTGCTTTTCTTTCAAAAATAAGGACATTTCTAAGTGACCCCAAACTTTTGAACGGTAGTGTACAGTACCAGTCAGAAGTTTGGACACACCTACTCATTCAAGGGTTTTTCTTTATTTTTACTATTTCTACATTGTAGAATAATAGTGAAGACATCAAAACTATGAAATAACACATGGAATGATGTAGTAACCAAAAAAGTTTTAAACAAACAGAATCAAGGCAAAGGGGGCTAGTTTAAAGAATCTCAAATGTAACACTGCTTTGGTCACTACATGATTCCATCTGTGTTATTTTACACGTTTGATGTCGTCACCATTATTCTACAATGTAGAAAATAGTGAAAATGAAGGAAAACCCCTTGAATGAGTAGGTGTGTCCAAACTTTTGACTGGTACTGTACATGTTTACCATTTTGGACATCCGGGACAAATCTAATAAGAACAACTACAATCCATAAGCAACCAAGACTCTCCAGCATATACTCTCTGATTACAAACTCATCGATGCCTGGCGAGGACATAATCCAAAAGCAAAAGAGTACACTTTCTGTTTAAACAGACACAAAACATTCTGCCGAATCGATTTTGTACTATTATCAACTGCTCTATTTTATTTAATTAAGATAATAGATATTCGAGTGTCACGTCTACTCACGCTCCTCCCCTCCGGCGTTCGACGTCGACGGGAATATACTGTAATAACCTGACTAGATCATAAAGGAACAATTCTCCAGACAGAGGATTGAGTTTGCGAATTGACGGTTTATTAAACGAACTTTACACAGGCTGACCGTAGCCCACGCCAAATAAATGAAAGATACCCCATAAGCCAACCGTGACCTTCTCTTGTGAAGCCCAGACGTAAGAGAGAGAACAATGGCTAAACCTGGTCTTAACTTCCAATGCTCCATCCCCCTGCCCAACCCCCCTCTACGCCAACCACCAGGATGCCCGGCATCAGAACATTCCAGGCATCCCCGTGATTGGCAGATAGCAGGTTGATTGGCATGTCGGACCCCGTGAACACTGGTAAGTACAACACAACCCACTAATAGCCTACCACATAACACACCGCTGTCTGTGCGGGTCGCTACAACACTAACTGTCACGGATCCCTCCGGAACTTTCATTGCGCACACCTGGCCTCTATTCCCACTGATTGTATTTGTATATATGTGCCCTTTGTTCACCAAGGTGCTGTCTATTATTGTTCCCATGTCCGTTGGTGGTGTGAGTACCTATGTGTTGGTGCAGCTGTTTTGCTGCGTGCTATACAGTTGAAGTCGGAAGTTTACATACACCTTAGCCAAATACATTTAAACTCAGTTTTTCACAATTCCTGACATTTAATCCTCGTAAAAATTCCCCGTCTTAGGTCAGTTAGAATCACCAATATATTTTAAGAACGTTAAATATCAGAATAATAGTAGAGAGAATTATTTATTTCAGCTTTTATTTCTATCATCACATTCTCAGTGGGTCAGACGTTTACATACACTCAATTAGTATTTGGAAGCATTGCCTTTAAATTGTTTAACTTGGGTCAAACGTTTTGTGTAGCCTTCCACAAGCTTCCCACAAAAAGTTGGGTGAATTTTGGTCCATTCCTCCTCACAGAGCTGGTGTAACTGAGTCAGGTTTGTAGGCCTCCTTTCTCGCACACACTTTTTCAGTTTTGCAAACACATTTTCTATAGGATTGAGGTCAGGGCTTTGTGATGGCCACTCCAATACCTTGACTTTGTTGTCTTTAAGCCATTTTCCCACAACTTTGGAAGTATGCTTGTGGTCATTGTCCGTTTGAACGACCCATTTACGACCAAGCTTTAACTTCCTGACTGATATCTTGAGATGCTGCTTCAATATATCCACATTTTCCTTCTCATGATGCCATCTATTTTGTGAAGTGCACCAGTCCCTCCTGCAGCAAAGCACCCGCATAACATGATGCTGCCACCCCTGTGCTTCACGGTTGGAATGGTGTTCTTCGGCTTGCAAGCCTCCCCCTTTTTCCTCCAAACATAACGATGGTCATTAGGGCCAAACAGTTCTGTTTTTGTTTCATCAGACCAGAGGACGTTTCTTCAAAAAGTACAATATTTGTCCCCATGTGCAGTTGCAAACCGTAGTCTTGCTTTTTTATGGAGGTTTTGGAGCAGTGGCTTCTTCGTTGCTGAGCTGCCTTTCAAGTTATGTCGTTATAGGACTTGTTTTACTGTGGTTATAGATACTTTAGTACCTGTTTCCTCCAGCATCTTCACAAGTTCCTTTGCTGTTGTTCTGGGATTGATTTGCACTTTTTGCACCAAAGTACGTTCATCTCTAGGAGACAGAATGCGTCTCCTTCCTGAGCGGTATGACGGCTGCGTGCTCCCATGGTGTTTATACTTGCGTACTATTGTTTGTACAGATGAACGTGGTACCTTCAGGTATTTGGAAATTGCTCCCAAGGATGAACCAGACTTGTGGAGGTCTACAATTTTTTTTCTGGGGTCTTGGCTAATTTCCTTTGATTTTCCCATGATGTCAAGCAAAGAGGCACTGAGTTTGAAGGTAGACCTTGAAATACATCCACAGGTACACCTCCAATTGACTCAAATTATGTCAATTAGCCTATCAGAAGCTTCTAAAGCCATGATATCATTTTCTGGAATTTTTCTAAGCTGTTTAAAGGTACAAACATCTGACCCACTGGAATTGTGATACAGTGAATTATAAGTGAAATAATCTGTCTGTAAACAATTGTTGGAAAAATTACTTGTGTCATGCACAAAGTAGATGTCCTAACTGACTTGCCAAAACTATAGTTTTTTTAAAGAAATTTGTGGAGTGGTTGAAAACTAGTTTTAATAACTCCAACCTAAGTGTATGTAAACTTCCGACTTCAACTGTATACATTGTGTATTCCTGCAACTGTCTCCAAAATTCTTTGTACCAGCGTGACACTAACCACTGGTCCTGGGATCCATCATTACGCACACCTGGCATCAATCATTAGGCGCACCTGCACATCATCAGACACACCTGGACTCCATTACCTCACTTATTACCTCCCCTATATCTGGCACTCCCTTAGGTTCTTTCCCCAGTCAGTATTATTTATGTGTTTCATGTCTATACGCTACTCGTGTTTGTTATATTGTTCAATGTTACGTTTATTATTAAACTCACCACCTGCACTTGCTTTCCAACTCGAGATACTCTGCCTTTATATCCCTGGACTTTTTCCACATTTTGTTGTGTTACAGCCTGAATTCAAAATATTATATGTTTTCACCCATCTACACATAATAACAAAGTGAAAACATGTTTTTCAAAATTTTTGCAAATGTATTGAAAATGAAATATGGAAATATGTCATTTACTTAAGTATTCACACCCCCGAGTCAATAGATGCTATAATCACCTTATGCGGTGATTATTACTGTAAGTCTTACTGAGTATGTCTCTAAGAGCTTTGCACACCTGGATTGTAAAATATAAAACATTTTTTCAAGCTCTGTCAAGTTGTTGGTTGATCATTGATAGACTGGCATTTTCAAGTCTTGTCAGATTTTCAAGTCAGTTTAAGACAAAATGGAAACTAGGTCACTCAGGAACATTCAATGTTGTCTTGGTAAGCAATTCCAATGTATATTTGGCCTTGTGTTTTAGGTTATTGTCCTACTGAAAGGTGAATTTGTCTCCCAGTGTGAACCAGGTTTTCCTCTAGGACTTTACCTGTGCTTAGCTCTAATCTGTTTATTTTTATCCCAGAAAAAACTCCCTTGCCGATGACAAGCATACTCGTAACATGATGCAGCCACTACCATGCTTGAAAAAAGGAAGAGTGGTACTCAGTGATGTGTTGTATTCAGGATTCTTGCCACATATTATTTTCAGTTTTACTTTAGTGCGTTATTGCAAACAGGATGCATGTTTTGGAATATTTTTTATCTGTACAGTGTTCCTTGTTTTCACTCTGTCATTTGGGATAGTATTATGGAGTAACTACAGTGTTGTTGATCCAAACCTGTAACTGTTTTTAAAGTCACCATGGTGGCCTGATGGTGAAATTCCAGAGCGGTTTCCTTCCTCTCCCGCAACTGAGTTAGGAAGGACGGCTGTATATTTGTAGTGACTTTGTGTCTTGATACACCATCCAAAGTGTAAATAATAACTTCATAATGCTCAAAGGGATATTCAATGTCTGCTTTGTTAACCATCTTCCAATAGGTTCCCTTCTTTGCGAGTCATTAGAAAACCTCTCTGGTCTTTGTGGTTGAATCTGTGTTTGAAATTCACTGCTCAACTATGGGACCTTGAAGATAATTGTATTTGTGGTGTACAGAGATGAGCAAGCATTCAGAAAAACATGTTAAACACTGTTGCACACCGAGTGAGTCCATGTACCTTATTTAACTTGTTAAAGGGAAACTTCACTGCTAGACACTTTGTTTTACCAGTCTCTCTACAGAATGATGAGTGATGAGGGTGTTTCAGACAATATTATGCACCCTAGTTGTATTTTCAAATTTTCTCATTGGTTGATTGAGCCTGCTGTCTGATCTAATAATGTCTTGAGTCATGTTTTGTAGCAATTATTGTGGCCTTTATCTTTTGCCGATTGCACAATCACACTAGCAGCGAGTAGATATGGTTGTCCTTGTTCAATAGAGCCATTGGACATGTCTCAATGATGTTCCTATCTGCCAGGCCATTGCAGTATATCTAGGTTGACAAATTTTCCCTGGCTTTGACAAGACAACAGCATGACGGGAGCCATACTTCCTTGGTCCCACCCTCGAAGGCAGGCTTTTCAAAACTGGGGCGGCACTAGTTTACAGGTTCATAGGAGCTATGCTACCGTGCACTACAATGGCTGTATCTGACAATTCCCTTTTCCAAGAAGAGTTGGATGCTGACATTTGTTTAAAATGTTATTTTACATAGTACCATACAGCCCTATTTATTTGAGCCGGAATACACTGAAGAGGAGTTGAGAAAGCGAGAAAAATAATTGTGAGACCAGTAAGCAGCGGCGGCATCCTAGACCAGCTGGACCAGGACTCACGAGGGTAAGTTACAAACTATATTGAACAAAAATAAATATATTCATTAGGCCCTAAACTATTTATTTCACATGACTGGGCAGGGGTGCAGCCATGGGTAGGCGCACCCTCTTGGTAGACAGGCCTAGCCAATCAGAATTAGTTTTCCCCACAAAAGGGCTTTATTACAGACACAAATACTCCTCAGCACCACCCCCCACCACCCCTCCGACGTTCCCGCAGGTGAAGAAGCCAGATGTGGAGGTCATGGTTTGGCATGGTTACATGTGGTCTGCGGTTGTGAGGCCGGTTGGACATACTGCCAAATTCTCCTAAACGACGTTGGAGTCAGCTTAGGGTAGAGAAATTAACATTAAATTATCTGGCAACAGCTCTGGTGGACATGAAAAACATGAAACATCTGTGGCATTGGGTTGTGTGACAAAGCTGCACATTTTTAAGTTGCCAATTATTGTCCCCAGCCCAAGGTACACCTGTGTAATGATCATGCTGTTTAATAAACATATTGATATGCCACACCTGTCAGTTGGATGGATTATCTTGACAAAGAAGAAATGCTCACTAACAGGGATATAAAGAAATTTGTGCACAACATTTGAGAGAAGTGAGCTTTTTGTGCATATGGAACATGTCTGGGATTTTTTATCTCAGCTCATGAAACATGGGACCAACATGTTACTTGTTCCGTTTATATTTTTGTCCAGTGTAGTAAGTTATTTTGCTGTCGGTAGCTAGCAATATAAGCTTTCTTTTTACAATAGGAAGTGTTGTTCAGTACAGTAGAATTTGGTGATCGATTTGGCCGTAATGAGGCTTGCTATGTCCCCTCTGATTGGGGATCATATTAAGGTAGCCATTTTCCCTTTTGTGTTCGTGGGTTCTTGTCTATGTGTAGTTGCCTGTCATCACTCATTTGTATAGCTTCACGTGTTGTTTTGTTATTTTGGTTCATTTGTTCAGTGTTCATTCTTATTATAATAAAGAATGTACGCATACCACGCTGCGCCTTGGAGACCCCGGACTGTGGACCGTCGCCGGAGGTTCCGGACTGTGGCCCGTCGTTGGAGGTTCCAGACTGTGAAACATCGCCGGAAGCTCTGGACTGGGAACTGTCGCCGGAAGCTCTGGACTGGGAACTGTCGCCAGAAGCTCTGGACTGGGAACTGTCGCCGGAAGCTCTGGACTGGGTACTGTCGCCGGAAGCTCTGGACTGTGAAACCGCACTGGAAGCCTGATGCGTGGTGCCGGAACTGGTGGTACCGGGCTGAGGACACGCACCTCAGGGCGAGTGCGGGGAAGAGGCACAGGCCGTACTGGACTGTGGAAGCACACTAGAGGCCTGATGCGTGGTGCCGGAACTGGTGGTACCGGGCTGATGACACGCTTCTCAGGGCGAGTGCGGAGAGGAGGCACAGGACGTACTGGACTGTGGAGACGCACTGGAGGTCTGATGCGTAGAGGTGGCACAATGCGTCCTGACTGGATGCTCACTTGAGCCCGGCAAGTGCGGGGCGCTAGCACAGGACGCACTGGGCTTTGCAGACGCACCGAAGACACAGTACGCAGAGCCGGCGCAGGATATCCTGGTCCAAGGAGTTGCACTGGAGACCAGGAGCGCTGAGCCGGCACCATCCGTCCTGGCTGGATGCCCATTCTAGCCCGGCAAATGCAAGGAGCTGGAATAGAACGCACCCGGGCTATGAATACGAACTGGAGACACCGTGCGCATCACTGCGTAACACGGTGTCTGACCAGTCACACGCTCCCCACGGTAAGCACGAGGAGTTGGCTCAGGTCTCCAACCTGACTCAGCCAATCTCCTCGCGTGCCTCCCCCAAAAAGATCTTGGGGCTGCCTCTCGGGCTGCCATGCTAACCGTGTCCCCTCGTATCATCGCTGTTCCTCCTGCGCTATCTCCACCTGCTTCCATGGTAGGCGATCCTCTCCTGCCAATATTTCCTCCCATGTCCAGGATCCTTTACCGTCCAAAATCTCGTCCCAAGTCCATAATGTCTGCTCCTTCTGAACACGGTGCTTGGTCCTTTTATGGTGGGTTCTGTCACGTTCGTCGTATGAATCGGACCAAGGCGCAGCGTGGTATGCGTACATTCTTTATTATAATAAGAATGAACACTGAACAAACGAACCAAAATAACAAAACGACACGTGAAGCTATACAAATGAGTGCTGATAGGCAACTACTGTCTGGATGAGTGGACAACCCTGTCTGGATCCGCAGTGCAGGGGACAATAGTCAGAGGACAAGTTGTTAGTCCGTACCGAAGCCATGGGGGAAAAATAAAGAATCTTTATCCATGCATGAATTTGGGGCCAAAGCCAAATCTATAAAGGCCAGCTGTTAGGTAATCCCACTCAACGCGGTCAAAAGCTTTTTTCCGTATCAAGTGAGACTTCCCCCTCCCGGGTCCCCCGACGCTGGGGAGTACAGTATATTCATAAGGCGCCTAATATTGAATAACAAATGCCTATTTCTCACAAAGCCAGTCTGGTCAGAGTGTATTACTTGGTGCAGCGAGTCTTCCATACGGATGGCTAAAAGCTTGGCTAGGATTTTGTAATCACAGTTTAAAAGCGAGATTGGGCGATAGGATCCACATTCCAGGGGTCTTTGTTTTTCTTTAATAGTAATGAAATTGAAGCTTGATAAAGACTAGGCGGTAGCTTTGAGGTATTAAGGCACTCGGCAAATAATTGAGACAAGAATGGGCAAAGCAGACCAGATAACGTCCTGTAAAATTCGGTTGGAAAACCGTCCGGACCTGGTGATTTCCCACTTTTCATTGCGGACACTGCTGTTGCAATCTCCTCAGGTGTAAATTCTTCTTCTAGACAGTCATGGGAGTCTGTATCAATTGAAGGCATATTCAGGCCATTAAAGAAGGAATCAATCAGCAAAGGGTCTTGAGGGGATTCAGAGGTGTATAGCGCAGAGTAAAATTGTTTGAATTGATCATTGATCTCTTTATGTATAACTGTGGTGGCACCAGACGGGGTCCTTATTTGTGGGATTAAACGTGAGACCTCAGATTTACGGATCTGATGTGCAAGGAGTTTATTAGCCTTGTCTCCTTGTTCATACACTCTGTAACGAGCTCGCAAGAGTAACTGTTAAGCATGCCTGGTAGAAAGCTCATCAAATTCAGATTGGAGTAGTTGGCGCTCTTTATGTAGATCAGAGGAAGGATTCGTAGCATACTTCTCATCCAATGTGGCTATGGATTCGCTCAGGTCCCGAAGTCGCTGAGAGCAAACTTTGTTTTGGTTGGCTGTAAAATAAATAATTTGCCTACGTAGGTATGCTTTGAGGGACTCCCATATGGTAGAGCAGGACATACCTGATGTTGAATTAGTTTCTAGGAATAAGGTGATTTCAGAATAAATGAAATTGACAAACTCCTTATCTGAGAGTAAAATGGGGTTAAGACGCCATTGATAACACATAGGAGGTCGCTGGGGAACTCTAGTTCAAGCACTAAAGGTGAATGATCAGAAATAACAATACTCTCGTAAGTACACCGCCGAAGGTTAGGCAGAAGTGTTTTGTCCAAAAATAAGTAATTAATCCAGGAGTATGTTTGATGAACATGAGAATAAAAGGAATACTGTCTATCTGTAGGATATAGGAAACGCCAGGCCTCAGAGATAGCATATTTCTGAAGAAAATATTGAATAAGTAGAGCACATTTAGATGGGCCTGTAGGTCTTCGTGAGGACTTGTCAAGAACTGGGGACATTTTACAGTTGAAATCCCCCCCTAAAATCTACAAATGAGAATCTAAATTGGGTATAGCAGATAAAAAGGAAGAAAGTAAACTTGTCTCATCCCAATTGGGAGCATAAACACTAGCCAAAACAAGAGGGGTAGAAAACAGTTTACTGGTTACTATGACGTATCATCCCTTAGGATCAGCAATAACCTCAGAAGCTACAAAGGGAATAGATTTTGTCACGGCTCCTCCTCTGCAGTGCAGGGGGCGGTTCCTCCTGCAGGCAGAGGAGGGTCGTTAGTGATTGGAGTCACCTGGGCTCAGGGTATTTAACTTCTTATGGCTGCAGGGGGCGTATTGAGTAGCCAGATAATATGTGCCCATTTCAAACGGCGTCGTACTCAATTCTTGCTCGTACAATATGCATATTATTATTACAATTGGATAGAAAACACTCTCTAGTTTCTAAAAACGTTTGAATTATTTCTCTGAGTGTCACGATCGTGTGGAGGAGAGACGGACCAAAACGCAGCATGTGGAAAATAAGCCATCTTCTTTTATTATTGAAGAAGGTAAAACGAAACAAAACACTTACAAATTAACAAAACAATAAACGACCGTGAAGCTATAAACGTAGTGCACACACAGGCTACAAACGTATAACATAGACAATTCCCCACAACAAACTAAAGCCTATGGCTACCTTAAATATGTCTCCCAATCAGAGACAACAGAAACCAGCTGTCTCTAATTGGGAACCCATTCAGGCAACCATAGACTTTCCTAGACAACTACACACAACATAGACACAGCTAGACAACTATACTAAACATAAACCCAACTACTCTAAATAAACCCCCTAAACCTTACAATCACCCTGGACACTACAAAACCCACATAAATACCCATGTCACACCCTGACCTAACTAAAATAATAAAGAAAACAAAGAATACTAAGGCCAGGGAGTGACATAGCCCCCCCCTTAAGGTGCGAACTCCGGGCGCACCAGCACAAAGTCTAGGGGAGGGTCTGGGTGGGCATCTGACCACGGTGGTGGCTCAGGCTCAGGGCGAGGTCCCCACCCCACCATAGTCAATCCCAGCTTATATCTCCCCCTACAAATGACCACCCTCATATTACCCCCACTTAATCTTTTGGGTAACATCGACACAAGGGGCAGCACCGGGATAGAGGAATAGCTCAGGACAGAGGGGCAACTCCGGACTGAAAGGCAGCTCCGGACAGAGAGACAGCTCTGGACTGAGGGGCAGTTCTGGATAAATAGCCGCTCTGGGCTGAGGGACAGCTCATGACTGGCTGACGGCTCTGGACACTCATGGCTGGCTGATGGCTCTGGACGCTCATGGCTGGCTGACGGCTCTGGACGCTCATGGCTCACTGACGGCTCTGGCAGATCCTGTCTGGTTGGCGGCTCTGGCAGATCCTGTCTGGTTGGCGGCTCTGGCAGATCCTGTCTGGTTGGCGGCTCTGGCAGATCCTGTCTGGTTGGCGGCTCTGGCAGATCCTGACTGACAAATGGCTCTAGCGGCTCCTGACTGACTAACGGCTCTGACGGCTCTGTATAGACGGGCGGCTCTACTGGCTCGGGACAGACGGATGGCTCAGACGGCGCTGGGGAGACGGATGGCTCAGACGGCGCTGGGGAGACGGATGGCTCAGACGGCGCTGGGGAGACGGATGGCTCAGACGGCGCTGGGGAGACGGATGGCTCAGACGGCGCTGGGGAGACGGATGGCTCAGATGGCGCTGAGGAGACGGATGGCTCAGACTGATCCTGTCTGGCGGAAGGCTTTAGCGGCTCCTGTCTGGCGGAAGGCTCTAGCGGCTCCTGTCTGGCGGAAGGCTCTGTAGGCTCATGGCAGACGGGCGGCTTTGCAGGCTCATGGCAGACAGGCGGCTTTGAAGGCTCAATACAGACTGGCAGTTCAGTCACCGTTGGGCAGACGGCAGACTCTGGCCGACTGAGACGCACTGTAGGCCTGGTGCGTGGTGCCGGAACTAGAGATACCGGGCTAAGGACATGCATCTTCAGGCTAGTGCGGGGAACAACAACAGGGCACACTGAGTTCTCAAAGCGCACTATATGCCTGGTGCGTGGTACCGGACTGAGGGCACGCACCTCAGGACGAGTGCGGGGAGAAATAACAGTGTGTACAGGACTCAGGAGACGCACAGGTGGCTTAGTGCGTGGTGCCGGAA
Source organism: Salvelinus fontinalis (assembly GCF_029448725.1). Taxonomy (NCBI): domain Eukaryota; kingdom Metazoa; phylum Chordata; class Actinopteri; order Salmoniformes; family Salmonidae; genus Salvelinus; species Salvelinus fontinalis. The sequence goes on from NC_074673.1 coordinate 51,976,407, forward strand.
CTGGAGGCACTGGGCTGGAGACACGCACCATAGGGAGAGTGCGTGGAGGAGGAACAGGGCTCTGAAAACGCACTGGAAGCCTGGTGCGTGGTGTAGGCACTGGTGGTACTAGGTTTGGGCGGGGAGGTGGCGCCGGAAATACCAGACCGTGCAGGCGTACTGGCTCCCTTGAGCACCGAGCCTGCCCAACCTTACCTGGTTGAATGCTCCCCGTCGCCTGACCAGTGCGGGGAGGTGGAACAACCCGCACCGGTCTATGTAGGCGAACCGGGGACACCATGCGTAAGGCTGGTGCCATGTAAGCCGGCCCAAGGAGAGGTACTGGTGGCCAGATATGTAGGGCCGGCTTCATGACATTTGGCTCAATGCCCAATCTAGCCCTACCAGTGCGGGGAGGTGGAATAACCTGTCTAGGATCAGCGTGCCGCTAGCGGCACGCCCCCCCCCCCCCCCACTGAAAAACCAGTGCCGCGAAATTCAAAAAAAATATTTTTTTAAAATATTTAACTTTCACACATTAAAGTCCAATACAGCTAATGAAAGACACAGATCTTATGAATCCAGTCAACATTTCCGATTTTTAAAATGTTTTACAGGGAAGACACAATATGTAAAGATGTACATCTATTACCTAAAAACACATTAGCATATTCCACCATCTTTTATTTGTCCACCAACACCAGTAGCCATCACCAATTCGGCTAAACTAAGATATTTATAGCCTCTAACCAACAAAAAAACTCATTAGATGACAGTCTGATAACATATTTATGGTATGGGATAGGTTTTGTTAGAAAAAAGTGCATATTTCAGGTAGATGGCATAGTTTACAATTGCACCCACCATCACAAATGGACTAGAATAATTACAATGAGCAACGTGTTTACCTAACTACTAATCATCAAACATTTCGTAAAAATACACAGCATACACGAATCGAAAGACACAGATCCTGTGAATACAGACAATATTTCAGATTTTCTAAGTGTCTTACAGCGAAAACACAATAAATCGTTATATTAGCTTAGCACATAGCAATTAGCAGCCCAGCATTGATTCTAGCCAAAGTGAGCGATAAAAGTCAACATCGCCAAAAGATATTAATTTTTTCACTAACCTTCTCAGAATTCTTCCGATGACACTCCTGTAACATCACATTACAACATGCATATACAGTTTGATCGAAAATGTTTATATTTAGCCACCAAAATCATGGTTAGACAATGTGAAATGTAGACAAGCTGGTAAAGAAAACGTCCTTGCGCCACTTAGACAGTGATCTACTCTTATACATAAATACTCATAAACGTGACTAAAAAATATAGGGTGGACAGGGATTGATAGACAATTTAATTCTTAATACAATTGCGTTATTACATTTTTTAATTTATCCTTACTTTTCAATACAGTTTGCGCCAAGCGAAGCTACGTCAAAAAACATGGCGTCCTAAGCCACTAAAATGTTTCGACAGAAACACGATTTATCATAATAAAAATGTCCTACCTTGAGCTGTTCTTCCATCAGTATCTTGGGCAAAGGATCCTTTCTTGGGAGAAATCGTCTTTTGGTGGAAAGCTGTCCTCTTGCCATGTGGAAATGTCAACTACGTTCGGGATGAACTGAAAAGCGTGACCAACTTTTCACATCGTTGCAAAAATAAATGTCCCAAAATCGCACTAAACGGATATAAATTGCTATAAAACGCTTTAAATTAACTACTTTGTGATGTTTGTAACTCCTATAACGAGTGAAAAGATGACCGGAGAAATATAACAGGCTAAACTAACGCTTGGAACAGGAGAGGGTCGGTGTCTTCCACGCGCGTTACGCAGCAAGAAAAGACTTGCTAGCTAAAGGTTTTTTTCATTTGTAGGGCCTGTGAACGAGCAATCGAGCCCGTTGGAATCGTCATCACGTAAAGGCATCCAGGGGAAGACGTAAGAAGTGTCCGTATAGTCATAGCAACGACAGTGCCCGTTTAAATGACTTCAGAAAAGTGGCCAACGTTTCTCAAATCTGACTCCATGTCAGGGAAATTGCTGTAGAATGGGCTCTGTTCCACTTAGAGACAAAATTTCAACTCCTATAGAAACTATAGACTGTTTTCTATCCAATAATAATAATAATATGCATATTGTACGATCAAGGATTTTGTGGGAAGCCGTTTAAAAAATTAGCCACATTAGCATAAATAGTCTAAACAGCGCCCCCATCCCCAACAGGATAACCCGCACTGGGCTATGCACCCGTACAGGAGACACCGTGCGCTCTACTGCGTAACACGGTGTCTGCCCGTACTCCCGCTCTCCACGGTTAGCCTGGGAAGTGGGCGCAGGTCTCCTACCTGCCCTTGGCCCACTACCTCTTATCCGGCCCACTACCTCTTATCCCCCCCCAAGACATTTTTGGGTAGTACTCACAGACTTTTCAGGCTTCCAGCCACGTCTCCTTGCTGCCTCCTCATATCTCCGCCTCTCTGCCTTCACTGCCTCCAGCTCAGCTTTGGGGCGGTTATATTTTCCTGGTATTTCTCGGTCCAGAATTTCCTCCCAATTCCAATAGTCCAGTGTAGGTGGGTCCTGTTGTTGTTGCACACGCTGCTTGATCCGATGTTGGTGGGGAATTCTGTCACGATCGTGTGGAGGAGAGACGGACCAAAACGCAGCATGTGGAAAATAAGCCATCTTCTTTTATTATTGAAGAAGGCAAAACGAAACAAAACAATAAACCGTGAAGCTATAAACGTAGTGCACACACAGGCTACAAACGTATAACATAGACAATTCCCCACAACAAACTAAAGCCTATGGCTACCTTAAATATGTCTCCCAATCAGAGACAACAGAAACCAGCTGTCTCTAATTGGGAACCCATTCAGGCAACCATAGACTTTCCTAGACAACTACACACAACATAGACACAGCTAGACAACTATACTAAACATAAACCCAACTACTCTAAATAAACCCCCTAAACCTTACAATCACCCTGGACACTACAAAACCCACATAAATACCCATGTCACACCCTGACCTAACTAAAATAATAAAGAAAACAAAGAATACTAAGGCCAGGGCGTGACACTGAGTGAAACAGAAATCCTTCTGCAGCACTTTTCCTGACCAGGAAGTGAAATGTCAGAAATCTATGCTCTGTTCAACGGCATGCCTATACATGGGCGTGTTTCGTAGGAGTCTACAAACACTTCCTACGCCTTCCCTGGTTGTCAAGATGCGGTGAGAGAATTTTTTTTGTGTCTATCTTGGTCAGAGGTGGAATAAAAGGCCTTTGTTTGACGTGACCGTCCATTTCCTGTTTCTGGAGCGCGCGAAAGAGGACATGGATGTGGCTTCTGTTTAGCTGTCGTTATGAAAGACGAACATCTCCGCCTTAGATTTGATTTGATACATGTCACCATATCATCGTAACGTATGTTTTTTCAATATAGTTGAATCAGATTATTGAAACTTTTTCGAGAGTTTTGCCGTGTTCCGTTTTCTAACTTTGTTGACGTTGGAGTAATCCGTGTCACTTGGCAAGTGCCCATGCTAAATGAAGAGGGATATTTGCCGTTCCAGATCAAAACAACGACTATTCTGGACAAAGGACACCTTATCCAACATTCTGACGGAAGACCACCAAAAGTAAGAAACATTTTATGATGCTATTTCTAATATCTGTCGTGCATGTTGACTGGTCGTGGGCGCCCAAGTGTTTCTGGCTATTGTGGCTATGCTAATATCACGCTACATTTTGTTTGCGCTGTAAAACATTTAATAAATCGGAAATATTGTCTAGAATCACAAGATGCCTGTCTTTCAATTGCTGTACACTATGTATTTTTCAGAAATGTTTTATGATGTGTAATTAGGTATTTGACGTTGGTGTCTGTAACTATTATGGCTGCTTTCGGTGCAATTTCTGATTGTAGGCGAAATGTAAACTATGAATTATACCTGAAATATGCACATTTTTCGAAAAAAACATATGCTATACAATAAATATGTTATCAGACTGTCATCTGATGAGGTTGTTTCTTGGATTAGTGGCTATTTTTATCTTTATTTGGCCGAATTTGTGATAGCTACTGATGGAGTCATAAACTGATGGAGTAAGAATATTGGTGTCTTTTGCTAACGTGGTTAGCTAATAGATTTACATATTGTGTCTTCCCTGTAAAACATTTAAAAATCGGACATGTTGGCTTGATTCACAAGATGTGCACCTTTCATCTGCTGTCTTGGACTTGTTAATGTGTGAAAGTTAAATATTTAAAAAAATATATATTTTGAATTTCGCGCCCTGCACTTGAGCTGGATGTTGTCATAAGTGTACCGACGTCGGGCTTGCAGCACAAACAGGTTAACCTGTTGAGGATGGGGGCGCTGTTGTGACTATTTATGCTAATCGTGTAATTTTTGAAACGGCTTCCCACAAAATCCTTGATCGTACAATATGCATATTATTATTATTATTGGATAGAAAACAGTCTATAGTTTCTATAGGAGTTGAAATTTTGTCTCTAAGTGGAACAGAGCCCATTCTACAGCAATTTCCCTGACATGGAGTCAGATTTCAGAAATTTTGGCCCCTGATCTGGAGTCAGTTAAAAGGGCACTGTTATTGCTATGAGTATACGGACACTGCTTACGTCTTCCCCTGGATGCCTTTACGTGATGACGATTTGAATGGGGTCGATTGCGCGTTCACAGGCACTATAAATTAAAAAACCCTGTAGCTAGGAAGTCTTTTCTTAGTGCGTAACGCGCGTGGAGGACACCGACCCGCTCCTGTTCCAAGCATTAGTGTTGGGAGTAATCTTTCTCCGGTCATGTTAAGACTCGTTATAGGAGTTAAAAACATCATAAGGTAGTTAATTTAAAGCGTTTTATAGCAATTTATATCCGTTTAGTGCAATTTTGGGACATTTTTCTCTGAAACGCTCTGAATTGCTGGGCACGCTTCCAGTTCATCCCGAACGCAGTTGGCATTTCCACATGGCAAGAGGACAGCTTTCCACCAAAAGACGATTGGACCCAAGAAAGGATCCTTTGCCCAAGATACTGATGGAAGAACAGCTCAAAGTAGGACATTTTTATTATGATAAATCGTGTTTCTGTCGAAAAATATTAGTGGCTTAGGACGCCATGTTTTTTGACGTAGCTTCGCTTGGCGCAAACTGTATTGAAAAGTAAGGATAATTTAAAAAATGTAATTCCGCGATTGTATTAAGAATTAAATTGTCTATCAATCCCTGTCCACCCTATATTTTTTAGTCACGTTTATGAGTATTTATGTATAAGAGTAGATCACTGTCTAAGTGGCGCACGGACATTTTCTCACCAGCTGGTCTACATTTCACATTGTCTAACCATGATTTTGGTGGCTAAATATAAACATTTTCGATCAAACTCTATATGGATTGTGTAATATGATGTTACAGGAGTGTCATCTGAAGAATTCTGAGAAGGTTAGTGAAAAAATTAATATATTTTGGCGATGTTGACTTTTATCGCTCACTTTGGCTAGAATCAATGCTGGGCTGCTATGTGCTATGTGCTATGCTAATATAACAATTTATTGTGTTTTCGCTGTAAGACACTTAGAAAATCTGAAATATTGTCTGTATTCACAGGATCTGTGTCTTTCGATTAGTGTATGCTGTGTATTTTTACGAAATGTTTGATGATTAGTAAGTAGGTAAACACGTTGCTCTAAGTAGTTCTTCTAGTCCATTTGTGACGCTGGGTGCAATTGTAACCTATGCCATCTACCTGAAATATGCACTTTTTTCTAACAAAACCTATCCCATACCATAAATATGTTATCAGACTGTCATCTAATGAGTTTTTTTGTTGGTTAGGGGCTATAAATATCTTAGTTTAGCCGAATTGGTGATGGCTACTGGTGTTGGTGGACAAATAAAAGATGGTGGATTATGCTAATGTGTTTTTAGGTAATAGATGTACATCTTTACATATTGTGTCTTCCCTGTAAAACATTTTAAAAATCGGACATGTTGGCTGGATTCACAAGATCTGTGTCTTTCATTAGCTGTATTGGACTTTAATGTGTGAAAGTTAAATATTTAAAAAAAATATTTTTTTTGAATTTCGCGGCACTGGTTTTTCAGTGGGGGTGGGGGGGGAGTGCCGTGGGGGTGGGGGGGGAGTTGGGGTGGGGGGGGGAGTTTTTTTCCCCTGTACTTTTTCCAAACATCTTGCACCGTACATTATTACTCTGAGACAAGTTATTCTGGGGTTTTTGGGCACTCATTGCTTTTCCACTCTATGCTCTAATGACAGGGTTGTATAACGGGAATGCCCAGGGTGGCCGAAATAATACGATCAAGTACATTTCGTGGAACATCAAAGGGGTTAACAACCCTGTGAAATGTAAGAGGGTGTTGACACACTTAAAGGGTTTGAATGCAAATGTTGCATTTCTACAAGAGACTCACTTGAGGACTAGTGAGCATTTTATGATGCGTAGGGACTGGGTTGGTCAATTGTTCCACTCTAATTTTCATAGTAAATCAAGAGGTGCTGCCATTTTGGTTGATAAATTGTCACAAGCCGGCTCATAGCCTGTGACAAAAATGAGGCGACACGAACAACAGGTATAGGCCAATTAAAAGTGTTCATTATTATAAACAAAACTATTAACTTTAAACTAAGAAAAAGGAATGAGGTGTGGAAGTATCATAATGTAAGGTGTATGTAAAGTGCATGGATGCGTGAATATGTGTGTGTGAACATGACTGAATGAGAACTATGCAAAACTACAAAGGAACAAACAAAACAGGATCATACCTGGAGGAGCAGAGAGATATAATTAGTGAAGCAGTAGTTTAAACCTAAACCCACAGTTTATTTTTTTTAATTATTTTTTATTTTTTTCCTTTATTTAACTAGGCAAGTCAGTTAAGAACAAATTCTTATTTTCAATGACGGCCTAGGAACAGTGGGTTAACTGCCTGTTCAGGGGCAGAACGACAGATTTGTACCTTGTCAGCTCGAGGATTTGAACTTGCAACCTTTCGGTTACTAGTCCAACGCTCTAACCACTAGGCTACCCTGCCGCCCCAGTCCCGCTCTTTAAAGTCGCGTTTTGTGTTAGTGGATCAAACAGCAAAAAGAGAGAAATAAAAGTGAATCCCTTGTGCAAACGAAATTACAAAAGCACCACTTGTAGATTTATATAATTATATTCCCAGTCTTATAACAGGCATTGAGAGAGAAAATAAATCAAATGTATAAAGGCTCTCAGCCAAAAACCTAATTTGAAGGAAATCGTAGTAAGAAGATTAAAAAAAAAAAGTCTAGTTTGACGCTGAGACAACTTACAACCAAGACCAAAAAACTACGTGTACGTTTGTTGGGCATAAATGACGCTCAAAACTTTTAAAATTGAAGTGAAGACCCTCAAACGTGAAGCCTCGGGAAACATTTACTGTTTACTGGGTCAGTGCAAACGGATGCAGTAAACAAATAACCAAAAATATTTTGAATCACTGAGACACTATGTAACCACACTGAATAGGTGAACGAGACAACTCCTGTGTTTCTAGGCTAAGTAAACCCTTAATACAATGAAATGAAAATGACTGAATGCTTGTAAGGCAAGCAACACTAGATGATCAAAACATTAGATCAAATAAGCCTGAATGGGTTCGCCAACTCCCCAACTATACAAGACTAGCATGTTATAACTAAACATAATTGTACCACAGGTGGGTTACTTACTATCCACATTTCGCAAGCAACAGTTGCTGATCTATGAGCATGTTCAAGACTTCTTGATGTGACATTGAATGTGAGCCATAGCCTCATCCGGAGACTCAAATGTGTAGTCTTTACCATCATGAGATAGCCATAAACGGGCCGGGAATCAGTCCATACTTCACACCTGGATGGTCCCGTAGTAATCGTTTGGCCTGTACGAAAGCTGCGCGCTGCCAGGAAACCGTGGGCGAGTAGTCCTGGTAGATGGAGAAGCTCTGTCCTTGAAAGCTCAGAGTGGTATGGCGGGCTCGTCAGAGAATCTCCATCTTCTCATGGAAGAAGTGCACTCGAAGAATTATGTCACGGGGCCTCTCACTATCCCGGGGCTTTGGGCGCAGAAATATTTGAACTTTTATAGCTGTTCGGTACAGCTTTGTCATTAATTTATTTTCACAGATTTGTTTGTACACTCACATGGCAATCATAGACAGAAATACTGAATTCTGTGTGGAATAGAGAGGCGGTGGGTGCTGTGTGGGTGGGAGGTTCTGCCTGTCACTTGTTCTCAAAAGGCAGCCAGTCTCGGAAGTTGGATTCATAGGGAGACTGTGAATTCCAAGCACTGCTGCTCTCTTTGTTCTGATTGTTTGTCTTTTATACGATGGCTTGAGCTACAAACTATGAAAAGCTACAGTATCTCTGAAAAGCCTAGACTCTCACAAACAAGCACTTGTAACATGTTTTACTCTATGAAGCTCACAAGCCACACAAGAGTTGTTAGGATGTAAGGGGTTCTTCTACATAGAAGCTCATTGAACATCCCAGAGATTGTGTCTGTAATATGGTAATAAGCTCACATAGTTGCTGTCACAAATTTCAAACTCCACACAGTTGTCACTGACTAGTTGGATATTAATTTCCCAGTGAGCAACATATTTTGTACTAACAGCAACCATATCAATATTTTTTTTATCAGGCTTTTGCGGACATTTTTTTTTCATTGTGTAACGGCAGTCTATTTCGTCCTCCTCATCGGACGAGGAGAGGCGAGAAGGATCGGAGGACCAATGTACAGCGTGGTAAGTTTCCATGATTTAATAACATGAAAACAATATACAATTACAAAATAACAAAACAAACTAACCGTCACAGTCCCGTGTGGCACAAACACTGACACAGAAAACAAACACCCACAAAACACACGTGAAACCCAGGCTGCCTAAGTATGATTCTCAATCAGGGACAACGATTGACAGCTGCCTCTGATTGAGAATCATACCAGGCCGAACACAAAATCCCAACATAGAAAATCACACATAGACAACCCACCCAACTCACGCCCTGACCATACTAAATAAATACAAAACAAGGGAAAACAGGTCAGGAACGTGACACATTGACATTTGTCAACACAACTCATGCATACAACTGTTTATGTCAAACTGTTTAGTGTTCTACTTGTAGCCCTGGTTGTCTCCTAAAATAAAATTGTAAAACACTTCATTGTGAGGCTAAATATATGGGCTGGACATGCAGATAAATGAAAGTCAGATAAATGAAATGCCAATTTTTGCTGGGGTCTTGGGACTGATAGAGTTAATAGAGAGCAAGGTCTTGGGTTGACATGTTGACATGTTGCCTATCAAACACACTGTCCGTTTGAATTGAAGAAAGTAATGTAGGCTAGCCTACAGTCTTAGAAATAGCCAAGTTATTGACTTTCATTTTTATTTAACAATATTCCTAACAAAATTTTACAATTTTAACAGCTTATACTTTATAAGTCTAACTTTTTATATATTCGACCCCAAATGAGGGTAAATATGATGCTCATTTCCACAGGGCTTGTCCTAGCAACTCAGAAATAGGTTTGAATTATAGCTATCCCTTTTCAACAATTGCATGTTCTTGGACAGCCTAGTCCTATAATTCAAAACATTGAAAATATGTAAACTCAGCAAAAAAAGAAACATCCCTTTTTCAGGACCCTGTCTTTCAAAGATAATTCGTAAAAATCCAAATAACTTCACAGATATTCATTGTAAAGGGTTTAAACACCGTTTCCCATGCTTGTTCAATGAACCATAAACAATTAATGAACATGCACCTGTGGAACGATCGTTAAGACTAACAGCTTACAGACGGTAGGCAATTAAGGTCACAGTTTTGAAAACTTAGGACACTAAAGAGGCCTTTCTACTGACTCTGAAAAACACCAAATAAAGATGCCCAGGGTCTCTGCTCATCTGCCTGAACGTGCCTTAGGCATGCCGCAAGGAGGCATGAGGACTGCAGATGTGGCCAGGGCAATAAATTGCAATGTCCGTACTGTGAGATGTCTAAGACAGAGCTACAGGGAGACAGGGCAGACAGCTGATCGTCCTCGCAGTGGCAGACCATGTGTAACAACACCTGCACAGGATCAGTACATCCGAACATGACACCTATGGGACAGGTACAGGGTGGCAACAACAACTGCCCGAGTTACACCAGGAATGCACAATCCCTCCATCAGTGCTCAGACTGGCCGCAATAGGCTGAGAGACGCTGAACTGAGGGCTTGTAGGCCTGTTGTAAGGCAGGTGCTCACCAGACATCACCGGCAACAACGTCCCCTATGGGCACAAACCCACCATCGCTGGACCAGACAGTACTGGCAAAAAGTGCTCTTCACTGACGAGTCGCGGTTTTGTCTCACCAGGGGTGATGGACGGATTCGCGTTTATCGTCGAAGGAATGAGCATTAAACCGAGGCCTGTACTCTGGAGCGGGATCAATTTGGAGGTGGAGGGTCCGTCATGGTCTGGGGCGGTGTGTCACAGCATCATCGGACTGAGCTTGTTGTCATTGCAGGCAATCTCAACACTGTGCGTTACAGGGAAGATATCCTCCTCCCTCATGTGGTACCCTTCCTGTAGGCTTATCCTGACATGTCCCTCCAGCATGACAATGCCACCAGCCATACTGCTCGTTCTGTGCGTGATTTCCTGCAAGACAGGAATGTCAGTGATCTGCCATGGCCAGCGAAGAGCCCGGATCTCAATCCCATTGAGCACGTCTGGGACCTGTTGGATCGGAGGGTGAGGGCTAGGGCCATTCCCCCCAGAAATGTTTGGGAACTTGCAGGCCTTGGTGGAAGAGTGGGGTAACATCTCACAGCAAGAACTGGCAAATCTTGTGCAGTCCATGAGGAGGAGATGCACTGCAGTACTTAATGCAGCTGGTGGTCACCAGATACTGACTGTTACTTTTGATTTTGACCCCCCCCACCACCCCCCCCCCCCCCCCGCTTGTTCAGGGACACACTATTCCATTTCTGTTAGTCACGTCTGTGGAAATTGTTCAGTTTATGGTCTCAGTTGTTGAATCTTGTTATGTTCATACAAATATTTACACATGTTAAGTTTGCTGAAAGTAAACGCAGTTGACAGTGAGAGGACGTTTCTTTTTTTGCTGAGTTTATATGTATTTTTTTTAAACTTTCACCTCCTGTAAAAACATGCAGATTACCCTCTCCTTAATGTTTTGAGATGCTGTTATGAATTGACCAGGTGGATTACGTCTTGCAAGTAAATCACACATTTTACTCTTAAAATTACTAGGCTACACAGCAACATTTAGATTGGGATTAATAGACTAAGCACTGTGACAACCAATCCATGAATAGACAACCAGCCCCAGTCTCCCCTATTCACTGCATGTCACAGCTATTATGGTTTCCTTCCATATGCTGTTGGAAGACCAGAGCAGAGGTAATGTCAAAGAGCCTGTAGATGTGGTAATAGGAACACAGACGTGATCCTCTATGATGATCATAGATGGATTTAACGTGAGCATTTGTGATAAACAAATTACTTTGTTTAACATTTGTCAATGTGACAGCAAACGGATCAACACCAACAACAAATTATACAATGAAACAAATAATCAAACTCTGATTTGAACTATAGCAAACAAACTATGGCTGAAAATGCCCCAAGAGTCCGTTGTAGGCTATAACAGACAAGGAGAGTGAGCTTGTCCATGTCTACGAACCACAACCTGTCCCGTAGCCTGCGCGCTATCAAAATTTGAATTTTGCCATGTAATGTTAATGAGATGAAGAACAGGCTCCGGTCTGTCCTAGGATTGAGGGTAAATTGTAGGCATGTTCTCTGCTATCTACTTCATGTTTTTATGATTTTTTTTAGGTAGAGGGAGGGTTGCTTGTTTTTTTTCAAGTGTTTGGGGAGGGTCATGTGACAATATATGTTGCTTAAAGTGGTACTTCAGGATTTTGGCAGAGTCAGATGAACTCCTGGATACCATTGTTGTGTCTGCGTGAAGTTTGAAGGAAGTTACTAACTAGCATTAGCGCAATTGCTAACCTGCATTAAAATGCATTACAAACATAAAAATGTCGTGCATGACCCAAAACAAGTGCATCTACCGGTATTTCTTCTGATTTTACAGGGCGCAGCGGTAGGGTACAAAGAGACAGTGTCATTTATTTTCATCTGGCATGCAAACTTAATTGCGATCTAGCAAGCAAACCTCACTTGGGAGAATACATTAAACATTTCATCTCACAATCCTTGGATCCTTGGGAGCTGTCCCTGATGCCAGCTGGCTAAAGCAATGAGGAGCTTTTGTTTAGCCTAGTTATTTGACCATAGGGTATTTACTCTCCACACTTCTGTTCAAACTACTCATGTAAATTGTGGTAAGTGAATGTGCTATTATTCAGTCTTTGCTCACGTGTGTCATATTCAACTCGTTTGAAAATGGCATATCAAGTCTATGTTAGCTTGCTACTGTAACTACAA